>NC_092053.1:51092496-51692496 GCF_003086295.3 Arachis hypogaea
AGATCATGCCGTCAGAAATATAATATGAAACGTGTAAAATGTCATGAGGTGTAAAAATAAATCTCTAAAAGTTGTTTAAATACTAAACTAGTAACCTAGGTTTACAGAAAATAAGTAAACTACGATAGACAGTGCAGAAATCTATTCCGGGACCCACTTGGTGTGTGCTGGGGCTGAGACTTGAGCTTTACACGTGCCTAGGCTGTTTCTGGAGTTAAACACCAGGTTGTAGCCTGTTTTGGGCGTTTACCTCCAACTTGTAACCTGTTTCTGGCATTTAACGCCAGAATGCAACATGGAACTGGCGTTGAACGCCAATTTACATCGTTTATCTTTGAGCAAAGTATGGACTATTATATATTTCTGGAAAGCCCTGGATGCCTACTTTTCAATGCAATTGAGAGCGCGCCGGTTGGACTTCTGTAGCTCCAGAAAATCTATTTGAGTGTAAGGAGGTCAGAATCCAACAACATCTGCAGTCCTTCTTTAGCCTTAATTAGATTTTTGCTCAGGTCCCTCAATTTCAGCCAGAAAATACCTAAAATCACAGAAAAGCACACAAACTCATAGGAAAGTCCAAAAATGTGAATTTTGAATAAAAACTAATAAAAATATACTAAAAGTAATTAAAACATGCTGAAACTACTTAAAATAATGCCAAAAAGCGTATAAATTATCCGCTCATCAGAGTTCCTCCCAGAAATCCCTCAGATTGACTACTGGACCCGCCTAGAAGCATCCGTCACCAATCTGCAAGAGGCTATGGATCAACTTAAGGAAGAACAGCAAAATCAAAATAGCATTCTCTGCAAACTGCTTAAGGAGCAAGAAAAGCAAGGGCGCGAGCTACAAGAGCTGAAGCGCCAGAAGCTCTCCCTTGAAGAGCCAGGCACCCCACAAATTGAAGTACTTGCCTCCCCCAATGCAGGTTTTTGAGTCCTAACTCTGTGATAACTTTTGTTATAAGAGATCTATTTTAAGAGTCATTTATTTTTAAGTTTTTTTTTTATTTTCTGTCTTCTATTATTATCGGTCTGCTTTTATGTTTATTTTAAGTCTTATTTTTAATTCATGATTAATAAAATTTAGAGTCTATGCCTTAAAGCTATGAATGTCCTATGAATCCTTCACCTTTCTTAAATGAAAAAACAATTTTAATTACAAAAGAACAAGAAGTACATGATTTCGAATTATATCTTGAAATTAGTTTAATTATTTTGATGTGGTGACAATACCTTTTGTTTTCTGAATGAATGCTTGAACAGTGCATATTTTTGAATTTGTTGTTTATGAATGTTAAAAATTGTTGGCTCTTGAAAGAATAATGAAAAAGGAGAAATGTTATTGATAATCTAAAAAATCATAAAATTGATTCTTGAAGCAAGAAAAAGCAGAAAAAAAAAGAGAAAAAGAGAAGAAAAAGAAAAAGTAAGCAGAAAAAGCCAATAGCCCTTAAACCCTAAACCCTAAATGTTCTTTACCATTGGTGTTAAATGTTCTTATTCAACTGTTGCATCTTTTCTTCCATTATTCTAATGCTTCGTGGCTTGTTTTATATTGTTGGGTAATATTATTCCTAGGTCAATGCTAAATTTTATGACACTTGTAATCTATTTGCATTGATATGCACTTATACTATCTTGCATTACCCACACCCTTCCCCATTGTTGCAATTTTTGCACTATTGATATGCCATTTGCCTCTACTGCTTTCTCACTTACATGTTGTAGCTATGGTGCATGAATTGTGAATCACACTTTTCACAACGCGTACCACTAACCAGCAAGTGCACTGGGTCGTCCAAGTAATACCTTACGTGAGTAAGGGTCGAATCCCACGGAGATTGTTGGTTTGAAGCAATCTATGGTTATCTTGTAAATCTTAGTCAGGAAGTCAATTATGTTTATCAGTTGAATTGTGAATAACCAAGAGAGCATAAATTAAAGGTTACTTGTTGTGTAGTAATGGAGAATATGTTGGAGTTTTGGAGATGCTTTGTCTTCTGAATCTCTGCTTTTCTCTGTCTTCTGATTCACGCACGCACGTCCTCCTATGGCAAGCTGTGTGTTGGTGGATCACCGTTGTCAATGGCTACCTTCCATCCTTCCAGTGAAAACTACGCTCACGCGCTCTATCACAGCACGGCTAATCACCGGTTGGTTCTCGATCCGGTTGGAATAGGATTTACTATCCTTTGCGTCTGTCACTAACGCCCAGCCTTCGGGAGTTTGAAGCTCGTCACAGTCATTCAATCCTTGAATCCTACTCGGAATACCACAGACAAGGTTTAGACTTTCCGGATTCTCATGAATGCCGCCATCAATTCTAGCTTATACCACGGAGATTCTGATTAAGGAATCTAAGAGATACTCATTCAATCGTATATAGAACGGAGGTGGTTGTCAGACACACGTTCATGAATTGAGGAAGGTGATGAGTGTCACAGATCATCACCTCCATCACAGTTAAGCGCGAATGAACATCTTAGATAGGAACAAGCGTGTTTGAATGGAAAACAGAAATACTTGCATTAATTCATCGAGACACAGCAGAGCTCCTCACCCCCAACAATGGGGTTTAGAGACTCATGCCGTCAGAGAATACAAAGTTTTGATCTGAAATGTTATGAGATACAAAATAAGTCTCTAAAAGTTGTTTAAATACTAAACTAGTAGCCTAGGGTTACAAAATATGAGTAGACTATGATGGATGATGCAGAGATCCACTTCTGGGGCCCACTTGGTGTGTGCTGGGCTGAGACTTAAGCAATTCACGTGCAGAGGCCATTTGTGGAGTTGAACGCCAGTTTTTATGCCAGTTTGGGCGTTCAACTCCAGCTTTTGATCCTTTTCTGGCGCTGGACGCCAGAATTGGGCAGAGAACTGGCGTTGAATGCCAGTTTACGTCGTCTATCCTTGTGCAAAGTATGGACTATTATATATTGCTAGAAAGCCCTGGATGTCTACTTTCCAACGCAATTGGAAGCATGCCATTTCGAGTTCTGTAGCTCCAGAAAATCCACTTTGAGTGCAGGGAGGTCAGAATCCAACAGCATCAGCAGTTTTTTTTCAGCCTGAATCAGATTTTTGCTCAGCTCCTTCAATTTCAGCCAGAAAAATACCTGAAATTACAGAAAAACACACAACTCATAGTAAAGTCCAGAAATATGAATTTTTCCTAAAAGCTAATAAAAATAGACTAAAAACTAGCTAAAACATACTCAAAACTATATGAAATTATCCCCAAAAAGCGTATAAAATATCCGCTCATCACAACACCAAACTTAAACTGTTGCTTGTCCTCAAGCAACTAGACAAATAAAATAGAAGACTAATAGGTTGAGAAGCAATAATATCTCAGAGTTTTTTGCATGAAGCTCAGATTCTAATTGGATGAGCGGGGCTAGTAGCTTTTTGCTTCCGAACAGTTTTGGCATCTCACTTTATCCATTGAAGCTCAGAGTGATTGGCATCTATAGGTACTCAGAATTCAGATAGTGCTATTGAGTCTCCTAGTTCAGTGTGATGATTCTTGAACACAGCTTCTTTATGAGTCTTGGTTGTGGCCCTAAGCACTTTGTTTTCCAGTATTACCACCGGATACATAAATGCCACAGACACATAACTGGGTGAACCTTTTCAGATTGTGACTCAGCTTTGCTAAAGTCCCCAATTAGAGGTGTCCAGAGTTCTTAAGCACACTCTTCTTTTTGCTTTGGACCTTGACTTTAACCGCTCAATCTCAAGTTTTCACTTGACACCTTCACGCCACAAGCACATGGTTAGGGACAGCTTGGTTTAGCCGCTTAGACCAGGATTTTATTCCTTTAGGCCCTCCTATCCACTGATGCTCAAAGCCTTGGGATCCTTTTTTTTTTTTTTGCCCTTGCCTTTTGGTTTTAAGGGTTATTGGCTGTTTGCTCTTGCCTCTTGGTTTTAAGAGCTTTTGGCTTTTTCTGCTTGCTTTTTCTTTTTCTTTCTATATTTTTTTTTCTGTAAGCTTTGTTCTTTGCTGCTTTTTCTTGCTTCAAGAATCATTTTTATGATTTTTCAGATTATCAATAACATGTCTCATGTTCATCATTCTTTCAAGAGCCAACATATTTAACAGTCTTAAACAACAAATTCAAAAGACATATGCACTGTTCAAGCATTCATTCAGAAGACAGAAAGCGTTGCCACCACATGTTACTAATTAGAATTTTTCTTATTAAACTCGAAATTTTATTGCCTCTTATTCAAAAGATCTACTATTTTATTCATGTTTGCTGATGATGGGAAAAATAGACTATAACTTAATTGGGGATAAAATCAAACTAGACACTAATTACTACTAACGATCATGTAATGAAGACACAAACATAGATAAGCACTTAACATAGAAAAAATGAAAAACAGAGAAAGTAAGAACAAGGAACGAGTCCACCTTAGTGATGATGGCATTTCCTTCTTGAGGCACCAATGATGTTCTTGAGCTCTTTTATGTCTCTTCCTTGCCTTTGTGGCTTGATTCCTAGTGATTTTTGGTATTTCTATCCTCAGTTGCTTCCAATAATTATGTGGAGGGAAGTGCATCCCCTGAGGTATCTCTTGATTTGCAGCCACATGTTCTACCACTGAGCTATAGATCCTTCACATAATTGTTTTACCACACCAAACTTAGAATGTTGCTCGCCCTCGAGCAAAAGAAGAGGGAATAGATGAAAAAGAAGATGTGGAAAGAAAAACTAGGATTATGAGGAGGGAAGGTGGGGATCCTGTGGGGTCCACAGATCTTGAAATGATCATGTGAGGTCCACAGATCTTGAGGTGTCAAGGCATTTACATCCCTGCACCAATTTGGGCATGCAAAATGCCCTTGCACACAACTCTGGGCGTTCAGCGCCAGGTTGGTGCCCATTTTGGGCGTTCAACGCCCATTTACTAGCCATTTCTGGCGTTGAACGCCAGAACCATGCTTGTTCTGGGCGTTCAGCGCCAGGATGTTGCCCATTTTGGGCGTTCAGCGCCAGAACCATGCTCTGTTCTGGCGTTGAACGCCAGACAGGTGCTTCCTCCAGGGTGTGATTTTTCTTCTGCTGTTTTTGATTCCGTTTTCAATTTTTAATATTTGTTTTGTGACTCCACATGATCATGAACCTAATAAAACATGAAAAACCATGAAGGTAAATAAAAATTGGGTTGCCTCCCAACAAGCGCTTCTTTAATGTCCTTAGCTGGACCTTGCTGAGCTTTTAATCTAGCTTCAGCGTTGAGCATTCTTGCTCAATGTTGCCTTCTAGATAATGCTTGATTCTCTGTCCATTGACAATGAACTTCTTATCAGAATCAATATCTTGAAGTTCCACATAACCATATGGTGATACACTTGTAATCACGTATGGTCCCCTCCACCGGGATTTCAGTTTCCCGGGGAATAGCCTGAGTCTAGAGTTAAAGAACAGAACCTTCTGTCCTGGTTCAAAGATTCTAGATGACAGCTTTCTGTCATGCCACTTTTTTTATTTTTCTTTATATAGCTTGGCATTTTCGAAAGCAGTGAATCTGAACTCCTCTAGCTCATTTAGCTGGAGCAATCTTTTTTCTCCTGCTAATTTGGCATCAAAGTTTAGGAATCTGGTTGCCCAGTAGGCCTTATGTTCCAGTTCCACGGGCAGGTGACATGCCTTACCATACACCAGTTGGTATGGAGAGGTCCCTATAGGGGTCTTGAATGCTGTTCTGTAAGCCCACAGAGCATCATCCAAGCTCCTTGCCCAATCCTTTCTACGGGTATTTACTGTCCGTTCCAGGATTCTCTTTAATTCTCTGTTAGAGACTTCAGCCTGCCCATTGGTTTGTGGATGATATGGAGTGGCCACCTTGTGGCGAATTCCATACCGAACCATGGCAGAGTAAAGCTGTTTATTGCAGAAGTGAGTGCCCCCATCACTGATTAGTACTCTAGGGACACCAAACCTGCTAAAAATATGTTTCTGGAGGAACTTCAGCACTGTTTTAGTATCATTGGTGGGTGTGGCAATAGCCTTAACCCATTTTGATACATAGTCAACTGCCACCAGAATATAAGTGTTTGAGTATGATGGTGGGAAAGGTCCCATGAAGTCAATTCCCCATACGTCAAACAACTCAATTTCCAAGATTCCTTGTTGAGGCATGGCGTAACCATGAGGCAGATTACCAGCTCTTTGGCAACTGTCACAATTACGTACAAACTCTCGGGAATCTTTATAGAGTGTGGGCCAATAGAAGCCACATTGGAGGACCTTGGTGGCTGTTCGCTCACCTCCGAAATGGCCTCCATATTGAGATCCGTGGCAATGCCACAGGATCCTCTGTGCTTCTTCTCTAGGCACACACCTACGGATAATTCCGTCTGCACATCTCTTAAAGAGATAAGGTTCATCCCACAAGTAGTACTTTGCATCAGTAATTAATTTCTTCTTTTGTGTCCTGTTGTACTCCTTGGGTATGAACCTTGCAGCTTTATAGTTTGCAATATCGGCAAACCATGGTGCTTCCTGAATGGCGAATAAATGCTCATCAGGAAACGTTTCAGAGATCTCAAGAGAAGGGAGGGGCGTCCCTTCCACTGGCTCTATCCGGGACAGATGATCAGCCACTTGGTTCTCTGTCCCTTTTCTGTCTCTTATTTCTATATCAAACTCTTGCAGAAGCAATACCCATCTGATGAGCCTGGGTTTTGAATCCTACTTTGTGAGTAGATATTTAAGAGCAGCATGGTCAGTATACACAATCACTTTTGATCCTACTAAGTATGATCTGAATTTGTCAATGGCGTAAACCACTGCAAGTAGTTCTTTTTCTGTGGTTGTGTAATTTTTCTGGGCATCATTTAGAACACGACTGGCATAATAAATGACATGCAGAAGCTTGTCATGCCTCTGTCCCAATACTGCACCAATGGCATGATCACTGGCATCACACATTAGCTCAAATGGTAATGTCCAGTCTGGTGCAGAAATGACTGGTGCTGTGACCAGCTTAGCTTTCAGCGTTTCAAACGCCTGCAGGCACTTTGTGTCAAACACAAATGGCGTGTCAGCAGCTAGCAGATTGCTTAGAGGTTTTGCAATTTTTGAAAAATCCTTTATAAACCTCCTATAGAATCCTGCATGCCCCAGAAAGCTTCTGATTGCCTTAACATTGGCAGGTGGTGGTAATTTTTCAATTACCTCTATTTTTGCTTGATCCACCTCTATTCCCTTGTTTGAGATTTTATGCCCAAGAACAATTCCTTCAGTCACCATGAAGTGACACTTTTCCCAGTTTAAAACTAGGTTGGTCTCTTGGCATCTTTTCAGAACAAGTTTCAGGTGATCAAGACAGGGGCTGAATGAGTCTCCATATACTGAGAAGTCATCCATGAAGACTTCCAGAAATTTTTCCACCATGTCAGAGAAAATAGAGAGCATGAATCTCTGGAAGGTTGCAGGCGCATTACATAGCCCAAATGGCATCCTTCTATAAGCAAACACTCCAGATGGACATGTGAATGCTGTTTTCTCTTGATCCTGGGGATCCACTGCAATCTGGTTGTAGCCTGAGTAGCCATCCAGAAAGCAGTAATAATCATGACCTGCTAGTCTTTCTAGCATCTGGTCTATGAATGGTAAAGGAAAATGATCCTTTCTGGTGGCTGTATTGAGCCTTCTGTAGTCAATACACATGCGCCACCCTGTAACTGTTCTTGTAGGAACCAGTTCATTTTTTTCATTATGAATCACTGTCATGCCTCCCTTTTTTGGGATGACTTGAACAGGGCTCACCCAGGGGCTATCAGAAATAGGATAAATAATCCCAGCCTCTAGTAACTTGGTGACCTCTTTTTGCACCACTTCCTTCATGGCTGGATTTAGCCGCCTCTGTGGTTGAACCACTGGTTTGGCATTGTCCTCCAATAGGATTTTATGCATGCATCTAGCTGGACTTATGCCCTTAAGGTCACCTATGGACCACCCAAGAGCTGTCTTGTGTGTCCTTAGCACTTGAATAAGTGCTTCCTCTTCCTGTGAATTTAAAGCAGAGCTTATGATCACTGGAAAAGTGTCACCTTCTCCCAGAAATGCATATTTCAAGGATGGTGGTAGTGGCTTGAGCTCGGGTTTAGGGGGTTTTTCCTCTTTCAGAAGAAAGTTCAGAGGCTCTTTCATGTCCCCTGAATCCTCCAAATCAGGCTGAACATCTTTAAAGATGTCTTCCAACTCTGATTCGAGACTCTCAGCCATGTTGATCTCTTCTACCAAAGAGTCAATGAGATCAACTTTCATGCAGTCTGTTGATGTGTCTGGATGCTGCATGGCTTTGACAGCGTTCAACTTGAACTCATCATCGTTGACTCTCAGGGTTATTTCCCCCTGTTGGACGTCAATGAGGGATCGTCCAGTTGCTAGGAAGGGTCTTCCTAGAATGAGAGTAGCACTCTTGTGCTCCTCCATCTCCAGCACAACAAAGTCAGTGGGAAAGGCGAATGGTCCAACTCTGACAATCATGTCCTCAATCACGCCTGATGGGTATTTAGTGGAACCATCAGCAAGTTGGAGACATATTCGGGTTGGTTTAACTTCTTCAGTTAAGCCAAGCTTCCTGATAGTGGATGCAGGTATTAGGTTGATGCTTGCCCCAAGATCGCATAAAGCTGTCTTGGTGCAATTACCTTCTAATATGCATGGTATCAGAAAACTCCCAAGGTCTTTAAGCTTTTCAGGAAAGCTCTCTAGAATGACTGCACTGCATTCTTCAGTGAGGAGAAATCTTTCTGTTTCTCTCCAATCCTTTTTATGACTCAAGATCTCTTTCATGAACTTGGCATAAGATGGTATTTGCTCAAGTGCCTCTGCAAATGGAATCTTTATTTCAAGAGTCCTGAGGTAATCTGCAAAGCGAGCAAATTGCTTATCCTGCTCCTCTTTCCGGAGTTTTTGAGGATAAGGTATCTTGGCTTTATATTCTTCAACCTTAGTGGTTAAAGAAGCCTTTTTAGAGGGGTTGTTATCAGCACTTGTGTGTGTCTGATCCCTCACTGGCAATTGAGTGCCAGAGTCAGAAGCTGGAGTGAAACTGGACGCCAGCTCCTTGTCTGCTTCTGGCGTCTGAATGCCAGAACTGTGCCCATTTTGGGCGTTCAACGCTGGATTCTGCCCTATTTGGGCGTTCAACGCCAGATTCTTGCCCATTTCTGGCGTTGAATGCCAATCCTGCTTTGTTTCTGGCGTTGAACGCCAGTTTTGGGCATGGTCTGGGCGTTCAGCGCCAGCCTTCCACTAATTCTCCGTCGTTTTAGCGCCAGACTTATTTTTCCCTGGGCTCTTACTGTCCTCAGGTGAATCTTTGGTGGGTTGCTCATTTCTTGACTTTTTGATGCCTTGAGGTGGGGTATTTAATGTTTTCCCACTTCTTAATTGAACTGCTTGGCATTCTTCTGTTATTTGCCTTGACAGCTGCTGCTTTGTTTGCTTAAACTGTTCTTCCATATGTATATTAGCCATCCTTGTCTCTTGTAATCTATCTTTGAATTCGGCTAACTGCCTTGTTAGGAAGTCCAATTGCTGATTGAATTCAGCAGCTTGTTCTACAGGACTGAGTTCAGCAATTGCTGTTTTAACCTCTTCATTCATGGAAGGGTTGCTGCTTAGATACAGATGCTGATTCCTGGCAACTGTATCAATGAGCTCTTGAGCCTCTTCAATTGTCTTTCTCATGTGGATAGATCCACCAGCTGAGTAATCTAGAGACATCTGAGCTCCTTCTGCAAGCCCATAGTAGAAGATGTCTAACTGAACCCACTCTGAAAACATTTCAGAGGGGCATTTTCGTAGTATCTCTCTGTATCTCTCCCAGGCATCATAAATGGATTCATTATCTCCCTGTTTAAAGCCTTGGATGTCCAGCCTTAGCTGTGTCATCCTTTTTGGAGAGAAATATTGATTCAGGAATTTTTCTGTCAGCTGTTTCCATGTCCTTATGCTGGCCTTAGGTTGGTTATTCAACCACCTCTTAGCTTGATCTTTTACAGCAAATGGAAACAGCAATAGTCTGTAGACATCCTGATCTATTTCTTTATCATGTACTGTGTCAGCAATCTGTAGAAACTGTGCCAGAAACTCTGTAGGTTCTTCCTGTGGAAGACCGGAATACTGGCAACTTTGCTGCACCATGATAATGAGCTAAGGATTCAACTCAAAGCTACTGACTCCAATGGAGGGTATGCAGATGCTACTCTCATATGAAGCAGTAGAGGGGTTAGAATATGACCCCAGAGTCCTCCTGGACTGTTCATTTCCGCTTAGATCCATGATGGAGAAAGGGAGATGATGTAAGATAGAAAAAATATTTTTATTTATTTATTTATTAATTTATTTCGAAATTAAAATAAATCAAAATAGAATAAATAAAAATGAGTAAAAGATTTTCGAAAAAATGAGGAGAGAGAGAAGGTGGTTAGGAAGTTTTGAAAAAGATATGATTTTAAAAAAAAATCTGAAATTTTTTTTTTATATATATATAATTTTCGAAAATTTGTTTTAAAATTAGAGAGAAAAGATATTTTTAAATTTAGTGAGGAAAGAGAAAAACAATAAGATAGCACAAGATTTAAAATTTTTAGATCTAATGCTCCTTGTTTTTGAAAATTTTGGAGGGAAAACACCAAGGAACACCAAACTTAAAATTTTTAGAAAACCACCAAAATTTTCGAAAACCAAAGGGAAATCAACAAGAAAACACCAAACTTAAAGTTTGGCACAAAATTTAATAGAGAAAATATTATTTATGAAAAAGAAGGTTTTGAAAAGAATATAAAAGACTCTAACCCAATTACCAAGAACACAGATTAACGCTCTAGCCAAATGAGTTATGAAAATTTTCGAAAATTTTAAGAAAAATCAACAAGAAAACACCAAACTTAAAGTTTGGCACAGGATTTAATAAAAAAATTATTTTTGAAAAAGGTTTTAAAAAATATGATAGCCAATTACCATGAACATAAACACCACGTTCTAACTAACTGAGCTATAAATTTAAAGTGTTTTAACAAGGGATAAATAATAAAAGACTCTAAACCAAAAAAAAAGAAAAATTTTTCCTAATCTAAGCAACAAAAAACCGTTAGTTGTCCAAACACGAACAATCCCCGGCAACGGCGCCAAAAACTTGGTGCACGAATTGTGAATCACACTTTTCACAACGCGTACCACTAACCAGCAAGTGCACTGGGTCGTCCAAGTAATACCTTACGTGAGTAAGGGTCGAATCCCACGGAGATTGTTGGTTTGAAGCAATCTATGGTTATCTTGTAAATCTTAGTCAGGAAGTCAATTATGTTTATCAGTTGAATTGTGAATAACCAAGAGAGCATAAATTAAAGGTTACTTGTTGTGCAGTAATGGAGAATATGTTGGAGTTTTGGAGATGCTTTGTCTTCTGAATCTCTGCTTTCCTCTGTCTTCTGATTCACGCACGCACGTCCTCCTATGGCAAGCTGTGTGTTGGTGGATCACCGTTGTCAATGGCTACCTTCCATCCTTCCAGTGAAAACTACGCTCACGCGCTCTGTCACAGCACGGCTAATCACCGGTTGGTTCTCGATCCGGTTGGAATAGGATTTACTATCCTTTTGTGTCTGTCACTAACGCCCAGCCTTCGGGAGTTTGAAGCTCGTCATAGTCATTCAATCCTTGAATCCTACTCGGAATACCACAGACAAGGTTTAGACTTTCCGGATTCTCATGAATGCCGCCATCAATTCTAGCTTATACCACGGAGATTCTGATTAAGGAATCTAAGAGATACTCATTCAATCGTATATAGAACGGAGGTGGTTGTCAGACACACGTTCATGAATTGAGGAAGGTGATGAGTGTCACAGATCATCACCTCCATCACAGTTAAGCGCGAATGAACATCTTAGATAGGAACAAGCGTGTTTGAATGGAAAACAGAAATACTTGCATTAATTCATCGAGATACAGCAGAGCTCCTCACCCCCAACAATGGGGTTTAGAGACTCATGCCGTCAGAGAATACAAAGTTTTGATCTGAAATGTTATGAGATACAAAATAAGTCTTTAAAAGTTGTTTAAATACTAAACTAGTAGCCTAGGGTTACAAAATATGAGTAGACTATGATGGATGATGCAGAGATCCACTTCTGGGGCCCACTTGGTGTGTGCTGGGCTGAGACTTAAGCAATTCACGTGTAGAGGCCATTTGTGGAGTTGAACGCCAGTTTTTATGCCAGTTTGGGCGTTCAACTCCAGCTTTTGATCCTTTTCTGGCGCTGGACGCCAGAATTGGGCAGAGAACTGGCGTTGAACGCCGGTTTATGTCGTCTATCCTTGTGCAA
The DNA here is from genome assembly GCF_003086295.3 of Arachis hypogaea. NCBI lineage: Eukaryota > Viridiplantae > Streptophyta > Magnoliopsida > Fabales > Fabaceae > Arachis > Arachis hypogaea. The sequence goes on from NC_092053.1 coordinate 51,104,860, forward strand.
AGTATGGACTATTATATATTTCTGGAAAGCCCTGGATGTCTACTTTCCAACGCAATTGGAAGCATGCCATTTCGAGTTCTGTAGCTCCAGAAAATCCACTTTGAGTGCAGGGAGGTCAGAATCCAACAGCATCAGCAATCCTTTTTCAGCCTGAATCAGATTTTTGCTCAGCTCCTTCAATTTCAGCCAGAAAAATACCTGAAATTACAGAAAAACACACAACTCATAGTAAAGTCCAGAAATATGAATTTTTCCTAAAAACTAATAAAAATAGACTAAAAACTAGCTAAAACATACTCAAAACTATATGAAATTATCCCCAAAAAGCGTATAAAATATCCGCTCATCAAGCTACCATGTAGTTGAGACCCTCATTATTTGGCATTAACCCATCCATACTTTATTTATTTTCGTATCTTTGTTTCTGGGTTACTTTTCTTCCTTTTCCCCTTCTGTCAGGATGGCCACCGAGAATGGAAAGAAAAAAACTTCTCAATAGGATGACAGACAAGTCCATCTGTACAATTGTTGGAGAAAAGCATCAGTTGTAGCCACCCGTCCACTTGCACATCTTAGCATGCACTGAGGACGGTGCAATCTTTAAGTGTGGGGAGGTCGATACCGACTTCCGTGGGTTAGTTATCTCCTATTTCAACACCAATGTTTAATTTTTCTTGTTAAATTAGTTGTTGCATTTGCATCTTCTACCACTACTTGGTTAGAGTGATAAATTCTTTTTCAAGACCCTTTTTATAGTATTTCACTAATTTAAATTAAAAATTTTTTTGTTAAACTTGTTTGAAGATTTTATTTGGAACATGGTTTTTGAGCTAAGAACACACAATCTGTGAAATTTTGAGCTTAATTATATGGTTATATTATTTAACCATAAATTTTATTCTTGTGTGTTTTCTTTTCTATGATTGCAATCTATAGTTTGTTTCATTCTATATGTCCATTGTGTAGTGTATTTGCATGCATATGTATGATTGAGGCCATCAATTGTTATTAGCTCACTTATCCCAAATAGCCTACCATTCTATTTACCTTTGTTTGCTACTTTGAGCCTTTTTAACCCCCATTTGTTCTGTATTTTTCCACATCACTAGCCTTAAGCAGAAAAACAATTAATTATCCCATTTGAATCTTTGGTTAGCTTAAGATAGAGATTGTGTGTCAACTAAGTGTGAGAAAATGTGGGAACTTGGGTTGATGAGAATGTGTTGTGTTTTTACTGACAAATATTAGAAATTTAAGTGCTTACTCATGTGAAATCAAAAAAATCATATGCATTGATATATTATGTTTTCATTTATGATAAAAAAAAGAAAAAAAAAGAGAAAAGAAAGGAAATAAATGAATAGGGGATAAAATCACCCCAATACTAAGTTCAATAAAAAGATCAATGCACATGCGATGGAATTAAAAATTGATGCATGAGTATGTGAAATATACAAAAGTGAGATTTTGGGTAGCTAGGCATGATTTTAGAATTATATAGAGTATGTGTGTGTGTTAGGTGAGAATTTAGGTTAGTCAAAGATTCAAAGTATAACTCACTTGGCCGTACATGTATCCTCACCCTTACCTTAGCCCCATTACAACCTTAAAAAGTCCTCATGATGTTTGTATTTGTACATTAAATATTTGTTGATTGGTTAGATGAAGAATAAAGTTTTAGAAAGCATGACTAGAGGAGATTAGAGTGAATTAACCCTAGACACTTGAGCGATTAGAGTGCGTATACACTTCTGGTGAGGGTTCGATGCTTGATTCTTTGCTCCCGGCTTTCATGAGCTATTTTCTTTTGCAAGTCTACTTGTACTTTATTTTGAGATTTGAATTAGTGGAATCTAGTTTATATTTATTCTTGGAGAATTTATCTACTTTTAACTAAGTAGGTAGAAACATTTTGCATGTAGTTGCATTCATATAGATAGGTTGCATTTCATACTTTCTACCATTCCTCTTCACTCTTATAGTTTCTCTTGAGCTTAGCATGAGGACATGCTAATGTTTAAGTGTGGGAAGATTGATAAACCCCATTTTTAGGGTTTATCTTGTGCTTAATTTAGTGAATTTTATCCACTATTCTCACAGTTATTCATAGAATTCGCATGTTTTACATTTTCCTTCCAAATTATGTGCTTTGATTGAAAACATGCTTCTTTGGCCTTAAAATTGCTAATTATTAATCCTCTCTTATTACCATTTGATGACGTGATATGTGTGTTAAGTGTTTTTAGAGTTTATAGGGCAGGAATGACTTAGAGGATGGAAAGAAAGCATGCAAAAGTGGAAGGAATACAAGACATTGAAGGAATTGTTAAGCTGTCAAGCCTGACCTCTTCGTACTAAATCGATCATAACTTGAGCTACAGAGGTCCGAATGAGGCGGTTCAAGTTGCGTTAGAAAGCTAACATCCGGAGCTTCAAAATGATATGCAATTTAGGCGACGCGCACACGTGATGCACGCGTACACGTGACACGCGCAGAAGACCAGCGACACGTATGCGTGATGTACGCGTGACATGCGCCACATGCAGAAATTGCAGAAGACGCTGGGGGCAATTTTTGGGCCATTTTTGGCCTAGTTTCAAGCTCAAAAAACACAGATTAGAGGCTGTAGAGTGGGGGAACCACATTCATTGACACAACAATTTATTCACATAATTTTAGATTTAGATGTAGTTTTTTCTAGAGAGAGAGAGGCTCTCTCCTCTCTCTAGGTTTTAGGACTCTTAGGTTTAGCTATTTTCAATTTCCTTCTTCTACCCTACTTTAATTTAGTTTCTCTTCTACTTTTATTTATTCTAGCACTTCAGTTTATCTATTTCTCTTGTTGATTTATTTATGTTGCCAATTTAGCTTATGAATTCTCTTGTTAGATTTTATTCTCTATTTAATACAATTTGAGGTATTTCATATTTATGATTGCTTTCTTCTGTTTGTGTTATTGATGCTTACAATTGGTTGTTTGGATTTTATTGTCTTTTATTGCTTTTCTCTGCTTTTATGTTGTACCTTCCAAGTGTTTGATAAAATGCTTGGTTGGATTTTAGTGTAGATTTCTCTCCTTTTGGCTTTGGTTGAGTAATTGGAGACTCTTGAGTTATCAAACTCCTTTGTTGATTGATAATTGAAATTTGCTAGTTGATTTGGATCCCTCTAAAGCTAGTCTTTCCTTAGGAGTTGACTAGGACTTGAGGAATCAAATTGATTTATCCACTTGACTTTCCTTCATAGTTAAAGGTTAACTAAGTGGGAGCAATGGACAATTCTCATCACAATTGATAAGGATAACTAGGATAGGACTTCTAATTTTCATACCTTGTCAAGAGTTTTCTTAGCTATTAGTTTACTTTCTTGCCATTTACTTTCCTTATTCCTTATTTCAAAAACCCAAAAAGATACTTTTCCATAACCAATAATAACCTACACTTCCCTGCAATTCCTTGAGAGATGACCCGAGGTTTAAATACTTCGGTTTATTTTATTGGATTTGCTTTAGTGACAAACAAATTTTTGTATGAAAGGATTCTTTGTTGGTTTAGAAACTATACTAGCAACGAGAATTTATTGTGAATTCTTTACCATCAAAAATCCGACCATCAGTACGCACACTTGCTGATTTTCTTCCTGTGCGCGCGCATAGATTATTGTGCACATGCACACATGGTTACGCGGTTCTTGTGCGTACGCACAACTTGTGCATACGCACACTCCAATGTGTGCTTCTCCTTTATTTTCTTCATGTTTTCTCCCTTTGTACATGCTTCCTTCCATTTTTGCCTTGCCAAACTTGCCTCTAGGACCTAAAATCGCTCAACAAACATGTCATGGCATCGAATGGCATATAAGTGGGATAAAAGTGATTAAAATAAGCCCAAAAGAGCATGTTTTCACATTTAGGCACAATTAAGGGAGAGAACAGGAAAGCATGCTATTTGGATGAATAAATGTGGGTTTATGTGATGAAATCCACTCAAATCAAACCAAAATGTATCGAAAAATACGGACTCATCACTCTCATTTTTCTTTGCTTACAGCAAACCAAGGATTTGAAATGTGCTATGCGACTATTGAATGAAAAGTTTGAAAAGATGAGCGAGGCAAAGAAGGCCATCATTCGCGAATTAAGATTTGGTGGTCTCATGAACATCCCGTCGATGAATGTTCTACACAAGCTGTTGAAGGAGTTGGCTAATTCCTTTAATCTGGACAAAAACAAATTGGACACAAGGCACGGTTCGTTGAAAATTAAACCAAAAAAAAAATAGGAGCTGCCTTTGGCCTCAATGCATCAGGTAACTGATTATAGAAAACCTTTATACTTGCATTTTCTAATCTATTCTTTGTAATATCTTATTCTAATATAATTTAATCAAGAAATAAATTTAAGTGTATATGGCTGGTTTTTGGGTGTATTTCAAGTGATTTGGAGTGTACTTTTTTTCTTTTTTATAGGAGACCTATTTTCCGATAAAGTGATTTTTAAGAAACTTTCTGAGGAGAACAAAGAGATTTTTAGAAGGTTCCAGGGGAAAACATTAAAGAATCTGACCGATCAAGTGATGGATATCGGTGTTGACAACGATCAAGATCGCCTAATGTTCAAGAGGATTTTCATCCTCTATATTCAAATGGCGTTCTTGTTGCCAACTGATGTGGGAAAATCGATTTCATACAAACTCACCGGCAAGTGTACCGGGTTGTATCAAGTAGTAATAACTCACAGGAGTGAGGTCGATCCCACAGAAATTGATGGATCAAGCAACTTTAGTGAGGTGATTAGTCTAGTTAAGCTAATAGTGGTGAATTGGGTGAAATTGAATCAGTAGAAAGTAAATTGCAGTGAATTTAAATTACAGAATGTAAATCAGTAGAAGCTTAAAGAGCAAGAAAAGTAAATTACAGTAAATGTAAAGGGAATTGGGTGCTGAAAAATTAAATGAAGCAGTAAATCAGAACTCAGAACAATTGCAGAATATTTAAAGTGCATGAAAAGTAAATTCAGCTCACAACAAACTCAAATGTAAAATTTCAAAAAGTAAATTTGCAGAAGAGAATTATCAGAAACTGAAATTGCATAAGCCGAATTGAATTCAATACTGAAATGTAAAAGTGCAGAAAAATAAAAGTGTTTCAAGAGAGCCTTCTATTCTACTCCTACTCCTACTCTTACTACTGCCTACTACTAATACAGCCTACTCCAGCGCTCCTTTTTTTTCTAACAGAACTAAAGCCTTTTTATAGACATTCCTAAATTACAAATTGAAATGAAATTCAAAACAAATTATAATTAAATGAAATTCCTATTCTAACTGTTTCTTGTGCCTTTGAGTGATGTTAATGGGCTCTGCTTGCTTTGGAGTTTCAATGGGCTTGGAATTAGATCAATTGAACCAGAGTTGCAGCTTCCCGGATAACAGAGCGTTTTCAAATTGAGCGCAGTGTTCATTCACCCACGCGTACGTGTCCTGCAGGCATGCGCGTCCTTTTTGCGTTTTGGGCCTTCCATGCATACGCGTCCCTCACGCTTATGCGTGCTTTGGCAATCTGGCACATCGACGTGTGCGCATCATGTACACGTGCGCGTCCCCTGCAGCGTTCATTAAATGAGCGTAGCGTTCTTCAATTGAGCGCTGCCAACGCGTACGCGTCCCTTACGCGTACGCGTGGCCCTTCAAACATGCCACTTCCATGCTGGTGCTCAGCCCACGCTTGCGCGTGCTTCTGCAGGTAAGTCACACCCACGCGTACGCGCCCTGCACGCGTACGTGTTGTCTTCCAGAGTTGTAATTTCGACACGTGCACGTCATGTACGCGTGTGCGTCAGTGTCAAAACTCCAATCTCAAATTTGAATTTCCCCAAAAATGCTCATTTAGTTAACTTAGCGCTCTCTTGGCAATTAAGCGCTGGTTGTGAAAACAGAGCACGCTTCCTTGATTTAGTCATGGGCCACGCTTTTAAAAGCATGGCCTAAGGCTCCAAAGTGTGCCTAAACTCCAAAATGTGCCCCAGAATTTCTGTTTTCTCCTTTTTAGCTTATTTTGTGCTTTTTTGCTTCTTTTTCTTCTTATTTTCTACAAAGTTTATAAAATCAAAAGATCTAAGAAATATACCATTTAAGCACAAAAGCATTCAATATTTAAGCACTAATCATCAATTTCTTGTATGAAAAAGTATAGAAAAACATGACATGATGACATGTCATCACCAACTACGATAAACAAAGTATCTCTTATACAACTGAGTACAACTGGGGCAGCCATGTCCTCAATTTCATCATCAAAGGCATAACCAATTACCATTTGAAAAAATAAAAAATCGATTGATGGCTACCTCTATGCCTTGATGATAGTCTATTTTCATCTAACAAAACACACAGACAAGAAAGAAGAAGGAATCCCTAGACTGCCCTGGGTTAGCCATTGGAATAGAGAGCTACTGGTTGCGAGGATCAGAGCAGAAATTAATGGTCATATGGTAACTGAACAGAATATCTTCTCTAATTTGGGTGTATTTTATTTATGAAGATGGTGTAAACTAACTTCTCTACTATTTTAGGGAATCGTCAAGAGAGCAGAAGTGAAAAGGAAATTGAAGGAAATGAAAGAGAAAGAAAAAAACAAAAAGACAAAAAAGAAGAAGGTAAGCTCATCCGAGAGTGATTCATCGGAGAGTGAACTTGCTTTTTCCTCTGAGTCTGGGTCTGAACAAGACTCAGAGGAAGCAACAAAAAGAAGGAAACAACCCACCAGGACTACTAAAAAGTAAGTAATATTTTTGGGTGTATTTTGTCATTTTTAGGGTACTTGTTGCTAATGATTGTTTGCTCTCCAGAATGGTATCCAGAAAAAGAAAACAGATTTTGGAGGATTCCATTTCAGAAACTGAAAGTGAATCCGACAATGAGTAAGATTCTGAAATTATCATTGCATTGCTTTCTTTTCTGTTTATTATCAAAATTTGAGGTATTAACAGAGTGTTTCCCATTTAATTTTATAAGTGAAGAATCGTCACCAATAATAAAACAAAAATCAAAGAAAAAATTCAGACTCCACCCAAAAAGCATGCACTGCTTTTGAGAGTATTTTATCATCAATTTTGTTGTGTTTGTCTGATTCATACTTTTTTGATTTCTTGGACGCAATCCAAAAAAAGAAAGCACATTGTTGAGGATTCATCTTCTGAAGAACAAATTAAATCGTATAATGTGTAAGATACTTTGTAAAGCAATCTTATCCTTTATCATTAAAATTATATTCGTTAACATGTTCTTTTGTATGTATTAGAACTGATATAAGAACTGAAGAAATAGAAGAATTCTTCAAAGAATCAAAAAAGAAAAAAAACCAATGAAAAGGCTGCACAAGAGTATGATGAATTTGGGTGTATACTGCCGATTTAAGGTGTTTTGGTTGCTGATAATTGTTTTTGCTTTCTCAAGATGAAGGAAGCTGGGCTCCCATCGATGGAAGGTAACTATGACTTATCCGAAACGTAAGATACTTTATTTGATAGAATTTTGAGATCCTGATTTAATTAAATAGTATTTTTACTAAATAATGTTTATTCTGTGCTTAGAATGTCGGAGGTGAACTTAGGAAGCGAAAATAATCCTGTGTTTCAAACACAAACGGATCAAAACAGCGTAAACAAACCCACGAATAGTATGTAATTTCTATTTCTAATACCATTTGCTTAATTCTTTTGTTACCTTTTGCTTCTAATTATGTATATATATTTTTTAGAAAAAATCCCTTTAATGTTTTTTTCAAGAAAAAAAAAGGCAGGGAAAAAAATTTGTAACTACGTATGTTCTAAAAAACAGAGCCTGTGTTTCTTTTCAATGCTTCAGGTGTATTTTGATATTATTGGGGTGGATTTTAGGTTGGGTCTGGAAGAAGAATCGGTCAGTGACCTAGCTCAACAGAAGATGATCATTATTTAGATGGAGACATATTCACAATCTGAACTCCTTGATATGTGAGTTTTACAACTAAATTTAAACCTTCTAATCATCTACTTTAAGGGAGTTTTTTAACTTTTTATTTTTGTCTTGTTTAGAGTTCCGATTCAAGTATGCATACCTCCATCACAGAAAACAACATCAACCCCTATGCAAATTGAACCATCCCCCCCTCCCCCCCCCCCCCAAAAAAGTCTCCGAGCAAGAAAATTAGCGAAGAAATAATTAAGGGGTATGGAATAAATATTCAGATGTATTTAGTTATTATTGGGTGTATTTTTTTTCTTATTTAGGGGTATCTCATCTGAATTGAGCTATAATTGTTTTTCTTTTATAATTTGAATAATTTTCTATAACACTGCAGCACTCCACAACCCCAGCAACCTGCTGAAAGCACACCTACAATCCCACCAGCTCCACCTAAAATGTAAGTTCTACACAATGGATATCATTAGTCTATTCTTCTTCTTATAGTATCTTATATGTCAACACATAATAATCCACCCCCTGAAGCCACTGCTCCATTGATGATGATCGCCAACACAGCATCCTATGTACCTAAACAATTTTTGGCACCATCATTTAGCTTCGGCTTCACTGATTCGAGTCAAGAAGAAACGCTGACTCAAGAGGGCGACCAGGATCTGAGAAGGGAAAAAATCTTGAGACACCAATACGAATTGAAGAATAAGAGGAGCTGGTGGAGTAAATTGCAAATACTGGAGTTAAGGCAGCATTGAATTTTACAGAGGATAAAAGTCCCCCGGTCGAAAAGTAGCCTGCCGACCAAATTTTTGAAAAATTTGAAACTCCTGCAAGGAGGAAGGAATTGTCGGCTGACACGAAATAAAAGTGCTACCTTTGGGCCACACAAGTAAAGACCTATGGGGATGGAGGTACTAATGAGTATGAGCCAGTCTGCATCCTCAATGCCCAACAACCATTGGAATTGTCAAAAATCCACTTCGCGTCTCTAAAAGCTAGTTCATATATCGAAGCTGAGGTAATACTAGAATAAGATTAATGATTTTATTATGAGATGTGACTGCAATGTTGATTGATGTAATTAATTTAACTTTTTTTTTCTAGATTGTCACTACTATGTGTCTGATTCTGAACCAACAAAATATTAGAGTATTTCAAGAAGAAATTTACTATCTCCCCCTTACTATTGTGGTAAGTGACGGAGAATTTTCGTCGGTAAAGAATTTCTCAAAATAATTTCGTTGCAAGTATAGTTCTAAATCGACAAGCAATCCTCGGTCAACATTTAATTAGTTTGTCACAAGTACAAACCCCAATAAAAATAAATCGAAGAATTCAAACCTCGAGTCGTCTCTCAAGGAATTGCAGGGAAGTATGTTTATTATTGGTTATGATGTACTTCTTTTTGGAGTTTTGAAATAAGGAACAAGAAAATATAAATTGCGAGAAAAATAAACTAACAACTAAGAAAGGTCCTAGCAAGGATTGAGAATTGGAATTCCTATCCTCATTATCATCATTAATTGTGATGGTAAGTGCAAATCGCTTTCACTTAGTTATCCTCTAACAAATGAAGGAAAGTCAAGCGAGCAAAGTCGACTTAAGTTCACAAGTTCTAATCAAAGACTAGATTTAGTGAGGTTTAAACTAACTAGCAACTTTCAATCACCAATCAACAAAAGAATTTTGATAATTCCAGAGTCTCTAATTAATCAATCCAAGTCAAGAACATAAAAATCTATTTTAAAATCCAACCAAGCATTTGATTAAACACTTGGAAGGTACAAAATAAAAGCATAGAAAAGTAACAAGAGAATGTAAAATCTAAGACTAACAATTGCAAGGAATCAACAATAACAAATGAAGAAAGAAGCAATAAATATGAAATACCTCAAATTGCATTAAAAGAAAATTGAATCTAACAAGAAGAGTTCATAAACTAAATTGGGAAAATAAGGAAATCAACAAGAGCAAATAAACTATGATACTAGAATAAAAAAAAGGTAGAAGAAAACTAAATTAAAGCAAGATAAAATTATGAAGCTAAGAAGAAATAAGACTAAAAACCCTAAAGCCTAGAGAGAGAGAGGCGTAGAAACCTACATCTAAAACCTAAAATCATGGAATGAATGAATGTGTCAATCCCCATTTCTGCTCCACTCTCCATCCTTTAATCTGTATTTTTGGGCCTGAAACTGGATCAAAAGCAGCTCAGAAATCACCCACAACGTTTTCTGTTAACTGCAGCACGTGACGCTCGTCATGCGTACGGGTCGCTGGATATTGAACTTTTCACACGTATGCGTCATCCACGCGTGTACGTCGCTTGTCTGCTGCACCGGTCAAGCGTACGCGTCATTGATGAGTATTTTGGTGAAAAATAAATTTCTCCCAAAACACACAAATCTAACCGGCAAGTGTACCGGGTCGTATCAAGTAATAAAAACTCACGGGAGTGAGGTCGATCCCACAGGGATTGAAGGATTGAGCAATTTTAGTTTAGTGGTTAATTTAGTCAAGCGAATCAAGGTTTGGTTGAGTGTTTTGTGATTTGCAGAAATTAAATTGCATGGAATTAAAGAGAACATGAAATAAATTGCTGAATCTTAAAGAGCAAGAAATTAAATAACAGAAACTTAAAATGCAAGAAATGTAAATTGCGGAATCTTAAAGTGCAAGAAATGTAAACAGCTGGAATTGTAAAGGGAATTGGGGAATGGGTTTGCAGAATTTAAACAAGGAAAAGTTGAATTGCATTAAACAGAAGAGGAAAAGGGAATTGGGATTGAAACGGATCTTGAAGCAGTAAAGTAAATGAACATTAAAAGCAAGAAACAGAGAATGTAAAATTGAGATCTCAGGGCCCAGAGACTAGAAAACCAAGTCTAGATCTCAATGCCTTCCTAGATCCAACAAGAACAATTGCAAAGAAAATGTAAATTGCAAAGAAAAGAGATGAAGAGCAATTAACAGAAAATTAAATTCAATTATGCAGTGAGTAAAGCAGAGGGATCCAAGGATGAGATTGAAACAGAATTTCTTCAATTCTCCAACCCAAGATCCAAGACAAGTGTAATTGAAATTGAAAGCAATAAAACTAAGAGGAAGAGAAGTGAATTCTCCTTTCCCAAGATAAAGAAATTAAAGTTCACTCAATAACAAAAGCTCTCCGAAAACTATTACGAAAATTCCAAAAGGAAAGCTCCCCGAAGAACTTGAATTTTATCCTATTTATACACTTTCTTCAAATGATCTTCAAGCCTTGAGTTGGGCCTTTGCTCTTGGTGGAATTGGGTTGAAAGAGGCCTTGGTTGATTGCTCTTGAAGTTTGGAGAAGAACCAAAGTGAACCAATTGAACCGGTTTTGAGGCTAGCAAAAGTTGGACCAAAAGTTGGAGCTAAAGTTAAGGGTCTAACTTTGGCTCCAACTTTTCATATCAGCTAGCACAATTTGCTGGTATGAACGTTGGTGCCAATGTTAGGGGTCTAACTTTGACCCTAACGTTGGCCTTGCCTTGTGTGCTAGTGGCGCCAACGTTAGCCACCAAGTTAGGGGGCTAACGTTGGCGCAAACTTTTGCTCCTCTTCCTTGAATTTTCATGTGCCAACGTTAGCCTCCAAGTTAGGGGTCTAACGTTGGCGCAAACGTTGGTGCCCAGGGGAGAAATTCATGTGCCAACGTTAGCCTCAAAGTTAGGGGGCTAACGTTGGCGCAAACTTTTGGTGCCCAGGGGAGAAATTCATGTGCCAACGTTAGCCTCAAAGTTAGGGGGCTAACGTTGGCGCAAACTTTTGGAGCCCAGGGGAGAATTTTCAAGTTCCAACGTTAGCCTCCAAGTTAGGGGGCTAACGTTGGGGCTAACTTTTCAACCAAAAGTTTGTGCAAAAGTTTGATGCTAACTTTAGGTCCAGCTTCTTGCTTCCTGGTTCAATTTCACTTATTCCATTGTCCTCTCTTCACTCCTAGCCATTCCTTCTTGCTTCAACCTTTCTCCAAGCTTTCTTCACCTATCAATAATCAACCAAACATATCAAAGCTATGCTCAAAATCATGAGATATTCATTCTTTCACAATATGCAACAAATATAGCATAAAACCTCATGAAATGGCATGAATTCATATATGGTTGATTCAATCAAGGGAAACATGAAAATCTACTCAATTAGCTTGCTTGTGGCTCAAGAAAGTGCATAATTCTAATGAAAACAAAAGAAAAAGACTAGTTAAAATAGGCTAGGATGACTTGTCATCACAACACCAAACTTAAAGCTTGCTTGTCCCCAAGCAAGAAAAGATTTATTGAGAAGAAAGAATGAAATGGAAGAGGATGTTCATGCTAGCAGAGTATTATTGATAGTTCATGGGGTTTGTGTGGATATGCAAATACTCACTTCTTATTGACTCCTAGGCCTAGAAAGTCTCCTTCAAGCTTCAAGTGACATACTGCTATGACCTCTCATTATTCCTTTATCCTTGGCTATTACTTTGTTCATAAGCTTTATTTGAGTGTCATGTGTAGCAAGTTCATTTTCTTTTCTTTATACTTGACACATTATTCACTATAGACACTTGGCTCACATTCCTTCTTAAAACATTGATGCCCAGCACCTCTTTGGGTTACTAAATGCCTTGTAGTTAGGTTGCTCTTGATAGTGGACTTTCAGCTGATGATCCCGGATTAGTTGACCCAAGTCACCGAGTGTTGAGGCACTCCTAAGAGCTTACTAATCCAAGCAGATCCTAGTACAAAGACATCACAGGCATATATTTCAAAGTTCAAGCTCTTGGTGTCCAGCTTTGTTTCTTTTTGTTTTTCTTTTGTTCTGCCACTTTTTGGCTATCTTTTTTTTTTCTTTCCTTCTTTTTGTTTTTCTTTCTAACCAAGGAATTTAATTCAATTGAGATTCCTAGACAGTAGGCCACTCTTTACTTAGAAGGAGATATCCTAGCTCTTTATTCACTAAAAGTGAGCTATTATACAATCACACACATACCACCATTTACTTTTATTCCACTTCTAACTAACAGAGACTATCTTGCTTCACAATCAAACTGTTCTTTTATTGAATTTAAAGTGCAGGGGACAAACATGCTTTTTGTCAAGTGAAAGTAAACACACAAGCATACACATAGACTAGTTTACTTGTTCTTAGGGAAGTTTGAACTAAATGAACACTTTATCAAGACATCAATCAAAAATATTTCTCAACAGTAAAGGTTAAGTATAGATACAACCTATTGGTTTGCATTTCTTTTGTTCTTCTTTCTGTTGTGCCCCTTTTTGAGTCTTTATGCATGGGACCTTCAATTGGTGGTTAACTCCCACTTAATTCCTTGCTACTTCTTCTGATTCAACAGGTTAACTCTGGGCAAACTTTTGTGTCCTTGCTAAAGGTTATGATATTGGGACTAAACAAAAATAGTTAAGATGTTGAATAATCTGTTTGATTGCTTGGAACTAGCAATGTGCAGGAAGTTAGAATGAAGTTTTGGTGGAACACCAAACTTAGCATCTTGCATTCTCCCTTCGATTGTTTTTGGTGTGCAACACCAAACTTAGCTTCTTGCAATACATAGCAGTTATCCAACACTCTTATTGAAAAAGTTACAAAAAGAAAACTACCTCCCAACAAGCGCTCTTTTATTGTCACTAGCTTGACATCTTTCAATTCTTTTTAAGAGGGCTGTAGATGTTGAACCTCTTTTTCCTTATCCAATTGTCCTCCCAAATACAGCTTTGCTCTGTGACCATTTGTTGTGAATTGATTCTTTGTTACCTCATCTAGCAGTTCAATACTCCCATAGGGAAAAACCTTTGTCACCAAGTATGGGCCAGTCCATTTAGACTTCAGTTTGCCAGGGAAAATTTTAAGCCTCGAATTATACAGGAGCACTTGCTGTCCTGGCTTGAATTCCTTTCTTGCGATCTTCTTGTCATGCCACTTCTTAGCTCTCTCCTTGTATATCTTCGCACTTTCATAAGCCTCTAGTCTAAATTCATCCAACTCATTTAGTTGTAACAACTTTTTTTCTCCTGCAGCTTGGGGATCAAGGTTGAGGAGTTTAGTGGCCCAAAAAGCTCTGTGTTCAAGCTCTACAGGGAGGTGGCAGGATTTGCCATACAATAGCTGAAAGGGTGACTTGCCAATAGGAGTTTTAAAAGCTGTCCTATACGCCCACAATGCATCTTCTAGCTTTCTAGCCCAATCTTTTCTTGTGATTCCCACTGTTTTCTCTAGGATCTTCTTTAATTCTCTATTTGCAAGTTCAGCTTGGCCGTTAGTCTGAGGATGGTAAGGTGTGGCTACTTTGTGAATTACTCCATATTTGTGAAGGAGTTTCTCCATTTGTTTGTTGCAAAAGTGACTACCACCATCACTAATAAGACCCTTGGGCACTCTATACCTAGTGAAGATGTGCTTTTTAAGGAATTGGAGGACGATCTGTGCATCACAGGTGGTTGTGGCTATGGCTTCCACCCACTTTGAGACATACTCCACTGCTACCAGGATGTATCTAAAAGAATAGGAAGGAGGAAAAGGCCCCATGAAATCAATTCCCCATAGATCGAACAATTCTAATTCTAAGATAAAGTTTTGAGGCATCTCATTCCTTCTTGTTAATCCTCCTGCTTTCTGGCATTCATTACATTGGTGTACATATTCTCTGGCATCCTTGAAGATAGTTGGCCAATAGAAGCCACTCTGCAGTATTTTTGCGGCTATTTTTTCTGGGCCAAAGTGTCCACCATAAGCTGAACCATGACAATGCCACAAGATGTCCCTCACTTCACTTTCAGGAATACATCTTCTGATCACTCCATCAGAGCATCTCTTGAATAAGAAGGGTTCATCCCATGAAAATTTCCTTGCTTCGTTGATCAACTTCTTCACTTGTTGCTTAGAGAATTCTTGCGGTATCTTTCTTCCCACTTTGTAATTTGCTATATCAGCAAACCAAGGTGCTTGCTGGATCTGCAGGAGGTGCTCATCTGGGAAGCTTTCATTTATGGGCTGGGATGCTTTTTGACTTGTTTCATGTGGTAGCCTTGACAGATGATCAGCGACCTGATTTTCAGTGCCCTTCCTATCTCTTATCTCAATGTCAAATTCTTGTAGGAGCAGTATCCACCTGATGAGTCTTGGTTTAGCATCCTGCATTGACATCAAATACTTAAGTGCAGCATGATCAGTGTAAACCACAACTTTGGATCCTATCAGATATGATCTAAACTTATCAAATGCATAGACTACAGCTAGCAACTCTTTTTCTGTTGTGGTGTAATTTCTTTGGGCCTCATTCAACACTTTACTTGCATAATATATGACATGATGCAAATTTCTCTTCTTTTGCCCAAGTACAGCACCAATTGCAATGTCACTTGCATCACACATGAGTTCAAAAGGTAATTCCCAATCTGGAGGTGTGATGATTGGTGCTGTTGTGAGTCTATTTTTTAAAGTTTCAAAGGCATGCTGGCAGTTTTCATCAAAAACAAAAGGGTTATCAAGCATTAACAGATTACTTAAAGGTTTGGCTATTTTTGAAAAGTCCTTGATAAACCTTCTGTAAAACCCGGCATGCCCCAAGAAACTTCTAACAGACTTCACATTAATTGGTGGAGGGAGTTTTTCTATGATCTCAACCTTTGCCTTATCAACCTCTATCCCTTTTCTTGAAACTTTATGGCCAAGAACAATCCCTTCGGGTACCATGAAATGGCATTTCTCCCAGTTTAAAACCAAATTAGTTTCTTGGCACCGTTTTAAGACAAGGGTTAAATGGTTTAGGCAAGCATTGAAATTATCACCAAAAACAGAGAAGTCATCCATGAAGACTTCTAAAAATTTTTCGACCATATCAGAAAAAATGGAGAGCATACACCTTTGAAATGTGGCAGGGGCGTTGCAGAGCCCAAAAGGCATCCTCCTATATGCAAAAACTCCAAATGGACATGTAAAGGCAGTTTTCTCTTGGTCCTTGGGGTCCACCACGATTTGATTATACCCAGAATATCCGTCCAAAAAGCAGTAATAGGCATGGCCGGCTAACCTTTCCAGCATCTGATCAATGAATGGGAGAGGGAAATGATCCTTCCTGGTGGCATCATTCAATCTTCTATAGTCTATGCACATCCTCCACCCAGTCACTGTTCTAGTAGGGATCAACTCATTCTTCTCATTAGTGATGACCGTCATCCCTCCCTTCTTTGGTACAACTTGAACCGGGCTTACCCATGGGCTGTCAGATATTGGGAAGATTATCCCTGCATTCCATAACTTCATTACTTCCTTCTGGACAACTTCCTTCATTGTAGGATTTAGCCTTCTTTGCGGTTGAACCACTGGTTTGGAATTATCTTCCAAGAGGATCTTATGCATACATACTGCAGGGCTGATTCCCTTCAGGTCATCAATGGTCCATCCTAAAGCATCTTTATGAGCTTTGAGTACGTCAAGAAGTTCTCCTTCTTCCTTCTTTGTCAGGGATGAATTAATGATTACTGGGAAGCTCTCCGATGTGCCAAGGAATGCATATTTGAGATGGGTGGGTACAGGTTTCAGTTCTTGTTTTCGCACATCTTTATTGCTATCTTGTCTTTCATCTTGCTCAGTGAAGGTCTCAGCCACTTGTTCCTCTGTTGCCCCTTGATTTCCTTCTTGCTCTTGAAAATTTTCTTCCACTGTTTCTTCCACCAAACTGTCTATCATATCCACTCTTACGTAATCCTCTTGCTCAGGAGCGTTTTGCATTGATTTGAACACATTTATGATCATTTGTTCATTATGGACTCTGAAGGTCATTTCTCCTTTTTCTACATCAATGATGGCCCTTGCTGTGTGTAGAAATGGCCTTCCCAGAATGATTGAGTCGTTTCCTTCTTCTTCAGTGTCCAAAATTACAAAGTCTGCTGGGAAAATAAACTCCCCAACCTTCACCAACAGATTCTCCACAATTCCATTTGGTGTCTTGATTGATCTGTCAGCCATGACTAGTGACATCCTGGTGGGTTTAAGTTCTTCTATGGCAAGTTTTCTCATCATTGAGAGAGGCATTAAATTGATGCTGGCACCCAGGTCGCAGAGAGCCTTGTTGAGAATTATCTTGCCAATAGTGCATGAGACTACAAAGCTTCCCGGATCCTTAAATTTTGGTGGAATACCCCGTTGAATCACAGCACTGCATTCGTCGGTGAGTAACATGGTTTCCCTTTCAAGCCAACTTCTTTTCTTGTTGATAAGATCCTTCAGAAACTTGGAATATAGAGGCATTTGCTCAAGTGCTTCAGCCAAGGGAATATTGATTTCCAGCTTCTTAAAAATTTCAAGGAATTTGTGAAAATGCTGGTCTTTAACCTCTTTGTTAAACCTCTAGGGATATGGCAGTGGAGGTGTGATGCTCTTTTCTATTTGCTGCTGTCCCTGAGCTACTTCCTTTGAGCTATGTGGCTGGTTGTCCTTCTCTTTAAGTTTCTCAGTGCCTTTGTTTGGCATTACAACTTGCTCCTTAGCCTCATCTGCCTTTGTTTGATTCTCATCCTCCGTTGGTTCTTTGATGTTCTCTGCTTGCTTCCTTGTAGTGTCATTGTTGCTTATCAATGTTCTCCCACTCCTTAATTGTATTGCCTTGCATTCCTCCTTGGGATTTGGGATTGTGTCACTGGGCAGTGAGTTTGAAGGTCTCTCAACAGATACTTGCTTGGAGAGTTGCCCCATCTGTCTCTCTAGGCTCTTCAGGGAGGCTTCCTGATTCTTGGTTACCATTTCTTGGTGTTTCAACATTTTGTCTATCATGGCCTCCAAGTGAGTGATTCTTTGGGCTTCAGGTGATACTTGAGGTGGGTTATGAGATGTGGGTGGTGGATGGTAGGCATTTTGGTTGGTGGGTTGGTTATTAGATTGGTATTGGTTGAGGTTGGGGTAGTTGTTTTGAGGTTTTCTGTAGGGGTTTTGGTTAGTCTGCTGCTGGTTGTGGTTTTGGTTGCTTCTTGGGTTGTGTTGGTTTGAGTTCCTCTGCCATGGTTGTTGGTTTTGGGTATGGTTATCTCCCCATCTGAGGTTTGGGTGGTTCTTCCAGGATGGATTGTATGTATCACCATACACTTCATTTGGTCCTTGGTTGTACATATACTGTACTTGCTCTTGTTGTTGTTCTTCTTGAGTTTCTTCACTCTGTCCCCAAGTAGTTGATGGTTGGCTAGTGTTAACTGCTGCAACTTGGAGGCTATCAATCCTCTTGGTCATTTGCTCAAATTGTTGTTGAATTTGCTGCTGCATTAATTTGTTTTGAGCCAGGATTGAATCCACTCCTTCTAGCTCCATTACTCCTCTCCTTTGTGATGGTTGGCGGCCTCTTTGATGAGCAAAGAAATATTGGTTGTTGGACACCATATCAATGAGTTCTTGAGCCTCTTCTACAGTTTTCATGAGTTGCAAGGAACCTCCAGCTGAATGATCCAAAGCTTCCTGGGATTTCAGTGTTAAGCCTTCATAGAAGTTTTGAAGCTTCTCCCACTCATTAAACATGGCAGGGGGACATTTCCTGATCAGAGCCTTGTACCTCTCCCATGCCTCATAGATGGGTTCGGCCTCCATTTGTGTAAATGTTTGTACCTCAGCCTTCAACCTTATAATCCTCTGAGGTGGATAAAATTTTGCAAGGAATTTAGTTACCAAATCATCCCAGTTGTTGATACTGTCCCTTGGAAAGGATTCCAACCATTGAGTGGCCTTGTCCCTGAGAGAAAATGGGAATAGCATCAGCTTGTAACTGTCAGGGGGCACTCCATTAGTTTTGACAGTGTTGCATATCCTCAAGAAAGTGGACAAATGTTGGTGTGGGTCCTCAAGTGGTCCTCCACCAAAAGAGCAATTGTTCTGAACCAAAGTGATGAGTTGTGGCTTGAGTTCAAAATTGTTAGCATTGACATTTGGAGCCAAGATGCTGCTCCCACAATGTCTAGGATTTGCAAAGGTATAGGAAGCCAAAACTCTCCTCTGGGGTGGGTTGCCATTGTTGTTGTCTTCTCCACCTGGTGGATTGGTTAAATGTTCCTCCATCTCTTGGAATTCTTCGTCTGATTCCTCTTCTCCAACAATATTTTTCCCTCTTTCAGCTCTTCTTAACCTCCTGAGAGTTCTTTCGTCTTGTTCATGAAAATTGGGTATGGTTCTTCTTGTACCTGACATACAAGCAGAGCATGAGAAATGCACAAAACCAGTGACACTTCAATTTACTGCCAGATTGAAGTGTTAGTTAGTTTAAGCAAAAAATCAAACAGTTAGTGGGTTAATCAAAATTAAAGAAAAAGTGCTTGATCTAGATTACCACCCCACTTAATCATTGTCAATCTAATCAATCCCCGGCAACGGCGCCAAAAACTTGATGAGTATTTTGGTGAAAAATAAATTTCTCCCAAAACACACAAATCTACCCGGCAAGTGTACCGGGTCGTATCAAGTAATAAAAACTCACGGGAGTGAGGTCGATCCCACAGGGATTGAAGGATTGAGCAATTTTAGTTTAGTGGTTAATTTAGTCAAGCGAATCAAGGTTTGGTTGAGTGTTTTGTGATTTGCAGAAATTAAATTGCATGGAATTAAAGAGAACATGAAATAAATTGCTGAATCTTAAAGAGCAAGAAATTAAATAACAGAAACTTAAAATGCAAGAAATGTAAATTGCGGAATCTTAAAGTGCAAGAAATGTAAACAGCTGGAATTGTAAAGGGAATTGGGGAATGGGTTTGCAGAATTTAAACAAGGAAAAGTTGAATTGCATTAAACAGAAGAGGAAAAGGGAATTGGGATTGAAACGGATCTTGAAGCAGTAAAGTAAATGAACATTAAAAGCAAGAAACAGAGAATGTAAAATTGAGATCTCAGGGCCCAGAGACTAGAAAACCAAGTCTAGATCTCAATGCCTTCCTAGATCCAACAAGAACAATTGCAAAGAAAATGTAAATTGCAAAGAAAAGAGATGAAGAGCAATTAACAGAAAATTAAATTCAATTATGCAGTGAGTAAAGCAGAGGGATCCAAGGATGAGATTGAAACAGAATTTCTTCAATTCTCCAACCCAAGATCCAAGACAAGTGTAATTGAAATTGAAAGCAATAAAACTAAGAGGAAGAGAAGTGAATTCTCCTTCCCCAAGATAAAGAAATTAAAGTTCACTCAATAACAAAAGCTCTCCGAAAACTATTACGAAAATTCCAAAAGGAAAGCTCCCCGAAGAACTTGAATTTTATCCTATTTATACACTTTCTTCAAATGATCTTCAAGCTTTGAGTTGGGCCTTTGCTCTTGGTGGAATTGGGTTGAAAGAGGCCTTGGTTGATTGCTCTTGAAGTTTGGAGAAGAACCAAAGTGAACCAATTGAACCGGTTTTGAGGTTAGCAAAAGTTGGACCAAAAGTTGGAGCTAAAGTTAGGGGTCTAACTTTGGCTCCAACTTTTCATATCAGCTAGCACAATTTGCTGGTATGAACGTTGGTGCCAACGTTAGGGGTCTAACTTTGACCCTAACGTTGGCCTTGCCTTGTGTGCTAGTGGCGCCAACGTTAGCCACCAAGTTAGGGGGCTAACGTTGGCGCAAACTTTTGCTCCTCTTCCTTGAATTTTCATGTGCCAACGTTAGCCTCCAAGTTAGGGGTCTAACGTTGGCGCAAACGTTGGTGCCCAGGGGAGAAATTCATGTGCCAACGTTAGCCTCAAAGTTAGGGGGCTAACGTTGGCACAAACTTTTGGTGCCCAGGGGAGAAATTCATGTGCCAACGTTAGCCTCAAAGTTAGGGGGCTAACGTTGGCGCAAACTTTTGGAGCCCAGGGGAGAATTTTCAAGTTCCAACGTTAGCCTCCAAGTTAGGGGGCTAACGTTGGGGCTAACTTTTCAACCAAAAGTTTGTGCAAAAGTTTGATGCTAACTTTAGGTCCAGCTTCTTGCTTCCTGGTTCAATTTCACTTATTCCATTGTCCTCTCTTCACTCCTAGCCATTCCTTCTTGCTTCAACCTTTCTCCAAGCTTTCTTCACCTATCAATAATCAACCAAACATATCAAAGCTATGCTCAAAATCATGAGATATTCATTCTTTCACAATATGCAACAAATATAGCATAAAACCTCATGAAATGGCATGAATTCATATATGGTTGATTCAATCAAGGGAAACATGAAAATCTACTCAATTAGCTTGCTTGTGGCTCAAGAAAGTGCATAATTCTAATGAAAACAAAAGAAAAAGACTAGTTAAAATAGGCTAGGATGACTTGTCATCAGTCATCCATGTGTACGCGTCGAGGTTAGCTTCTTAAATTTCCAAATTCTTGTGTTCCTTCCACTTTTGCATAATTCCTTTCCATCCTCTAAGAAATTCCTGCCCTATAAAACCTAAAAACACATGACACACATATCAAGGCATCGAATGGTAATAAGAGAAAATTACAAATTAGCAATTTTAAGGCCAAAGAAGCATGTTTTCAATTATAGCATAAAATTAGGAAGGAAACTTAAAAGCATGCAATTTACATGAATAAGTGTGAGAGTGATTGATAAAATCCATTAAATTCAATCCAAAATATACCATAAAATAGTGGTTTATCAATCTCCCCACACTTAAACATTAGCATGTCCTTATGCTAAGCTCAAGGGAACCAAAAGATTGAAGAGGGATGGTAGGACTTATTAAATGCAACCTATCTATATGAATGCAACTACATGCAAAAAATGCTTCTACCTACTTGGTTAAAAGTAAATAAATCTTTCAAGAACAAATATGAACTGAATTTCACTAATTCAAACCTTAAAATAAAATACAAGTAGACTTGTAAGAAAAAAGCTTGTAAAATTCGGGAACAAAGAATCGAGCATCGAATCCTCTCCGGAAGTGTATACACTCTAATCACTCTAGTGTTTGAGGGTTGATTCTCTCGGTTTTCTACTAATTTTTCTTTTTAAAGATTGCTCTTTCTCTACCAATCAACAAAAATTTAATGGATGAACACACATATCAAGAGGTCTTTTCATAGGTTGTAATGGGGTTAGGGTCAAGGTAGGAATATATTTGGTCAAGTGGACTAAAATCTGAATCCCTGATTAATCTAAACTTCCCACCTAACTTAATACAATCCATGCAATCAGAATATAAAATCTAACTACCCATTGACTATGTTTTCCACATATTCATGCATCCCAAAATTGAGTACAATACATATGAATTACTACCACCATTTACTTTGGGGCATTTTGTCCCCTTTTTGTTATTGTCTTTTTTTTCTCTCTTTTTTTTCTTTTTTCTCTTTTTTTTTATTTTTCTTATTTTTCTCAATACATATGATTAAGGTATTGAATGTAGAATATGTGCTCAACTATCTTTTTCACATTTTCAAAAAAATATACAATACCTAAATTCCCAAACCAAATATTTTCAAACCCAACTTCTCCACACTTAATTCATGTACACTCTCACTAGTCTAAGCTAACCAAGGACTCAAATTAAGGACATTTATTGTTTTTCACTTAGAGTTAGTGATGTGCTAAAATAGAGAACAAATGGGATAAAATAGGCTCAATATTAGTTTGCAAAGGATAATGAAAGGGTAAGGCCATATGGGTATGTACGCTATAGTAAAACAAGGGCCTCAATCATATAAATGCATTCATTCATCAAACAATAGAAATATAGAATTAAGCAAAGACAAAGATCACAATCTTAGAGAGAACAACACACACCAAAAATAAAATATTGGTTGATAAGATGCAACCAATCAAAATAGGTTCAAAAATCTCACTAAACTTGTGTGTTCTAGCTCTAAAACGATGTTCTAAAATAAATTTCTTCAAACAAGTTCAAAAATTTTAATTCAAATTAGTGAAATCTTAAAATAGTTTTCTTGGAAAAGAAATTATCACTTCAACCAAGTAGTGGTAAAATATGCACAAACTCTAGCTATAATGAAATCTATCATGTAACGCAACAATTAGCTAACAAACAAAATTAAGGATTGGTGTTAGAAAGGGAAGTAGTTACCCACGGAAGTCGGTCTCGACCTCCCCACACTTAAAGATTGCACCGTCCTCGGTGCATAGAAAGATGAGCAGAGCGGACTAGGGTGAGATACTACAACTGCTGAGTTCCTTCAAAAGAATGTGTAGAGGGACTTGTTATTTACCCCCCCCCCCCCATTTAGAAGCTTTTCTGTTCCCCTCTTTGGTGGCCAGCCTAAAAAGAGAGAAAAAAGAAGAAAAATAGCCCACAAACAAGGATATGAAAACAAATAAAATATGGGTGGGCTGATGCCAAATAAGAGCGGGGTTCTCAACTACATAGTAGCTATAACATAAAAGTGAAAAAACAATGTAAGTAAAGGGCATGGCAACTAAATATCAAACAAGTCAAGAAGCACCGAAATGATTCAAGAATTCTTCAATAGTCGAGTAAGAAAATTCAACACCAATATTAAGATATCAAACTTAGAAAGAAAATAAGAACATGCATAAAGTAAAAATGCAATGAATGAAAGTATGCAAATCCAATAAACAAAAGAAAAGAAAGATAAGAAAAATGAGAAGTGAAATTTTGAAAATAGGAGAAGAAGAAAGTGAGAAAGGGAGAAAAGAAATGGGAGGAGGGAAGAAGAAGAAAGGAAGAAAGAAAGAAGAAGAAATAGGAAAGAAATAAGGAAAGAAAAGACAGGGATACGATGTGGATGCGTCGACCACACGTACGCATGGTGTGCAGTAGAAGGGAGGGACACGTATGCGTCGTCCATGCGTACGCGTGGGAAGTAGAAAGGCAAAGGTGACGCGTGAGCGTCGGTCACGCCTACGCATGATAAGTGTTCGTGCTAGACGCACGAAGCTAGCAGCATTCTATCACAACTTTCTGGTTTATGTACCAGGGATGGCAGTATTATCATACAACGCGTGCGCGTCGTCCACGCTTACGCGTGGGTGGCCCAAAATGCAAATGACACGTACGCGTCAGCGAGGCACACGCGTGGGTTTGGTTGTGCGCCTGGCACCCCACCGGCATGGTTCCAATGCAACTCTCTGGTTTTTTTACCAAAGGTTGTAGCATTCAATTTGACGCATGCGCTTCGGCCATGCGCACACGTGAGACTTTTTTTTTAAACATGAACAGAGGCAAAATTCATAATTGAAAATTTTCACGCACATCTAATGAAACAAAGATACGCAAATAAGTAATAAGCTATAGAAAAGGAAGATTATACAATGGTGGGTTGTCTCCCACCTAGCACTTTTAGTTATCGTCCTTAAGTTGGACATTTTGTGAGGTCCTTTCTAGGGTGGCTTATGCTTGAACTCTTCCTTGAATCCCCACCAGTGTTTGCATTTCCAATATCCACCGGGATCCTAAACTAGGCGCATCAAGCTTCCAATCAAATTTGAACAAGTGACAAGATCCCAGGAATGATGATGGTTGAGGTGTATTTTGGGGTCCCAATCCTTGTTTGTCATCACCCGTCCTTCTTGATCTTCATGCTTCGACTCGGGTGACAAGGTTGAAGAATTCTCATTTAAGCACCAAGACATCTTTCTAGACCCAATCAATTGAGAACTATACCAACCATTGCACTTAGACCCTAAACTTCCAACCATAATGAACCTAGGATTGTGTTGCCAACCACTAACCATCTTCCTTTTACTCTTAAAACCACAAAGAGATCTAACTTGCCCATCCGTTTCTAACAAAGCATATTCAAGTGGGAAAGTAGAGTTTAAGGATAGAAATTTTTTCCACTTGAATGTTGTGTTGGATGGTAATGGCTTGGGGAGAGGTGTTTCTAATGACCTTGCAAGCTCCACTCCCTTGTGCTCTTCTTTGAATTCTTCCACCTCTTTGCAAGCTTTTTCAACTTCAACCGCTCCCTTTTGGCAAATTTCTTCCAATTCAATTTCTTCTTCATTGCGTACCAAGGGTATGGGAGGTTGTGTATCTTCTTCTTTGGCCTCTATTTCATGTCCAATAGGGGAGGATTCAATTATAGATAGAAATTCATCAATTATTGAATCCATCTCTTGATCAACCTCCTCAAAGTCTTCAACCATGACATGTTTGGAGGTTGTACACCTTCCTCAATGATGCTAGGGCATCTTGGCCAGTTTCACTGACCTTTTCTTTACTGTTTTTAGGTTAGTTTCATTCATTTCTTTAGGAAATAAGCTAGTTTTGGGTAGATATTCACTTATGCCTTGACTCAAGCATACATTGTGCATTTTACATAATTTCATGCGGATTTTGCATAAGTTTAGTGACAAATATTATGTTGCATTACTCATGACTTGGACTAGAGCTTTGATGCACTTTATTGCTTGATTTCAGGACCAAAAGGAAGCAAGAAAAGGGGAGGTAACTTGCAAGGTTAATGAGAAAAGTGATTGCCAATAACA
The DNA here is from genome assembly GCF_003086295.3 of Arachis hypogaea. NCBI lineage: Eukaryota > Viridiplantae > Streptophyta > Magnoliopsida > Fabales > Fabaceae > Arachis > Arachis hypogaea. The sequence goes on from NC_092053.1 coordinate 51,130,235, forward strand.
CTCTCAAAAAAAAATATCCATCAATGCCCACATTAGAGAGTCACGTTAACTAAGTTAACGTGAACTCTAACGTGGAGAAGAGAAGTTGAGCCAACGTTAGTGACACTTAACATTGTCACTAACGTTAGCCATTACTCATAAGTGGCCACGTTAGAAGCCACGTTAACCTAGTTAACGTGGCCTCTAACGTTAAAGGGGGAAGAGAAGCCAACGTTAGTGACACTCAACATTGTCACTAACGTTGGCCTATGGTGAAAAGTACCACGTTAACTCCCACGTTAACTTGGTTAACGTGGAAACTAACGTAAGGGATGAAGAGTTGTCGACAACGTTAGTGACACTCAACATTGTCACTAACGTTGAAGCAACCACACAACCCCCAAGAGTCACGTTAACTTGGTTAACGTAGAAGCTAACGATGAGGAATGAAGGATGAGCCAACGTTAGTGACACTCAACATTGTCACTAACGTTGGGATGGCTAAAAGAGGGCCACGTTAGAAGCCACGTTAACCTAGTTAACGTGGACTCTAACGTGAGACCTAGGGGCACATTGGAATATTAGTGACAATGTTGAATATCACTAACGTTCTCGAAGGATGGCAAGGGCCACGTTAGAAGCCACGTTAACCTAGTTAACGTGGGCTTTAACGTGAAGCAAGAAGGGGCACACTGGAACGTTAGTGACAATGTTGAGTGTCACTAACGTTCTCGAAGGTTAACAAGGCAACGTTAAAAGCCACGTTAACCTAGTTAACGTGGGTTTTAACGTGAGGCAAAGGGGGTGCATTGGAACGTTAGTGACAATGTTAAGTGACTAACGTTCTCGAACTTATATTCTCACTAAATATTAACACCCCTAACGTCCTGAACTAAAGTCTCCGCCCACTTCGCACTTTCTCTTTGCAAGTAAAGCCAAGCCCAAATAAAGAAAGGAACTGCTTCAAACTCAAGATCCAATGGCCCAAGACTTGAAGAATCACACTAGAAGCTGAGAAGAGTAGTATATATAGGAGTAGCTTTGAATTGAGAAGAAGTTCTAGAGGCTGGGAAAAAGAGAACTACTCTCTGTATTTTACTTTCTTTTCAATTTCTAGTTTTATGATGTATTCTCCATCTTTGTTTTCATTTTCAAGAGCTATAAACAACTAAACCCCTTTCATTGGGTTAGGGAGCTCTGTTGTAATTTGATGGATCAATACTAATTTTCATTATTCTTCTTCTATCTTTCTTCTTGATTTTACTTGAAAGCTTTCGATCTTCATCCAATTGAGTAGTTATCTTGGAAGAGAAGCTATTCAAACTTGGATCTCTTTTGAACCTTCAAAGAGGAATGAAGAGATCAAGCTAGAAATGCTTTCTCATGCTGGACCAAATTGGGTTTGGATGGGTATCTGACTATAACCCTCTCAATACTTGATTTGGGAAATGCATGTGGTATAATCAGTGACCATACTTCATCTCTTCTCATGAGCAATTGACCAAGAAATTGGCTATTGATCAAGATTTGAGAGATTGAATTGCAAGAAATTGTAATTCAATCACTTAAGATTGCCAAGGAGATCAATGAGTGTATTGATTGAGGAAGAGATGAAAATGAACTTGATCCGGAGAATTGCAACATCTCCTAAGCCCAATGAACTCCCCATCTCTGATCTTACCCATTCTCTTTAATTTCTGCCATTTACTTTTATGAGCAAATCCCCCATTCCCATTTACAATTCTGCAATTTATTTTCAGTCATTTACTTCCAGTCCTTTAATTCTAGCATTTACTTTTCTGTTATTTACATTCCCGCCATTTTATTTTCTTCAACTCTCAACCCGAATTCTGGATTCGCTCAACTAGAACATTCTTCTAATTAAAGTTTCTTGATCAATCAATCCCTGTGGGATTCGACCTCACTCAATTGTGAGTTTTTACTTGACGACAAATTCGGTACACTTGCCGAAGGGAGATTTGTTGAGAGACAAGTTTCTCGTGTATCAAGTTTATGGCGCCGTTGCCGGGGATTGATTGTGCATCAACAATGATTAAATTGGAAGATCACTAGATTGAGCATTTTTATTTTGTGAATTTCATTTTTCTGTTTGAGTGATTTACTTTTTGTTTTAGTTAAACTTCTTCCCTTCCCCCTCTACTCTTTTATTTTTCTTTGTTATTTTTAATTCTATTTGCTAACCCACTAACTGTTTGATATATTGCATCACCCACAACTAACAGCAATTCTGACACAAATACTGTCTGCACCTATTTTCTTTGCTTGTACTTGTTGGTTGTATGACAGGGAGAAGAAGCGGGGCTTCAACTTCCTTTGATTCTGAACCTGAGAGAACCTTCCTTAGACTAAGGAGGGAGGCAAAAGAAAAACGTGTAGTTGGTGCTGAAGAAGAGGAGGAACACTTTGAGGAATACTTTGAACCTAACATGGAAGAAAACATGGAAAATCATCATGAAGAAGAGACTCACAACCATGGCAGAGGAGGTGGAGCAAATCATGCTGGGGAGGATAGAAGAGTTTTGGGCTCTTACATCAATCCAAACCCAGGCAATTGTGGAAGTAGCATCCAAAAGCCAACAATCCATGCCAACAACTTTGAACTTAAACCACAGCTCATCACCCTTGTTCAGAACAACTGTTCGTTTGGAGGAGGTGTTCAAGAAGACCCCAATCAACATTTGACCACCTTCCTGAGAATATGTGACACAGTGAAGTCTAATAGTGTTCATCCTGACGCCTATAGACTGCTCTTATTTCCTTTCTCACTCAAGGACAAGGCAGCCAAGTGGCTGGAATCCTTCCCAAGGGAGAGCTTGACAACTTGGGAGGACGTGGTGAACAAATTCTTAGCAAGATTCTACCCTCCTCAACGAATCAATAGGCTGAGAGCTGAGGTTCAAACTTTCAGGCAACAAGATGGTGAGACTCTATATGAAGCATGGGAGAGGTTTAAAGACCTAACAAGGAGGTGTCCACCTGACATGTTCAACGAATGGGTGCAGCTGCATATTTTCTATGAAGGGCTCTCTTATGAGTCAAAGAAGGTCGTAGACCATTCATCTGGAGGATCTTTGAACAAGAAGAAGACCATAGATGTTATTGAAACAGTAGCAGAGAACTACTACTTCTATGCTTCCGAAAGAGGGAACACAAGAGGAGTGATAGAGCTAAACAATGTAGATGCTCTGTTGGCCCAAAACAAGCTCATTACCTAGCAGCTGGCTGACCTCACCAAGAAGATGGAGAGGAACCAAGTAGCAGCAATCTCATCTTCATCAACAATCCAAGAAGGAGTGAATGACGAAGCAGAGGGGAGTCAGGAGCAAGCCAACTACATTGGGAATTCACCAAGGAAAAACTATGATCCATACTCCAAGACTTACAACCCTGGATGGAGAAACCACCCAAACTTTGGGTGGGGAAGTGAGCAAGATCAAAACCAAGACCAGAGACGTTACAACTCCAACAACAATGCAGCTCACCAGCAATTCACCCAGAGGACACCTCAACATCCCCACAATAACACGTCTCCACACACTCATCAAAACCAAAACAGCACGTCTGCTCCGAATCACTCATCAATTGATGACAAGCTCTCTAAGATTGAAGCCTTACTTGAAGGAATATACCAAGAGATTCAAGAAAATAAGGTGTTCAAAGAGGAGGTGCGAGCCAATATTAAGAACCAGGGAGAGACCATTAAGAAGCTGGAATTCTAGGTGGGATATTTAGCTGAGAAGATTCCCAAACCTACTGATAGCTTTCCAAGTGACACGGAGAAAAACCCCAAAGGAGAAGCAAAGAAAGTAAGATGGGAAGATAACAAAATGGTCACTGCAAGTGATCAAGAGATTGAAGACAAGCAAGGCAAAATGTGCAAACAACCTGAAGACAACTCAACAAAGGAGGAGGATAGAGATCACAAAGAACCAGAAATCTCACAACAAGAGCTGCTGAAGCTCTATGCACCATTCCCTCAACTGCTCAATGGTGCTGTGGGAAAAAGAATATACTCAAGGTTCCTAGACTTGTTTGCATCTCTGCATGTGAACATGCCATTCATCAAGGCAATTCAACAAATGCCTGCATTCATCAAGTATATGAAGGAACTTCTTCCCAGGAAAAGCTCACTCAAGGGAGGGCAGACTATAGTGATGAACAAGGAATGTAGTGCCCTTATTCAACCTGAGTTGCCTACAAAAAGAAGAGACCCAGGAAGTTTTCATATCCCTTGTGCCATAGGTGAAAATATGTTCGACAGAGCACTATGTGATTTAGGGGCCAGCATCAACTTACTGCCCTTATCCCTGGGGAAGAGGCTGCAGATCAATGAGATAATGCCCACAGATGTCATTATCAGACTGGCTGATAAAACTCAAAAGCAAGCAATAGGAGTGGTGGAAAATGTGTTGCTAAAGGTTGGGAAGTACTTTCTCCCAACAGACTTTGTCATTCTGGACATGGAAGAAAGTCACACTCACCCAATCATATTGGGAAGACCATTTCTAGCTACAGCCAGAGCACTTATCGATGTAGAGAAAGGGGAGCTAATATTGAGAATCCATGATGAACAACTCAGCTTTAATGTCTTCAAACTCTCACAAGAAACAGATCAAGAGGACAAGGAACTGAGTACAGATGATAATGAGACACTGAAAGAAAAAAAAAAGCACTGAAGCACAACCAGCTCATTCTGAGACCCCCTTAACTGACAAACAAGGAAAACATCAATTGCCACAGCTCAAGAAAAAGTTGGAGGAACCAAAACCTCTAGAGGCAGGTGAAGATAGCATCACAACTCCTTGGAGAAAAGAGGTCACCAAGGGGAAGGCAACCTCAAAAGAAACAAAGAAGAAGGTACCAAAGAGATGGAGGAACAAGAAGATCCCTACGGAAGACTTCTCTCCAGGGGATAGAGTTGTCTCAGCTTACTTCCCAGATATTCCCCCTAATCTCCCTACTATGCCATCTCAATTACCTAAGGTCTTCACTATCAACAGAGTTCTTTCCCTGGAACATGTGGAGATCATTGATCCACCCAATGGATACAAGTCCACAGCAAGAGGGGAGGACTTTAAGCACTACCAACCACCATGATGAAGGAAAAACGTCAAGCTAGTGACGCTAAAGAAGCGCTTCATGGGAGGCAACCCATGTTTTATATGCTTTCAGATGATAATGAATAAGTCAATCTTTATGATTTCAACCCAATCTTGACAAACACTTGGTGAAATCTTTATCATGCAGTATATAGTGAAGAACAAGTTTGGTGTTCAAAGCAAACCAAGATGCATGCTAGTCTTGGGAGCTTTGAACAAAACTTTTCATCACATTGCTTCAAACTAAGTTTGGTGTCACCCCATGGTGCCACCAAAATGCATATAAGGACCCACCAATAGTTAGTTAGTTAGTTGGAATTCATAAATAAACAATCAAATCCTTTATTTCATTTTATTCTAGCCGTAGAGTTTAATTTTTTTTATGATATTAATTTCCTTATTTCAAATCTGTATAGGAAAGGAAAAGAAGCATGAAAAGGGATTGATTGGACAATTAAATGGGGGAGATTTCGCCACTTAATGAAGAGCACTACACACATGTCTCAAGAGGGAACGCATGGGGAAACACTATCATGCAACATTGGAGAAAGAAGACCCTTGAAGACCGAACCAATCACTCTCATTAAGTGATGATCCTTGTCTTTCCTTCATACACAACCCCATCCGTCCATCTAGTAAACATTCATGCAATCCACACCCTTCATTCACTCATGATTTTCTTATATAAGTGAACCTTAGTGCATGCTCACTCCTCACATTCAAATCCCCACTCTCCACACTTCTATTGGCACACTAAACCCTTCATCACACATTGCTTTAACCAACCCACTCTTCATCTATCCGAAGCCTCAAACCCCCTCAAACAACAACTCAAGTCATGGCATCATCAAGCTCAAAGAGGCAAAAGAGGAAGGGGCCTATGGAGAGTGCTCCTTTTGATGACAAGAGATTCAAGACTACCTTTCATGAGCATGAATTTGAGCATATAAGGGCCAGAAGGATATTGCCAGAGTTAATCTTCCAAATCAATGCCAATGAATCACCACAGATTTGGAGAAAAATCGAACAGAGGGGGTGGCAATTGCTCACCAGTCCAGAGGGGGAAGATCAATGGAAAACTCATCAAAGAATTCTATGCAAATGCAGTTAGAGAGGATAAGACCAAAGTCTCAACCTTCAAAAGCTATGTGAGAGGAAGGGAGGTGGACTTCAGCCCAAGTGCCATAACAAGAGCTCTTCACTTGAAATCACCTCATTTTAATGAGGAGAGTTATCAGGCAAGGATAAGTAGAAGCCCCGATAAGGATGAGCTCTCAGAGATAGCATCAGATATCTGTGTCATAGCCGCTGACTGGGAGAGGTACTCAGATGGGAGACCAAAATTCATAAAAAGGGGAGACCTTCACCCTGAAGCCAAAGGGTGGTTTGAGCTTGTAAGGAGGTCTATCCTACCAGCTGCTAATAATTCAGAGGTTAACATCAATCGAGCCACTATGGTACAATGCTTAGTACAAGGTGGGGAAATCAAAGTGCATGAGCTCATTGCCGAAGGGATTCAAGAGTCAGCTGAGAAAGCTGACTCAAGTGCCAGACTTTGGTACCCCAGCACCATTCTCCGCTTGTGCAACAAGGCCAAGGTAATATTTGAGGACAGCAGCCCAGACTGGGTGAACCCAGGGAGACCAGTCACACTCGAGCGAATGGTCTATACCACACCGGCTCAACAACTAAGAAGGCCACATATAGGAAGGCAAAGGGCCCAGGAAGAAGCTCATCAAGAGGAATATCATCAGGAAGAATATCAACAAGAAGAGCATCATGAACTAGCCAACTTGAATATGACTCACCTTCTAAGAGCCATTGAAGATTTGGGACAGAGACATATGGAAGGACAAGAGCAAATACTGAACCGGCTGAGCCAACAGGAAGCATGGCAAAAGTAACAAATGGAGCAGCAGCAGGAACAATACTCCCAGCTCACTCAAGCCATCAACCAAGTGAATGAGAGGTAGGAGATTCAAGAGAAGCACTTGCAAGAACTCAACCAGCGGCAGATAGCCCAAATGAAAACTTTCAATGAGTTCAGTGTACTCAATGAAGGAAGGCAACTACATAGGGAGGAGTTCTATGTAAACACTCAAGCCGAGTTGAACTACATGACCAGTAATATACATCAGTTACACCATGCCATCCCTACATATGATGAGGTCCAAAAAGAATTTGTAGAATAAGAAGAGAGGAAAGTGAAACAGCAAAAGGAGACACTCAAGAAGAAGATGGAAGATAGTGGTTTCTGGAGGAAGCTGCTTGGAAAAGGCAAGGGAAGTGGAAGTACAAGCACTCAAGAGAGACACAATGAGGACAAACAAGGATGGGAGCATGGACATCCACATGAATGAAAGGTGGTGGAGTTCTTTTTAGTCCATCGTTTTCTATGCTTTAAATAAGGAAGATCTTGTATGAAATAGAACCTGCTTCCATGTTATGTTTAAACTTTTTAAAATTCTGTCTTTTAAGTTTTCCTTCTGAATAGGTCCATGATTTCTGGTTTAAATGTCACTGCATCATTCCCTTATTTACTTGTAAGCTTGTCCATTTTAAATCAATTGAAGAAGAGAATGATTATGTTTTTAAAAGACCATAGTAGAGTTCATATTATGGAAGTGCATTCATGAATCTTTGGGGTAGTCATAAGTTAGCTAAGTTGGTTCAACCACAAGGCTGGGATGACAATTATCTGGCCTAAATACTTTGCTTTGGATACACTCATGAGACTAAGTTAATAACAAGATCCTAAGAAGAGAAAAGGAAAAGAACAATGGAAGTGAAAAACAAAAGAAAAAGAGTAAGCAATAAGGCTAGGCATCAATGGTTTTAATCTTGAGGCAAGTGTCTGTGGTGCTCCTGTGTGAGGGATCTACTTGGATGAATAAGCTCTTAGGGGTGCCTTATCACTTGGTAACTTGGGTTAACTAACTCGGGATTATCAGCTGAAAGTCCACTATCAAGAGTAACCTTCACTACAGAACACTTAGTAACCCAAAGAGGTGCTGGACACCAAGGTCTCAAGAAAAGAAAATAAATAAACTAAATTCCTGTAGTGTGTATGTATGGGGGATAGGCTTGAGGGAGTAAGTCCTTAGGGGTGTCTCAACACCTAGCACCTTGAACCAACTGGTTCGGGAGTGTTAGCTGAAAGCTTATCTTAAAGAGTTGCCCCCTTACAGAGCACTTAGCCTAAATAACACAAACAACCCTTGAAATAACAATAAAAGGATCAATGAATAAAAGTCTCATGGGATATGAACAAAGTGGGTGTTTTAGGACAGGATAAAAGTCTGAAAGCCAGTAATGGAATGAACCTAAATTGCTATGCATGAAACCACCATAAAATCAGTAACATGACTTCCACAAGAATGACTCATTCCTCTGGATATTCCATTCATCATTCTCTTGTTCCAGTACTTGCTTAGCGACAAGCAAGCTTTAAGTTTGGTGTTGTGATGCCAGGGCATCTTGGCCAGTTTCACTGACCTTTTCTTTACTGTTTTTAGGTTAGTTTCATGCATTTCTTTAGGAAATAAGCTAGTTTTGGGTAGATATTCACTTATGCCTTGACTCAAGCATACATTGTGCATTTTACATAATTTCATGAGGATTTTGCATAAGTTTAGTGACAAATATTATGTTGCATTACTCATGACTTGGACTAGAGCTTTGATGCACTTTATTGCTTGATTTCAGGACCAAAAGGAAGCAAGAAAAGGGGAGGTAACTTGCAAGGTTAATGAGAAAAGTGATTGCCAATAACACTCTCAAAAAAAAAAGCCATCAATGCCCACGTTAGAGAGTCACGTTAACTAAGTTAACGTGAACTCTAACGTGGAGAAGAGAAGTTGAGCCAACGTTAGTGACACTTAACATTGTCACTAACGTGGCCTCTAACGTTAAAAGGGGGAAGAGAAGCCAACGTTAGTGACACTCAACATTGTCACTAACATTGGCCTATGGTGCAAAGTACCAAGTTAACTCCCACGTTAACTTGGTTAACGTGGGAACTAACATAAGGGATGAAGAGTTGTCGACAACGTTAGTGACACTCAACATTGTCACTAACGTTGAAGCAACCACACAACCCCCAAGAGTCACGTTAACTTCCACGTTAACTTGGTTAACGTAGAAGCTAACGATGAGGAATGAAGGATGAGCCAACGTTAGTGACACTCAACATTGTCACTAACGTTGGGATGGCTAAAGATGGCCACGTTAGAAGCCATGTTAACCTAGTTAATGTGGACTCTAACGTGAGACCTAGGGGCACATTGGAACGTTAGTGACAATGTTGAATGTCACTAACGTTCTCGAAGGATGGCAAGTGCCACATTAGAAGCCACGTTAACCTAGTTAACGTGGGCTTTAACGTGAAGCAAGAAGGGGCACACTGGAACGTTAGTGATAATGTTGAGTGTCACTAACGTTCTCGAAGGTTAACAAGGCAACGTTAAAAGCCACGTTAACCTAGTTAACGTGGGTTTTAACGTGAGGCAAAGGGGTGCATTGGAACGTTAGTGACAATGTTAAGTGTCACTAACGTTCTCGAACTTATATTCTCACTAAATATTAACACCCCTAACGTCCTGAACTAAAGTCTCCGCCCACTTCGCACTTTCTCTCTGCAAGTAAAGCCAAGCCCAAATAAAGAAAAGAACTGCTTCAAACTCAAGATCCAAAGGCCCAAGACTTGAAGAATCACACTAGAAGCTGAGAAGAGTAGTATATATAGGAGTAGCTTTGAATTGAGAAGAAGTTCTGGAGGCTGGGAAAAAGAGAACTACTCTCTGTATTTTATTTTCTTTGCAATTTCTAGTTTTATGATGTATTCTCCATCTTTGTTTTCATTTTCAAGAGCTATAAACAACTAAACCCCTTTCATTGGGTTAGGGAGCTCTGTTGTAATTTGATGGATCAATACTAATTTTCATTATTCTTCTTCTATCTTTCCTCTTGATTTTACTTGAAAGCTTTCGATCTTCATCCAATTGAGTAGTTATCTTGGAAGAGAAGCTATTCAAACTTGGATCTCTTTTGAACCTTGAAAGAGGAATGAAGAGATCAAGCTAGAAATGCTTTTTCATGCTGCACCAAATTGGGTTTGGATGGGTATGTGACTATAACCCTCTCAATACTTGATTTGGGAAATGCATGTGGTATAATCAGTGACCATACTTCATCTCTTCTCATGAGCAATTGACCAAGGAATTGGCTATTGATCAAGATTTGAGAGATTGAATTGCAAGAAATTGTAATTCAATCACTTAAGATTGCCAAGGAGATCAATGAGTGTATTGATTGAGGAAGAGATGAAAATGAACTTGATCCGGAGAATTGCAACATCTCCTAAGCCCAATGAACTCCCCATCTCTGATCTTACCCATTCTCTTTAATTTCTGCCATTTACTTTTATGAGCAAATCCCCCATTCCCATTTACAATTCTGCAATTTATTTTCAGTCATTTACTTCCAGTCCTTTAATTCTAGCATTTACTTTTCTGTTATTTACATTCCCGCTGATGAGCGGATAATTTATACGCTTTTTGACATTGTTTTTAGTATGTTTTTAGTAGGATCTAGTTACTTTTAGGGATGTTTTTAATAGGTTTTGTGTTAAATTCACATTTCTGGACTTTACTATGAGTTTGTGTATTTTTCTGTGATTTCAGGTATTTTCTGGCTGAAATTAAGGGACTTGAGCAGAAATCAGATTCAGAGGTTGAAAAAGGACTGCTGATGCTGTTGGATTCTGACCTCCCTGCACTCAAAGTGGATTTTCTGGAGCTACAGAACTCGAAATGGCGCGCTTCTAATTGCGTTGGAAAGTAGACATCCAGGGCTTTCCCGCAATATATAATAGTCCATACTTTGGCCAAGAATTGACGTCGTAAACTGGCGTTCAACGCCAGCTTTTTACCCAAATCTGGCGTCCAGCGCCAGAAAAGGATCCAAAACCAGAGTTGAACGCCCAAACTGGCACAAAAACTGGCGTTCAACTCCACAAATGGCCTCTGCACGTGCAACACTTAAGCTCAGCCCAAACACACACCAAGTGGGCCCCGGAAGTGGATTTATACATCAAATACTTACTCATGTAAACCCTAGTAGCTAGTTTATTATAAATAGGACCTCTTACTATTGTATTAGGCATCATTGGATTACCTTATGATCCTTTGATCACGTTTTGGGGGCTGGCCATCTCAGCCATGCCTGGACCTTTCACTTATGTATTTTCAACGGTAGAGTTTCTACACTCCATAGATTAAGGTGTGGAGCTCTGCTGTTCCTCAAAGATTAATGCAAAGTACTACTGTTTTCTATTCAATTCTTCTTATTTCGCTTCTAAGATATCCATTCGCACCCAAGAACGTGATGAAGGTGATGATTATGTGTGACGCTCATCATCCTTCTCCCTTATGAACGCGTGCCTGACAAACACTTCTGTTCTACATGAATTAAGCTAGAATGAATATCTCTTAGATCTCCTAACCAGAATCTTCGTGGCGTAAGCTAGAATGATGGCGGCATTCAAGAGAATCTGGAAGGTCTAAACCTTGTCTGTGGTATTCTGAGTAGGATTCAATGATTGAATGACTGTGACGAGCTTCAAACTCGCGATTGTTGGGCGTTAGTGACAGACGCAAAAGGAGGGTGAATCCTATTCCAGCATGATCGAGAACCGACAGATGAATAGCCGTGCCGTGACAGGGTGCGTGAGCATATTATTCACTGAGAGGAGGGGATGTAGCCACTGACAACGGTGATGCCCTTGCATAAAGCCAGCCATGGAAAGGAGTAAGACTGATTGGATGAAGATAGCAGGAAAGCAGAGGTCCAGAGGAACGAAAAGCATCTCCATTCGCTTATCTGAAATTCCTACCAATGATTTACATAAGTATCTCTATCCCTATTTTATTATATTAAATTCGAAAACACCACTATCACTTTAAATCTGCCTGACTGAGATTTACAAGGTGACTATAGCTTGCTTCATACCAACAATCTCCGTGGGATTCGACCCTTACTCACGTAAGGTATTACTTGGACGACCCAGTGCACTTGCTGGTTAGTTGTATCGAAGTTGTGACAATTATGAATTAAGATCAGAGCACCAAGCTTTGGAGCCATTACCAGGATTTGTTTGAGCCTGGAGATCACAATTTCGTGCACCACCCGCCATTTTATTTTCTGCAACTCTCAACCCAAATTCTGGATTCGCTCAACTAGAACATTCTTCTAATTAAGGTTGCTTGATCAATCAATCCCTGTGGGATTCGACCTTACTCTATTGTGAGTTTTTACTTGACGACAAATTCGGTACACTTGCCGAAGGGAGATTTGTTGAGAGACAAGTTTTCCGTGCATCACTCAACATCAAATTCAAACTTGCTCTAGTACAAATTCCAACTCCTCATTCTCCACCGGAGTTTCTTATCTCTCCTTCATGCTACGCTCCTCATTAGATTCTCCACATGCGGCCATGGGGGTACTTTGAGTGTTGAAGCGTAGGGAGGCTAAATTATTTACTACCTCGGTCAAGGTAGCTATGAGTTCTAATGTCGTCCTTTGCATCTCTCCTTGCCCTTGAAGTAGTAAACTGAGAGAATCATCTATTGGGGCTTGGGGTGGATACGAGGGTTTATTGGTTGGGAGAAAGGGCTCATAATAGGAAGGTAGTTCATCTTGATAAGGATATTGAGATTGTGTATATTGAGGTGGTGGCTCTTGGGAGTAATTGTGTTAGAATTGTGGAAGTTCTAGATATGGTTCATATGGCTCATAAGGTGGTTGGTATAGTGGATATGGGTTAGGGTCATATGGAGGTGTTTGATTGTAGGGGGCTTGTGAGTATGGTGGTTCAAAACTATGTTGAGGAGGGGGTTCATAGGCCTATGGGGGTGGTTATTGGTAGTCACAAGGAGGTCCACCATAGCCATTGGATAGGTATGCATCAAAGGTTGGTTCTTGCTCATAGTATGTTGGAGGAGGTTGTTGCCAAGAAGGTTGTCCATAAGCTTGAGGCTCCTCCCACCTTTGATTGTCCTATCCCTGATGCATGTTCTCATTGTAGCTTCCATTCTCTACAACATAATTTGAACCAAACTCAAAGCCAAAGGGATGAGAATTCATAGTAACAGGAGAAAATAAAAACAAAACCTAACAAAAAATAATGAAAATAAACTCCTAAAACTAGCAACAACTAACAAAGAAACAAAAGGCAAACATATTCACAATAACCAATATTAAGGCACACATTTGCAATTCCCCAGCAACAGCGTCAAAACTTGACAGAGGATTTTCGTCGGTAAATAATTTCTCAAAATAATTTCGTTGTAAGTATAGTTCTAACCCGACAAGCAATCCTCGGTCAATGTTTAATTAGTTTGTCACAAGTACAAACCCCAATAAAAATAAATCGAAGTATTCAAACCTCGGGTCGTCTCTCAAGGAATTGCAGGGAAGTATGTTTATTATTGGTTATGATGTACTTCTTTTTGGGGTTTTGACATAAGGAATAAGAAAATATAAATTGCGAGAAAAATAAACTAACAACTAAGAAAGGTCCTAGCAAGGATTGAGAATTGGAATTCCTATCCTCATTATCATCATCAATTGTAATGGTAAGTGCAAATCGCTTTCATTAAGTTATCCTCTAACAAATGAAGGAAAGTCAAGTGAGGAAAATCGACTTAAGTTCACAAGTTCTAATCAAAGACTAGATTTAGTGAGGATTAAGCCAACTAGCAACTTTCAATCACTAATCAACAAAAGAATTTTGATAACTCAAGAGTCTCTAATTAATCAATCCAAGTCAAGAACATAAAAATCTATTTTAAAATCCAATCAAGTATTTGATCAAACACTTGGAAGGCACAAAATAAAAGCATAGAAAAGTAACAAGAGAATGTAAAATCTAAGACTAACAATTGCAAGGAATAAATAACAACAAATGAAGAAAGAAGCAATAAAAATGAAATACCTCAAATTGCATTAAAAGGAAATTGAATCTAACAAGAAGAGCTCATAAACTAAATTGGGAAAATAAAAAAATCAATAAGAGAAGATAAACTAAGATACTAGAATAAAAATAAAGGTAGAAGAAAACTAAATTAAAGATAAAATTCTGAAGCTAAGAAGAAATAAGACTAAAAACCCTAAAGCTTAGATAGAGGAGAGAGCCTCTCTCTCTAGAAACCTATATCTAAAACCTAAAAACATGGAATGAATGAATGTGTCAATCCCATTTCTGCTCCACTCTTCAGCCTCTAATCTGTATTTTTGGGCCTGAAATTGGGTCAAAAGCAGCCCAGAAATCGCCCCCAGCATTTTCTGTTAATTGCAGCACGTGAGGCTCGTCACGCATACGCGTCGCTGGATATTGAACTTTCCACATGTACGCGTCATCTACGCGTGCGCGTCACTTGTCTGCTGCACCGGTCACGCGTACGCGTCATCCATGCGTTCGCGTCGAGGTCAGCTTCTCAAATTTCCAAATTCTTGTGTTCCTTCCACTTTTGCATGCTTTCTTTCCATCCTCTAAGCCATTCCTGCCCTATAAAACCTGAAAACACTTAACACACATATCACGACATCGAATGGTAATAAGAGATAATTACAAATTAGCAATTTTAAGGCCAAAGAAGCATGTTTTCAATTATAGCACAAAATTAGGAAGGAAACTTAAAAGCATGCAATTTACATGAATAAGTGTGAGAATAATTGATAAAATATACTAAATTCAATCCAAAATATACCATAAAATAATGGTTTATCAGTAAGGTGTATTGAACTCAATTTTAGGTGTATTTCTGTAATGTTTTGGGTGTATTAAATATTTCTTTCTCTCTTTCACAAATGCTGCAGAACATGGCTATTGGGAATCATGAAGGCGGCGAGTGTTTACAGCCAAAAACAAAAAAGCCATTTAAGATTGAAGACTACAAAAGGTTCATACCTTTTTTGGACCTGAAAAAATTGGCATCCTATCCATATGTAACTTTTCATTTCTAAAACTTCTTATCAGAATTCTTTGGTTATGTGCCAATTAAATTAAAACACTATTCAATGTGGCCATACATCAGATATTTGCACCTGTTTGCTATGTAGAGCATTGGTGGATGTGGGTGGCTGATGTTAGAAAGAAAAAATTTTATATCCTTGACCCGTATCACAAGACATATCCCTTCGAACCTAGAATTAAGCTAAATAAATTTGTTGTAAGTTGATTGTGCTGTTTGTATTTTAGGATTTGGGTGTAGTTCTGTTCAAAATAAGGTGTAGTATGGGATCCTTTGGATGTAATCAGGTATTAAATTATTCTTTCTTATATTTTGCTTTGTTTTTTGTTTTTAGGGGTATGTGATTTCTAGAATGAGGTATATGCCGGGGGGCACCTCTCAAGAAAGATGATCGTGAAATTCAACCACCATACATTAACATTTCAGGCAAAAAAATAGAGTATAAATCTTTCTCTCTAAAAATTGTATTTTCTCTTGCTGTCCTATTTTAATTTGCTAATTTATTTTTTGTTTTCAGCTATGATTATGCTATTTATGTAATGAAATGGCTTGAAATAATCGAGACTCAAAACATTAAAAAAGGGAAGTATAACTGGGACAATTAGACACAGGTAATTGTGTTTAAAACTATATAACTCTCTATTACTTTACTAAATTAACAGAGTTGATTAAAAGAATATTCTTTTAAACTGTAGGCGGAGGTAGACCACTTTAGAGTTGAATATGCTTCACAAATTCTGTTTCATGAGATGAATCGAGACAGAGATACAGCCATTAGGGAAAGCGAAGCAATAAGATTGTCTAAGCCATCTACAGTGTTGTTAAGTCTATATTGTCAAATAAATTCATATCATATTGACAATGATTAGTTTGAATATTGTGTAGTCTTGTAATAGTTTGAACAATTTTTGTAAAGTTTGTGAATATTTAATCCAATCTTATTATAAATTGTTTTTGCATAAATAAACTGTCTGTTTTATATTCAAAAGCTGTCAATTATAGGTTGAAAAAAATCAAGGAAAACAACACCAAACATACTAATACGCCAAATTACTTTCATAATACACCAAAAAATAAACGGTATACACCCAAATTGAGTGCTTACATATTTCCATGGAAAAACCAGCCAAGAGTTGTGGGAATTCAGAAATTTGAATTGTTAACCTCTTTAGGAATTGAATTGTATATGTATTGTAAATTTAAAACAAACAAATATAAACAACACACTAATTTCCAATACAAACAGCAGTATCTGAAAAATATAAAAAAATAGAAAAAATAAGAGAATGTAGAAATACACCAAAAAAATTGATTAATACACCAAAATACTGTCACTATACACCCAAAAACCTATCCCCTGCTGCTGGATCTCTGAACTGATAATTTATAACATGTCTATGATATTGGATGAAATTTGGTTGCACCACTGATGCGCCATAAAAAAGGTTCAACTAAAAAAACTCACATATTAGCAAAACTATTAACAAAAAAAAACTCAATTACCCCTTGTTTAAAGAACATCACTTTTACCTCGCTTAGAGCTTTTGTTTTCTTTTTCTTTGAGACATTTGCAATCTGTCTGTCTAACTTTGAACCTAGTTTATTTTTTGGACGTCCTCTTGTTCTCACACTTGGAGGGCATTGAAGCTCGTTAACAGGTTCCAAGTTAGCATCTTCGTGAGATAACGAACATGATCCCTTCCTTTTGGCTTTCAGTTCTTGCATCTCAACCACGATGTTATCGTAGGCGCGGTGCAAAATGGCTGTGAGCTCCTAGGATTCTGATGCAAATTCGCATATATTTTGTAAACAAAACACCAATTCCTCAAACCTCTTGCATCTTGGCTCAAACACTAGCTCGTTGTGGCTGCTCTTGATGTGTGTATGCCTCCTCTTTACGTTCATGCTCCATCGTTCCAATATGTATCTCGGTGGCACTTTGTTTACTCGTTCAAAGCTTAACACGTTTAGGGCGTGACGGCACAATATCCCTTTTGACTCAAATAATAAGCACTGGTATTTCACTTGGGCTGCTACCAAGTCGTATGTAACCGCAAACTTGTTGAATGTTGAGTTAGAAACTTGTTCTACAACTTCATATACCGAAGAGCCTAGAGCGAAGTTTGTTGATCTTGTGATGCAATTCACCTTCCTCTGAATTATGCTTGGACTTCCCTGAACTTCTGGTGAGTGTACACCTGTTGAAACTGGCTTCTATTGAGGATTTTGTCGCACATGGTATGACGGTGTGAAAATCTGCAGCATTCGATTCTCTCTCTCTTTGCTCCCTGCTTCCAAGGCAATTATCGTATTGTTTGATGAATTGGATAAGTGAGCTATTTCGCGTAATGAACTTGTTAAAAAAGGCATGCATGCTCTTACTCCTTTGTGTGTTTCTCATCCCGGCACAGAAGTGGTGATCGAGATAAATTGAAATTCATATATGACAGTTTTCGTAAAGCTCTGCAAAAGACACCTAAATCAAATTATAATACACCAAAAACCATGCAATTTACACCCCTAATGCAGATTTTAAAAGACATTACATGAAAGCCACTTGTTGTCAACAAGACCATACTTCATCAGAAAATCATTCCAATTCCTATCAAATGATTCTTTGGTATGAGAGTTCCAAACAACATGGCTCATTTTTTGTTCGATTTCAAGGTGTTCCTTGTAGCCATTTAATTTGCTTGGAATCTTCTTCATGATGTGCCAAATACACCAATGGTGAATTGTTGTGGGCATACAAGCCTCGATAGCCTTTTGCATCGATGCGCATTGATTGGTAAGAATCCCTTTTTTGGAGCATTTTGTCCCATGCAATGAAGCCAACATTCAAATAACCATTTGAATGATTGAATATCTTCGTTTTTTTTATCAAAGTGTATCCCAGAAATGTTGACTAACCGTGGAGATTCACCCCGACAAAAGAACCAAAAACTAGATTATACCTGAAACAGATTACGACAAAACATAATTAAAATCGTTAAATACACCCAAATAATGACTTTCTACTCGCAAAAAATCCAATATACACCTCTGTAGCAGATTTATAAAACAACATTAATTCAACATCATAAACCAGAACAGCATATTACCTGTTTGTATTGTAAGTGGTGCCGAATGAAATAACATCTCTAAAATACTCACAGGCAGCCCTGCTCCTTGCGTCTGCCCAAAAAACAAGCTTAATCGACTGATCGTCCTCGAGTTCGAGCTCGAAAAATAAATTCTGATTCTTCTCTTTCCTTCTTAATAAGTATTTTCCAAATTCTTTTGCATCGTCTAGTTCCGAAACATTCTGCACTTCTCTTGTGATGTAATTTCTCACGTCTTTTTTGATGAAATTTAACTCGCGGTGACCCCCGGCTGCTCCCACAAATGATTGGTAATTTTTGCTTGGTCAGATACCAGCTTCCTCGTTATTCTCTATTGTACGATGCACGGACATGCTTAGTTCCCTGTGTTGTTTAAGCATCTCTGCTTGATTTGCACAGAAAGGATGTGAATGATGCAACACAATCTTGGAAATGATCCAAATACCGATCTCCTTCGATATGTGTATATAAATCCTTGCAGGACAATTTAATCCTACTGAGGGGTTTATCTTCTTCGTTGGAGATATTTTCGATTTCCATCTTCCCTCTCTGCTACATGTAATCAATTGATTCTTAATTTCGTTTCCCTTCTTATTTGTGCTCCGAACTCTTGTAGAAAAACCTGCAGCTTTCGAATAATCCTTGTAGAATTTTGCAGCATTTTCAAGGGCGTTGAAAGTCATCCCAACCTTGGGAACAAACTGCTAATCGACATCACAGAGGGACTGCAAAATACACCTAGAAAAGTTCAAAATACACCATATTAAAACAAGCATAAACTATAGAATGAAAATACAACTATAAAACCATCATAAAAAATAAAAAAAATCAGATTCATGAATCATCATCAAACAGAAACTAAAACAATTCAACTAAAAGAATAAGACAATTCACCCTCAGTAAGATGAAAAGTCATAAACTGTAAATATACACAAACTTTCCTAAAATATACCCAAATATTCCTGATTTACACCCTAAAGTCTGAATATAAAATACAAAAAATTATCAGAACTTGTACATTACATTCAGTTTAAACAACGAACAATGAACAACAAATTTCACAGGCAAGGTTTACAACATTATTCGACCCCACAAATCATAAACTACTAACAAAATTATTAACTGGAATTAAACCATACCTCAGGAAGTTCATTGGATTCAAATTCAAAATCCACTTTGCTCTGGTTCAGCTAACAATCTGAAGTTGAATCATCCATTATCTTCAAAATGATTTCAGAAACAATGAAAATCGAAAAAAAAAACCGAAGAAAGAGAACAGAGAGAGAAACGCACGTAAACGGCAAAGGAGAACGCATAGAGAAACGCACGAAAGAGATCGAAGAGAGAAGGTAAGAAAACACAAAAGAAATTCGAAAAAGGAAATGAAATCCTTTCGAAAAAGGAAGTTATATATTCGCGCGTTGATTGATTGAAAAATCTGTTAAGGAGGCGTGTGGACAAGACGTGTCAGTAGAGGCGCGTTTTAGGGGCAAATGATTTTCAGGACTTGTAAGACTTGTATAGCGAAAAGGATTGTATGTGGAGATTAATTGATTAAATTATCAATTCATAATTTTTTTTAATAGCTAAAGATCTTTTGTATTTAGTAAGAAGTCTTTAATTTCACATCTATTTGAAACATATTTTTAAAAAGAATAAGTATATAACATATACATATAAAGTGCGAATTGGTCAAGGAGGATCGAGGCTTAACCCTCATTCTATCCGACCCACATAAAAATTTTACCGGTATTTTATCCTATCCGTTACGAATTGGATTGACGAACAGTATCCGACCGAATTAGATGAAACTCTCCTAGGCACATATTGTCACCCTTAACGGAGTATTAAAGCCTTTTTGATACCAAAATCTCACCCTTTATCCGATTCTTTGGGAGTATTGGGTCAATTTGGATAAAACCCAGTGAACACTGAAGCGTTTTACTAGTGAACTGGAAAATCAAAGCAAGTGAGAGGTGAGAATGAGTGCGTCGGGTACAGAGGAGGAGAGGCCAGAGCTTGTGTGCCAGCTTGAACACATTCAAGGCCTTGTTGACGCCCTCTCCGCCGTTCGATGGAAGCGCCACCAGGACGCCGTCTTGGAGTTATCCGAACACGGCATTGTCCTCGTCGTTCAAGAAAGCGGTTGCCTCCAAGCCAAGCTTTATCTCAAACGCGAGGTACCTTTATTTCATCCAATTTACGGCTTCTACTTTAGGGTTTAAATTGAATTTTCCCGCTTTAATTTACTTGTTTCATTATTCAGCTGTTCGTTCGCTATGATTATAACGCTCAAGTACGACCTCGTTTTGGACTTAGTTTGGGGATTTTTGTGGAATGCTTGAATGCTTTCTCGGTTCCTGCTCACTCCACCCCCATTCAGATTCAATATCCAGGTCCTGATATGCAGCTTCTCCTCAAGTGTGTACCTCTTCCTCTTTGCATTTTTTTTTTTTCATCTTAAATGCCTTAGCTACTTTATTATGCTACAGATTCGGAAAAAATTAAAGGATTGGAGTTTGTATTTAGGGATTCATAAATGCTGCAACTGTAATTGATTTTCCCTCCATATTCTAGGATCACAACACAATTGCGACAACAATTTAAAACCTGTTGATACTCTATAGATACTTGTTGGCAGTTGGCACTCATTTGATTAGAATGGATCTTAATAGATAACCCAATGCTCATTCTGAGATCCATTTACTGTTAACAGCTAGTGATTAGTACAAATTCAGTCTGTCTTGCAAAGTAATTGGACTGTAGAAAATAATCAAAAAAAAAAAAAAAAGAAAAGAAAAGAAAAGAATAACATGCCCTTCCAGGTGAAAAACCATCTTCTACAGGGGAAAAACAATATATGACATACATACACTCACGGTTTGCAAGTTGCAATATATTCCACGAGCTAGCTCCCCACAATTTTAACTCGAAACCCACAAGTTCTGAAACTAAGTATCTTGTATTGCTGGAAACAAAGGTGATTGATAGAACAAAAATTAATTACGGACGGCAATTCAGTAGAACTTCTTCCTGTCAAACTTTGTTTCCTTTTTTTTAAACAAATTGTTTGTCAAGAACTTGTTGAATCTGTTATTCTGCTGAGTAGCCACAAAGATGGTTTAAATGCATAATATATATAATGAATTAAATCAATTAATTCTCTTAGGAGTTACGATGTTTAGTCTCTCCACCAACAACCTTGTAAAGGTGTCTTTTCTGTCTTGCTTTAGATCTGTAGATTCGATGGATGCAAGCATTTGTGCAGAGATCAGAACAAGAATTCCCGAAACAGTTGCATGGGACTACAATTTTGAACCAGCTGGGACAAATCCCTTAACCTTTACAGTTAAGGTAAACTATCCCTCCAATGACTTGGTATCTAACTAATCCCATCAATCAAACAAATTCGAGATATCAATGAACCTTTTGGTACAATGAGTAGGTTGATTTTTCTACCATTTTTTAATCTGTAATCCATGGATGAAACATTTGCTTGTAATTACTATAGAACAAGACGGCAAACATTTCTGTTTGTATGTTAATGGTAATTGATCTATGCCTAGTCTGCAGCTCTAAAGGAAGCTATTGAAGATCTTGAATGGCCCGGGTCAAGCATCCAGGTTATTTTAGAGCCAGATCCTCCTTCTGTTACATTAAGAGCCGAAGGACATGGAGACTTGCAGGTCCATTTTGCTTCAAGTTTGAATTCATAAATGGTTACATGCTAGTTGCAGTTTAGACTAATTATATTTTGATAGTAACATGCCTTAATGCCCATCATTAAGAGTGACTATGCAATAAGAGTTTGGTTAGTCACATTTGATAAATTGATAGTTCAATAGATGAATTTAGTTGTACAGGTTTAGCATTTAGGGTTAATATGAGTTTTGAATTTAGAAATGAATTCATTTCTTTATATTTTCAGTTCCAAACAGACTCTAATAGATCAATTTGGTACTGAAACAGAGAGGTTATACATTTTGTAGTGTTAGCCAATAGTAACTGAGGCTTCATGTTCTACTCCATAATGCCTATAATTAACAAGACGTGGTTCTCATATACTTAAAAGAAATAAAATTGCATCTTAGCTATAGTTTTTTTGTCTAGTGATAAGCATTTGATGATTTGAATGAACAATTGTCCATCACGAAAACTCTGTCTGCTTCCTTTAGGTTATTTGGATCAAAGGGGAGGAAACAATGAACAAGATAATATCCTAGTCTAGCATACATTTTCTCAATTCTTGGATTTTGTTTGCTTTCCTTAATTTTGATCCAGTACTATCTATCATATTCATCATATTTCATCTTTTTGTTTTTCTCCCTCTCCAGATAGACTTCCTGTATTATGCAAATTCTGATCTATTAGTGGCATTTCAGTGTGATAATCGAGTTTCAGTGAAGTAATAACTTTTTTTTCCCTTTTCTGAATATTTCTTACATGACAAATACCATTTCTGTAAATTCATTTGTCTTTTCTTTGCATATATTTACCAGGTATAAATATAAGTTCTTGAAAGCAACAACTTCTAATATGCCTAGCAGTGTGATTAAAGAAAATAGAGGAAGCAAGTTAAGCATAGGGAGGGGTGGAATGTTGAAAGTTCAGCATTTGGTTTCAATTGCCAAACCATTAGCCTCACATTCCTATGTTGATTCTATAGGCTATCAGCAACCAGGTCGGGTAGCTCATATTGAATTTTTCGTCAAACCAGAGGAAAGTGACGGCTCAACTAATGATTAATTGACTATTTACCAAGAAAATGTTCCTTATAATCTAAAAAAGGAAGAAAAGAAAGTTCCATAACTTTTCAAAATTAAATCTGAAAAGTGAAATGATTGTTAAGCAGGATGATTTAAATGATTTTGTTGTACATACTCTAGATGATTAGTTTGTGGCTATGTTGTTGTGTAGAACTAGATTTTGACACACTGAAACTAAAGGGACTGATTGGCTTATGAAAATATTTTTTTGTTTTTGTTTTTGGTTTTCATTTTCTGAAAATGATTTTCGTTTTTATCTTTTCACTTTTTAAAAAATGGGATTGGTTTGTGAAAAGAGAATTCATTTTCAAATGTTGAAAATAATGAATATGTTCGGTTAGTCTATTTTTAAAATGTATTTTTAATATTTTAGAATTTAAAATGATATTTTTATTCAATTATAATTTGTTATTTTAAATAAATTATTTTCATAAAAAAATTATTTTTCTTATTTTGTTAAAGAGACGGTCACGATGTTTAACAAAAATAATGTAAAGTGGATATTTTAAAATGAGAAATATTTAAAATTAATATTTTTAAATATAAAAAATTATATTAATATTAAAAGATAAATACAAAATTCAAGTAAAAACAAATAAATCATATAACTTGAGAGTATAGTTGAATTTGGCTTTGAAAATGAGAATACGGTTGAAATTTGAAAAAGAGGAGATTATGTGTGTGTTTGGATTTCAGTTTGTAAACGGGAGTTTGCATAAAATTGATTTTGCAAATTTGATTTTGATGAAAATTTAGTTTGTGTTAAAGTGATTTATGTTTGTTAATCTTTATCAAAATGGATTATAGTAAAGTAAATATTGTTTGGATTACACTACTCAAAATTATTTTTAGATAAAAAATTACCAAAATAAACATCAACTTAAATAATTTTTTTTATTATTTTTTCATTTTAATTTAGATATTTAAATAGATATTATAAATTAATTTTATAATAAAATTAACATTTACTTACTAAAATAAAAATAATATATAAAAATTAACAAAATAATTTTTATATCAAAAGCAAAAATAATATATGAAAAATATATCAAAATATACTTATTAAATTATATTACTTATAATTTTTTTAATACTCTCGATACTCTTTTATTTAATATTATTTTAAACTATAAATTTTAATTATTTATGATTTTATTCTTAATTATAATTAGTTTTTTATTTACTTTGTTCTTTTTAATGGGATCAATAATTTATATTATAAAAAAATTATAATAATAAATTAATATACAAGAATTACACTTACAAATTTTTACAAAGCCAAACAAAAATATTTTTTTAATACAAAATCAAAAGTAAAAATTTAATAAAAAAAATATAATTATATATTTGAAATATTTGAATACTAAAGGGACTACAAGAGAGGAAGCGTTCAATGCACTCAAACGTACTTCTCTTCTTTCTAACGCAAAACCAAACACACCCTATATTGAATAAGAATATAAATGAGTCTTTATATTTGAATATAAATAATAATGAATCTTTATGCCTTGTGCCAATTATTGTTGAATTTACACTTTTAGATATTTGTTTCTTTTATCATCGGTAGAGGGGCTTTGAATAATAAAAAAAAAGAATGAATACCCCATTTGACCCTGACAATTATCTCGAAATGACAACGAGGTTCTCAAGAAAAAAAAAAACACCCAATCTGGCCCTGATCTTTTTTTTGGGACTGATTTGCCCATGTGCTAAAAAAATAGACTTTTTTTTTTGGCACAGGGACTTCGTTGTCCTTTCGAGGTAATTGTCAAGGGCCGAGTTGGGTTTTATTTTTGTCAAGGACCTCGTTGTCTTTTAAGGTAATTGTCAGGAGCTATTTTGGATTTTTCTCAAAGAAAGAAACACAAAAAAATGCACCAGAAAAAAAAAAGTAAAAAATACACTAATAGAAAAATGATCATATTTCCATCAAATTGAAAAATACATTGAATGAGCTTGAAATTAAAAAAAAAAAACCAGCTGAATATAACAAAAAATAGTTGAATATAACAAAAAAAAATTAAACTTAAATTTCACACCATTTAATTTTTAAATTTAATTTACAAAAATAAAATAGTAAAATTTTTTAAGCACAGCAAAATAAAATTTTAAAAAGCTCTTTTATTTTTGAATGAATGAAAAGCTAGTGGAAGAGAATGGAAGAGAATGGAATAAACAATTAGTAGAATTGGCAACGCTGAGTAGAGATTAAAAGAGGAGATGGATGAGGACGAATTAGCAATGCGAGTAGAAATTGAAAGAGGAGATGGATGCACTTGTTTTAGAACTCAAATTTGATACCATATTAAAATCTTTTTTTTGAAAGTAAGAGCTCAACACACAAGTGGAGCAAAGTAATACTAAGACAATAACTATAAATACGTAACAACTCCTATGTCATTTCCGGCATAGCCATCAACAACATGGGTTATTTACAACACCATTCCGTAGCACATGAAAATGATTGCTCCACGCATTTGCCAATTCCTGTTTCCTTGCTTTGAAATATAGCATCATTCCGGCGTAGCCAAATAATCCATATGACTGAGAAGAATCCAAGTATCCAATACTTACGCCTCTCTTTTCTCATCGGCACAGATCTCCAACTTTCATAAAGCTCTTTCAAGTTACCAGGAACAACCGACGTCTCTCCAAACGCTGATATCCAAGCACACCACACCTGCCAAGAGTTCTCACAAGTAATACATAGATGTTGTATATTTTCAGCACGTTTCTTACACAGCATGCACAAAACATCATTCTGTTGTAAGATCCCCAACCTACTTAGCCGGTCCTTTGTATTGACCCGGCCTACCAACACAAACCAGGCGAATAACTCCACTCGAGGCGGAACTAGGCCTTTTCAGATCTCCTTTGTGAACCTGTATCTCAGTAACTCCTCATCCAAAGTCTCTTCTTGCAAAGCCTGCACAAAAGAATTAGTAGAATAAATGCATTCCTTATAAAATTTTCACACGACTCTATCTTGCACATCTGCTATCAGTCTAACAGATTGTAGGACATGAAGCAGTTGGTTCAATGTATCTGTCTCCCACTGTCATAGTTCTCTTCTCCATTGGAAGTGCCAAACCCACTATATCCCATCCCAGAACCCACACTCCCCAATTACTGATTCTTTTTGGTTTGAAATCAAGAAGAGTCTCGGAAAGGAGTCTTTCAGCTTCCCCACTTGTAGCCATGTATCCTCCCAAAATCTGGTGGATCTTCCATCTCCTACTTCCATAGCAAGGCCATCAATCATCTTCTGCCTGACATGTTGCTCTTTTATTTGCACTTGACATATATCTCTCCACGGACCCCCTTTCTTCGGCAATGTCTGAGTTGACAACAAGTGATTTGGGTTCAAGCTACTGTAGGAGCATACAATCTGCTTCCATAGAGGGCAGTCTTCCTTCGAGAACCGCCACTACCATTTAAATAGTAAGGCTGTATTCCAGACCACCGCATTACCCACCTCCAATCCTCCTAACTTCTTTGGTGCCTGGATCAGCTCCCACTTCACAAGGGCCACACCAGGTCGACCATCATCCTTCCCCCAAAAGAACCTCCTCTGTAAGGATATTATTCTTCGTGCTACCGCATTAGGCATCTTGTACAAACTCAGGTAATAAATAGGTAGGCTGTTAATTACCGACTTAATAAATACCAGCTTACCAGCCTTGCTAAGAATCTTTGCTTTCCACAAGCTAAGTTTCTCTTCCACCTTATCTAGAAGTGGCTTCCAAGTTTTTACCAACCGCAGATTTGCTCCTAGACTAATGCCAAGGTATCTCACCGGTAGAGCTGCCTCTTTACAACCTAGTAGCTGGCACATCCGATTCATCCACTCCGAGCTGCAGTTCACTGGTATCAAGTTGGACTTCTCAAAGTTAATGCTCAAGCCAGACATCATTTCAAAGCACCTCAGAAGCCTCTTATAGTTTCTTAGTGTCTCCTCCTCCGGCGGACAAAACAATATAGTGTCATCAGCAAATTGTAAGTGTGATAACTCTATATTGTCCCTACCGACTAAGAGTGGAGATATCCGAAAAAAATGGTGATAAAGAGTCACCTTGACGTAGTCCCCTCTCCATTTTGAATGGTTTCGATGGTGACCCATTAACCATAATAGAGATTGAAGCCGATGTAAT
Organism: Arachis hypogaea; assembly: GCF_003086295.3. NCBI lineage: Eukaryota > Viridiplantae > Streptophyta > Magnoliopsida > Fabales > Fabaceae > Arachis > Arachis hypogaea. The sequence goes on from NC_092053.1 coordinate 51,157,383, forward strand.
ACATTCCCTAACCCATGCCCTCCATGTTCTTCCAAATCCCATCTTCTCCAGCACAGTATCAACAAAGCACCATTTGACTCTGTCATATGCTTTTTGGAAGTCGAGTTTAATAATCGCTGATGCCTTCTTCTTCTGTTTCAACCATTGCACTATTTCATATGCAATTAACGCTCCATCATGTATCTTTCTCCCCTTCACAAAGGCACTCTGTGACTCTCCAACTAAGCCTGGCATAACACTCCGCATCCTTCATGTCAACAATTTAGAGATTACCTTATAGACACACCCAACCATACTGATAGGTCTAAGATCTTTTATCTCCTTAGCCTCAACGAATTTCGGGGCCAGCGCTACCCATGTGACATTAGCGTCTGCTGGTAATCTTGCAGTCTCAAAGAAATTCATCACAGCTGCAGTATATTTCGTTCCAATCTCATTCGAGCACTTCTTTATAAAATACATGTTGTATCCATCACTCCCTGGAGCCTTAGAAGATTCATAATCCCAAACTGCCTCCTTCACTTCCTCTACTGATGGTAGCGTCTCTAGAGTTTCCGCTTCCTCCCTCTCTAAGCGATTAACTAATCCATCCTTAAAGGTCACCCTTGGGGACGCTTCCTGGTGGTACAGGATTTTGTAGAAGTCCCGAACTGCAATCTTGATTCTTGCTTGATTCCTTACTATCCTCCCATTAAGGACCAACGACTCAATCTGGTTATTCCTCTTTCTCGCCGAAGCTATATTATGGAAGTACCTTCTGTTCCGATCCATCTTATTGGCGTGTCGAGATCTTGACATTTGCTTCCAATGCATCTCCTATCTTAGATACCACTTTTCGCAGCACCTCACTAATGCCCTTCTCCTAGCCTCTGTTGTACCATCATATTGTCCACTACTAACTATATCATCCACCTTCCTAATTTCTTCCTCAAGCTTCTTTATCTGCTCAGCCATATCCCCAAAATGCTGCTTATGCCATCTACATAGTGGTTCTGACAGTGCTTTCATCTTCTGCAAGAATTGCACATCACCTAGTTCCCTCCATTCTTTCTTCACCATTCTCAAGAATCCTTCATGCGTGAACCACGAGTTCAAGCTATGGAATGGTTGTGGCCCCTCAATCCTTCTGCTGTCTTCCATAATCAAAGGGCAGTGATCCGATAAACCTCTCGGGCCACTCCTTAGGCACAGCTCCGGGTATACATCAAGCCACCCTACGGAGACTACGCTCCTATCGATATGACTGCATGAATGTCCTCTAAACCATGTATACCTTCTGTCATTCAGTGCCAAATCAATCAACTCCATATCATTTATCCATGTCTTAACCTCTGCCACAGACGCTGATAATGTAGTCGCTCATTTTCTTTCCTCCAAGTGCACAATTTCATTAAAATCCCCAAGAAACAGCACGGCACCTGACACAATCCTGCAATATAACTCAATTCTTCCAACATGGATATCTTCTCAGCTCTCTCATGTAGACCATACACTAAACAAATAGCACAATGAAAATTATCTTTTACCACAACTTCTATACACATCCATCTATCCCCTTTATAGCAGTTATACAGTTTAAAAGCCGCTTCATCCCACATTAGCAATAACTCTCCAGAAGTCCCAATAGAATTTACAGACTCCCAACATGTTCTGTCACTCATCAAATTTAGTTATTAATTCCTTTTTTATTTCTATTAGGCCCAACATATCCAACCTAAATTTATTTTTGAAAGTCTTTAGCATACTAACTTTTGCAGCACCTCCCAACCACCGTATATTCCAGGAACTAAAGATCATTTAATCAAACTATTACACACCTGTTTATGATTTTTTGGCTGGCTTCTTCGGACTTTTTCTTTTTGCTTAGTGTTCATACCCTGGGTCGAGTGATGAGCGGATAATTTATACCCTTTTTGGCATTATTTTTACATAGTTTTTAGTATGTTTTAGTTACTTTTTATTATATTTTTATTAGTTTTTATTCAAAAATCACATTTCTGGACTTTACTATGAGTTTGATATTTTTTTGTGATTTCAGATATTTTCTGGCTAAAATTGAGGGGCCTGAGCAAAAATCTGATTCAGAGGCTGAAAAAGGACTGTAGATGCTGTTGGATTCTGACCTCCCTGCACTCGAAGTGGATTTTCTGGAGCTACAGAAGCCCAATTGGCATGCTCTCAATTGCGATGGAAATTAGACATCCTGAGCTTTCCAGAAATATATAATAGTCCATACTTTTCACGAGATTTGATGGCCCAAAATGGCGTTCAAAGTCAGCCTAAAACATTCTAGCGTAAAACGCCCAAACTGGCACCAGAATTGGAGTTAAACGCCTAAACTGGCACTAAAGCTGACGTTTAACTCCAGGAACAGCCTAAGCATGAAAAATCTTCAATGCTCAGCCCAAGCACACACCAAGTGGGCCTTGGAAGTGAATTTCTGCACTATCTGCACTTAGTTACTCATTTTCTGTAACCCTAGGTTACTAGTTTAGTATAAAAACTACTTTTAGAGATTTATTTTACGTCTTCTTTTTTATCTTCCTTTCAGTTTTGATCATTGTACACATTTGGAGGCTGGCCTCACGACCATGCCTAGACCTCTTTCACTTATGTATTTTCTACGGTGGAGTTTCTACACCCCATAGATTAAGGTGTGGAGCTCTGCTGTTCTTCATGAATTAATGCAAGTACTATAGTTTTTCTTTCAATTCACGCTTACTTCTTCTCCAAGATATACTCTTGTTCTTAATTTAGTTAAGTCAGAATGAAGGGGTGACCCTTGACAATCACCCAATCTTCATTACTCGCTTTGCCAAGATCCGTGTGCCTGACAACCACAAAGCGGTCTACATGATGTTCAACGTAGTCATTGGACGATAGCTGGAGTATATTCTCTTGGATATCTAATACACGGACCGAGTCCGTGCGATTAGTATCTTCGTGGTATAGGCTAGAACCATTGGCAGCATTCCTGAGATCCGGAAAGTCTAAACCTTGTCTGTGGTATTCCGAGTAGGATCTGGGAAGGGATGACTGTGACAAGCTTCAAACTTGCGAATGTTGGGCGCAGTGACAGTGTGCAAAAGGACAATGGTCCTATTCTGATGCTAGTGAAAACTGACAGATGATTAGCCGTGCAGTGACAGCGCATATGGATTTGTTTTCATCCGAGAGGATCATACATCTTGCCATGGAAGGAGGTAATGCATGGTTGGAAGAAGGTAATAGGAAAGCAGAAGTTCAGAAGCAATAAAGCATCTCCAGATGCTTATCTAAAATTCCCACTAATGAATTACATAAGTATTTCTATCTTATTTTATGTTTTATTTATATTTTAATTATCAAAACCTCATAATCAATTTAATCTGCCTGACTGAGATTTACAAGGATGACCATAGCTTGCTTCAAGCCAACAATCTCCGTGGGATCGACCCTTACTCACGTAAGGTATTACTTGGACGACCCAGTGCACTTGCTGGTTAGTTGCATCGGAGTTGTGAATAAAAGTGTGAATCACGATTCCGTGCACCAAGTTTTTGGCACCGTTGTCGGGGATTGTTCGAGTTTGGACAACTGACGGTTCATCTTGTTGCTCAGATTGGGTAATTTTATTTTATTTTTAAGCTTTTTATTTTTATTTTCCAAAAAATAAAAAAAATTTTAAATATATATTTTATTTTGTTCTTCAGAATTTTTAAGAACGAATTCTAGAGTTTCATCATGATCTGTTGAAGCCTGGCTGGCTGTCAAGCCATGTCTAAATTTTTTGGACCGAGGCTTTCACTTATCATTGCAGGAGCCTTTTGATTCCCATCAATTTGGCTATTGTATGTAATGCTCTGCTGAAGCTTGGCTGGCCATTGGCCATGTCTAATCTTTTGGACCGAAGCTTTAGAATAACATTGCATGATTCCTGTAATTCTTATTAAAAATTTTGGATTTCTTTTATTTTCCTTTCCTAATTAATTTTTGAAAAAAAAAATTATAAAATCATAAAAACCAAAAATATTTTGTGTTTCTTGTTTGAGTCTAGTGTCAAATTTTAAGTTTGGTGTCAATTGCATTTTTTTAATTTTTCTTTAAAATTTTCGAAAACTCATGCATGGTGTTCTTCATGATCTTCAAGTTGTTCTTGATGACTGCCTTTGTTTAATCTGGTGATTTTCTTGTTTTGTGTTTGTTGTTTGTTTTCATATGCATTTTCAATTTGTTAGTGTCTCAACATTAAAAATTTCTAAGTTTGGTGTCTTGCATGTCTTTCTTTTCTTAAAGCTTTTCAAAAATAATTTCTTGGTGTTCATCTTGACATTCAAGGTGTTCTTGTATTTTTTTCTTGTTTTGATTCATAATTTTCATGTCTTGTGTCTTTTTTGTGTTTTTCTCTCCCCTCATTTAAAATTCAAAAATCAAAAAAATATCTTTCCCTTTTTTCACTCATAAATTTCGAAATTTTGGATTGACTTAGTCAAAAATTTTTAAAATTTAGTTGTTTCTTATTAGTCAAGCCAAAATTTCAATTTAAAAATTTTATCTTTTCAAATATTTTTCAAAAAAATCAAATCTTTTTCATTTTTTTTATTTTTGAAAGTTTTAAAAATTGATTTTCAAAATCTTTTTTTCTTACTTTTATTTCATGATTTTCAAAATTAATGTTAACATTTAATGTTTTGATTCAAATTTTTTTAAACTGTTACTTGCCTATTAAGAAAAGTTCAATCTTTAAATTCTAAAATCATATTTTTTAGTTTCTTGTTAGTCAAGTAATCAACTTTAATTTAAAAAATCAAATCTTTTTAAATTTATTTTTCAAATCTTTTTTAAAATAAATTTCAATCATATCTTTTCAAAATTTGATTTCAAAATCTTTTCTAACTTCTTATCTTTTCAAAATTGATTTTCAAATCTTTCTGAATTAACTACTTAACTTTTTGTTTGATTTTTTAAAATTCTTATCTTTTTCAAAACTACCTAACTACTTTTCTCTCTCTAATTTTCGAAAACTCCTCACCACTTTTTCAAAATTCCTTTTTAATTAACTAATTGTTTTAAACTTTAATTTTATTATATTCCTTCTAATAATTTCGAATTCTAACTAATAATTAAAATAAAAACAAAAATATTTTTCCTTTATTTTTAATTATTTTCGAAAACTCTCTCTCATCTCTTTCTATTTATTTTATTTATTTACTAACACTTCTCTTCTTATAATTCGAACCCTCTCTCCCTCTCTGTGTTCGAATTCTTCATCTCTTCTCTCTACATCATTCTTCTTTTGTTCTTTTCTTTTACTCACATAAATGAATCTCTATACTGTGACATAGAGGATTCCTCTTCTTCTCTATTCTCTTCTTTTTCTTATGAGCAGGAACAAGGATAAGAACATTCTTGTTGAAGCTGATTCTGAACCTGAAAGGACTCTAAAGAGGAAGCTAAGAGAAGCTAAAGCACAACTCTCTGGAGAGGACCTGACAGAAATTTTTGAAAAAGAAGAAGTGTGGCAGCTGAAAATAACAACAATAGTGGAGAAGCAAGGAAGATGCTTGGTGACTTTATTGCACCCTCTTCTGACTTCTGTGGAAGGAGCATCTCAATTCCTACAATTGGAGCAAACAACTTTGAGCTTAAGCCTCAATTAGTTTCTCTAATGCAGCAGAATTGCAAGTTTCATGGACTTCCATTGGAAGATCTTCATTAGTTTTTAGCTGAATTCTTGCAAATCTGTGACACTGTTAAGATCCATGGGGTTAATCCTGAGGTCTACAGACTTATGCTTTTCCCTTTTGCTGTAAGAGACAGAGCTAGGACATGGTTGGACTCACAACCAAAAGAAAGTCCAAACTCTTGGAAAAAGTTGGTCAATGCTTTCTTGGCCAAATTCTTTCCACCTCAAAAGTTGAGTAAGCTTAGAGTGGAAGTCCAAACCTTCAGACAGAAGGAAGGCGAATCCCTCTATGAAGCTTGGAAAAGATACAAGCAATTGATCAGAAGGTGTCCTTCTGGCATGCTTTCAGAATGGAGCATCATATGCATATTCTATGATGGTCTGTTTGAACTGTCCAGGATGTCATTGGACAACTCTGCTGGTAAATCTCTTCATTTGAAGAAGACGCCTGAAGAAGCCGAGGAACTCATTGAAATGGTTGCAAATAACCAGTTCATGTACACTTCTGAAAGAAATCCTGTGAATAATGGGACAACTCAGAAGAAAGGAGTTCTTGAGATTGATACTCTGAATGCCATATTGGCTCAGAATAAAATATTGACTCAGCAAGTCAATATGATTTCTCAGAGTCTGACTGGAATGCAAGCTGCATCTGGCAGTACTAAGGAAGCCTCCTGTTCACACCCTGGGTCGAGCTATCCGACCTGGGATGATCAGTAACAAAGCGACCGACCTCTTCAGGTCAGGCTATCCGACCTCTTCTCAAAGAGCTCGGCCAAATCGACAGGAAAGCCCAGTAAAGGGCCCAAATAGAGGAACACGATCCAAATCCAAAGGCAGTCCAAGCCTATAGAGATAAAGGCGGTTCCCTTAAAGATAAGCTGACCTCACCCAAAGATAAGATAAGATAAAATAAGATAACTAACTTATCTTATCTAAAAAGGTCACTCCACACCATTATAAATACACTGGAGCACCCAAGTATAACTCATACTCTGATTCTACATAAAAACCTGCTAATACCCTCGCTAACTTAAGCATCGGAGTCCCTTGCAGGTACCCCCATCCTCCGGTGATAAAGGATCAGTAGTGCAGCTAGATCAACACGTCAGATACAATAGCTCTGGCCGTCACTCACCAGCCGGACACATCATCTCCGACCAGCACAGAAGATCTCGTCCGAGATCGACCTACAGTTTCAAGTAACCCTTGGAACATTGGCGCCGTTGCCGGGAACCTTGGAAGTCATCCCATCACCATGGCGGATGACCATGATAACGACCACGATTCAGATCTAGAGGATAGAACACGGCACAAAAACGCGGGCAATACGCTGAAAGATACCCCGGAATCTAACGGGGACAAAAACTCATCAAATCCAGGAGTGATAGAAGCGCTTCAAGATCGTTTAAAGCAACTTGAAAAAGAAACCCAGCACCAACGAGAAGTTGGGAAGGATCTACAAAGAGAGGTAAGGCGACGCCGAGAATTAGAAGATAAACTTCTAAAACTCGAAGCCGATCTCAAAGACAAAACTACTCGGTCCACCCCTGAGGATAACTCTTGCAAAGAGCAAGTTCCATTCACTAGGGAAATCATGAAGACCAAAATCCCCAAGGACTTCAAACTTCCGAATATGATTTTATACGATGGCACTACAGATCCCAACCATCACCTCATCAATTTCAGAAGTAGAATGTACCTCACCGACGCCTCAGATGCAGTTCGCTGCAAAGCTTTTCCAACGACTCTCACAAAGATAGCAATTAGATGGTTCGACAACCTACCTCCGAAGTCCATCTCAAGCTTTGATAACTTAGCCAAAAATTTCCTGGCCAGATTCTCCATCCAAAAGGATAAGGCTAAGTACGCCCCCAGCCTATTAGGAATCAAGCAAGGAGATCGGGAAAGCCTTCGCAACTACATGGAAAGATTCAACAAAACATGCCTAGACATATAAAGCCTACCAACAGAGGCCGCCATCATGGGCCTCATAAATGGCCTAAGAGAGGGACCTTTTAGCCAATCTATATCAAAAAAGTACCCCACATCTCTGAATGAAGTGCAGGAACGAGCGGAAACATACATCAACATGGAAGAAAATTCTCGACTAGGAGAAACCTCAAAATCTGGATTCGCCTACCGAGACAAAGATAAAGAGTCCAAAAAAGAGGGAAGATCGACAAGGGGAAAAATTAAAAAATATCATAATTACACCCCTCTTAGGGTGTCCCTGGTGGATGTTTACAAAGAAGTCTGCCACACAAAAAAATACCCCCAGCTCGACCACTCAAAGGCAAAAGAGGAGGAGAAAACCGGAATGAATATTGTGAATACCATCGAGTATGTGGACACTCCACCAACGAATGCTTTGACTTAAAAATGTCATAGAAAAATTAGTAAGAGAAGTAAAACTAGATCGGTATCTGGCCACCCGGGACGATAAGCAAAGAAAAAGGAGAAGAGACGAGGAGGTTGGACGAACCGAGCGATCACCTCGAATGCCAGAAAGACATGTCCATATGATACACGGAGGGTTCGCAGGAGAAGGAATCTCCCAATCATCTCGCAAAAGATATCTCAAAGAAGTATATCATGTCGGAGGAAAGGAGGAAGCACCTGACATCCCCACAATTACGTTTACCAAGGAGGATGCACCCGACATCATCTCAGGACACGACGATCCCATGGTCATCACCATTATACTGGCAAATGCAAATCTCCACCACACACTGATAGACCAAGGGAGCTCCGCCGACATCTTATTGAAAACTTCCTTCGACAAGCTCGGCCTGGAAGATAAAGAACTCAAAGCATATCCAAACAGCCTGTTTGGACTGGGAGACACTCCAGTGCAACCACTAGGATACGTCCCGCTACACACAACCTTTGGAAAAGGAAACCAATCTAGAACACTCAAAATAGACTACATCATGGTCGACGTGAGTTCAGCCTACAACGCCCTAATAGTTCGGACAACATTAAATCAACTCGGTGCAGTAGTTTCAACTCCACATCTATGCATAAAATTCCTAACTGCAGAAGGGATAGCTACAATAAAAGTAGATCAGAAGATGGCGCGCCGCTGTTATAACGAAAGTCTAAACCTCAGAGGCAGAGGAGAAGAATTCCACACAATCGAACTTTGTGGAATTCAGAGGCGAGAAGAACTCCATCCACAACCTGAAGGTGAAGTAGAGAAAGTCCAGATCGGAGACATCCTAGACAAAACAACCAATATTGGCACGATTCTAAAAGGAGACATAAAAGAATCACTCGTACAGTTATTACGAGAAAACGCCGATCTCTTTGCGTGGAAGGCTGCAGACATGCCAGGCATAGACCCCGAGTTAATGTGTCATAAGCTAGCAGTCTACTCCGGATCTCGGCCAGTACAATAGAGGCATAGAAAGCTCAGACCCGAACAATCCCAAGCTGTGGAAGAACAGGTACAAGCTCTACTGGAGGCAGGATTCATAAGAGAAGTCAAGTACCCACTATGGTTAGCTAACGTCGTCTTGGTGAAAAAATCAAATGGGAAGTGGCGAAGGTACACTGACTACACTGATCTCAACAAAGCCTGCCCAAAAGACCCTTATCCACTCCCAAGTATCAACGCCCTGGTAGATGCCTCCTCCGGATATAAATACCTCTCGTTTATGGATGTATATTCCGGATACAATCAAATCCCAATGTATCCACCTGATCAAGAAAAACCTCATTCTTAACACCAAAAGCAAACTACTGCTACATTGTGATGCCCTTTGGTCTCAAAAATACGGGAGCTACTTATCAAAGGCTAATGAATAAGGTCTTTTCGGATCATATCGGAAAAGTCATGGAAGTCTATGTGGACGACATGTTGATAAAAACACAAAGTGAAGAGACATTATTGTCCGACCTGGTCCAAGTGTTCGACACTATAAGGAAGCATGGCATGCGACTCAATCCTGCAAAATGCACCTTTGCAGTAGAAGCTGGCAAGTTCTTAGGTTTTATGCTCACACAAAGAGGAATTGAGGCAAATCCGGATAAATGTCAGGCCATACTTAACATGAAGAGCCCAACTTGTGTCAAAGAGGTACAACAACTCAACGGGAGATTGGCAGCCTTGTCCAGATTCCTAGCGGGATCAGCGATAAGATCTCTTCCCTTCTATGCTACTCTAAGGAAAGGAAAGAGGTTTGAATGGACAACGGAGTGCGAACAAGCCTTCCAAGAATTCAAAAAATTTCTAGGACAGCCACCTATCCTATCTCGGCCATGAGAAGGAGAACCACTCATATTATACCTCGCGGTAGGAAGTCGGGAAGTAGCCTCAGCACTAGTTCGAGAAGACGACAGAGGGCAACAACCCGTATACTTCATCAGTAAAGCATTACAAGGATCCGAGCTGAACTACCAAAAAATAGAAAAGTTTGCCTATGCTCTCATACTGACATCTCGACGACTTCGCCCGTACTTCCAAGTTCACAGCATTAAGGTTCGGACCAACCAGCCCATAAAAGGGATATTGCAGAAAACAGATCTAGCAGGCAGAATTTTACAATGGGCAGTCGAGTTATCCGAGTTTGACCTCCAATATGAAGCTCGGACAGCCATCAAATCACAGTACATAGCCGACTTCATTGCAGAATTTACAGACACCCCGGAAACCCCCACAGAATAGAATCTCTACGTGGACGATTCCTCGAATAAGACAGGAAGCGGCGCAGGAGTGATAATTGAAAGTAATCAAGGAACCCAAATCGAACTCTCTCTCAAATTCGGGTTCCCTGTCTCAAACAACCAGGCGGAATATGAGGCACTACTAGCTGGTTTAAAGCTGGCTAAAGAGGTTAGAGCTCAAAGACTCATTATCTTCAGCGACTCACAAGTGATCACTTCACAAATAACGGGGAGCTACCAAGCCAAGGACCCCAATATGAAAAAGTGATGCCAGGGCATTTTGGCCAGTTTCACTGACCTTTTCTTTACTGTTTTTAGGGTAGTTTCATGCATTTCCTTAGAAAATAAGCTAGTTTTGGATAGATATTCACTTACATCTTGATTCAAGCATACATTGTGCACTTTACATGATTTCATGAGGATTTTGCATGAATTTAATGACAAATTGGATGTTGTACTTCCCATGACTTGGACTAGAACTTTGATGCACTCTATTGCTTGATTTCAGGACAAAGGAAGCAAGGAAGAACCACGTTAGCAGCCACGTTAATCTAATTAACGTAACTCCTAACGTGGAATGGGAGTAACTTGCAAAGTTAATGAGAAAAGTAATCGCCAATAACGCTCTCGAAGCCATCATCGCCCACGTTAAGAGTCACGTTAACTAAGTTAACGTGAACTCTAACGTGGAGGAAAGGAAATGGAGCCAACGTTAGTGACACTTACCTTTGTCACTAACGTTGGACCAAGCTCATAAGTGGCCACGTTAAGAGCCACGTTAACTTAGTTAACATGGGCTCTAACGTTAAGAAGCAAGAGAGAAGCCAACGTTAGTGACATTCACCTTTGTCACTAACGTTGGCCAAGCCTCCATAAGCCACGTTAACTCCCACGTTAACTTAGTTAACGTGGAAGTTAACGTGAAGCAAGAATGTGATCGCCAACGTTAGTGACACCTAACATTGTCACTAACGTTGGAATGAACCCACACAAGCCACTATGAGCCACGTTAACTCCCACGTTAACTTAGTTAACGTGGAAGCTAACGTGGATAAGGGAATGATGAGCCAACGTTAGTGACACTCAACTTTGTCACTAACGTTGGAGATGGCTAGCATGGCCACGTTAGAAGCCACGTTAACCTAGTTAACGTGGATTCTAACATGAGAAATAGGGGCACATTGGAATGTTAGTGACAAAGGTAAGTGTCACTAACGTTCTCGAAGGTTGGCAAGCCTACGTTAAAAGAGCCACGTTAACTAAGTTAATGTGGACTCTAACGTAGGGAAGGGGGAGACTTCTCAACGTTATTGGGAAAGGTAAGTCCTAATAACGTGTGCGAAGGACAAAGAGGCAACGTTAGTGGCAACGTTTGTGCCACTAACGTTGGAGTTAACGTGGCTCTTACTTTGGTGAGGAACGTTAGTGAAAAAGGTGTTTGTCACTAACGTTCTCGAACCCACATTTCCACTTAAACGTTAACACCACTAACGTCCTGAGCTAAAGTCTCTGCCCACTTCACACTTTCTCTCTGCAAGTAAAACTAAGCCCAATAAAGAAGATAACTGCTTCATCCAAAGGCCCAAACCCAAGACTTGAAGAGCCAACTAGAAGATCAGAAGAGTAGTATATATAGGAGTAGCTTTGAATTAGAAAAGGAGAGTTGGAAATTATAGGGAGCCTCTTGGCATAGAACTACTCTCTGTATTTTACTTTCTCTGCACTTCTAGTTTCATCATGTATTCTCCATCTTTGTTTTCATTATCCAGAGCTATGAACAACTAAACCCCTTTCATTGGGTTAGGGAGCTCTGTTGTAATTTGATGGATCAATACTAGTTTTCATTATTCTTCTTCTATCTTTTCTCTTGATTTTACTTGAAAGCTTTCGATCTTCATCCAATTGGGTAGTTATCTTGGAAAAGAAGCTATTCAAACTTGGATATCTTCTGAACCTTGAAAGAGGAATGAAGAGATCATGCTAGAAATGCTTTCTCATGCTGGACCAAATTGGGTTTGGATGGATATGTGACTATAATCCTCTCAACACTTTATTTGGGAAATGCATGTGGTATAATCAATGACCATACTTCATCTTTTCTCATGAGCAATTGACCAAGGAATTGGCTATTGATCAAGATTTGAGAGATTGAATTACAAGAAATTGTAATTCGATCACTTAAGATTGCCAAGGAGATCAATGAGTGCATTGATTGAGGAAGAGATGAAAATGAAATTGATCCGGATAATGCAACATCTCCTGAGCCCAATGAACTCCCCATTTCTGATCTTACCCATTCTCTTTAATTTCTGTCATTTACTTTTATGAGCAATTACCCCATTCCCATTTAAGATTCTGCAATTTACTTTCCGTCATCTACATTCAACTCTTTATTTCTAGCATTTACTTTTCTGTTATTTACTTTCCCGCCATTTAATTTTCTGCAATTCTCAACTCAAATTCTGATTCGCTCAACTAGAATATTCCTCTAATTAAAGTTGCTTGATCAATCAATCCCTGTGGGATTCGACCTCACTCTATTGTGAGTTTTTACTTGACGACAAATTCGGTACACTTGCCGAAGGAAATTTGTTATGAGACAAGTTTTCCGTGCATCAAAAAGTACCTGGGTAAAACCAAGGAACAGCTCGGACAATTCCGGGAATATGAGATCTGCCACATATCCCGCGAACAGAATGCCCGAGCTGACGCACTCTCAAAACTAGCCAGTACCAAACCAGGAGGCAACAATAGAAGCCTCATCCAGGAAATACTACAGGACCCGTTAATCTCGAAAGAGGAAAAAGTCCTAGCCATAACAGGTCTAGATCAAGGATGGATGACTCCTATAATTAACTACCTCAAAACAGAAACGCTTCCTACAGATGAGAGGGAGGCAAAAAGGTTAAAATGGGAGGCACAATACTACACTATTATAAACAATACTCTATACAAAAGAGGAATTTCAATACCATTGTTAAAATGTGTACCGACTTCCAACACGAAGGAAGTTTTAGAAGAAATACACAGTGGCATATGTGGCAATCATCTCGGAGCACAAGCGCTCACCAAAAAAGTACTCCGGGCAGAATTTTATTGGCCAACTCTACAAAAGGAGGCCACAGAGTTCGTAAAGACATGTCCACCATGTCAAAAACACGCCAACTTTCACATCGCCCGCCAGATGAGCTCATCAGCGTAACCTCACCTTGGCCATTTGCAAAATGGGGACTCGACCTTCTCGGACCCTTTCCTCAGGGATCGGGACAAGTTAAATTCCTCATAGTAGGGGTAGACTATCTCACAAAGTGGATCGAGGCAGAACTCCTAGCTAACGCTACTGCTCAAAGAAGTCGAAAATTCCTATATAGGAACATCGTCACAAGGTTCGGGGTCCCATACTCCATCACCACGGACAATGGCACCCAATTCACAGATGCAGACTTCAGAAAATTAGTAGCCGACTTAAACATAAAGCACCAGTTCACTTCCGTCGAACATCCCCAAGCCAATGGACAAGCCGAAGCTGCCAACAAAGTCATATTGGCTGGGCTAAAACAGAGATTACAAGACGCAAAGGGAGCTTGGGCCGAAGAACTCCCACAAGTCCTATGGGCATATCGAACAACGCCACATTCCACCACAAAGGAATCACCCTTCCGATTAGCATACGGAACAGAGGCAATGATCCCAGTAGAGATCGAGGAAGGGTCGCCTAGAGTGGTTCATTACAATGAAGAAGCCAACTCCCAACTTCAAAGGGAAGAGCTCGACCTACTTCCTGAAATCCAAGAAAGAGCTCGGATCAGGGAAGAAGCACTAAAACGTTGAATGGCTTCCAGGTATAATCAAAAGGTAGTGCCAAGAGGATTCGCTGAGAATGATTTCATCCTAAACCGAAATGATATTGGAACAACTCGACCCGGAGAAGGAAAGCTGGCAGCAAACTGGAAAGGACCCTACCGAGTCATAGAAGTACTTGAGAAGGGCTACTACAGACTATCCAAACTCGAGGGGCGAGAGCTTCCCAGGTCATGGCACGCCTGCAACCTAAGAAGGTACTATAGCTAGGAATGGTAAGGGATTGATAAACCCATATTTTATGATATATTTTGTACCTGATTTAAGTGATTTATTCAAATCCTTCACTCACTTATTCATGTTAATTGCATGGTTTTACTTTCCCTTCCTTATTATGTGATATTTGTGAAATACATGTTTCCTATGCTTTAAGAATAATTATTTTAATTACCCTTTATTACCATTCGATGCCGTGATTTGTGTGTTGAGTAGTTTCAGATCTTCTAAGGTAGGAATGACTTAAAGGATGGAAAGAAAACATACAAAAATGGAAGGAAAGCACAAAATGGAGTTTTTGAAGAAACTGGCAACGACGCGAACGTGTGGGCGACGCGGCCGTATGCCTGGCGCGAAAAGACAGCGACACGAACGCGTGACTGACGCGATCGCGCGCCACGAGCAAAACACAGATGACGCGGACGCATGACCGAAGCGAATGCATGATAAGGAAAACTCCAGATGACGCGACCACGTGACCCACGCGGACGCGTGACAGAGGCCACGTACCAGAAATTACAGAAAACGCTCCCAGCAATTTCTGAAGCCCTTTTTGGCCCAAATCCAAGTCCAGAAGGCACAGATCAGAGGTTATGAAGTGGGAGAATGCATCCATTCAAAAAGGAGTCTCCAATTATTTACTTTTGATGATTTAGATGTAGTTTTTAGAGAGAGGTTCTCTCCTCTCTCTCTTAGGATTAGAATTTAGGATTTTCCTTGCTTTCATGATTGTCCCTTTTTATCAGGTTCAACTTTCCTTTTTATTATCTTCTCAATTTGATTTATGAACTTTTCTATGTTACAGATAATTCTCTTAATTAATGTTAATTGAGGTATTTCAGTTTATGATTGCTCTCTTTTGTTTATGTTACTGTTACTTCCAACCTGAAGATATTTTTATTCGAGTAGATTTACTTTTCCCCTTTTGGTCTTGGTTAAGAAATTAGTAACTCAGGAGTTATCAAACTCAACGTGATCGATAATTGTTATCTTTGCTAATTGAATTGAACTTCAATAATTCCAGTCCTTTCTTAGGAATTGACTAGAACCTGAAGATCAGACTAATTAATCCACTTGGTCTTCCCTTGCTTTAGTAAAGGCTAACTAAGTGGGATTAAGATTCAATTCTCGTCTCCATTGATAAGGATAACTAGGATAAGACTTCCAATTTCTTATACCTTGCCAAAAGTGTGTTTTACAATTATTTATTTATTTTACTTGTCATTCAAATTACTTGTTCCTTACTTTTAAAACCCCAAATTTACAATCTTCATAACCAATAGTAAGAACATACCTCCCTGCAATTCCTTGAAAAGACGACCCGAAGTTTAAATACTTCGGTTATTAATTTTAAAGGGGTTTGTTACTTGTGACAACCAAAACTTTTGTAAGAATGGTTGGTTGCTTGGTTTAGTAACTATACTTGCAACGAGAGTTTACTATAACTTCTAAACCATCAATCTTCAGTTCTTCAAAATGGCACCGTTGCCGGGGAACTGCAAACGTGTGCCTTATTTTTGGTTATTGTAAATATTTTATTTTGGCTGTTTATTTATTTTATTTTTGCTTTTTAATTTTTATTAGCTACTATGAATTCTCACCCCTCTCGCTTTGAGTTTGGTTCTAATATTGTTTAAAGGAGTGAAAGCTATAACTGGAATATGCATCAAGGTCAGAGAAATCAAAGATGGATGGAGCCAAGAAGATTTGATCAACCCTTTAGGCAACAACACCCTCCAAGATATCATGGACAAAGACCATTCTACAATGCATACCAAGCTGATAGATATGGTGGACAACCTTGTAACTACCAAAAAGTCCCACCCTATGCCTATAGACCACCCTCTCAATGTAGCTTTGAACCACCACACTCACAAGTTCCTTTTCACCATTAATCACTATATGATCCTTATCCACCACAATCCCAATCCAATTACTCTCGAGAACCACCACATTCTTGTTTTGAACCCCCTTCCCAACCAATGAACCCTCACACCCACCCCAACCTCCTATGGACAACAGACTGCGTGTTCTTCTTCAGGGGCAAGCAAAGATGGAAAAGAGCATACTGGAACTCACTACTGCCATAACTGAGATAGTAAATTTAATAGCTTCCCGACATCTGAGGACTCAAAGTACTCCCACAGCTGCATGTGGGAAATGAAAAGAAGAGCCTGGCATGAAGGAGACACTAGAGACCCCGGTGGACAATGAGGAGCATGGCTTTGTACTGGAACAAGTAGAGGAAGCCAAGATAGTTGTAGAGAAAGAAGTGGTTGCAGATTTAAGAGATGCTGAACCTCCGTGGGAATCAAGAGCCATAAAGGATTCCGCTGAGAAATCCAAAATTGATGTCAAGGAGGACAGTGCACAACCTCCACAGCATATACTTTGTGAAAAATTGGACGGAACAGACCAAGAAGTTGATTCCATGGGCAGTGACGATCTTGTCTCAAGCTCTCCTAGTCACGAACTCACATTCGCAACTGAATTCCTTGAGCCTGAAGAACCTTATCCAAGTGAATACGAAGATGACGTCGAGGTAGATTTCTCTCAACCTACAGCTTATGACTTAAGTGATGAGGAAGACATTGAAGACTTTGATCAGGACACAGATACATGCGAAGAAATTTGCAAAGAAGTGGAGGAATTCACAGAAGATCACAAGGGAGTAGAGCTTACAGAACCACTGGAAACACCTATCCCAAGGCCATTACCACCTAATACAAGCTTCAAGTGGGTACAATCCTTAACCTTTATCTTTATTTTTCCACTTGAATATGGTTTGCTTGAAATAGATGGCCAGCTTAGAGCTCTCTGCAGCTTTAAGGGTAAGAGGGTGGCTCGCACTCAGAGCTGGTGCACAAGGTTCAATAAGGTTCCACGCTTCAACTCGAAGTGCACGGATTGGCATCTTGTTCAATCGAATGGATCTCGGAAAACGTTTGGTTATCTTGGTGAGAATCTAATTTCTAAACTGTCCGGATGAAAAAATATAGATCAAGACGAAGGCGGATTTAAAAGCAAAGTTTGGGATCCTGGAATCCATTATGACATTCGTTACCCCGGGAGCCTGAGAATCTGTTTGAAGCTGCTCAGAAGCTTTACATGCCTAGTTTGGGACCCCGGAGGCTGTTGGCATTCTAAGCATTGGTGGAGATTTCTGGATGAATTTAAGCATAAGCCACCATAACAGGAAGCTCATCCAATGTCCAACTTAAGGACTTTAAATAAAAGTGCTAGGTGGGAGACAACCCACCATGGTTTGGTCGTTTCTTTTTCAATTTTATTTCATGTTATTTATTTTTATTCTTTTTCAATTGAACCTGAATATTGTTCATTAGCATTGCATACTGCATAATTGCATAATTGCATATAGAAAAAAAAGGCGCGTGACGCGACCGAATTGCTCATGCGATCGCGTCAGTTACGAAAAACCACCTCCCACGCGTCCGCGTCATTCACGCGGCCGTGTGATCTGGAGATCGGCGTAAAGATCCAACGCCCAGAAAGTTGGGCAGGAATTGTGCGGCTGTTGTACGTTTCGCACAAAACAACCCACGCGGTCGCGTCCCTGACGCGATCGCGTCACTTGCACAACACCCATGCCACGCGATAGCGTGAGCGACGCGTTCGGGTCACGCGGATATCATGACACCCCAGTGGAGACAGAGAGTTGCGCTGAAATAACGTTGGAATTGTGCGTTTAGCACAATTTCCAGTGACGCGATCGCATGCCTCACGCGATCGCGTCATTCATCCTTTTACCCATTCCATGCAATCGCGCCACCCACGCGATCGCATCAACCCCTATTCCACCACAGCCACGCGACCACGTGCCCTACGCGATCGCGTGGATTCAAATTCATTAACCCCCCAGTGACGCGAAACCCTACCCTGTCGCGCCCCCCAACCCCTTCTTCTCCCTCTCTTCTCTGCAACCCACCCCCAACCACCACCACCCCCAGCCAACCACCTTCAACCGCCGCACCACCCTCGCCACCCAGCCACGACCGCGACGCCACCCCCCCTTTTTTCTCCCTTCCCTCTCTTTCTTCCCTTTCTCTTCTCTTCCCCCGCTGCTCCCTCCGCCGCACAGCCACCGCCCCCGCTCCATCACAGCCGCGCCTTCCACTGCCACCCACACCCCCTCCCATCCTCCCCCCTTAACCCCTACCCTCCCACTACCCCTATTCGAACTCCCTACCACCGGACAGCCACTACCGCCGCGCCAACCGCCTGCACCACCGCGTCAGTCACCACTACCACCACTCCCCTACCATCTCTCTGCCCCACTTTCATTCATACGCCTTCCAGGTTCTGCCAAATGCCGCTCTTTCAATTCATAGTTAATTGCAAATTTTTTCCGTTTACGTTCAACATTAGGCTAGTTGATATGCATTTTTGTAGTGGATTCTAGGTTGTTAAGTAGCCTAGGATGTGGTTAGTGGATTTAGGCCTGTTTAACTGCGCTGTTCTTGCTACCTGTTTTATAATTTTCGTAATTCTACTGTTGCTGTGATCTAAGTATTGTTCATATGATGTTCTTACTGTTCATGCTGCTATTGCGACTGCTCTTTCATGTTTATATTATTTATATCTATTTACAGTTTATTTTAGTTTATATGAACTATTCTGCTTGCTGTTTATTTTTTGGGAACATCCAATTTTAGCCGGAATGCTGCCCAATTTTCTATAAATCGTTTTTATTCTCATTCATGTCTTGGTTTTTGCATTTTCAATTTTGCTTTCTTCAGCTTTCACCAAACCAATTCATGAATGCACGGGCCAGCATTCTTATTCCTTTTGTTTCCCCGGTTTATAAATCACATTATTGATGATTTGAATTCAAATTTTTGTTATTGGTATATCTATATGAATCATCAACACCTTGATTTCCTTGCTTAAATATGAGTTGTCTGTTGCTTCGAATTGTGAAATTCTTGTTACTTAGAAACCAATCATCATGTCTCTTACCTTAACTTTCTTTTTACTAACTCACTGATTTTTTATTTCTAACCTCTTTTTCAATTTAAAACCACTTTTACCTTTCTAACAACCCCCTCTGCTTTTTGACTCACTCTTCACTTTTACTTTTTAACTCAAGGCATGTTTATGGTTTTTCCTAATTAGCATGAATTCTATTACTTTTTGGATTGAAATTTCTCATCTCAGCTTTTTATTCCCGAACCAATCCAAAATGCACAATTCTTCAACTCATTTAATTATTCTACTGCTCCTTTGCCACTTTGTGCTTATTTTGTTATTTGCCTACTTGTTTTTCTGTTTTTATTATATCATAGATTTCTGTTTTTCAGGATGACTGACACTCAAAGAAAAGGAAAAGGAAAGGCAACAACTCGCATACGAAAAAGAGGAGAAGCCTCTATGTCCATCCTGGACATCATGCATGATGACTCCTGGCGGGAGAAACACTTTACCCCGCAGGAAAAGGCTGACCAGCTACTCCCTGCTACTGATCCCACTAAGTTTGCAAATAGATACTACGAGTTGAAGTATCCGGTGTTTGCAACCTCCAGGAACCTGTACCTGGAGCGGACTCTGAAAATTCCGGAAGAACTCCAGCAATACACCTCCGATCAAATCAAACAAAGAGGCTGGTTCTTCCTGGAGAGAAACCTGACAGACGCGATTGCGCACCACGAATGCGTGACTGACGCGATTGCGCACCACGAGCAAAACACAGATGACGCAGACGCATGACCGAAGCGAACGCGTGATAAGGAAAACTCCAGATGACGTGACCGCGTGACCCACGCAGACACGTGACAGAGGCCACGCACCAGAAATTACAGAAAATGCTCCCAGCGATATCTGAAGCCCTTTTTGGCCCAAATCCAAGTCCAGAAGGCACAGATCAGAGGTTATGAAGTGGGAGAATGCATCCATTCAAAAAGGAGTCTCCAATTATTTACTTTTGATCATTTAGATGTAGTTTTTAGAGAGAGGTTCTCTCCTCTCTCTCTTAGGATTAGGATTTAGGATTTTCCTTGCTTTCATGATTGTCCTTTTTTATCAGGTTCAACTTTCCTTTTTATTATCTTCTCAATTTGATTTATGAACTTTTCTATGTTACAGATAATTCTCTTAATTAATGTTAATTGAGGTATTTCAGTTTATGATTGCTCTCTTTTGTTTATGTTACTGTTACTTCCAACCTGAAGATATTTTTATTCGAGTAGATTTACTTTTCCCCTTTTAGTCTTGGTTAAGAAATCAGTAACTCAGGAGTTATCAAACTCAACGTGATCGATAATTGTTATCTTTGCTAATTGAATTGAACTTCAATAATTCCAGTCCTTTCTTAGGAATTGACTTGAACCTGAAGATCAGACTAATTAATCCACTTGATCTTCCCTTGCTTTAGTAAAGGCTAACTAAGTGGGATTAAGATTCAATTCTCGTCTCCATTGATAAGGATAACTAGGATAGGACTTCCAATTTCTCATACCTTGCCAAAAGTGTGTTTTACAGTTATTTATTTATTTTACTTGTCATTCATATTACTTGTTCCTTACTTTTAAAACCTCCATTTTACAATCTTCATAACCAATAGTAAGAACATACCTTCCTGCAGTTCCTTGAGAAGACGACTCGAGGTTTAAATACTTCAGTTATTAATTTTAAAGGGGTTTGTTACTTGTGACAACCAAAACTTTTGTAAGAAAGATTGATTGCTTGGTTTAGTAACTATACTTGCAACGAGAGTTTACTATAACTTCTAAACCATCAATCTTCAGTTCTTCAGGGATCTCAGCATAGGGTGTACTCTTTTTCCTGAAAAGATTTTTTAATGAGGCACCAAGTTGAGATCCATAAATTATCCGACTCAAAAGGATAAAAACTCCACATGTACATATTTGCATTTTCTTTTAAATAAAATATGTTTAGATATTCTACAAATGCTCAAGTCGCATTAATCTGAAACATTCATCGTCCGATTATAAAGCAACAGATTGGCAGAAAGTGAAAATCAAATTCACTGCACGATCACGATAAAGACCAGCAGAGATGAAAACCAAATTCATCTCAAGGTCGATTAAACAAGGATTGAACTCACCTTCTACAAATCGGAAAAAATGAAAACAGAATAATGAAAGAAGTTATCGAAAGTGATCCGGAGAAAAGACCTGACGAGGACTTAATGGATTGCTAAATAATAACTTAAAGACTGGCCGACGTTAAGAAGTCGGACCAAGTCAAACCAAGTTATAAGTAAACCCTAGAAAGAGGTCTGGCCAACCCTATAAAAGAGGATTACTTTAACTTAGAAGGGCCCGACATGACGAAGTCGGCACAAAACATAAAAGTTATAAAAGTAATCCCTGAAAGAGACCTGAACAAGGTCCAAGAAAGAGGATTACAAAAATAACTTAGAAGGGCCTGACATGATGAAGTCGGCCCAAAACATAAAAGTTATAAAAGTAATCCCTGAAAGAGACCTGAACAAGGTCCAAGAAAGAGGATTACAAAAATAACTTAGAAGGGCCCAACATGACGAAGTTGGCCCAAAACATAAAAGTTATAAAAGTAATCCCTGAAAGAGACCTGAACAAGGTCCAAGAAAGAGGATTACAAAAATAACTTAGAAGGTCCCGACATGACGAAGTCGGCCCAAAACATAAAAAGTAATCCCTGAAAGAGACCTGAACAAGGTCCAAGAAAGAGGATTACAAAATAACTTAGAAAAACCCAACGCAAAAAAGTCGATCCAAAACATAAAGCTACAAAAATAATCCCTGAAAGAGACCTAAAAAGGGGTCCAAAAAAGAGGATTATCAACAACAGCTCGGACAAAACTGACATAACGAAATCAACGACTTCAGCGTTATACAACAAAAAGTTCCAACACTCCCAAAAAACTAAGAAAGGTGCCAAGACAAGTGCAGACAGACGTGATATAAGAACTACTAGCTATAATAATGGCAAACTTCAGAGGCCACCAAAATCAGCTCCAAAAGCTTGAAAACTACTTTGTTTTTCAAAATAAAGTTGCTAAACAAGCAACCAAGAGAGTGTCAATAGTCAGCAAAATACCATTTACAAAAAGAAATAAACAGTTCAAAAGCCCACAGACATGGCCATACACAAATAACTAAAGGGGATCCAGAGGTTTCCAAGAAGCAGCATCAACATGGGGCGAAGGAGGACGAGTCTGAAGGGGCACAGCATCCACCGTCCCGTCATCTCGATTCAATATCTGACAGTCAGGCTCGGGCACGGGATGACTAATCCCGCCAGAAGGAGCTGAAGAAGTCGGCACAACAGTGGCTTTGGCAACTGGCACAGGCAGAGGTTCATCATCGTCGTCATCAAGGTCGTCAGGAACAATCTTGCCCTCCTTCACGACATTGTCCAGGCTGAAAACAGTAAGGTCGACCTCGGGAGCAAGAACTCGAACTTGCTCCTTCAGGTTCTCATAAGCAGCATTTACGCTGCCCACAAGGTGACCCTGGAGCTCATCATGGTCAACCCGAGCAAACTCCAACTCTTCTCTAAGACGCATTACTTCACCGTAGGATGTGACATAGCTGTCCTTGTGCCTCAATGTCGTGTCCTCAGCCAACTTCACGGAAGTCGCCAAGGCCATAGAACTAGCCTTTTCACCCTCTAATTCTTTTTCCACCTTCGCCAACTTTACCTCCAGCTCCTCCTTCAAACCTTTTATTCTATCAAACTCCGCCTTAGCCTTCAGCATGAAAGATTTTGTAGCATGAATCGGGATACCTTGAGCAGTTCAAAAAAGAGCCGCACCCATATGAGCCATCTTCACACTACTTCTAGTTATGAACTCCAGGTGATGAAGAATGGACACATCATCCATTAAAAGACCTCCATAGGGGGCAATCTGTTGGTCGACAAACTCGACGGTATCAAAATTAGGGGCATCAAGGTTAAAAGGCTCAGATGTTTTTTGCCCTTTCGGAGGAGGAGCGCTAGCACCAGCAGCTGAAGTCTGCGGAGGGTCAGTCAGACGAACCCGGGGAGTAGGGATCACTCTCCTCGGCCCGGGTGAACTCGGCACGGATGGGTTCGATTGAACCTGGGATGATCCCTCTCCGACCACTTTGGCCGAGACATTTTGGGTGACAGTAGCCTTCTTGGCCCTCTTGAAGGCCTTCATAGATTCATTATTTTTAATCATATCTGCAAGCAACACACAAAAGTGAGAAATCAAGTTACAAATCAGAAAAGAGCTTGCAGAAAATAAAATCAACAGACAAAGAAAGGAAATCGATCACTACCCAGCTCAGCTCGGAGAAGTGAGGGGTCCCCTAAGAATTTCTTGGTATCAAGATAGGGAGGCTCCCCCCAATTCTCCTCCAACACAGTCACAAAGGCCTGCTCGACCTCGTCCAACATCTCCCATAAATACGTCGACACAACAACATTCTTTTGCCACTCTAAAGGAAAAGTGGCCTCATCATTCTCATCCAGAAAAAAAGGCCGAGCTCCTTCAACAGCTCGGACCTTGAAGAAATAGTTCTTAAAATCACGAAACGAATCGTCATACATAGAAAAAACTTTCTTCCCTTGCGAAGCTCGGAAAGAAACCCAGGCAGCCTTTTTCTTCACTACCCCAGGTTTTGTCAAGACAAACAAATAAAAGAAAAGGGATTGCGAGGCAGGGACGTCAAGTTCATGACACAACAATTGAAAGATCTTTATAAATCCCCAAGAATTTGGGTGAAGTTGAGATGGAGCTACATTGCAAGACCACAACAGATTGGTCTCAAAAGGAGTAAAAGGAATGGTGATGCTCATTTGGCCAAAGAAGAAATCATATGCATAGAAAAAAGGACGGTCTCCAGCAACTCGAGTAGAGAAACAAACTCTCTCTTCAGAAGTAGGGGGTACAAGCTCATAATTCTTTTCCTCACTATCACTATTACAAACCCTATGATATTGCCTAAGCCACTGACAAAACTCAGAATCAACCAAAGAAACACATAAAAGAACCATTGAATCCACCCAATCAGCCATGCCCTCAGGGACTTGAGAAGATGTTTCAACAATGTTCTTGCGAGAAGACGTGAGGTCAACTAGTCCTACAGCAATAAAAGAAGAAAAGGGATTACTAACCCAAACATCTCGAATAAAATCAAAAACCATATCAGAATAGCTCGGACAAGCATGACACCAGAGCAATACAAGCAACAAAAGGAAACCCTAGGACCCACACTAGAGATCCAGGGGCATCCTTTGGAGGCAGTAACGGAGTAAATACTCAGGAAAAATCTACAAGGCTAAACATCTCGACAAAAAACTCTCGACGAAGAAAAAACCCCCCTTTTTCCAGACAAACAACAGCACGATGAGAAAGACAAAGTAAATACAAGAAAGAACGTCATTTGCTACAAAGTCTATCAGTAAAGAAAGCTTCAAAAAAGGTGCGGATTTTTTCAAAAAGATTATCAAAATAGTTCATCGACCCAAAAAATTCCAAAACACGAAGGCGACAGCCAGAAACATGCATCACAACAAATTGAGCATAACAGCGCAAAAAGGTTCAGATTTTCCAACAGGCATTTCAAATGAAAAATCAAAGCTTTATCAAAAAACTCAAGGTAAAAAGTAAAGCAGCAGAGAACAGAAAACAAACCTGGAGAAATAGGGGAAAACCTTGAAGAAAGGTTGAGAGCAGAAATGACAGGAGGAAGAGCCACCCCTTGAACAGAAAGCCTCACAAAAGTAGGAAACAGAAGGCAAAATCCAGAGTTACCCCTCTTTCACAACTAGAAGGAAACAATAACCAAGCAAATATTGCAAAGGAAAAAGGTGAAAGCAACAAACCCCAGGCGAAAAATAGAAAGAGAGAAAGAACAGGGAGGTTACGGAGAAGAGAAACCATTTTTCTTCAATATGAAATTCAAAATAAAGAGGCTGAGAGAAACGGGGCAATTAAAACCAATTAATGAAGGTATTAAACCCTCACACATTCTCAAGAACAGAGCGCTAATAGAAAAGCACGCGCTTTCGGAAGAAAATGTTCCACATTCAAAAAAGAAGATTCTACAAAGAAAGAAGTCGCCAAATGCTCGAGTTCGGCTTCACCGGAGAAGGATCGAAGTCTTAAAAAACTAGAACTCGAACTTAAAAAGAAAGACCGAGCTCGAGCAGGGGCATTGTTCACACCCTGGGTCGAGCTATCTGACCCGGGAGGATCAGTAACAAAGCGACCGACCTCTTCAGGTCAGGCTATCCGACCTTTTCTCAAAAAGCTCGGCCAAATTGACAAGAAAGCCCAGTAAAGGGCCCAAATAGAGGAACACGACCCAAATCCAAAGGTAGTCCAAGCCTATAGAGATAAAGGCGGTTCCCTTAAAGATAAGCTGACCTCACCCAAAGATAAGATAAGATAAAATAAGATAACTAACTTATCTTATCTAAAAAGGTCACTCCACACCATTATAAATACACTGGAGCACCCAGGTATAACTCATACTCTGATTCTACATAAAAACCTGCTAATACCCTCGCTAACTTAAGCATCAGAGTCCCTTGCAGGTACCCCTATCCTCCGGTGACAAAGGATCAGCAGTGCAGCTAGATCAACACGTCGGACACAACAGCTCCGGCCGTCACTCACCAGCCGGACACATCATCTCCGACCAGCACAGAAGATCTCATCCGAGATTGACCTATAGTTTCAAGTAACCCTCGGAATACCTCCTCTGAAGGAGAAGCCTATGACCTTGAGAATCCTGGAATGGAAGAAGTGAATTACATGGGAGAATCCTATGGAAACACTTACAATCCTTCATGGAGGAATCATCCTAATCTCTCATGGAAGGATCAACAGAAGCCTCAACAAAGCTTCAATAATAATAATGGTAGGAGAACATGGTTGGGCAATAGCAAACCTTTTCCATCATCCTCTTAGCAACAAACAGAGAATTCTAAGTAGAACCTCTCTAACTTAGCAACCATAGTCTCTGATCTAACTAAGACCACTCAAAGTTTTATGAATGAAACAAGGTCCTCCATTAGAAATTTGGAGGCACAAGTGGCTCAGCTGAGTAAAAGAGTTACTGAAATCCCTCCTAGTGCTCTCCCAAGTAATACAGAAGAGAATCCAAAGAGAGAGTGCAAGGCCATCAATATACCCCACACGGCCGAACCTGTAGAGGAGGGAAAGGCAGTGAATTCCATTGAGGAAGACCTCAATGGACGTCCACTGGCCTCCAAGGAGTTCCCTAATAAGGAACCAAAGGAATTTGAGGCTCATACAGAGACCATAGAGATTCCACTAAACTTACTATTTCCATTCATGAGCTCTGATGAGTATTCTTCCTCTGAAGAGGATGAAAACATTGTTGAAGAGCAAGTTGCTCAGTATCTAGGAGCAATCATGAAGCTGAATGCCAAGTTATTTGGTAATGAGACTTGGGAGGAAGAACCTCCATTGCTCATCAATGAACTGAATGATCTGGTTCAACTGAAATTACCTAAGAAGAAACAGGATCCTGGAAAGTTATTAATACCTTGTACCATAGGCATCATGACCTTTGAGAAGGCTCTGCGTGACCTGGGGTCAAGTATAAACCTCATGCCCCTCTCTGTAATGGAGAAACTAGGGATCTTTGAGGTGCAAGCTACAAGAATCTCACTAGAGATGGGAGACAATTCAAGGAAACAGGCTTATGGACTTGTAGAGGATGTCTTAGTGAAGGTTGAAGGCCTGTAAATCCCTGCTGATTTCATAATCCTAGACACTGAAAAGGATGAGGATGAATCTATCATCCTAGGAAGACCCTTCCTAGCCACAGCAAAAGCTGTGATTGATGTGGACAGAGGAGAGTTAGTCCTTCAATTGAATGAGGACTACCTTGTGTTTAAGGCTCAAGGATCTTCTTCTGTAACCATGGAGAGGAAGCATGAGAAGCTTCTCTCAAAACAGAGTCAAACAGAGCCCCCACATTCAACTTCTAAGTTTGGTGTTGGGAGGCCAACACTAAGCTCTGAATCTCTGCGAGGCTCTCTAAGAGCCCACTGTCAAGCTATTGACATTAAAGAAGCACTTATTGGGAGGCAACCCAATTTTATTTGATTACATTTATTTATTTTCTATTGTTACTTTATGTTTTCCTTAGGTTGATGATCATGTGAAGTCACAAAAATAACTACAAAATTAAAGCAAAACGAAAAACAGCATCAAAAATAGCACACCTTGGAGGACAGGCTTACTGGCGTTTAAACGCCAGTAAGGATAGAAGAATGGGCGTTTAACGCACAGCCTAGCAGCATTCTGGGCGTTTAACGCCAGAAAAGGGTGTCTGGTTGGCGTTAAACGCCAGAAAGGGGGCAGCAGACTGGCGTTTAACGCCAGGAAAGGTAGCAAAGCTGGCGTTAAATGCCAGATTTGGAACACAGTGGGTGTTTAAACGCCAGAATAGTGCAGGGACTCGAATTCCTTGACACCTCAGGATCTGTGGACCCCACAGGATCCCCACCTATCCCACCTCTTCTTCTCTCCTCTTAACACCTTTCTATAACACTCTTCTCCATACACCCTTGACCAATCACCTCAATACCTCTTCCCCAAACATCCTTCACCTATTAATTCTTATCCTCTTCTCTATACTATCTTCACCACTCATATTCATCCATCATAAAACCCCACCTACCTCACCATTCAAATTCAAACCATTTTCCTCCCATACCCAACCCATCATACACACTTATCCCCCCTTGGCCGAACCCAACACACCCCTCCATCTCCTCTATTCCTTTATTCTTCTACTCATTTCTTTCTTTTTTTGCTCGAGAACGAGCAAACCTTTTAAGTTTGGTGTGGAGAAAGCCCTGCTTTTTGTTTTTCCATAACCATTAATGGCACCTAAGGCCGGAGAAACCTCTAGAAAGAGGAAAGGAAAGACAATTTCTTCCACCTCCGAGTCATGGGAGATGGAGAGATTCATCTCACAAGCCCATCACTAAGAAAAGGATGGAGCAAACAAGAGAGCCCACTCATGGACCTCAACAAGAGCATGAGAAAATTCCTCATCATGAAATCCCTGAGATGCCTCAAGGGATGTATTTTCCTCCACATAACTATTGGGAGCAACTCAACACCTCTTTAGGAGATTTGAGTTCTAACATGGAGCAACAAAGGCAAGGAAGAGACATAGAAGAGCTCAAGCACTCCATAGGACCTTCAAAAGGAAGAACTAGCCGCCATCACTAAGGTGGACCCGTTCTTTAATTTCCTTGTTTTTATTTCTCTATTTTTTGATTTCCATGCTTTATTTTTATCTATTTTTGTGTCTTTATTACATAATCATTAGTGTCTAGTGTCTATGCCTTAAAGCTATGAATGTCCTATGAATCCTTCACCTTTCTTAAATGAAAAATATTTTTAATTGCAAAAGAAAAAAATACATGAATTTCGAATTTTATCTTGAAAATAATCTAATTATTTTGATGTGGTGGCAATACTTTTTGTTTTCTGAATGAATGCTTGAATAGTGCATATTTTTGAATTTGTTGTTTATGAATGTTAAAATTGTTGGCTCTTGAAAAAATAATGAAAAAGGAGAAATGTTATTGATAATCTGAAAAATCATAAAATTGGTTCTTGAAGCAAGAAAAAGCAGTGAAAAAGAAGATGCTTGCGAAAAAAAATGGCAAAAAAAATAAAAAAATAAAATAAAAGAAAAAGAAAAAAAAAAGAAAGAAAAAGCAAGCAGAAAAAGCCAGTAGCCCTTTAAACCAAAAGGCAAGGGTAAAAAGGATCCAAGGCTTTGAGCATTAATGGATAAGAGGGCCCAAAGGAATAAAATCCTGGCCGAAGCGGCTAAACCAAGTTGTCCCTAACCATGTGCTTGTGGCATGAAGGTGTCAAGTGAAAAGCTTGAGACTGAGCGGTTAAAGTTGTGTTCCAAAGCAAAAAGAGTGTGCTTAAGAGCTCTGGGCACCTCTAACTGGGGACTCTAGCAAAGCTGAGTCATAATCTGAAAAGGTTCACCCAGTTATGTGTCTGTGGCATTTATGTATCCGGTGGTAATACTGGAAAACAAAATGCTTAGGGTCACGGCCAAGACTCATAAAGTAGCTGTGTTCAAGAATCAATATACTGAACTAGGAGAATCAATAACACTATCTGAATTTTGAGTCCCTATAGATGCCAATCATTTTGAACTTCAAAGGATAAAGTGAGATGCCAAAACTGTTCAGAAGCAAAAAGCCACTAGCCCCGCTCTCCTAATTGGAATTGAGCTTCATTGATATTTGGAATTTATTGTATTTTCTCTTATTCTTATCCTATTTTGTTTTTAGTTGCTTGGGAACAAGCAACAATTTAAGTTTGGTGTTGTGATGAGCGGATAATTTATACCGTTTTTGGCATTATTTTTACATATTTTTAGTATGTTTTAGTTACTTTTTATTATATTTTTATTAGTTTTTATTCAAAAATCACATTTCTGGACTTTACTATGAGTTTGTGTGTTTTTCTGTGATTTCAGGTATTTTCTGGCTGAAATTGAGGGACCTGAGCAAAAATCTGATTCAGAGGCTGAAAAAAGACTGCAGATGCTGTTAGATTCTGACCTCCCTGAACTCGAAGTGGATTTTCTGGAGCTATAGAGGCCCAATTGGCGCGCTTTTAATTGCATTTGAAAGTAGACATCTTGGGCTTTCCAGCAATATATAATATTCCATACTTTGCTCGAGATTTGATGGCCCAAACTGGTGTTCAAAGTTAGCCTAAAAGATTTTGGCATAAAACGCCCAAACTGGCACCAGAATTGGAGTTAAATGCCCAAACTGGCACTAAAGCTGGCGTTTAACTCCAGGAACAGCCTAAGCATGAAAAAGCTTCAATGCTCAGCCCAAGCACACACCAAGTGGGCCCCAAAAGTGGATTTCTGCACTATCTGCACTTAGTTACTCATTTTCTGTAACCCTAGGTTACTAGTTTAGTATAAAAACTATTTTTAGAGATTTATTTTACGTCTTCTTTTTTATCTTCCTTTCAGTTTTGATCATTGTACATGTTTGGAGGCTGGCCTCATGGCCATGCCTAGACCTCTTTCACTTATGTATTTTCTACGGTGGAGTTTCTACACCCCATAGATTAAAGTGTGGAGCTCTATTGTTCTTCATGAATTAATGCAAGTACTATGGTTTTTCTTTCAATTCACGCTTACTTCTTCTCCAAGATATACTCTTGTTCTTAATTTAGTTAAGTCAGAATGAAGGGGTGACCCGTGACAATCACCCAATCTTCATTACTCGCTTAGCCAAGATCCGCGTGCCTGACAACCACAAAGCGGTCTACATGATGTTCAACATAGTCATTGGATGACAGCTGGAGTATATTCTCTTGGATATCTAATACACGAACCGAGTCCATGAGATTAGTATCTTCGTGGTATAGGCTAGAACCATTGGCAGCATTCCTGAGATCCGGAAAGTCTAAACCTTGTCTGTGGTATTCCGAGTAGGATCTGGAAAGGAATGACTGTGACGAGCTTTAAACTTGCGAATGTTAGGCGCAGTGACAGTGTGCAAAAGGACAATGTTGCTATTCTGACGCTAGCGGGAACTGACAGATGATTAGCCGTGCAGTGACAGCGCATATGGATTTGTTTTCATCCGAGAAGATCATACAGCTTGCCATAGAAGGAGGTAACGCATGGTTGGAAGAAGGCAATAGGAAAGCAGAAGTTCAGAAGCAACAAAGCATCTCGAGACGCTTATCTGAAATTCCTACTAATGAATTACATAAGTATTTCTATCTTATTTTATGTTTTATTTATATTTTAATTATCAAAACCTCATAATCAATTTAATCCGCCTGACTGAGATTTACAAGGATGACCATAGCTTGCTTCAAGCATACAATCTCCGTGGGATCAACCCTTACTCACGTAAGGTATTACTTGGACGACCCAGTGCACTTGCTGGTTAGTTGCATCGGAGTTGTGAATAAAAGTGTGAATCACGATTCCGTGCACCATCGAGCTATCCGACCCGGACTAATTACAGACAATGCGACTGACCTTTTCCGGTCAGGATTCCCGATCTCTTCTTTAAAAGAGTTCGGCCACATCGACAAAAGAGCCCAAAGCAGGCCCAAACGAAGGAACATAGTCCAATCTAAAGGCAGCCAAAGCCTAGAAAGATAAAGGCGGTTCCCCTTAAAGATAAGATGACTTCACTCAAAGATAAGATAAGATAAGATAAGATAACTATCTTATCTCCAGAAAGGTCACTCCAGAAAGGTAATGTAACAACCCCGGTTTTCGAGTACGCGAGATCTATTCTGAAAGTACGAATTTCTCCGGAAGATCAGTAAGGGGAAAACCTTTGATATATCATCAAGTATCTCAATCCTCATTGTCATTATGTCATCTTTAAGTTAGAACCTTTTCCGAGACAAGCTCGATAATGCAATCACGAAGAACCTAGTTTTTGAACCGTATCAGTTAGGAGTTTTAATTCGATTTTTCGCAAATAATCTCAGTTTGACAAACCGGACTCGATTTATGAGAGGAGAGAGATAATAGGATGATATTATCATTATATGAGTATTAGAAGCCTCTTGAATGATATTATAAGGTTACCTGATCAGTTTTAGTTAAAAACAGAAAACCGGTTTAACCGGGTTCACAATTTACTGGTGCAGCTTAGCACCAGCACTCTCTGATGACTTTAGCAATGCTAAGGCCTCATTATTCATGTTTCATTCTCATAATAAATATGTTACTAGTGTCATTTATGCTAGTAGCTTAGAAAATAATTTTTAGACATGTTTTTGCAAGTGTTCCGATACATCTAGTTTTAGTAGTTATACACCTGAGATATTTTAATATTATTTTAATCCACCTCCAAGCCAACCAATCACAACTCACCCTACACCCCCAAAACCCCAAGGCTGGCTCATTTTCACTTTGTGGCCGAAAATAGGTAGAGAGAAAAAGAGAGAAAAGTTCTTAGTTCCAAATCTTCAAAGCTTGATTTCTGCTGAACTAAAACTCAAATCAAAATTCCAATCCGACCAAAATGATCCTCTCTTCTTTCTCTACATGATCATATGACTTATCAAGGCTGGGATCAAGGTGAGTTGGCTGTACCATCTCTCTTTTGATTCAGTTTCAAGGAAACATGCTTAAATATGTGTTTTCTTGATGTGATTTAGGAGGAAAAAGTGTTTAAGGACCACCTGAAAGATTGATTGAATTAGGAGCAGCAAGACCAGGTAGGGTGTCACGAAATTAATCTTGATTATTTGTGTTTGAGTTGTGTGAATGTTGTATTATTTGGCTGTGCTAAAAATTGGTTGCATATATGATTGATTCTTTGTGAAAATTTGGTGAAATTTTGATGAAATTTGATGAAATTCAAACTTTAAAGTTCATGTTCTTGGGCAGCTGGAAAAACGAAACCCTAAGCTTAAATTGAGGTTCAATTTGTGTTGAAATCATGTAGAAAAGATGGGGTTTTAGTGGCTGCTAATTTATTATGAATTATAGTAAAAATCGGTTGCTGAAAAGACTGAAAAACGGGTAAAAACAGAGAAAGAATCTGAAGAATTTATGAAGAACATGAAGAACACTTTGAGTGTGGTGAAGAACAATGAAGAACACCTTTTTGATTCATAAAAGGGCAAGGAAGTAAAATTTTTGGTGTTTAAGGGGTTATATGGTAATTTCTGGAAGTTAGGGTGGTAAAAGTAGAAATATTTAAAGTTACGGGTGGTAAAAAGTGAATTTTAAAGGTTAAAGGTTAAAGTAAAGTTAATTTTCGAAAATATATTAATAAAATAATAAATAATAATAAAATATTAAATAATAATATTTAATTAAAATAATATTTTAATAAAAATAATAAAATAATGCGAAAAAGGCAGTTTTCTGTAAAAGCTTTAGAAAGACAACTTTAAGCGCAGAATCTCATAATTACTTTCATAAAACACTTAGGGAGTGGTAAAAACATATTAGTGAGGCAAAGATAAATAAAAGATAAAAAGTTGAAGAAAAGATAAAAATCGAAGAAAAAGTCTGTAAAGTTTTAATGACAGAAAAACAGACAGAGACTAGTGAACGAATTAGGGCAACATAGTTAGTCCTGGAATTGCGAATAGGGTTAGGTATTATATGAAAAGTTAAACTGTTTCAGTATAGACTTAATGAACCTATACTTGGGATAGGCTAACTGTTCATACCGAAATTTATATAAGCTTTAAATACATACGTTAAACCGAGAAATCAGAACAGAGTAGAGAAACACAGAAAACAGAGTAACCAGAGTAAAGTAAAGAGATAAAGAAAAAAAGAGTAATATAGATACAGATGAAGAGAGTAATCAGAGAAGAGAAAAGAGATACAGAGAAAAGAGAAACCGGAACAGAGTAAAGAGATATAAAGAGAAGAGTAATATAATAAAGAGATATTTATATATATTAGTTGCTTGATGCAACCCAGAGCTATATTTATATATATATATATATATTGGTTGCTTGATGCAACCCAGAGCTATATTTAATATATATTAGTTGCTTAATGCAACCCAGAGCTTCTGTAGGGAAACTAAGTTACCTACAGCTATTTTCCGCTTCCCCAGAG
This sequence comes from Arachis hypogaea, assembly GCF_003086295.3. Taxonomy (NCBI): domain Eukaryota; kingdom Viridiplantae; phylum Streptophyta; class Magnoliopsida; order Fabales; family Fabaceae; genus Arachis; species Arachis hypogaea. The sequence continues at coordinate 51,191,385 of NC_092053.1, forward strand.
CAGAGCAGAGTATATATATTTTCCTGCAGTAAGCAGAGGCTGTCTCAAATGAGCGGCTATTATTATATGCGCATTTATTTAGGAACGGAAAATCGTATTTGGGAAATCGGGATTACTCGTGACCGGATAAATGTCGGGATTGCGGGCAGCCAACCGACACGTGAGCTCATGGCCTGTACTAGGGCTAGACATGCATCATTCTTGTCTGCGCATCACTCTCTGTTGTATTCTTTCTTGTGTGTGAACTATTTCTTTATGTCGTCTGCTTGAGTGCTATGTCTGTGCTTTATTTCCTTGTGTTCTCCTGTTTGTGTTCTGTTATCTATTTTTTTTATCTATTTAAAATTACTCTTCACTACTTTACTGTATTCTATTATCCATCTGCTAATCGAATACGAATAAATAAACGTAACTAACAACCCCGACCCTACTAAGAACTCCCAGTTCTTACCCCTTCTCTCCCTTCCTCCCCTCAGATGGAGACGGGCGTGATCTTCTATGAGTTCGAGGACCTTTACGTCTACGAGGATCCAGCACATCACAGTTACTTCATCATGGGATTGGAGCCTCGTATTAGACGATATGCGTTACCTAATCGAGCTTTTCAACATCCTTTGTCTAGCCCGCATTTTGACCCTGATGCTCCTTACGACTTTCCCTTATCCTGGTTACACCCTGACGCACCTGGACATCCTTTTCCTGATGATCCTGAGCACCCTATACCAGCTCAACCTTTGAATGAGGCGGTACCTGAGCCTATCATTCCTGATGAGCCTGAGTTAGCTGATGACTACGTACATGTGATACCACCAGAGTGGGATTTTCCCCCTGAGCCGATCCCCGACTTTCCACAGCCTGATGAGCCGGCACTACCAGACGGTGGGGTAGCTCCTATATACGCGAACGGACCTGTGCTCGCGAATGGTTTTGTACATAGTGACAGCAGTGTTTTTGGTGGATCTGAGGACATAGTTGTAGCTGTGGACGATGAGGAGGAGGAGGATCCTGAGATAGAGATAGAGCAGGATGAGGAGATGGATGAGCCTCATGATGATTTTCCGAACGGCCACGTGTAAATATAGTTTGGCTGCGGAAAGGGGCATTCTTTTGATGACACTCTAGTCTAACATTATCAGATAGGTAGTCTCTCACTTGTGTTAGTACACCCGAGAGCTAGGAGCTATATAGTGGTTAGGCTAGCCTGGGCGCCAGCTTAGTGGCTTTTTGTATGGGCCAGGCCCTGGGAGTGTCGTGTAAATATTAGCTACGTAGGATGACGAGGATGTAAACTGACTTGATCTTGTGTAAACGCTACATGTTTTGTTATAGTGTACATGATGTATATTATCAGTTGTATTTCTATGTTTCTTTATGCCGCTTTTCTATTACTCCCAATGTATGCTTGTTTATTTTACCGGACCATCCGCAAAAAAAAAAAATTACTCGTAAAATTGGCATCGCTCTAACAAGGAACAGGCTCATATATTAAATAAATAATAATAATTAGAAAGGATAAGTTAGTAACACTTAGCTTCTTGTATGACCATGGCATACTGGAAGTTGGGTCGTTACAAGTTGGTATCAGGTTCCCAATAGAGCCTAGGGAGTGGACTGACTATGCTTCATTGCATACTCTGTTGTGTGTCTCATGCTTATAGGATATCTATATGATATGTGTTGCATGATTGTCTCTGTCTTTTATTCTGGGAGTGTTCACACTTGACTTGAAGTGTTAAGACTGATCACCTTAATAATGATTGTTTGGTGTGAACAGGACCACGATGGGTTCACGGAGACGAGGTGTACGGGAAGGAATTCCTAATGTTAACTACGAGAGGGAACAGGAAACATTTATGACTACCATGAACGCTGTGGCTGAGGCAGTGCGTGAGGCTGCAGTAGCAGCGGCTAGGGCTGTTGATTGTCTTGGAGTGAGAAATGAGAATGAGAATGAGCATGGGGAAGATAGTGGAAATGATGAGAATAACTTGGGGCATTTCGAAAGACCTATGACCCTTGCGACTTTTCTGAAGGTTAAACCACCTAAGTTTAAAGGTACACTCGTTGCGACTGATGCTGACAACTGGTTTCGAGCTATCGAACGATCACTGCGAGCGCAGCATGTTCCGGAAGGCCAACACGTGGAGTTTGCTACTTATATGCTGGAAGGAGAAGCTGAGCATTGGTGGCAGGGGATACAGCGACTGTTGCAACAAGATGAAGGCGATATTCCTTGGAATATTTTTAAGGATGAATTTTATAAGAAGTATTTTCCGAGGGCAGCTCGTGATGCTAAGGAGATGGAACTTATGCAGCTGAAACAGGGTAACACAACTGTTGCAGAATATGCCCGTAAGTTTGATGACTTGTGCCGTTTCTCCAAGATCTGCCAAGGGAATCCTGCTGACTTTGAAGAATGGAAGTGTTTGAAATTTTGCTGAGCTGGTTAATAAGTGTAAGTTAGTAGAAGAATGTGCTAAGAAGGTAAGTGCCTCTAAAGCAAGTCGTCAAGGATTTCCACCAAGGAACTACAATAATTATAATTGGCAACCACGAAGGACAAACTTCAAGACACCTGGTGTGCCACATCGAAGAAACCCACAGGTTGGTAACATCCCTGCTCGCCCTATGGGAGGAAACGGAGGTAGACCGAGGCAGGATAATGGTAAACGACCTCAACAGGTGCAGGTGAATACTACATGCAAGCGATGTGGGAAGGATCATGGTATTAAGCCGTGTTTGTTTGGAACATTCAATTGTTATAGATGTGGAGGAACTGGACATATTGCTAAGGAATGCCCAAAGATATTCGCTCGGAATCCAGTACGAACCCAGCAACAAGGTCGAGTGTTTTCCATGACTGCTGATGATGCTATGCAATCAGACGCCCTGATCCAAGGTCAGTGTTATGTCAAGAATCGATTTCTAACTGTACTATATGACTCGGGTGCATCGCATTCCTTTATCTCTTTAACTGTTGCTCGTGAGTTGGGACTAGATTTCTCTGAGTTGAACTTTGATCTGATTGTCCATACACCTGCGTCCCAAAATGCTTTGACTAGTTTAGTGTGCCTGCAAGGTACCATTCACTATTAGGAACAGAACTTTTATACATGATCTAATCTGTTTGCCTCTATGTGGTTTAGAAGTTATTCTAGGGTTATATTGGTTATCTAAGTATCATGTTTTCCTTGATTGCTATGAAAGAACTGCTGTTATTCCGTCTGATAGTTTAGATATTAAACCATTTCTATCTCATACTTTATATCTGAATTCTGTAAGAGTTACATTAGACGGGAGTGATTGTGAGGGGTACGTTCTATTAGCGGCAAGCTCAAATGATTGTGAACTAAGCTTAGAACGAATCCGAGTGGTGAAGGAATTTCCTGATGTTTTCCCGGACGACATACCTGAGTTTCCTCCTGGTACACAAATTGTGAATCACACTTTTTACAACTCGTACCACTGACCAGCAAGTGCACTGGGTCGTCCAAGTAATACCTCACGTGAGTAAGGGTCGAATCCCACGGAGATTGTTGGTTTGAAGCAATCTATGGTTATCTTGTAAATCTTAGTCAGGAAGTTATTTATGTTTATCAGTTGAATTGCAAATAAACAATAGAGCATGGATTAAAGGTTACTTGTTATGCAGTAATGGAGAATATGTTGGAGTTTTGGAGATGCTTTGTCTTCTGAATCTCTGCTTTCCTCTGTCTTCTTGTTCACGCACGCACGTCCTCCTATGGCAAGCTGTGTGTTGGTGGATCACCGTTGTCAATGGCTACCTTCCATCCTTCCAGTGAAAACTACGCTCACGCGCTCTGTCACAGCACGGCTAATCACCGGTTGGTTCTCGATCCGGTTGGAATAGGATTTACTATCCTTTTGCGTCTGTCACTAACGCCCAGCCTTCAGGAGTTTGAAGCTCGTCACAGTCATTCAATCCTTGAATCCTACTCGGAATACCACAGACAAGGTTTAGACTTTCCGGATTCTCATAAATGCCGCCATCAGTTTTAGCTTATACCACGGAGATTCTGATTAAGGAATCTAAGAGATACTCATTCAATCATATATAGAACGGAGGTGGTTGTCAGGCACACGTTCATGATTTGAGGGAGGTGATGAGTGTCACAGATCATCACCTCCATCACAGTTAAGCGCGAATGAACATCTTAGATAGGAACAAGCATGTTTAAATGGAAAACAGAAATACTTGCATTAATTCATCGAGACACAGCAGAGCTCCTCACCCCCAACAATGGGGTTTAGAGACTCATGCCGTCAGAGCATACAAAGTTTTGATCTAAAATGTCATGAGGTACAAAATAAGTCTCTAAAAGTTGTTTAAATACTAAACTAGTAGCCTAGGGTTACAAAATATGAGTAGACTATGATGGATGATGCAGAGATCTACTTTTGGGGCCCACTTGGTGTGTGCTGGGCTGAGACTTAAGAAATTCACGTGCAGAGGGCATTTGTGGAGTTGAACGCCAGTTTTTATGCCAGTTTGGGCGTTCAACTCCAGCTTTTGATCCTTTTCTGGCGCTGGACGCCAGAATTGGGCAGAGAACTGGCGTTGAACGCCAGTTTACGTCATCTATCCTTGTGCAAAGTATGGACTATTATATATTGATGGAAAGCCCTGGATGTCTATTTTCCAATGCAATTGGAAGCATGCCATTTCGAGTTCGGTAGCTCCAGAAAATCCACTTTGAGTGCAGGGAGGTCAGAATCCAACAGCACCAGCAGTCCTTTTTCAGCCTGAATCAGATTTTTGCTCAGCTCCTTCAATTTCAGCCCGAAAAATACCTGAAATTATAGAAAAACACACAACTCATAGTAAAGTCCAGAAATATGAATTTTTCCTAAAAACTAATAAAAATAGACTAAAAACTAACTAAAACATACTCAAAACTATATGAAATTATCCCCAAAAAGCGTATAAAGTATCCGCTCATCACAACACCAAACTTAAACTGTTGCTTGTCCTCAAGCAACTAGACAAATAAAATAGAAGACTAATAGGTTGAGAAGCAATAATATCTCAGAGTTTTTTTTGCATGAAGCTCAGATTCTAATTAGATGAGCGGGGCTAGTAGCTTTTTGCTTCCGAACAGTTTTGGCATCTCACTTTATCCATTGAAGCTCAGAGTGATTGGCATCTATAGGAACTCAGAATTCAGATAGTGCTATTGATTCTCCTAGTTCAGTGTGATGATTCTTGAACACAGCTTCTTTATGAGTCTTGGCTGTGGCCCTAAGCACTTTGTTTTCCAGTATTACCACCGGATACATAAATGCCACAGACACATAATTGGGTGAACCTTTTCAGATTGTAACTCAGCTTTGCTAAAGTCCCCAATTAGAGGTGTCCAGAGTTCTTAAGCACACTCTTCTTTTTGCTTTGGACCTTGACTTTAACCGCTCAGTCTCAAGTTTTCACTTGACACCTTCACGCCACAAGCACATGGTTAGGGACAGCTTGGTTTAGCCGCTTAGACCAGGATTTTATTCCTTTAGGCCCTCCTATCCACTGATGCTCAAAGCCTTGGGATCCTTTTTATTTGCTCTTGCCTTTTGGTTTTAAGGGTTATTGGCTGTTTGCTCTTGCCTCTTGGTTTTAAGAGCTTTTGGCTTTTTCTGCTTGCTTTTTCTTTTTCTTTCTATTTTTTTTTTCTGCAAGCTTTGTTCTTTGCTGCTTTTTCTTGCTTCAAGAATCATTTTTATGATTTTTCAGATTATCAATAACATGTCTCATGTTCATCATTCTTTCAAGAGCCAACATATTTAACAGTCTTAAACAACAAATTCAAAAGACATATGCACTGTTCAAGCATTCATTCAGAAGACAGAAAGCGTTGCCACCACATGTTACTAATTAGAATTTTTCTTATTAAAAACTCGAAATTTTATTGCCTCTTATTCAAAAGATCTACTATTTTATTCATGTTTGCTGATGATGAGAAAAATAGACTATAACTTAATTGGGGATAAAATGAAGCTAGACACTAATTACTATTAATGATCATGTAATGAAGACACAAACATAGATAAGCACTTAACATAGAGAAAACGAAAAACAGAGAAAGTAAGAACAAGGAACGAGTCCACCTTAGTGATGATGGCATTTCCTTCTTGAGGCACCAATGATGTTCTTGAGCTCTTTTATGTCTCTTCCTTGCCTTTGTGGCTTGATTCCTAGTGATTTTTGGTATTTCTATCCTCAGTTGCTTCCAATAATTATGTGGAGAGAAGTGCATCCCCTGAGGTATCTCTTGATTTGCAGCCACATGTTCTACCACTGAGCTATAGATCCTTTACATAATTGTTTTACTACACCAAACTTAGAATGTTGCTCGCCCTCGAGCAAAAGAAGAGGGAATAGATGAAAAAGAAGATGTGGAAAGAAAAAAACTAGGATTATGAGGAGGGAAGGTGGGGATCCTGTGGGGTCCACAGATCTTGAAATGATCCTGTGAGGTCCACAGATCTTGAGGTGTCAAGGCATTTACATCCCTGCACCAATTTGGGCATGCAAAATGCCCTTGCACACAACTCTGGGCGTTCAGCGCCAGGTTGGTGCCCATTTTGGGCGTTCAACGCCCATTTACTAGCCATTTCTGGCGTTGAACGCCAGAACCATGCTTGTTCTGGGCGTTCAGCGCCAGGATGTTGCCCATTTTGGGCGTTCAGCGCCAGAACCATGCTCTGTTCTGGCGTTGAACGCCAGACAGGTGCTTCCTCCAGGGTGTGATTTTTCTTCTGCTGTTTTTGATTCCGTTTTCAATTTTTAATATTTATTTTGTGACTCCACATGATCATAAACCTAATAAAACATGAAAAACCATGAAAGTAAATAAAAATTGGGTTGCCTCCCAACAAGCGCTTCTTTAATGTCCTTAGCTGGACCTTGCTGAGCTTTTAATCTAGCTTCAGCCTTGAGCATTCTTGCTCAATGTTGCCTTCTAGATAATGCGTGATTCTCTGTCCATTGACAATGAACTTCTTATCAGAATCAATATCTTGAAGCTCCACATAACCATATGGTGATACACTTGTAATCACGTATGGTCCCCTCCACCGGGATTTTAGTTTCCCGGGGAATAGCCTGAGTCTAGAGTTAAACAACAGAACCTTCTATCCTGGTTCAAAGATTCTAGATGACAGCTTTCTGTCATGCCACTTTTTTGATTTTTCTTTATATAGCTTGGCATTTTCGAAAGCTGTGAATCTGAACTCCTCTAGCTCATTTAGCTGGAGCAATCTTTTTTCTCCTGCTAATTTGGCATCAAAGTTTAGGAATCTGGTTGCCCAGTAGGCCTTATGTTCCAGTTCCACGGGCAGGTGACATGCCTTACCATACACCAGTTGGTATGGAGAGGTCCCTATAGGGGTCTTGAATGCTGTTCTGTAAGCCCACAGAGCATCATCCAAGCTCCTTGCCCAATGCTTTCTATGGGTATTTACTGTCCGTTCCAGGATTCTCTTTAATTCTCTGTTAGAGACTTCAGCCTGCCCATTGGTTTGTGGATGATATGGAGTGGCCACCTTGTGGAAAATTCCATACCGAACCATGGCAGAGTAAAGCTGCTTATTGCAGAAGTGAGTGCCCCCGTCACTGATTAGTACTCTAGGGACACCAAACCTGCTAAAAATATGTTTCTGGAGGAACTTCAGCACTGTTTTAGTATCATTGGTGGGTGTGGCAATAGCCTCAACCCATTTTGATACATAGTCAACTGCCACCAGAATATAAGTGTTTGAGTATGATAGTGGGAAAGGTCCCATGAAGTCAATTCCCCATACGTCAAACAACTCAATTTCCAAGATTCCTTGTTGAGGCATGGCGTAACCATGAGGCAGATTACCAGCTCTTTGGCAACTATCACAATTACGTACAAACTCTCGGGAATCTTTATAGAGTGTAGGCCAATAGAAGCCACATTGGAGGACCTTGGTGGTTGTTCGCTCACCTCCGAAATGGCCTCCATATTGAGATCTGTGGCAATGCCACAGGATCCTCTGTGCTTCTTCTCTAGGCACACACCTACGGGTAATTCCGTCTGCACATCTCTTAAAGAGATAAGGTTCATCCCACAAGTAGTACTTTGCATCAGTAATTAATTTCTTCTTTTGTGTCCTGTTGTACTCCTTGGGTATGAACCTTGCAGCTTTATAGTTTGCAATATCGGCAAACCATGGTGCTTCCTGAATGGCGAATAAATGCTCATCAGGAAACGTTTCAGAGATCTCAAGAGAAGGGAGGGGCGTCCCTTCCACTGGCTCTATCCGGGACAGATGATCAGCCACTTGGTTCTCTGTCCCTTTTCTGTCTCTTATTTCTATATCAAACTCTTGCAGAAGCAATACCCATCTGATGAGCCTGGGTTTTGAATCCTGCTTTGTGAGTAGATATTTAAGAGCAGCATGGTCAGTATACACAATCACTTTTGATCCTACTAAGTATGATCTGAACTTGTCAATGGCGTAAACCACTGCAAGTAGTTCTTTTTCTGTGGTTGTGTAATTTTTCTGGGCATCATTTAGAACGCGACTGGCATAATAAATGACATGCAGAAGCTTGTCATGCCTCTGTCCCAATACTGCACCAATGGCATGATCACTGGCATCACACATTAGCTCAAATGGTAATGTCCAGTCTGGTGCAGAAATGACTGGTGCTGTGACCAGCTTAGCTTTCAGCGTTTCAAATGCCTGCAGGCACTTTGTGTCAAACACAAATGGCGTGTCAGCGGCTAGCAGATTGCTTAGAGGTTTTGCGATTTTTGAAAAATCCTTTATAAACCTCCTATAGAATCCTGCATGCCCCAGAAAGCTTCTGATTGCCTTAACATTGGCAGGTGGTGGTAATTTTTCAATTACCTCTATTTTTGCTTGATCCACCTCTATTCCCTTGTTTGAGATTTTATGCCCAAGAACAATTCCTTCAGTCACCATGAAGTGACACTTTTCCCAGTTTAAAACTAGGTTGGTCTCTTGGCATCTTTTCAGAACAAGTTTCAGGTGATCAAGACAGGAGCTGAATGAGTCTCCATATACTGAGAAGTCATCCATGAAGACTTCCAGAAATTTTTCCACCATGTCAGAGAAAAAAGAGAGCATGCATCTCTGGAAGGTTGCAGGCGCATTACATAGCCCAAATGGCATCCTTCTATAAGCAAACACTCCAGATGGACATGTGAATGCTGTTTTCTCTTGATCCTGGGGATCCACTGCAATCTGGTTGTAGCCTGAGTAGCCATCCAGAAAGCAGTAATAATCATGACCTGCTAGTCTTTCTAGCATCTGGTCTATGAATGGTAAAGGAAAATGATCCTTTCTGGTGGCTGTATTGAGCCTTCTGTAGTCAATACACATGCGCCACCCTGTAACTGTTCTTGTAGGAACCAGTTCATTTTTTTCATTATGAATCACTGTCATGCCTCCCTTTTTTGGGACGACTTGAACAGGGCTCACCCAGGGGCTATCAGAAATAGGATAAATAATCCCAGCCTCTAGTAACTTGGTGACCTCTTTCTGCACCACTTCCTTCATGGCTGGATTTAGCCGCCTCTGTGGTTGAACCACTGGTTTGGCATTGTCCTCCAATAGGATTTTGTGCATGCATCTAGCTGGGCTTATGCCCTTAAGGTCACCTATGGACCACCCAAGAGCTGTCTTGTGTGTCCTTAGCACTTGAATAAGTGCTTCCTCTTCCTGTGAATTTAAAGCAGAGCTTATGATCACTGGAAAAGTGTCACCTTCTCCCAGAAATGCATATTTCAAGGATGGTGGTAGTGGCTTGAGCTCGGGTTTAGTGGGTTTTTCCTCTTCCAGAAGAAAGTTCAGAGGCTCTTTCATGTCCCCTGAATCCTCCAAATCAGGCTGAACATCTTTAAAGATGTCTTCCAACTCTGATTCGAGACTCTCAACCATGTTGATCTCTTCTACCAAAGAGTCAATGAGATCAACTTTCATGCAGTCTGTTGATGTGTCTGGATGCTGCATGGCTTTGACAGCGTTCAACTTGAACTCATCATCGTTGACTCTCAGGGTTATTTCCCCCTGTTGGACGTCAATGAGGGATCGTCCAGTTGCTAGGAAGGGTCTTCCTAGAATGAGAGTAGCACTCTTGTGCTCCTCCATCTCCAGCACAACAAAGTCAGTGGGAAAGGCAAATGGCCCAACTCTGACAATCATGTCCTCAATCACGCCTGATGGGTATTTAGTGGAACCATCAGCAAGTTGGAGACATATCCGGGTTGGTTTAACTTCTTCAGTTAAGCCAAGCTTCCTGATAGTGGATGCAGGTATTAGGTTGATGCTTGCCCAAGATCGCATAAAGCTGTCTTGGTGCAATTACCTTCTAATATGCATGGTATCAGAAAACTCCCAGGGTCTTTAAGCTTTTCAGGAAAGCTCTCTAGAATGACTGCACTGCATTCTTCAGTGAGAAAAACTCTTTCTGTTTCTCTCCAATCCTTTTTATGACTCAAGATCTCTTTCATGAACTTGGCATAAGAAGGTATTTGCTCAAGTGCCTCTGCAAATGGAATCTTTATTTCAAGAGACCTGAGGTAATCTGCAAAGCGAGCAAATTGCTTATCCTGCTCCTCTTTCCGGAGTTTTTGAGGATAAGGTATCTTGGCTTTATATTCTTCAACCTTAGAGGTTAAAGAAGCCTTTTTAGAGGGGTTGTTATCAGCACTTGTGTGTGTCTGATCCCTCACTGGCAATTGAGTGCCAGAGTCAGAAGCTGGAGTGAAACTGGACGCCAACTCCTTGTCTGCTTCTGGCGTCTGAACGCCAGAACTGTGCCCATTTTAGGCGTTCAACGCTGGATTCTGCCCTATTTGGGCGTTCAACACCATATTCTTGCCCATTTCTGGCGTTGAACGCCAATCCTGCTTTGTTTCTGGCGTTGAACGCCAGTTTTGGGCATGGTCTGGGCGTTCAGCGCCAGCCTTCCACCAATTCTCTGTCGTTTTTGCGCCAGACTTATTTTTCCCTGGGCTCTTACTGTCCTCAGGTGAATCTTTGGTGGGTTGCTCATTTCTTGACTTTTTGATGCCTTGAGGTGGGGTATTTAATATTTTCCCACTTCTTAATTGAACTGCTTGGCATTCTTCTGTTATTTGCCTTGACAGCTGCTGCTTTGTTTGCTTAAACTGTTCTTCCATATGTATATTAGCCATCCTTGTCTCTTGTAATCTATCTTTGAATTCGGCTAACTGCCTTGTTAGGAAGTCCAATTGCTGATTGAATTCAGCAGCTTGTTCTACAGGACTGAGTTCAGCAGTTGCTGTTTTAACCTCTTCATTCATGGAAGGGTTGCTGCTTAGATACAGATGCTGATTCCTGGCAACTGTATCAATGAGCTCTTGAGCCTCTTCAATTGTCTTTCTCATGTGGATAGATCCACCAGCTGAGTAATCTAGAGACATCTGAGCTCCTTCTGCAAGCCCATAGTAGAAGATGTCTAACTGGACCCACTCTGAAAACATTTCAGAGGGGCATTTTCGTAGCATCTCTCTGTATCTCTCCCAGGCATCATAAAGGGATTCATTATCTCCCTGTTTAAAGCCTTGGATGTCCAGCCTTAGCTGTGTCATCCTTTTTGGAGGGAAATATTGATTCAGGAATTTTTCTGTCAGCTGTTTGCATGTCCTTATGCTGGCCTTAGGTTGGTTATTCAACCACCTCTTAGCTTGATCTTTTACAGCAAATGGAAACAGCAATAGTCTGTAGACATCCTGATCTATTTCTTTATCATGTACTATGTCAGCAATCTATAGAAACTGTGCCAGAAACTCTGTAGGTTCTTCCTGTGGAAGACCGGAATACTGGCAACTTTGCTGCACCACGATAATGAGCTGAGGATTCAACTCAAAGCTACTGACTCCAATGGAGGGTATGCAGATGCTACTCCCATATGAAGCAGTAGAGGGGTTAGAATATGACCCCAGAGTCCTCCTGGACTGTTCATTTCCACTTATGTCCATGATGGATAAAGGGATATAACTTGGATTGATTTACCTTTTTATTTATTTTATTTTATAGAAAGAGGACAACTTAACCAAAAATAAAAATAACAAAAATTATGATTTTCGCAAAAGATGAGGGGAGAGAAAAGTGGTTAGGAAGTTTTGAAAAGGATATGATGATTTTAAAAATTTTTTTTTCTTTTTTGAAATAAAAATCTGAATTTTATAAATATATTTCAAAAATTTGTTTTTTTTTTAAGATAGAGAGAAAAGATATTTTTGAATTTAAAGAGGAGAGAGAAAAATAATAAGATAGCACAAGATTTAAAATTTTTAGATCTAATGCTCCCTATTTTTCGAAAATTTTGGAGGGAAAACACCAAGGAACACCAAACTTAAAAATTTTAAGATCAAGTCACAAGGAAAATTCAAGAACACGAAGAAAGAACACCAAACTTAAAATTTTTAGAAAACCAAACCAAAATTTTCGAAAATTTTAAGGAAAATCAATCAAGAAAACACCAAACTTAAAGTTTGGCACAGGATTTAATAGAAAAATTATTTTTGAAAAAGGTTTTAAAAAAAATATGATAGCCAATTACCATGAACATAAACACCACGTTCTAACTAACTGAGCTATAAATTTAAAGTGTTTTAACAAGGGATAAATAATAAAAGACTCTAAACCAAAAAAAAGAGAAATTTTTCCTAATCTAAGCAACAAAATAAACCGTTAGTTGTCCAAACACGAACAATCCCCGGCAACACCGCGCCAAAAACTTGGTGCACAAATTGTGAATCACACTTTTTACAACTCGTACCACTGACCAGCAAGTGCACTGGGTCGTCCAAGTAATACCTCACGTGAGTAAGGGTCGAATCCCACGGAGATTGTTGGTTTGAAGCAATCTATGGTTATCTTGTAAATCTTAGTCAGGAAGTTAATTATGTTTATCAGTTGAATTGCAAATAAACAATAGAGCATGGATTAAAGGTTACTTGTTATGCAGTAATGGAGAATATGTTGGAGTTTTGGAGATGCTTTGTCTTCTGAATCTCTGCTTTCCTCTGTCTTCTTGTTCACGCACGCACGTCCTCCTATGGCAAGCTGTGTGTTGGTGGATCACCGTTGTCAATGGCTACCTTCCATCCTTCCAGTGAAAACTACGCTCACGCGCTCTGTCACAGCAAGGCTAATCACCGGTTGGTTCTCGATTTCCTTTTGCGTCTGTCACTAACGCCCAGCCTTCAGGAGTTTGAAGCTCGTCACAGTCATTCAATCCTTGAATCCTACTCGGAATACCACAGACAAGGTTTAGACTTTCCGAATTCTCATAAATGCCGCCATCAGTTCTAGCTTATACCACGGAGATTCTGATTAAGGAATCTAAGAGATACTCATTCAATCGTATATAGAACGGAGGTGGTTGTCAGGCACACATTCATGATTTGAGGGAGGTGATGAGTGTCACAGATCATCACCTCCATCACAGTTAAGCGCGAATGAACATCTTAGATAGGAACAAGCGTGTTTGAATGGAAAACAGAAATACTTGCATTAATTCATCGAGACACAGCAGAGCTCCTCACCCCCAACAATGGGGTTTAGAGACTCATTCCGTCAGAGAATACAAAGTTTTGATCTAAAATATCATGAGGTACAAAATAAGTCTCTAAAAGTTGTTTAAATACTAAACTAGTAGCCTAGGGTTACAAAATATGAGTAGACTATGATGGATGATGCAGAGATCCACTTCTGGGGCCCACTTGGTGTGTGCTGGGCTGAGACTTAAGCAATTCACGTGCAGAGGCCATTTGTGGAGTTGAACGCCAGTTTTTATGCCAGTTTGGGCGTTCAACTCCAGCTTTTGATCCTTTTCTGGCGCTGGACGCCAGAATTGGGCAGAGAACTGGCGTTGAACGCCAGTTTACGTCGTCTATCCTTGTGCAAAGTATGGACTATTATATATTGCTGGAAAGCCCTGGATGTCTATTTTCCAATGCAATTGGAAGCATGCCATTTCGAGTTCGGTAGCTCCAGAAAATCCACTTTGAGTGCAGGGAGGTCAGAATCCAACAGCATCAGCAGTCCTTTTTCAGCCTGAATCAGATTTTTGCTCAGCTCCTTCAATTTCAGCCAGAAAAATACCTGAAATTACAGAAAAATACACAACTCATAGTAAAGTCCAGAAATATGAATTTTTCCTAAAAACTAATAAAAATAGACTAAAAACTAACTAAAACATACTCAAAACTATATGAAATTATCCCCTAAAAGCGTATAAAGTATCCGCTCATCACCTCCTCAGCGAGAGATAGAATTCAGCATTGAACTTGTACCTGGAACTGGACCAATTTCCATAGCACCGTACCGGATGTCACCATTGGAACTTGCAGAGTTGAAGAAGCAGTTGGATGAGCTACATGGAAAGAAATTTATTCGTCCCAGCGCATCACCTTGGGGAGCTCCGGTATTGCTAGTAAAGAAGAAGGATGGTGGAATGAGACTTTGCGTAGATTACCGACAGTTAAATAAAGTCACTATCAAGAACAAGTATCCACTTCCACGAATAGATGATCTAATGGATCAGTTAAAAGGTGCAACTGTGTTTTTGAAGATTGATTTGCGATCGGGCTATCACCAGATTCGAGTGAAAGAGTCAGATATACCGAAGACTGCATTTAGAACTCGATATGGTCACTATGAGTATACGGTTATGTCGTTTGGACTAACTAATGCTCCTGCGATTTTTATGGATTACATGAATCGTATTTTTCGTCCGTACCTTGATCAGTTCGTAGTAGTCTTCATAGACGATATTCTCATCTATTCGAAGACAGAAAGAGAGCATGAAGAGCATCTAAGGACTGTATTGCAGATACTAAGGACTCGGAAGTTATATGCTAAATTATCAAAGTGCGAGTTCTGGACAGAGAAGGTGGCATTTTTGGGACATGTTATATCACAGGGAGGAATTGCAGTGGATCCTTCAAAAATTGAAGCAGTAGTGCAATGGGAACCACCTACGACCGTTACAGAAGTTCGGAGTTTTCTCGGACTTGCTGGATATTACCGGAGGTTTATTAAAGGGTTTTCACAGATAGCCTTACCTCTGACTTACCTTACACGAAAGGAAGTTCCGTTCGTTTGGACGGCTGAGTGTGATAGAAGTTTCAAGATGCTTAAGGAAAAGTTAACAACTGCACCTGTATTAGTACTACCCGACCCACAGAAACCTTTTGAAGTATACTGTGACGCTTCTCATAAAGGACTTGGATGTGTGCTGATGCAAGACAAAAATGTGGTGGCTTATGCTTCCCGGCAGCTGAGACCTCATGAACGAAATTATCCGACGCATGACTTGGAGTTGGCTGCAGTAGTGTTTGCTCTGAAGATCTGGAGACACTATTTGTATGGCGCTCAGCTAGAAGTTTTCTCTGACCACAAAAGTTTAAAGTATATCTTTGACCAGAAGGATCTTAATATGCGACAGCGAAGGTGGATGGAGTTCCTGAAGGACTATGATTTTAAGTTAAGCTATCACCCAGGAAAAGCGAACGTGGTGGCAGACGCTTTGAGCAGGAAGAATTTGAATATCTCTTGGATGATGATAAAGGAAGAAAAGTTACTCGCAAAATTTGAGGACCTTAAGTTGGCTATGACTGAGACATCAAGTGGAGTCCATTTGGCCCAATTGCATATAACACCAGATTTTAAGATTAGGATTCAGCAAGCACAAGCACAGGATTCAAAAATGATGACGATGCTGAGACGGATGAAAGTAGAGGAACCAGAAGCTGTAAGACTAGATCGTAGCAGCCTCTGGAGATACAAGAACAGAATTTGTGTGCCTAGCTCTGGAGATTTGCGGCAAAGGATTCTTGCTGAAGCTCATCAAAGTAGATTTTCTATGCATCCTGGAGTAACAAAGATGTATCAAGATTTGAAACAAATGTTCTGGTGGCCGGGCTTGAAGAAAGAGGTAGCTGATTATGTCTCAAAATGTTTAACCTGTCAGAAGGTGAAGGTGGAACACCAGAAACCGTCAGGAACCCTGCAACCCTTAGAAATACCACAATGGAAATGGGAGCAGATCACTATGGATTTTGTCACGGGATTGCCAAGGACCTCAACTGGACATAATGCCATTTGGGTAATTGTAGACAGGTTGACAAAATCAGCGCACTTCCTTCCGATTCGAGTTGACTATACATTAGAAAGGCTGGCACGGATATATATTCAAGAAATCGTACGATTGCACGGAATACCTTCATCAATTGTTTCAGATCGAGATCCGAGGTTTACTTCCAGATTCTGGGGAGCTTTCCAGAAAGCATTGGGAACAGAATTGCATATGAGTACAGCATACCATCCTCAGACAGACGGACAATCAGAGCGGACAATCCAGACATTGGAAGACATGTTAAGATCTTGTGTGATGGATAACCAGGGCAGTTGGGATAGGTATTTGCCATTGGTCGAGTTCGTCTACAACAACAGTTACCAACAAAGTATCGGGATGGCACCATATGAAGCTCTCTATGGAAGAAGATGTTAGACACCATTGTATTGGAATGATGACGGAGAAGCCAGTGTCTTAGGTCCAGACTTAGTGCAAGAAACTACTGAGAAGATAAAGGGGATTCGCCAGAAGATCCAGACAGCACAGAGCCGTCAAAAGAGCTATGCCGATAATAGACGTAGACCCTTAGAGTTTAGTGAGGGAGACCATGTCTTTCTTAAAGTAACCCCGACTACTGGAATAGGTAGAGACCTTAAGACTAAAAAGCTTAACCCTCGATACATAGGACCTTTCCAAATACTTAAAAGAGTCGGTCTAGTAGCTTATCAAGTAGCCCTTCCTCCATATTTGTCAAACCTTCATGATGTTTTTCATGTCTCGCAACTTAAGAAATATATTCCCGACGAGAGTCATATTTTACAACCAGAGACAGTACAGTTACGAAACGATTTGATATATCAAGCATCACCAGTTCAGATCGTAGAAAGAAATGATAAGCAGCTGAGAGGCAAGACTGTTCGCTTAGTCAAAGTAGCTTGGGGACAAAGAGGAGAAGAAGAGCACACTTGGGAATTGGAAGATAAGATGAAAGCTGATTACCCGCATTTATTCTCAGGTAACTGAAATTTTGAGGGCAAAATTTTCTTTTAGGAGGGTAGAATGTAACAACCCCGGTTTTCGAGTACGCGAGATCTATTCTGAAAGTACGAATTTCTCCGGAAGATCAGTAAGGGGAAAACCTTTGATATATCATCAAGTATCTCAATCCTCATTGTCATTATGTCATCTTTAAGTTAGAACCTTTTCCGAGACAAGCTCGATAATGCAATCACGAAGAACCTAGTTTTTGAACCGTATCGGTTAGGAGTTTTAATTCGATTTTTCGCAAATAATCTCAGTTTGACAAACCGGACTCGATTTATGAGAGGAGAGAGATAATAGGATGATATTATCATTATATGAGTATTAGAAGCCTCTTGAATGATATTTTAAGGTTACTTGATCAGTTTTAGTTAAAAACAGAAAATCGGTTTAACCGGGTTCACAATTTACTGGTGCAGCTTAGCACCAGCACTCTCTGATGACTTTAGCAATGCTAAGGCCTCATTATTCATGTTTCATTCTCATAATAAATATGTTACTAGTGTCATTTATGCTAGTAGCTTAGAAAATAATTTTTAGACATGTTTTTGCAAGTGTTCTGATACATCTAGTTTTAGTAGTTATACACCTGAGATATTTTAATATTATTTTAATCCACCTCCAAGCCAACCAATCACAACTCACCCTACACCCCCAAAACCCCCAAGGCTGGCTCATTTTCACTTTGTGGCCGAAAATAGGTAGAGAGAAAAAGAGAGAAAAGTTCTTAGTTCCAAATCTTCAAAGCTTGATTTCTGCTGAACTAAAACTCAAATCAAAATTCCAATCCAACCAAAATGATCCTCTCTTCTTTCTCTACATGATCATATGACTTATCAAGGCTGGGATCAAGGTGAGTTGGCTGTACCATCTCTCTTTTGATTCAGTTTCAAGGAAACATGCTTAAATATGTGTTTTCTTGATGTGATTTAGGAGGAAAAAGTGTTTAAGGACCACCTGAAAGATTGATTGAATTAGGAGTAGCAAGACCAGGTAGGGTGTCACGAAATTAATCTTGATTATTTGTGTTTGAGTTGTGTGAATATTGTATTATTTGGCTGTGCTAAAAATTGGTTGCATATATGATTGATTCTTGGTGAAAATTTGGTGAAATTTTGATGAAATTTGATGAAATTCAAGCTTTAAAGTTCATGTTCTTGGGCAGCTGGAAAAACGAAACCCTAAGCTTAAATTGAGGTTCAATTTGTGTTGAAATCATGTAGAAAAGATGGGGTTTTAGTGGCTGCTAATTTATTATGAATTATAGTAAAAATCGGTTGCTGAAAAGACTGAAAAACGGGTAAAAACAGAGAAAGAATCTGAAGAATTTATGAAGAACATGAAGAACACTTTGAGTGTGGTGAAGAACAATGAAGAACACCTTTTTGATTCATAAAAGGGCAAGGAAGTAAAATTTTTGGTGTTTAAGGGGTTATATGGTAATTTCTGGGAGTTAGGGTGGTAAAAGTAGAAATATTAAAAGTTACGGGTGGTAAAAAGTGAATTTTAAAGGTTAAAGGTTAAAGTAAAGTTAATTTTCAAAAATATATTAATAAAATAATAAATAATAATAAAATATTAAATAATAATATTTAATTAAAAATAATATTTTAATAAAAATAATAAAATAATGCGAAAAAGGCAGTTTTCTGTAAAAGCTTTAGAAAGACAACTTTAAGCGCAGAATCTCATAATTACCTTCATAAAACACTTAGGGAGTGGTAAAAACATATTAGTGAGGCAAAGATAAATAAAAGATAAAAAGTTGAAGAAAAGATAAAAATCGAAGAAAAAGTCTGTAAAGTTTTAATGACAGAAAAACAGACAGAGACTAGTGAACGAATTAGGGCAACATAGTTAGTCCTGGAATTGCGAATAGGGTTAGGTATTATATGAAAAGTTAAACTGTTTCAGTATAGACTTAATGAACCTATACTTGGGATAGGCTAACTGTTCATACCGAAATTTATATAAGCTTTAAATACATACGTTAAACCGAGAAATCAGAACAGAGTAGAGAAACACAGAAAACAGAGTAACCAGAGTAAAGTAAAGAGATAAAGAAAAAAAGAGTAATATAGATACAGATGAAGAGAGTAATCAGAGAAGAGAAAAGAGATACAGAGAAAAGAGAAACCGGAACAGAGTAAAGAGATATAAAGAGAAGAGTAATATAATAAAGAGATATTTATATATATTAGTTGCTTGATGCAACCCAGAGCTATATTTATATATATATATATATGTTGGTTGCTTGATGCAACCCAGAGCTATATTTAATATATATTAGTTGCTTAATGCAACCCAGAGCTTCTGTAGGGAAACTAAGTTACCTACAGCTATTTTCCGCTTCCCCAGAGCAGAGCAGAGTATATATATTTTCCTGCAGTAAGTAGAGGCTGTCTCAAATGAGCGGCTATTATTATATGCGCATTTATTTAGGAACGAAAAATCGTATTCGGGAAATCGGGATTACTCGTGACCGGATAAATGTCGGGATTGCGGGCAGCCAACCGACACGTGAGCTCATGGCCTGTACTAGGGCTAGACATGCATCATTCTTGTCTGCGCATCACTCTCTGTTGCATTCTTTCTTGTGTGTGAACTATTTCTTTATGTCGTCTGCTTGAGTGCTATGTCTGTGCTTTATTTCCTTGTGTTCTTCTGTTTGTGTTCTGTTATCTATTTTTTTTTATCTATTTAAAATTACTCTTCACTACTTTACTGTATTCTATTATCCATCTGCTAATCGAATACGAATAAATGAACGTAACTAACAACCCCGACCCTACTAAGAACTCCCCAGTTCTTACCCCTTCTCTCCCTTCCTCCCCCTCAGATGGAGACGGGCGTGATCTTCTATGAGTTCGAGGACCCTTACGTCTACGAGGATCCGGCACATCACAGTTACTTCATCATGGGATTGGAGCCTCGTATTAGACGATATGCGTTACCTAATCGAGCTTTTCAACATCCTCTGTCTAGCCCGCATTTTGACCCTGATGCTCCTTACGACTTTCCCTTATCCTGGTTACACCCTGACGCACCTGGACATCCTTTTCCTGATGATCCTGAGCACCCTATACCAGCTCAACCTTTGAATGAGGCGGTACCTGAGCCTATCAGTCCTGATGAGCCTGAGTTAGCTGATGACTACGTACCTGTGATACCACCAGAGTGGGATTTTCCCCCTGAGCCGATCCCCGACTTTCCACAGCCTGATGAGTCGGCACTACCAGACGGTGGGGTAGCTCCTATATACGCGAACGGACCTGTGCTCGCGAATGGTTTTGTACATAGTGACAGCAGTGTTTCTGGTGGATCTGAGGACATAGTTGTAGCTGTGGACGATGAGGAGGAGGAGGATCCTGAGATAGAGATAGAGCAAGATGAGGAGATGGATGAGCCTCATGATGATTTTCCGAACGGCCACGTGTAAATATAGTTTGACTGCGGAAAGGGGCATTCTTTTGATGACACTCTAGTCTAACATTATCAGATAGGTAGTCTCTCACTTGTGTTAGTACACCCGAGAGCTAGGAGCTATATAGTGGTTAGGCTAGCCTGGGCGCCAGCTTAGTGGCTTTTTGTATGGGCCAGGCCCTGGGAGTGTCGTGTAAATATTAGCTACGTAGGATGACGAGGATGTAAACTGACTTGATCTTGTGTAAACGCTACATGTTTTGTTATAGTGTACATGATGTATATTATCAGTTGTATTTCTATGTTTCTTTATGCCGCTTTTCTATTACTCCCAATGTATGCTTGTTTATTTTACCGGACCATCCGCAAAAAAAAAAAAAATTACTCGTAAAATTGGCATCGCTCTAACAAGGAACAGGCTCATATATTAAATAAATAATAATAATTAGAAAGGATAAGTTAGTAACACTTAGCTTCTTGTATGACCATGGCATACTGGAAGTTGGGTCGTTACAGGTAACTCCACACTACTATAAATACACTGGAGCACCCAGGTATAACTCATATTCTGATTCTACTAAAAACATGCTTAAAGCCCATGCTAACTTAAGCATCAGAGACTCTTGCATGTACCACCACCCTCCGGTGACAAAGGATCAGCAGCATCACCAAGTCCAACAAGTCGGACACGTCAGCTCCGGCCACCACCGCAGATCTCGACCTAGATCGACCTACAGTTTCAGGTAACCCTCGGAACATTGGCGCCGTTGCCGGGGACCCTGGAAGTCATCCCATCACCATGGAGGATGACCATGACAACGATCACAACTCTGGTTTGGAGGACAGAATGCCAAACAAAAACACATACACCACCTCCAAAGACACACCTGAAAACGGGGAAGATAAACAACCCCCAAATGCAGAAATTCTGGCTGCCCTACAAGCTCAACAGGAACGTCTCAAACAACTCGAAAAAGAAGCTGAACTGCAACGCGAAGCCGAGAGGGACCTCCGGAGAGAAACTAGACGACGCCAAGAGTTAGAAGACAAACTCCTAAAGCTCGAAGCTGACCTCAAAGATAAAACAGTTCAGACCAATCGCGACGACAACTCCCACAGAGATTAAGACCCATTCACCAAAGAAATCATGAAAACTAAAATCCTAAAAGACTTCAAAGCCCCTGACATGATTTTATACGATGGCACATCGGACCCAAGCCACTATCTCAGCAATTTCAGAAGCCGAATGTACCTCACCAACGCCTCTGACGCCCTTCGATGCAAGGCGTTCCCGACCACCTTAACAAAGACCGCCATAAAGTGGTTCGATAGCTTTCCCCCTCGATCCATCACCAGCTTTGACAACCTAGCCAAAAAATTCCTCGCCAGGTTCTCCATCCAGAAGGACAAAGCCAAACATGTCCCGAGCCTTCTAGGAATCAAGCAAGGAAATCGGAAAAGTCTTCGCAACTACATGAAAGATTCAACAAAACATGTCTGGAAATACAAAGTCTGCCCACAGAAGCAGCCATTATGGGGCTCATCAATGACCTGAAAGAAAGGCCTTTTCGCCACTCCATATAAAAAAACATCCAATATCCCTGAACGAAGTACAAGAACGGGCAGAGAAGTATATCAACATGGAGGAGAATTCTCTATTAGGAGGAACTTCAAGATCGGGATTCTCCTACCACCCTAGAGACAAGGATAGAATCGAAGAAAAAAGAAGATCAACCTAGCGAAAGAACCAGAAAATACCACAGTTACACCCCTCTTCGGGTGTCCCTTGTGGATGTTTACCGAGAAATATGCAACACTGAAAAGATCCCGCCACCTCGCTTAATTAAAAGCAAGAAAGGAGGGACAAGTCGGACAGAGTACTGCGAATACCATCGAATTTACGGACATTCTACTAATGAATGCTTCGACTGAAAGAATGTCATAGAAAAATTGGCAAGAGAAGGGTAACTAGACCGATACTTAGCCAACAAAGCAGATGAGCCAAGAAAAAGAAGAAGGGACGAAGAGGTCGGACGGGCTGAATGACCACCTCACACTCCTGAGAGATATGTTCATATGATAAATGGAGGATTCGCAGGAGGAGGGATCTCTAAATCATCTCGCAAAAGACACCTTAAAGAGGTATATCATGTTGGAGAAAGAGAGAGGTCATCCGACCTCCCCACTATTACCTTTACCCGAGAAGACGCACTAGGCATCATCTCGGGACATGATGATCCCATGGTCATTACTATCATACTAGCCAACGCTAATTTCCACAGAACACTAATCGACCAGGGAAGTTCCGTGGACATCTTGTTCAAATCTGCTTTTGATAAGCTCGGCCTACAAGAAATAGAGCTCAGAGTATATCCAAATAGCTTGTTCGGACTAGGAGACACCCCAATCCAACCACTAGGATACATCTCCCTACACACAACCTTTGGAAAAGTAACTCGGTCCAGGACATTGAGTATAGACTATATTGTAGTCGATGTGAGCTTGGCCTACAACGCATTAATAGGTCGGACAACATTAAACCAGCTCGCCGTTGTGGTCTCCACTCCATACCTATGCATGAAGTTCCCCACCACGGAAGGGATCGCTACCATAAAAAGAGACCAGAAACTCGTGCGACGTTGTTACAACGAAAGTCTGAACCTTAAAGAAGACCCCAGGGGAAGGGAAACCAACACTATAGAACTTGGGGGAATCCGAGCTCGTGAAGAACTCCGCCCTCAGCCAGAAGGCGAGAGTTAGGAAGTTCAAATTGGAGATGATCTAAGCAAAACAACTAATATAGGAGCAAATCTGAGAGAAGACTTAAAGGAACTACTGATAAAGCTCTTAAAAGGAAACTTCGACCTCTTTGCATGGAAGGCCGCAGACATGCCTGGTATCGATCCCAAACTAGTGTGCCACAAACTAGCGGTATATCCAGGATCTCGGCCAGTGCAACAAAGATGAAGGAAGCTCGGCCCGGAAAGATCGCAAGCTGTAGAGGAGCAGGTACAGGCCTTATTGGAGGTAGGGTTCATAAGGGAGGTAAAATATCCATTGTGGCTAGCCAATGTGGTGTTGGTCAAAAAGTCAAATGGGAAGTGGCGAATGTACACTGATTACACCGACCTCAACAAAGCCTGCCCAAAAGATCCCTATCTGCTCCCAAACATCGACACACTAGTCGACGCCTCATTAGGCTATCAGTACCTCTCCTTCATGGATGCTTACTCAGGATACAACCAGATCCCGATGTATCAACCCGACCAAGAAAGACGTCGTTCCTGACCCCAAAAGCAAACTATTGCTATATAGTCATGCCCTTCGGACTCAAGAATGCAGGGGCTACCTACCAAAGATTGATGAACAAAATCTTCGCCGACCACATCGGAAAGCTAATGGAGATTTATGTAGATGACATGCTGGTAAAAATATAAAGCGAGGAATCATTATTGTCTGACCTCACTAAGGTGTTCGATACCATAAGAAAGCATGATATGCGACTTAATCCCGCGAAATGCTCCTTTACGGTAGAAGCTAGCAAATTCTTGGGCTTTAGGCTCACGCAAAGAGGAATTGAGGTGAACCTGGATAAATGACGGGCTATACTCGACATGAAATGTCTAACTTGCGTTAAGGAGGTACAACAGCTCAACGGAAGACTGGCAGCCTTGTCCAGATTTCTAGCTGGATCCGCCATAAGATCTCTCCCCTTTTACGCCACATTAAGGAAAGGAAGGAGGTTTGAATGGACTGCAGAATGCGAGCAAGCCTTCCAAGATTTCAAAAAATTCTTGGGGTAACCACCCATTCTTACTCGACCACGGCAGGGAGAAGTACTCATATTATATCTCGCAGTGGAAAATCGTACAATCGCTTCAGCACTAGTCAGAGAAGACGAAGGTGGGCAGCAACCCATCTACTTCATCAGCAAAGCTTTACATGGGGCCGAACTAAACTATCAAAAGATAGAAAAGTTTTTGTACACACTCATACTCACTTCTCGAAGACTCTGCCGGTACTTTCAAGCGCACACTATCAAGGTTCGGACCAATAAGCCCATAAAAGGCATCCTACAGAAAATAGATTTAGCTGGAAGAATCTTGCAGAGGGCGGTCGAGTTGTCCGAATTTGACCTTCAATATGAAGCTCAGACCGCCATCAAATCACAATATCTAGCCGATTTCATCACCGAGTACACTGATACCCCGGGAAAACCCACAAAATAGAATCTCTACGTGGACGGTTCTTCAAACAAAACCGGGAGTGCCGTATGTGTGATAATAGAAAGTGATCAGGGGACCCTAGTGCACGAAATCACAATCACACTTTTGCAATTCCGCACAACTAACCAGCAAGTGCACTGGGTCGTCCAAGTAATAGCTTACGTGAGTAAGGGTCGATCCCACGGAGATTGTCAGCTTGAAGCAAGCTATGGTTATCTTGTAACTCTTAGTCAGGATATCAATAATTCTCATATTTAATTGTAAAAAATAAAAGAACATGAAATAAATACTTGTTTTGCAGTAATGGAGAACAGGTTGAGGTTTTGGAGATGCTCCGTCCTCTGAATCTTTGCTTTCCTACTATCTTCTTCTTCACACACGCAAGGCTCCTTCCATGGCAAGCTTTATGTTGGGCATCACCGTTGTCAATGGCTACTTCCCGTCCTCTCAGTGAAAATGTTCCAAATGCGCTATCACCGCACGGCTAATCATCTGTCGATTCTCGATCATGTTGGAATAGGATCCATTGATCCTTTTGCGTCTGTCACACGCCCAACAATCGCGAGTTTGAAGCTCGTCACAGTCATCCCTTCCCAGATCCTACTCGGAATACCACAGACAAGGTTTAGACTTTCCGGATCTCAAGAATGATCGCCAATAATTCTAGCCTATACCACGAAGGTTTCAATCTTAGATTAGAAACCCAAGAGATACACATTCAAGCTTGATTGCATGTAGAACGGAAGTGGTTGTCAGGCACGCGTTCATAGGTGAGAATGATGATGAGTGTCATAGATCATCACATTCATCAGGTTGAAGTGCGAATGAATATCTTAGAATAGAAGCAAGCATGATAGAATGGAAAACAGTAGTAATTTCATTAATTCATCGAAACACAGCATAACTCCTCACCCCCAACAATGGGGTTTAGAGACTCATGCCGTAGAAGATACAATATGAAACGTGTAAAGTGTTATGAGGTACAAGATGAATTACTAAAAGTAGTTTTTATAGTAAACTAGTGACCTAGGGTTACAAAAAATGAGTAAGCTAGGGGGTGTTTAGTGTAAAAAATCCACTTCCGGGGCCCACTTGGTGTGTGCTTGGGCTGAGCATTGAAGCTTTCATGTGTAGAGACTTTTCTTGGAATTAAACGCCAGCTTTTGTGCCAGTTTGGGCGTTTAACTCCAGCTTTTATGCCAGTTTTGGCGTTAAACGCCAGAATTCTTAAGCTGACTTGGAACGCCAATTTGGGCCATCAAATCTTGGGCAAAGTATGGACTATTATATATTGCTGGAAAGCCCAGAATGTCTACTTTCCAACGCAATTGAGAGAACACCAATTGAGCTTCTGTAGCTCCAGAAAATCCACTTCGAGTGTAGGGAGGTCAGAATCCAACAGCATCTGTAGTCCTTTTTCAGCCTCTGAATCAGATTTTTGCTCAGGTCCCTCAATTTCAACCAGAAAATACCTGAAATCACAAAAAACACAAACTCATAGTAAAGTCCAGAAAAGTGAATTTTAAATAAAAACTAATAAAAATATAATAAAAACTAACTAAAATATACTAAAAACATACTAAAAACAGTGCCAAAAGGCGTATAAATTATCCACTCATCAGACCCAAATCGAACTCTCACTAAAATTTGAATTCCCTGATTCAAACAATCAAGCTAAATACGAGGCATTACTGGTTGGTTTGAGGCTAGCTAAGGAGGTAGGAGTCCAAAAACTCACCATCTTCAGTGATTCGCAAATAGTTACCTCTCAAATAGAAGGGAACTACCAAGCTAAGGATTCCACCATAAAAAAATACCTGCACAAAATCAGAGAACAGCTCAGACAATTCGGGGAATATGAGATCCAACATATACCACAAGAGCAAAATTCCCGAGCTGATGTCCTCTCAAAATTAGCCAGCACCAAACCAGGGGGCAATAATAGAAGTCTCATCCAAGAAACGCTGCAAAGCCCATCAATCTCAGAAGAAGAAAAATTTCTAACCATATCAGGTCAGGATCAAGGGTGGATGACCTCCATAATCAATTACCTCAAGTCAGAGGCACTCCCCGCAGATAAAAAGGAGGCAAAGAGGTTGATACGAGAAGCCCGGTACTACACTATAATGGGTGACATCTTATATAGGAGAGGGATTTCAACACCCCTCCTAAAATGTGTAGCGCCTTCAAATACAAGGGAAGTCCTGGAAGAAGTACACAGTGTCATGTGTGGTAACCACTTGGGGGCACGAGCTCTTTCCAAAAAGATACTACGAGCTGGATTCTTCTTGCCAAACTTGCAAAGAGAAGCGACAGAGTTCGTCAAGACATGTCCACCATGTCAGAAGCATGCTAACTTTCACATCGCCCCACCAGAGGAGCTCATCATCAGTGTAATCTCACCTTGGCAGTTCACAAAGTGGGGGCTGGACATCCTTGGACCCTTTCCCCAAGGATCGGGACAAGTCAAGTTCCTCATTGTAGGGATAGACTATTTCACAAAATGGATTGAGGCAGAACCCCTAGCTAATGCCAGCACCCAAAGAAGTCAGAAATTCCTATATAGGAACATTATTACAATGTTTGGGGTCCCATACTCCATCACCATGGATAATGGCACTCAATTTACTGATACAGGTTTCAGGAACTTGGCAACCGACTTGAAAATAAAGCACCAATTCACATCCGTAGAACACCCACAAGCTAATGGACAGGCAGAAACTGCCAACAAAGTCATACTAGCTAGGTTGAAACAGAGACTATAGGACGCAAAAGGAGCCTGGGCTGAAGAGCTCCCTAAGTCCTATGGGCATATCGGACAACTCCACACTCCACCACAGGAGAATCGCCCTTCCGACTTGCTTACAGAATGGAGGCAATGATCCCAGTAGAGATAGAGGAAGGATCCCTTAGAAGGATCCTCTACGACGAAGAGGCCAACTCCCAAAATCAACGGGAAGAACTCGACTTAATTCTAGAAGTCCGAGAAAGAGCTCAGATTAGAAAGGAAGCGTTAAAATGTCAAATGACTTCAAGGTACAATCAAAGAGTGATCCAGCGAAGCTTCGCCAACAACGTTCTCATCCTAATTCGAAACGACATCGGAGCAGGTCGGTCAGGAGAAGAGAAGCTAGCAGCTAACTGGAAAGGTCCTTACCGAGTTGTAGAGGTACTGGGAAAAGGCTACTACAAGGTGTCTGACCTCGAGGGAAGAGAGCTACCAAGGTCATGGCACACCTGTAATCTAAAAAGGTACTATAGTTAGAAAGTATTAAAGATCTTTTAATGAGGCACCAAACCAAGATCTATAGAATTGCCCAACTTAGAAGGGTAAACATTTATATGTATATATTCCTATCTACATGCCTATTTTTCTACTTGAATAAATTTTTCAGATTCTAAAAATTCCCTACCAAGACGCATTAATCTGAGCGCAAAAATTCACTGCTCAACCACAATAAGGTCGGCGAGGTGAAAACCAAATTCACCTCCCAATCACGATAAAAGTCGGCAAAGATGAAAATAGAATTCATCGCCCAACTTCGACAAGGTCGGCAAAAGTGAAAACAGAATTCATCGCCCGATTTCGACAAAATCGGCTAAGATGAAAGCGACAAAAATATATTAATGCAAGAAGTTATAAAAAAGTAATCCATAAAAAGTGGCCTGACGAGGTCTGACTAAAAATGGACTACTAAAAATAACTTACAAAGAGGTCGGACACAACGACCAATGCAAGAAGTTATAAAAAGTAATCCATAAAAAAATGGCCTGACAATGTCTGACTAAAAATTGACTACTAAAAATAACTTACAAAGAGGTCGGACACAACGAACAATGCAAGAAGTTATGAAAAGTAATCCATAAAAAGTGGCCTGACAAGGTCTAACTAAAAATGGATTACTGAAAATAACTTAGTAAGGATCGACAAAAGAAGGCGGGCCAACAAAAAGCGTGCGCTAAAAGGGACACAAGCTCTGCCCAAAAAAACCACGACTCCACAACAAGGCTATTGAAATTGTTAAAAGACTAACTAAAAAGGGTTCTACCAGAACACTAAAAAGTTGTCAAACAAGATAGCCCTAAGGGACATCTCGCCCAACCAGAAGACAGATAAAAGATCTAATCAAAAAGAGGTCGGACAAGTAGCGTACCAACACTCTATAAAAATCTACAAAAGTTACAAAGCTTGCAAAAGAACAATTAGCAATTACTAAAAAGACTCAGAAGGTGACCTGAGAGAGGGCCTCAAGAGTTCAAAAGCATTCTTGTTTATCTACTAAGTTGCACAGAAGCAACTAACAGTCAAAAGAGCCAAGTTATAATCAAAGTTACAAAAACCAGAATTCAAAAACCCACAAGTCGGGCTGGGGAGATAAAAAAACATAAATCATAAGGGGTGCAAGGTTTCCCCAGTGGCAGCATCAGTAGCAGAAGGAGGAAGAAAGATATTCACAGGGACGGCGTCTACAGTTCTATCCTCACGGTTAAGAATTTCACAATCCGGATCAGGCTGGTAAGGGTCGACCTCAACAGAAGGATTTAAAGATGTTGTGGCTCCAGAAGCCTTGGTTGGTGGTGCAGAAGGAGGAGGCTCATCATCCTCGTCATCTGAGGCAAGCACTATTTTATCATTTTCTAATACATTGTCCAAGCTAAAAAGCGTCAGGTCGAGTTTAGGAGCAAGAACTCGGACCTGTGCCTTTAGGTTCTCATAAGCACCTGTCACTGTATCCACCAGATGGCCCTGAAGATCAGCATAATTCAGAAAAGCAGATTCAAGCCTTTCCCTTAGCTCCAACACCTCGGCATACGTACGGGTATAACTCTCTTTGTGTTTCTTCGTCATCTCCTCCACCAATTTTGTAGTCGCCTCAGCCTCGACAGCTCAAAACTTCTCCTTATCCAAGTCCAGCTCTAACTTAGCCACCCTAGTGTCCAGCTCATCCTTTAAGCCTTTAATTCTATTAAACTCGGACTTGGCATCCTCAAGAAAAGCTTTTGTTGCATGGACGGGGAAACCCTAAACAGTGCGATATAAGGCCGCGCCCATATGGGCCATCCGGATACTGTTACTAGTAATAAAATTCAAGTGTTGAAGAAGGGACACATCATCCATCGAAAGTCAGCCAAAAGGAGCTATTTGATTATCAACAAACCCCACAACATCAAAATCAGGGGCATCCAAGTCGAAGGGATCCACAGCTTTTTGTTTTTCCACAGTCTTCTATTTTTTGGGAGGAGGACCAGCAGTGGGAAAGGAAGCAGCACCAGAAGTCGAATGGGGAGGATCAGAGGGAACCAAGCGAACTTAGGGAGTTGAGATGACTTTTCTCAACTCCGCAGTGTCCGAGTTTGACTTCTTCAAAGAAACCTGAGACGATCCTTCTCCAGACGTCTTGGACGAGATGTTTAGAGTGGTCGTTGCCTTCTTGGCCTTGCGAAAATGCCTCATAGAATTAGCAGACTTCACCATCTCTGAAAAAGACAAAAACGAAAACCAGTCACAAGAGAGAACGATACAGATCGACAAAACATACAAATGCAGAAAGAACACCATACCCAGTTCAGCCTTAAGAAGGGAAGGATCCCCTAAAAACTTTTTCGTATCTAGATGGGGAGGCTCTCCCCAATTTTCCTCTAACACCTTCACAAAGGCCTGCTCGACCTCATCCAAGCTCTCCTAAGAATACCTAGATACTACAACATTCTTTTGCCAGCATAAGGGAAAGGCGGGCTCATTGTTCTCATCCAAGAAAAAAGGGTGAACATCCTCAGCAGCTCGGACCTTAAAATAATAGTTCTTAAAATCCCTAAAGTATTCGTCATACATGGAAAAAACTTTCTTTCCTTAAGCAACTCGGAAAGAAACCCAGGAAGCTTTCTTCTTCGCTACCCCAGGCTTTGTCAAAATGAAAAGATACAGAAAAAGAGTTTGGGAAGGTCGGATATCAAGCTCTTGACATAGCAGTTGAAAAATTTTAATAAAGCCCCAAGAGTTCGGGTGGAGCTGAGACGGAGCTACGTTGCAAGACCACATCAACTCGGTCTCAAAGGGGGTAAAACGAATAGTAATATTCAGTTGACTAAAGAAATAGTCATAAGCGTAGAAAAAGGAACGCTCTTCTGGAATCAAAAAGGGAAAGCTAACCCTCTCCTCGGGATCAGGAGACACTAACTCAGTTCTTTTCTTGGTCCCTATCACTACAAATCCTATGGTGCCTCCTAAGCCGCACGCAATACTCAGAGTCAGCAACTGTAACACACATCAACACAATGGAGTCTAGTCAGCCAGACATGCTATCCAGGACCTTAGTAGACATCTGAACAATATTTTTGCGAGAAGATATAGGCCAACTATTCCTACAGGAAGAAAAAGAAAAGATGGGTTACTACCAAACAACTCGGACAAGTATAAAAACAATTCGGACAACAACGTATGAACGACAAGGACCAGACATGGCAGCAAAAGGGAGCCCCCAAGATTCTCACTAAAATCCAAGGGCACCCTTTGGAGGCAGTAACGAGGCAGGAACTAGAAAAGAAGGAAACCAACGGACTATGCCCTAACCATCTCACAAACAATCCTCTTCTAGTAAACATCACAAAGCAGCAAGAAATTTCATCATCATCAATAAGGACCATCAAGACAACAGTCTTTCTTCATCAAAACCCAGAAAAGAAGACACACAGAAACAAAGAATGCAGGAACGGCCCTAATAAAACCCTAGGAAAGCCAAAATCACCAGACATACATCATAGCAAAGGAAACACGGAGAACATCACAAAGGACGCAAGCTTTTTCAGATAACCATCATTCATTCCTTGAGAAGGTTAAAGATTCTCAGAGACAAAACAAATGCAGCAGCGGAGACATATAAAAAAGTAACTAAATGAAAATAACAAAGGGAAGAGAAAACACCAACCTGTACAAGAAGAAGAGACGAGTGTGAGGGAAGGGTCCGGAGGAAACGGCGGTGACCAAACACCCTTGAGTCGAAGCAGACAGAGGGGAGGAAGCACCTCAAGCAAAACGAACGGAACGCAAAGGGTTGAGAGAAAACAAAGTGAAACAGAAGCGAAAAGAAAGAAAGAAAGAAACTGAAAAGATAAGACTTGAAAATTCAAAATGAAAGGAAAAGAGGGAAAGAAGGGAAACAACAAAAGGGGAGTTAATGAGCATTTAAAACCTCGCACGTTCCCAAGGGAGCACAACGCGCGCAGTAGTTAAACAAAAGAAAAAATGCTCCGCATTCAAAGGAGGCCAGCAGGAGCTATACGAAGATCGACAAAAAGGCTAAATTCTCGAGCTCGACTTCCCCAAAAGATCGAAAGACGCGACCTTAAAAGTAAAATCGAGCTCAAGCAGGGGCACTGTTCATACCCAGGGTCGAGCTATCCGACCCGGACTAATTACAGACAAAGCGACCGACCTTTTCAGGTCAGGATTTCCGATCTCTTCTTTAAAAGAGTTTGGCCACATCGACAAAAGAGCCCAAAGCAGGCCCAAACGAAGGAACACAGCCCAATCTAAAGGCAGCCAAAGCCTAGAAAGATAAAGGCGGTTCCCCTTAAAGATAAAATGACTTCACTCAAAGATAAGATAAGATAAGATAACTATCTTATCTACAGAAAGGTCACTCCACACTACTATAAATACAGTGGAGCACCCAGGTATAACTCATACTCTGATTCTACTAAAAATCTGCTTAAAGCCCATGCTAACTTAAGCATCGGAGTCTTTTGTAGGTACCACCACCCTCTAGTGATAAAGGATCAGCAGCATCACCAAGTCCAACAAGTCGGACACGTCAGCTCCGGCCACCACCGGAGATCTCAACCGAGATCGACCTACAGTTTTAGGTAACCCTCGAAACACTTAGCCTGCCTTCACTTCATAGCAATAGCTTTATTCTTCTCCTACAAAATAGTCATGATGTCCTCGTCATCACTATACTGAGCTCCTGACTCTACAGCTAGTTTCCAAGCCTCTTTGTTCTCAGCCATCTCCTCTTCCCAACTCGGCCTCTGTTCCTCAGGATCTGGTTTCGTACCATCATTCAAGCAATCTCCCATCTCTGGCCCTGATTCTGCACTATTCTCCCTCTCGTCCTCTTGTCCGTTACCATTCTGAGCCAATCCATCCAGCACGGTCTCCTTCTCTTCCAATCCCAAGCCAAACTTACCTCGAATCTGCTGGAGCTGTTGTATCCGACTTGTGGACGGCTATGCTGCTGATCCTTCATCACCGGAGGGTGGGGGTACCTGCAAGGGACTCCAATGCTTAAGTTAGCAAGGGTATTAAGCAGGTTTTTAGTAGAATCAGAGTATGAGTTATACCTGGGTGCTCCAGTGTATTTATAATGGTCGTGGGCTGACCTTCTTAGGTAAGATAAGTTAGTTATCTTATCTTATCTTATCTTTGGGTGAGGTCAGCTTATCTTTAAGGGAACCGCCTTTATCTCTATAGGCTTGGACTGCCTTTGGATATGGGTCGTGTTCCTCTATTTGGGCCCTTTACTGGACTTTCCTGGCAATTTGGCTGATCTCTTTGAGAAGAGGTCGGATAGTCGGACCTGAAGAGGTCGGTCGCCTTGTCGCTAAACATCCCAGGTCAGACAGCTCGACTCAGGGTATGAACAGTGCCCCTGCTCGAGCTCGGTCTTTCTTTTTGAGATCGAGTCTTAGTCTTAGAACTTCTATCCTTCTCGGGTGAAGCCGAACTCGAGCATTTGTCGACTTCTTTCTTTGTAGAATCTTCCTTTTTGAATGTGGAACGTTTTCTTCTGAAAGCGCGTGCTTTTGTATTAGCGCTCTGTTCTTGGGAATGTGCGAGGGTTTAATACCCTCATTAATTGGTTTTAATTGTCCCGTTTCTCTTAGCCTCTTTATTTTGAATTTCTCATTTCAGAAAAACGGTTTCTCTTCTTCGTAACCTCCCTGTTCTTTCTCTCTTTCTATTTTTGCCTGGAGTTTGTAGCTTTCGCCTCTTTCCTTGCGACATTGCCTGGTTATTGTTTCCTTCTGGCTGTGGAAGGGCAATTCCAGATTCTGCTCCTCTCTCAACTTTCTCTTGAGGCTTTCTGCTTTTTCCAGGTTGGTTTTTTCTTACTTTCTTGTTCTTATCATTTTTCTGGAAAAACTTTGATTCTGAACTTTTTTGTGGTCTTTGTGTTTGTTCATCACTGTGATGTATTTTTTGGCTTCTGTTCCATTTGGTTGCTATGATACATGTTTCTGGTATTCCTCCTGATGATTAGGGTTTTCCTAGAGCTTTGCTTGTTTTACTGTCCTTGCTGTTGCTTTTTTGGGATAATGGTTTCGGCTTTTAATTCTTCAAGAAAAAGGTTGCATCTTTGATGTCCGTTTTTTGTCCTTTATTTGAGCTGCTTTTTTTCTTTGATGACTTTGCTAAAAAACTTCAATGCCAAAAGAAAAAGGGTTGCTTTCTTTTATTGGGAGAGGGTGTGGGTTCTTCACTCTGTTATTGCCTCCAAAGGATGCCCCTGGTCCTTTGGGTTGTGTCCTGGGGCTTTGCTTTTTACTTCTGAGTCTACAATCTGCTGTTTTTATTTTTGCCATCCGAGTTATTTGTCTGTTCTTGAGTAATTTTAGTAATTCATCTTTTCTTTGGTTGTAGGACTAGTTGGCCATGTCTTCTCGCCAAAATATTGTAGAGATGTCTTTTAAAGTTCCTGAGGAGATGTCCGATTGGCTGGACTCCCTTGTCTTAATGTGTGTTTCTGTGGTGGATGCTGAGTTTTATGTAGAGCTGAGAAAACATCATAGGGTTTGTGGTAGTGGTGCCCAGGAGAGGGATTATGAGCTTGTAGTGCCTGACTCTGACGAGAGGGTTTGTTTTCCAACCTCGGTCGAGGGGGAGCGTCCCTTCTTCTATGCCTATGAATATTTTTTCATCCAGTTGAACATTACCTTTCCCTTTACTGCTTTTGAGACCGACTTGTTGTGGTCGTGTAACGTTGCCCTGTCCCAGCTTCATCCAAATTCTTGGGGTTTTGTCAAGATCTTTCAGCTGCTTTGTCAAGAGTTAGGTGTCACACCTTCTCAGACCCTTTTCCTCTATCTTTTTGTTTCGGCCAAGCCCGGGGCTCCTTCCAAAAAGAAAGCTTCTTGGGTTTCTTTTAGATCTGCCCAGGGATATAAAGTTTTTGCTATGTATGATGAGTCCTATAAGGACTTTAAGAACTATTTCTTTAAAGTTCGAGCTGTTGAGGGGGCCCGCCCCTTTTTCCTTGATGAGAATGATGAGCTTGCTTTTCCTCTGGAATAACAAAAGAATGTGACAGTGTCTCGTTATACTTGGGAGATGCTTGACGAGGTCGAGCGGGCTTTTGTAATTGTTCTTGAAGATATATGGGGGGAACCTCCCAACCTTGATACCAAAAAGTCTCTGGGGGACCCGTCCCTGGTCCGAACTGCGTTGGGTACTGTCTGACTTATTTTTATCCTTGATTTTAGCTTTGCTTCCTCTTTTTGTGATTGTAACCCATTACTGTGGTTGATTCTGTTTTTCAGAGATGTCTAAAAATAATGACTCCATGAAGGCCTTCAAGAAGGCAAGGAAGGCTGCTGCTGCTAAAAACATGTCAGCCAAGGTGGCAGGAGAGGGATCTTCTCAGGTTCAGGTGAAGCCACCCGTGCCGAGTTTACCTGGGCCGAAGAGAGTGATCCCCACTCCCCGGGTTCATCTGGCTGACCCTCCACAAACTTCAGCTGCTGCTTTTGGTGCTCCTCCTCCGAAAAAGCAAAAAACATCTGAGCCCTTTAACCTTGATGCCCCTGATTTTGATGCCGTCGAGTTTGTCGACTAGCAGATTGCCCCCTATGGAGGTCTTCCAATGGATGATGTGTCCATTTTTCATCACCTAGAGTTCATAACCAGAAGTAGTGTAAAGATGGCTCATATGGGTGCGGCTCTTTTTCAAACTGCTCAGGGTATCCTGGTTCATGCTACAAAATCTTTCATGATGGAGGCTAAGTTGGAGTTTGATAGAATAAGGGGTTTGAAGGAGGAGCTGGAGGTAAAGTTGGCGAATGTGGAGAAAGAATTAGAGGGTGAAAAGGCTAGTTCTGTGGCCTTGGCGGCTTCTGTGAAGTTGGATGAAGACACAACATTGAGGCATAAGGATAGCTATATTTCGGCCTATAGAGAAGTGGTGCGTCTCAGGAGTGAGTTGGAGACTGCCCGGGATGATTATACCGAGCTCTAGGGTCACCTTGTGGGCAGCGTGACTGCTGCTTATGAGAACTTAAGGGAGCAGGTTCGGGTTCTGGCGCCCGAGGTCGACCTTACTCTCTTTAGTCTTGACAATGTTGTGAGGGACGGTAAGATTGTCCCTGACGACCTTGATGATGATGATGTTGAACCTCCTCCTGTGCCTGCTACCAAGGCTTCTGTCGTGCCGACTCCTTCAGCTCTTTCAGCCGGAATTGAGTCAGAACCTGACTGTCAAATCTTGAACTGGGAGGATGGGACAGTGGATGTTGTGCCCCTCCAGACTTATCCTCCTTCGCCCCATGCTGATGCAGCTTCTGGGAAACCTCTGGATCCTCTTTAGTTATTCTTGGTATATTTGCGTATGACCCTGTCTGCGGGCTTTTGAACTTTATATTTTTGTAAATGGTCTTTTAATGACTGTTGACACTCTTTTAGTTGCTTGTTTAGCAACTTATTTTTTTTTTGAAAAACAAGAAATAACTTCCCAGTTCTTGGGGCTGAATTAGGTAGCCTCTTTGGGCTTGTTCTTATTATAACTTCATGCCTTTAATATCAAGTCGGTCTTTATCTACCTCGGTACCTATTTTAGGTTTTTGGTAGTGCTGGAGCCTTGTTGCTCGACCTCTTTGGATTGCCCTTGTATTTCCTGCTTGTGGCTTTGATTCCTTTGAGGCTTCTGAAGTTATTTCTAGTAATTCTGTTTTGTTTGGGCCCTTTATGAGGTCTCTGCCAGGTATTACTTTTTATAACTTTAGCATTTTATGGAGGCCGACTTCGTCATGTCGGGTCTTTCTAAGTTATTTTGTAATCCTCTTTCTTGGACTTTGTTCAGGTCTCTTTCAGGGATTACTTTTATAACTTTTACGCTTTGTAGGAGACCGACTTCGTCATGTCGATCTCTTCTAAGTTATAGCAATCCTCTTTTATAGGGTTGGCCAGACCTCTTTCCAGGGACTTACTTATAACTTTGGTTACTGCGACTGGTCTGACTTCTTGACGTCGGTCAGTCTTTAAGTTATTATTTAGCAATCCATTTTATTAAGACCTCGTCAGGTCCTTTCTCTTGATCACTTTCGATAACTTCTTGCATTATTCTATTTTCATCTTTGCCGACTTGTAGAAATTGGGTTCAATCTTCGTTTGGTTGACCTTTTGATGAATTTGGTTTTCATCTCTGTTGGTCTTTATCGTGATCGGGCAGTGATTTTGATTTTCACTTTCTGCCGATCTGTTGCTTTATAATCGGACGATGAATGTTTCAAATTAATGCATCTTGAGGATTTGTAGAATATCTAAACATATTTTATTCAAAAAGAAAATGCAAATATATACATGCGGAAGTTTTTTATCCTTTAAGACAGATAATTAGTAGGTCTTGGCTTGGTGCCTCATTAAAAAACCTTTTCAGGAAAAAGAGTGTACCTTATGCCAAAATCCTTTATCATCCCTAACTATAGTACCTTCTTAGGTTGCAGGCGTGCCACGACCTAGGAAGCTCTCGTCCATCGAGTTCGGACAGTCTGTAGTAGCCCTTCCCAAGTACTTATACGACTCGGTAGGGTCCTTTCCAGTTTGCTGCCAGCTTTCCTTCTCCAGGTCGAGTTGTTCCAATATCATTTTGGATTAGGATGAGGTAGTTTTCAGCAAAACCTCGTGGCACTACCTTTTGATTATATCTCAAAGCCATTCGACGCTTTAGTGCTTCTTCCCTGATCTGAGCTCTTTCTTGGACTTCCGGAAGTAGGTCGAGTTCTTCCCTTTGAAGTTGGGAGTTGGCTTCTTCATTATAGTGGATCACTCTAGGCGATCCTTCTTCGATCTCTACTGGGATTATTGCCTCCATTCCGTATGCTAATCGGAAGGGTGATTCCTTTGTGGTGGAATGCGGTGTTGTTCGATATGCCCATAGAACTTCTGGGAGCTCTTCACCCCAGGCTCCCTTTGCATCCTATAATCTTCATTTTAATCCGGCCAATATGACCTTATTGGCAGCTTTGGCTTGTCCATTAGCTTGGGGATGTTCTACGGAAGTGAACTGGTGTTTTATGTTCAAGTCGGCCATTAACTTTCTGAAGCCTGCATCTGTGAATTGGGTGCCATTGTCTGTGGTGATGGAGTATGGAACTCCGAACCTTGTGACAATATTCCTATATAGGAATTTTCGACTTCTTTGAGTAGTGGCGTTAGCTAGGGGTTCTACCTCGATCCATTTTGTGAAATAGTCTACCCCTACTATGAGGAATTTAACTTGTCCCGATCCCTGAGGGAAGGTTCCAAGAAGATCGAGTCCCCATTTTGCAAATGGCCAAGGTGAGGTTACACTGATGAGCTCCTCTGGCGGGGCGATGTGAAAGGTGGCATGTTTTTGACATGGTGGACATGACTTTACGAACTCTGTGGCCTCCTTTTGTAGAGTTGGCCAATAAAATCCTGCCCGGAGTACTTTTTTGGTAAGTGCTTGTGCTCCGAGATGGTTGCCACGAATGCCACTGGTATTTCTTCTAGAACTTCCCTTGTATTGAAAGTCGGCACATATTTTAACAATGGTATTGAAATCCCTCTTTTGTATAGAGTATTATTTATGATAGTGTAGTGTTGTGCCTCCCGTTTTAACCTCTTTGCCTCCTTTCTCATCTGTGGGGAGTGTTTCTTTTTTGAGGTAGTTAATTATGGGGGTCATCCATCCTTGATCCTGACCTGTTATGGCTAGGATTTTTTCTTCTTCCGAGATTGATGGAGCATGCAGCATTTCTTGGATGAGGCTTCTATTGTTGCCCCTTGGTTTGGTGCTGGCTAGTTTTGAGAGTGCATCAGCTCGGGCATTTTGTTCTCGGGGTATGTGACGGACTTCTTATTCTCCTAGTTGTCTAAGCTGTTCCCTGGTTTTGTCCAAATATTTTTTCATGGTGGGATCTCTGGCTTGGTAGCTTCCTGCTATTTGTGAAGTGACGACTTATGAATCGCTGAAGATGATAAGCTTTTGAGCTCCAACCTCTCTGGCCAGCTTCAAACTAGCTAGTAGTGCCTTATATTCTGCTTGGTTGTTTGAGGCAGGGAACCCGAATTTGAGGGAGAGTTCGATTTGGATTCCTTGGTCGCTTTCAATTATCTCACATGCGCCGCTTCTGGTTTTATTTGAGGAACCATCCACGTAGAGACTCCATTCTGTGGGGGGTTCCAGGGGTGTCCGTAAATTCTGCGATGAAGTCGCTCAGGTATTGTGACTTGATGGCTGTCCAAGATTCGTATTGAAGATCAAATTCAGACAACTCGACTGCCCATTGCAAAATTCTGCCTGCTAGGTCTGTTTTTTTGCAAAATCCCTTTTATGGGCTGGTTAGTCCGAACCCTAATGGTGTGGGCTTGGAAGTATTGACGAAGTCGTCAAGATATCAGTGTGAGGGCATATGCAAACTTTTCTATTTTTTGGTAGTTCAGCTCGGACCCTTGTAATGCTTTGCTGATGAAGTATACGGGTTGTTGCCCACTGTCGTCTTCTCGAACTAGTGCTGAAGCTACTGCCCGACTTCCTACTGCGAGGTACAATGTGAGTGGTTCTCCTTCCCGTGGCCGAGTTAGGATGGGTGGTTGTCCCAGGAATATTTTGAAATCTTGGAAGGCTTGCTCGCACTCTTTTGTCCATTCGAACTCTTCCTTAGAGTAGCGTAGAAGGGGAGAGATCTTATTACTGATCCAGCTAGAAATCTGGACAAGGCTGCCAACCTCCCGTTGAGCTTTTGTACCTCTTTGACACAAGCCGGGCTCTTCATGTCGAGTATAGCCCAGCATTTATCCAGATTAGCCTCAATTCCTCTTTGTGTGAGCATAATGCCCAAAAATTTGCCAGCTTCTACGGCGAATGTGCATTTTGCAGGATTGAGTCGCATGCCATGCCTTCTTATAGTGTTGAATACTTGGGCCAGGTCGGAAAATAGCGTCTCCTCACTTTGTGTCTTTATTAACATGTCGTCCACGTAGACTTCCATGATTTTTCTGATATGATCCGAAAAGACCTTATTCATTAACCTTTGATAGGTAGCTCTCGCGTTTTTAAGACCAAAAGGCATGACGATGTAGCAGTAGTTTGTTTTTGGGGTTAAGAATGAAGTTTTTTCCTGGTCGGGTGGATACATTGGGATTTGGTTGTATCCTGAATATGCGTTCATAAACGAAAGTTATTTATATCCGGAGGAGGCATATACCAGAGCATCGATACTTGGGAGTGGATAAGGATCTTTCGGGCAGGCTTTGTTGAGATCAGTGTAGTCGGTGCACATTCGCCACTTCCCGTTTGGTTTTTTCACCAAGACGACGTTAGCTAGCCATAGTGGGTACTTGACTTCTCTTATGAATCCTGCCTCCAATAGAGCTTGTACCTGCTCTTCCACAGCTTGGGATCGTTCTGGTCCGAGCTTTCTTCGTCGCTGTTATACTGGCCGAGACCCTGGGTAGACCGCCAACTTGTGGCACATTAATTTGGGGTCTATGCCTGCCATGTCTGCAGCTTTACATGCAAAGAGGTCGATGTTATCTCGTAAGAACTGTACGAGTAATTCTTTTATGTCTCCTCTTAGAATCATACCAATATTGGTCGTTTTGTCCGAGACGTCTCCGATCTGGACTTTCTCTACTTCGCCTTCGGGTTGTGGGCGGAGTTCTTCTCGTCTCTGAACTCCCCCCTAGTTTGATTGTGTGGACTTTGTTTCCTCTGCCTTTGAGGTTTAGACTTTTGTTGTAACAGCGGCGCGCCATCCTCTAATATGCTTTTATTGTAGCTATCCCTTCTGCAGTTGGGAATTTCATGCATAGATGTGGAGTTGAGACTATTGTGCCGAGTTGATTCAATGTTGTCCGACCTATTAAGGCATTGTAGGCTAAACTTACGTCGACCACGATGTAGTCTATCTTGAGTGTTCTGGATTGGTTTCCTTTTCCGAAGGTTGTATGTAGTGAGATGTATCCGAGTGGTTGAACTGGGGTGTCTCCCAGTCCGAACAGACTGTTTGGATATGCTCTAAGTTCTTTTTCTTCTAGACCGAGCTTGTCGAAGGCAGTTTTGAACAAGATATCGGCGGAGCTCCCTTGGTCTATCAGTGTGCGATGGAGATTTGCATTTGCCAGTATAATAGTGATAACCATGGGATCATCATGTCCTAAGATGATACCGGATGTGTCTTCTTTAGTGAAAGTAATCGCGGGGATGTCGAGTGCTTCCTCTTTCCCCTCGACATGATATATTTCTTTGAGATATCTTTTGCGAGATGACTTGGAGATTCTTCCTCCCGCAAATCCGCTGTATATCATGTGGACGTGTCTTTCTGGTGTACGAGGTGATCGCTCAGTTCATCCGACATCTTCATCTCTTCTCCTTTTTCTTTATTCATCGTCCCGGATGGCTAGGTACCGATCTAATTTACCTCCTCTTACTAATTTTTCTATGACATTTTTTAAGTCA
Organism: Arachis hypogaea; assembly: GCF_003086295.3. Classification (NCBI taxonomy): domain Eukaryota; kingdom Viridiplantae; phylum Streptophyta; class Magnoliopsida; order Fabales; family Fabaceae; genus Arachis; species Arachis hypogaea. The sequence goes on from NC_092053.1 coordinate 51,232,880, forward strand.
AAACATTCGTTGGTGGAATGGCCGCGGATTCGATGGTATTCACAATATTCGGTCCGATTACCTCCTTCTTTTTTGCCTCTGAGTGGTCGAGCTGGGGGTATTTTTTCAGTGTGGCAAACTTCTCTGTAGACATCCATAAGGGACACCCGAAGAGGGGTATAATTGTGGTATTTTTTGATTTTTTCTTCATGTCGATCTTCCTTCTTTTTGGACTCTTTTTCCTTATCCCGTGAGGGATAGGTGGATCCAGATTTTGAGGTCTCTCCTAGCCGAGAGTTTTCCTCCATGTTAATGTACTTCTCCGCTCGTTCTTGCACTTCATTCAGAGATGTGGGGTATTTTTTTGATATGGATTGACTAAAAGGTCCCTCTCATAAGCCATTGATGAGGCCCATAATGGCAGCCTCTGTTGGTAGGCTTTGTATGTCCAGGCATGTTTTGTTGAATCTTTCCATGTAACTGCGAAGACTTTCCCGATCTCCTTGCTTAATTCCTAGTAGACTTGGGGCGTGTTTAGCCTTATCTTTTTGGATGGAGAATCTGGCCAGAAACTTCTTGGCTAAGTCGTCGAAGCTTGAGATGGACCTAGGAGGTAGGTTATCGAACCACCTAATTGCTGTCTTTGTTAAAGTAGTTGGAAAGGCTTTGCAACGAACTGCATCTGAGGCATCGGTGAGATACATTCTACTTTTGATATTGCTGAGATGATGGCCAAGATCTGTAGTGCCATCGTACAAAGTCATATCAGGAAGTTTGAAGTCCTTAGGGATTTTGATTTTCATGATCTCCCTAGTGAATGGATCTTGATCCTTGCGAGAGTTGTCCTCAGGCGTGGATCAAATAGCTTTGGCTTTGAGATCGGCTTCAAGTTTTAGAAGTTTATCTTCTAATTCTCAGCGTCGCTTTATCTCCCTTTGTAGATCCTTCCCAGCTTCTCGCTGATGTTGGGCTTCTTTTTCAAGTTGCTTTAAACGATCTTGAAGCGCCTCTATCATTCTCGGATTTGGTGAGTCTTTGTTTCCGTTAGATTCCGGGGTATCTTTTGGTGTGGTGTCCGCGTTTTTGTGCGGCGTCCTGTCATCTAGATCTGAATCATGGTCGTTGTCATGGTCATCCGCCATGGTAATGGGATGACTTCCAGGTTCCCCGGCAACGGCGCCAATGTTCCGAGGGTTACCTGAAACTGGAGGTCGATCTCGGACGAGATCTCATGTACTGGTCGGTGCTGACGTGTCCGGCCGGTGAGTGACGGCCGGAGCTGTTGTATCCGACTTGTGGACTGGCTATGCTGCTGATTCTTCGTCACCGGAGGGTGGGGGGTACCTGCAAGGGACTCCGATGCTTAAGTTAGCAAGGATATTAAGCAGGTTTTTAGTAGAATCAGAGTATGAGTTATACCTGGGTGCTCCAGTGTATTTATAATGGTCGTGGGCTGACCTTTTTAGATAAGATAAGTTAGTTATCTTATCTTATCTTATCTTTGGGTGAGGTCAGCTTATCTTTAAGGGAACCGCCTTTATCTCTATAGGCTTGGACTGCCTTTGGATATGGGTCGTGTTCCTCTATTTGGGCCCTTTACTGGGCTTTCCTGGCAATTTGGCCGATCTCTTTGAGAAGAGGTCGGATAGTCGGACCTGAAGAGGTCGGTCGCCTTGTCGCTAAACATCCCGGGTCGGACAGCTCAACCCAGGGTATGAACACTACCTGTCCATTTGAACGTATTAAAGAGTTCTCTTTTCGATATATCTCCCGGTAAATTGTCTACAAAAATGAAAAAAGAATCAAGCTCCAAACGTTGATACTCTTCTGTGTTCCAAACTCTAGGATCTTTGCCATGTTTACCCTATGTATTGGTCCCCCTCCTTGTGTTTTTTCCACCTCACGCTCTCTCTCTCTCATTCTCTCTTACCATATTAAAATCTAATGTAAAAAATATAGCAAAAATTTTTAACCAAACAACTAAAGAAAATTTGAAAGAGATCTTTCATCTTTAAATGAAAAAGAGAGAATAAAAAAGTTAATGGAAGAAAATGCAAGAGAGCTGCCAAAGTTAAAAGAACTACCAGAAGAAACAGTGGAAGAGAATTAAAAAAAAAAAGAGTTGGAGGCTTTATGTTTTTCATGATAAGTGAGTGAGAGTTTTGTTCTGATGAGTGAGATGCAAAGGGAAAGGTAAAGGATCGAACACGGTAAATCCTGAAACCTTAATTGAAAACACTGCCTTTTTATTAAAAATATTTTTATAATTTTTAAATGTGAAAGATAAAAACAAAAAACTATCATTTTTAATGTTGTACTTTTTTTATATTTTCACTTAAAATAATATTAAAATACTTAACCAAATATACTTTTATATTTTATTTTCATTTTCAATCAATAAAAATAGAAATGGCCAAACCAATTAGCTGCTAAATTTCTGTTATTACCCGTTGAATGTGCATCTTGAATCTAAAAAGCTGAGTTAATACTATTTCCATATTTTTACCTTGTTTGCAAATTTCAATGAAGAATTAAGGATCAGTGTGTGTTTCTATTTTTGTGGATCGAACTGTTGCAGTTTGTTTAAGAGGCCATATGATCCTCAACACCAAGAATAGCAACTTGGTAATGGATACACAATGGTCTGAATTATGCTTGCGAGCATCTTAAGGTCTCTTCAAATCCACTAGGTTATTAGATTAATAGATTTCATTTTAGAAATAAATGAGGCAAGATTTGTGTTTGTGGAGTCTAATTGATAGGGAGCTTTATTTTCTTTGGCTGAACTGGAAATTATTCATGTAATCTTTTTTGTCCCAACTTGAGAAAAATAATTATAAAAAGAAATATGAACTCTCGGTCGCGTGCAATTTCTTCCAGCAAATCCAACATCATAAATTAGAGACAACTGATAAGATATGACAAACCAACAAACTCTAGGAAGAAACAAATATAGTGCAAACAATCAAGGGTAATGCTACCGTGATGAAAGCAATTTTTTTCAGCATGTGAGGAACTGATGTGGTGTCATTAGATGGGTGACGCGTATGAAGATTGTGGTCACACGTGCAGATAATTTCTGTAATTTTGTCACACAGTCAGAAACTACATACTGGGTGTAGAAAAGTGATTAGGTAGAATATATTAATATTGTCTTAATGCTTGTGATTATGTTTATTGGGCTTTTCGATGGGCTAGCTAAATTATTTTGTAATTGTGGGCTACATTTTCAATGTGAGTTTATGGAAAAAAAAACTTATTTGATTAACATTTTTATGACAATACAAAAATTGATTCCTTAAAAACAACCTTGTATTTCATAACATATGAATAATGTACAATGATATAAGTTTTAATATTATAAACAAAGAAACGTAAGATTAATTTGTTGTCGAATAATTTATTATTTATAAAGCAAGGATATATATTTTTTTCAAAGAAAGTCATGATAAGGAATTTAAATAGATATTTAAAATAAGTTTTTAAATATATTTTATTTTATTTTATTACTTTTTATTTATTATTTACAGCACCAAAATATATATTTTTAAAGTAAGTCATTATTATAAGGAATTTAAACAGGTATTTAAAATTAATTTTAGTGACTAGGTAAAGAAATTTTTACAACGTTTAATTCATAAATCATGGAGAAATAAGTTTTAAAATATGATATTTAATTAATTTTTTATGAATATTTTTATAATTTAATTTGATATACTATCAGTATAAAATAATTTTATACGTACATTTAGTTACGTAAAATCATATCAGTAAAAATAACTATATTTTATATTGATTATGTGAATAGTCATCCAAAAAAATAAAAATAATCGTACGATAGTGTAAAAGGTCTAATATATTTTACATTATCAACGTATCAAAATTAAAATCATATTTTCAAAAGGTCTAATATATTTGCACGTAAATTTATATAAAATTTGAAATCAAAACCTAAAGAAAAAGATATAAAAAAGAAAAGTGGGATTTAAATTTAAATTTAAATTAGACGAAAATTTGGGGAAGAGAAAAAATTGGGCAATTATTAAAATAATTATTCTCCACATACACGCGTTTTTCTCATACAAGTCTTTACAAGTCATTTATATTCATGCGCTTCGTACCGTTACTGCATATTCTTCTTCTTGTTGTTGTTACTACACGTTTTTCGTTATCGTCGTCATCAACACCACCTCTTCCTCCTCCTCCTCTTCTTCCTTCTTTTTTCGTTGGAATTTATTCTCCTCCTTTTTTTTCTCTTTCTCCTCCATCATCAGTTATCTCGTAGTTGAAGATAATTAATAATTCGGGTTCAGATTGTCAATTGAACTAGAATGAAATTGATTATTGTTTTGAATCCAATCAAGTGGCTGAGGCGTGGTTCAATTTAGATGAAAAAATGTAGAATTAGAGGAAATATTTTTCTGTGTTGTAGCAAATTTGGGTGTAACACGAAGATATTTGGGTGTATTTTAAGAATTTTGGGTGTATTTTTATTCTGATAAGTTCTGCATAATTCGAAACTCTTCCTCTTCCTCCTCCTCATCTTCTGCTGCTTCTTTTTTTTTTCATCATTATCACCATCTTCTTCTTCTTCTTTTTTTCTTATTCATCTTTTTCTTTTTGTTTTACCTTCTCAAATTTCTTTTTCTTTTACTCTCTTAACAAGAATAAAAACAAAAAAATCAAACAAAAAAGAAGAAAAAACACATAATGCTGCAAAATTACTTGAAAGAGGATGAACTTACATTTATTTAACTAAAAAAAAGAAAGAAATAAGAAAAAGAAGAAGAAAAAAAATGCAGCATTAGAGAAAATATTTTTCTATATTTGCAGCAAATTTGGGTGTATTTTAAGAATTTTGGGTGTATTTTTATTCTGATAAGTTCTGTATAATTCAAAACTCTTCCTCTTCCTTCTCCTTATCAACTGCTTCTTCTTTCTCATCTTCTTATTTCGTTTTCTTATAATTCTTTTTGGGTGAAAAGATCAAACAAAATAGAAAAAAATACATAATATTGCAAAATCAACAGAAAGAGGAGGAGTAAAAAAATGCAGCAATAATAACAATAATAAAAAGAACCACAATGAGGATGAAACACACGAAGAAGAAGAAGGAGGAGGAGGAGGAGGAAGAGGAAGAACGTGGAATACAAATATTGAAGAAGAACCGTTTCTCATTTTGCAGTATTCAAAGTTGAAGAAGCGCGTATTTACATGCTATCTAAATTGAGGGTTGTTTTTGTTGGATTTAGATCAAACCTACTTTTAATTATTTCATGGACCAACAAAACATTTAGGCTAAATTCTGACTAAAATAAAATACATTTAAAAACTTATTTTAAATGCCTATTTAAATTCTTTATCATGACTTTCTTTAAAAAAAAATATATCGTTGCTTTATAAATAATGAATTATTCGATAACAAATTAATCCCACGTTCTTTGTTTGTAATATAAAAACTTTTTTGTATCATTACACATTATTCATGTTACAAATACAGTTATCTTTTAAGCAACCAGTTTTTATATTGTCATGATAATATAAAAATCGAATAAGTTTTTGTCCATAAATTAACATTAAAAATTTAGCCCACACATAAAAATAATTTGGCTAGCCTAGAGGTGTTCATGGCCCGGTCCGGCCCGAAGACCCGGCCCGGGCCCAAAGGAATTTGGATGGCAAAGGATCTGACCCGAAGTGACCCGGGGAGGACCCGGGGAAAATTAATAAAACCAAGAAAGGATGTGAAGCCGGAACCGGGCCATGGCTCGGGTCACCCGGACCCGGTGGCCCGGCCATATACACACAACACATAACAGTTTTCAAATTAAGGATAGGGGGGCTAGGGCACATTCAGATTTCAGTCTGTTCTCCATTCACTGCCTCCCTCAGAGCTCAGCGACTGAGGCTCACTCCCACACCCCTAGTTCCCAGTCCCCACTCCCCACTCCGGCACCGGCAGTCCCCACTCCTCACGGCACAAGCTGATCTGGTGACTCCTGACCTAATCTTCTCTCCCCACGGGCCACTCCCAGTCTCGCAGCACGCAACCACGCACCACGCAGACGCAGTCGCCCACTCCTCTCATTCTCGTCTCTTCTCAACCTTCCTTGTTTCACCCCAGTCACCGGCGAAGCTCTTCGTTTGACTGACGACGGTGACGACCTACGGTGCTCCTCTGCCCTGCCCCGCCGTTGCTCTGCTCTGCTATTCTTGCTCCTTCTGCTCCGCTCTCTTCTCCCGTCTTCTTCTCAGGTAAGCAATTAATTTTATTATTTCATTAATATTCTGATTAAGAATTAGGGTTTTTGATAAATAGAATTTGTGAATTTAGGATGTGGGTGTTGAATTTCATTATTAGAACTCTGATTAAGTGTGGGTGTTGATGTGTATTTAGCTGATTTTTGTTCTGAATTGTTATTGATTACTGATGTGTTTAGTGAATAGTGATTCTGTGATTACTTGTTCTGTGTTTACTTGTTCTGTGATTCCTTGATTCTGTGATTACTTGTTCTGTGATTCTGTGATTACTTGTTCTGAATTATTAGTGTTTTGTTCTTCCTATTAGTGTTTTGTTCTGATTTTGTGTATTGATTTGGATTAGGGATTTGGTTAATATAATTCCTGACTTCCTGTTAGTGTTTTGTTCTTCTTATTAGTGTTTTGTTCTGATTTTGTGTATTGATTTGGATTAGAGATTTGGTTAATATAATTCCTGACTTTCTGTTAGTGTTTTATTCTTCTTATTAGTGTTTTGTTTTGATTTTGTGTATTGATTTGGATTAGGGATTTGGTTAGAGGAGTTTTCCATCAAATCAGAAAATATGAAACAGATAATATATAAATCATTATAATTAAAGTTTAGTTTAATGTAATGATAACACGATTACACGATTATAAAAAGTAGGAAAAAAGAATGATGTTTATTTCAAAATCAATAATTTTTATTGATGTGATATCGTTTGTATACAACTATTTGCACTATTTGAAAATTAAATGCTTATATTTATAATTATATATGAAAATTAAATATAAATAGGGTGGTGGGTCCATGAAGAATGCAAATTCAGCAGTAATTCTTGCCTGCAAGTGCATGCTTGTCTTGCACCAGTGGAGACATGGATGCCCCATTGAATACGTCTTTGTGTGTTGATTTGGATTAGGGATTTGGTTAATATAATTCCTGACTTTTTGTTAGTGTTTTGTTCTGATTTTGTGTATTGATTTGGATTAGGAATTTAGGTAATATAATTTTCTGTTAGTATTTTTTCTTCCTATTATTAGTGTTTTATTCCTCCTGTTATTGGATACAAACAAACAATGTATTGGTTGACTGAAAAATTATGTGTTCACTATGTCTTTTTGTCTTGTTTTCAAAACTTTTATATATGAATTTAATTGAATATGTCAAGTTACTATTAACCTCTAATGAAGATGCATCTGATTTTTCACCTTAAAATTAGAAGAAATTTCTAATTAAGTCTTGACTTTGTTAGTTTAGGGTACAAACAATGGGAGGAGGAGAAAATTGTGTTCCTCCACCAACCATTGAAGATGACAAAACAATAGAAATTGAAGCTGAAAATGTTGCTATTCCTACTTCTGTTATTGAAGCTGAAAATCCTGGTGCTCCTACTCCTGCTTGTAATGCACCACAAGTAGATGAAGAAAACAATGATCCAAAAGTTGTTCGTAAGGGGAAACAATCATATGTTTGGCAGCATTTCACTGTACTTCCGTTGACTGAGACAAGGGGCAGCATCAGGCTAAATGTCATCATTGCCAGAAAAAATACAGTTGTCACCCTACGAAACATGGCACAAATTCTCTAAATAAGCACTTGAAGAGTGCTCATAAGTGGATATTTACTAAAGTGGGAAGCAGGGGACACTTCATGGTTATATGCCTAAAATTGATGAAGAAGAACTATGCAAAGCTTTTAAGGGTTATAGCTTGGAAGATTGTAAGAAGTCTGTAGCTGAGTTCGTTGTCCTTGATGAAATGCCATTTAAAGTTGTTGAGGGGATTGGGTTTCGCAAAATGTTAAATCGATTTGAGCCAAGATTTACAGTCCCATCTAGGTTGATGGTCTCAAGAGATTGCTTTCAACTTTATTTAGATGAGAAGAAAAAGCTAAAAGAATGGTTGGCAAAGTCATGTGTTTGGGTTTGCTTGACAACAGATTGTTGGACATCAAATCAGAATTATAGTTATATGAGCTTGACTGTACATTTCGTTGATGAAGAATGGAAGCTACAAAAGAGAATTATAAATTTCTGCCAGATTGAGAACCACAAGGGTGATACAGTAGGAAGAGAAATTGAGAAATGCTTGAGAAAGTGGGGAATTGAAAAAGTCTTCACAATCACAGTGGATAATGCAACTTCGAATGATGGAGCTATTACTTACCTTCAAAGGAAATTAGGTGCAAGAGGTGGGTTGGTGTGTGGAGGAAAGTATATGCATGTGAGATGTTGCGCTCATGTTCTGAATTTGATAGTGAATGAAGGAATTAAGGAGCAACAAACTTCAATTGAAAGTATCAGAAATGCTGTCAGGTATGTTAGGTCCTCTCCTCAACGGACTAAAAAATTTAAAGACTGCATTGAGGCTGAGTTGATTGAATCTAAAAGTCTTGTGTGCTTGGATGTTCCAACTAGGTGGAATTCTACCTATCTAATGTTGGAACATGCTGAGAAATTTGAAAAAGCTTTTGATAGACTTTTTGATCAAGAACCTGATTTTCTTAGATGGTTTGGAGAGGATAATGGGCGGAAAAAGAAAAGTTGGTCCACCTACAGTACTTGATTGGCAACATGCTAGATTATTCATTGAGTTTTTGAGAATCTTTTATGAAATAACTTTGAGTTTCTCTTCTTCTTTGCATGTTACATCAAACAAATGTTTTCATGAAATTGCATCTATTGCTTCTCAATTAACATCTTAGAGCCAAAGTCATTCTGAATTGTTAGGGTCTATGGCATGTTCTATGAAGACTAAATATCATAAATATTGGGGACCTGTTGACAAATTTAATCCGTTGTTACTTGTTGCTGTTGTATTGGATCCTCGTTATAAATTAGATTATCTCTGTTGGTGTTTGGAGGATGTTTATGACAAGGAAGTGTCTACTAGTATGACTGGTTTTGTTAAATTAACATTAGAAACTTTATATAAGTTTTATGAAAAAGAGGTTGTAGATGATAAAGGAAGGGAGGATGGTGGAAGTTCATCTAGAGATGTCTTGGATGATAATACTAAAGTCTCAACTGGTGCTAAAGGAGTTTCTGAAAATAGAGTGAATATGTGGAAAAAGTAAAAAAGAGAGAAGGCTAATGCAGATAGCAAGTCAGTTGTGGAGAGATATCTGGCCGAGGATACTGTAGAAGATGAGAATTTTGATATATTGGCTTGGTGGAAAGTGAATGCTTCAAAATACAGAGTTCTTTCTCTCATAGCCCGTGACGTCTTAGGTATTCCAGTCTCAACCGTTGCTTTTGAATCATGCTTTAGCACTGGTGGACGTGTGCTTGATGTCTTCCGCAGCTCTTTGTCACCATTAATGGCTGAAGCTTTGATATGCACTCAAATTTGGTTGTGCCCTTCGAAACAAGAAGTTGGAGATCAAGAGTTTGATCAATTTGATAGTAGTCAGAAAATTGTTGAAGGTACATTTACAATATTTTTATTATTGTGACTTAATTATTTGAATTAATAATCTCTTATATGAAAATGAATAATTTTATATATTTTGTAATTTGTATTATTGTAGGTTTTACTAATGCATCCACATCACAAGGAACAAGTTGACAACATTAATAGCAATTGATGGATGACTATTCTTATGTGGTTAATGTTGTGTTATAAAGACTATGAGTTAAAGTTCTATGTTTACTGTTATAGTAAGAACAAGACTTTTGTGTAATCTGTAATGTTTTGTGTTATTTGTTTGTGACTTAACTATTTAGTGTTATGAAACAATATTAGTAATTTAGTATTGATTGTGGTTATGTTTTAATTTTAGATAATGGTTGGCTCTTGTTATAATTTTTTAAGTGAATTTTACTATGTGAATTGTGAAATAATGGTTGGAGATTAGGTGAATTTTATATGCTAAAGACCCGGTTTTCATCCGGTTTTTACCCGATTTTCACCCGGCTCGAAGATGCATAGGTTTCGTCGGGTCTAGGGTCGGGTTAGGGTCTAAAAATTAGACCCGGTCTATATTTCGGGCCGGATCTGGGTCAGGCCAAACCCGGTGTGGCCCGGCCCATGAACACCCCTAGGCTAGCCCATCAAAAAGCTCAACAAACATAATCATAAGCATTATGACAATATTAATCTATTTTACCTAATCACTCTCTTACATCCTATATGTAGCCTCTGATTTGTGACAGAAATTGTCTGTGCGTGTAGCCACAGTACTCATACGCATCACCCATCCATTGAAAATACATCAGTTCCTCACATGCTGAAAAAATTTGCTTTCATCACGGTAGCATTACCCAATAATAACGTTTCAAATTATTAAAAACTAGAAAGAAATTCACACGTTGTGCGGATATATTAAGCAAATATTTTGTAAATATATATAGTACAATAAGTATGAATTAATTATGTTCAAATGATAAGTCACCAAACAGAAGTTAAAATATTATTATTTATTTATCATAATAAATTCAACAATTGGACCTAGAAGTTTTTGTGATGGTTTTTGGACCATACTTTTATGCACCAAATGGAAAATTTTGAAAGATTTGGCTTTAGTTAATTTTTTCTTTGTCTTCGCATCAATATAATGCTTTCTAAAATTTGCATATGAATAATTACACAAAAAAATCAAACTTCATTCGTTAAAATCTACAACAAACATGTATTTTTGACCAATTTTTTTTTTAAAAGAATAATGTTAAGAAACCAACTTTTTTCCGTCATATATTTTTTAAATTATTTTATTTATTTTAAATTTTAAATTCTAAATTATAAACTAATTTTATACCTTGAATTATAAAAACAAAGAGAATTTTAGAATTAAAAAATTGACTAATATTGACTAAATAAAAGTAAATTCTCTGTCTTTCTCTCTTTAAAAAATATTGGTGAGCATATTGATAAATTATATGGTAAATCACTATATTAAATTATTTCACATTCAATATTACCCAATTGTCCTATTTTGACTTTTGTTTCATAATTTTTCTTATAGAAATTGATTTAACGTAAACTGATTTAGTATGAATTTATAGTAAATTGTCAAGTTTCAGAACACAGCAATATCCGTCTCACTTTTTAACGTTAAACTTGGAGGCAATGACGTATCAAGAATATCTGGACATGGAGTCTCATTTAGGATATGTGGATTCGCAAGATGTTGTCAAATCCAAAGAGTTTTAACTTGATTAATTATTTTCTAGCAAAGAGGAACTTGTGCTAAGTGTCAAGAATTATAACATTCTTCATATGGTTGAGTATCGTGTGTTAGAGTCATATTACATCAAGTACCGTAGAAAAATGTAAAAGAGTTTGGAAAAGTTGCAATTGGTTGATTCAGATTATCCATTAGCAGAAGAAGGGTACTTTGCAGAGGAAATGTACTTAGGAGGTTAGAAGGTATAAGTATGGCGGGACATTGCTGATGGCGATTGCACAAGATGGAAACTCTAACATCATCCCAATCGCTTTTGTACTTGTTGGGAGAAAATGTAGAATCTTGGTCCTTTTTCATGTCCAGTCTGTGGTAGCACATGACACCACAACAGGAAATACTTGTGATATCTGATAGACACAATGTGATCAAAGTTGCTTTAAAGGCTCCTAATGTTGGTTGGCTCCTACCTAGTGTATATCATACCTTTTGTAGTAAACTTTGCTTTGAGTTTCAAATGCAAAGATGTTAGGAGATTCCTAGTTTATGCTGCATATCCAAAGACTGAGATAGAGTGATTATCGGTTTGATATTTTACAAATTTAGAACTCGGTGATGTGCAATTGAGCCAACAGAATGGAATATGAGAAGTGGACCCAACATCAGGATAGTGAGAGGAGATTTGGACACATGACCACAAACATCTTAAAGTGTCTTTACTCAATTTTGAAAGGCACAAAGAATCTTCGAATCAACTCGTTGGTCAAGAGATGCTGAAATATTTGTGCACTAGGGAAGAAATGTTGAGGCACAGTTGGGATGGGTCACCAGTTTTGTCAATATATGATCAAAGCAATTGAGGCAAACAGAAAGGCTTCTAGGTGCTTCACTGTGACTTTATATGACAAGTCTAATTCTGAGAACACAGTGGTTGAGATGACTTCGACAGAAAATTTCTCACTTGGGTCATAAGGCAACCACCTAATGTGTACTTGTGCTCCAGACTTGTCCTAAAACAGCTGAACAACATCATGATGTATCTCCTAAACTCTTTGAGCCTTGCTATATAAGGCAACCACCTAATGTACACTCGTGCGCCAAACTTATCCTTGAACAGTTGAGAGTAAAATAACATCATGATGTATGCTTAAGCATAGACCTTAATAGTATCTTCACTCACATCCGGAGGAGCACTGTAAACCTCTCTTGAAATCATGTGTAAGTAATAGCAAACTTGTCGATGTACTCTGCAAGAAGAAGCTCACCAAAAATCTCTTAAAACCAAACCCATGCTGGTATCCCACCACGAATGTGCTGCTGAAAATCTGTGAGGCACCCACTAACATATTCACCATCAATCAAAAAGCCAAGTTGGTATGCCACATCTTGCAGCATAATACTGCACTTACCGAACGATATATGGAAGGTATGCGTCTTAGGACGCTACTGCTCAATGAATGCACTAATCAGGGACACATTGAGCTTAAACCAATGGTTGTTGACCCTAGAAAGGTGGTACAGTCCAGCAGCCTCCAAATAGAGAATGATGTGTTCATGAAGAAGCATACTGACGATGACCAATTTGCATAGGCTAGGAATTTGATTATCAAAATGGAATTGGCGTTGTAAGTATAGTCCTAACCCAACAATTTGATCATCAATCAAATAATAAAGTCAATACAAAATAAAAACCGAGAGTATTTAGACTCCTGGGTCATCTTCCCTAGGAGTTGCAATGAAGCGTACATTTATTAGCTATGAGAGAGAGAGAGAGAGAGCATGTGGAATTGGGAATGAAAGTAAGAGAGCAAGGAAATGTAAATAGTAAGGAAGCAAATAAACATGCAAGAAATTTAAATGGCAACTCTTGGCAAGAATTGGGGAGTTTAGGAGTCCTATCCTAGTTATGGACCACAAACATGGTAATTGTATGGAATCAATCCAAATTAATCAATTCTCCTTGAGAATTAGTCAAAAGCATAATTGATCTCAATCGATAAGTCCTAGTTAACTCACTAATTACTTAGTGAAAGACTAGAGTCAATGGAAACCAAACCAATTAACTATTCTCACACAATGCGGAATGGACATCCACAACTCAATTCCACCCAAACATCCAATTTCTCAACCAAGAGTATAAAAACTAAATATGCAAGAAATTGAACATCAAAGCAATAAAATGCAAGGAAAGAAAACTTCAAATGCAAGAAAACATACTGGCAAGTAATTGAGGACTAAGGCTACCTATCCTAGCCATTGACCACAAACACATGATGATTATGAAGAGTTAATCCTACTTAGTCAACCTTACATCGAAGATAAGTCAAATAGGCATAGTTAATTTCAATCCCTAAGTCCTATGTCAACACTAAGGGGTCACATAGAGGCAAGGAAAAACAAATCAACTAACTATTCTAATGTATCAAACAAGAATGAACATCAATGACTCAAGGATCACCAAAGTCAACAATTTCAAACTAAGAGTGTAGAAAAACTAAGTAAAAACTAAGCCAAGCATTTTATCAAACACTTGGTGTGCATGAGAATAAAATAATATTAAATTGTAATAAAATAAATTCTAAAACTACAAAAGCAAGAAAATGACAATAACAACTCAAGAAAGCAATAAATGAGCATAAAACATAAATTTACATTAATTGAAATTAAAATGTAACAAGAGTGTCGTAAAACATAAAATGACAAAATAAAGGAAATAGCAAGAGAAATGAAGAAGAACAAAGATACAATAACAATAAATGACAAGCAAAAGTAAATGAAAACAAGAATTAAACATAGAAATTACAAGAAATTAAACTAAAGAACCTTAATTCTAGAGAGAGGGGGAGCTTCTCTCTCTAGAAACTAAGAGAAAACATCATAAAAACTAAACCTAATTGCCCCCCTTCTCCAAGCTTCAATTTGGCTTGAGATAGCTTCAGAAATGAGTTGGATTGGGTTTTGAGGGCCCAAAAATCGCTGTCAGCGAGTTGCAATTAATGAGGTCACGTTGATAAACCCATATTTTATGATATATTTTGTGCTTAATCTGAGTGATTTATTCAATCCTTCACTCACTTATTCATATTAATTGCATTGTTTTACTTTCCCTTCCTTATTATGTGATGTATGTGAAAAACATGTTTCCTATGCTTTAAAATTAATTATTTTAATTACCTTTATTTCCATTCGATGTTGTGATTAGTGTGTTGAGTAGTTTCAGATTTTCTAAGGCAGGAATGACTTAAAAGATGGAAAGAAAACATACAAAAATGGAACAAAAGCATAAAACAGAGTTTTTGGAGAAACTGGCAGCCACGCCATCGCATGGACGACGCGGCCGCATGACTGACGCGACCGCGCGCCTTAAGTAGAACACATATGACGCGGTCGCATGACTGACGTGAAGGCCCACATCGGTTGGAGAGGGGAACGAAGCATGCCTTATAAGGGTGTGGATACCTCTCCCTAGCATGACGCGTTTTGACGAGTGAGTGTGGGGGGCTTCGGCTATCATCCATATCGTCAAAGGCAAAACCGTGAGGCCTTGTGTGCCAAAGCGGACAATATCGTGCTAGCGGGTGGTCTGGGCTGTTACAGATGGTATCAGAGCCAGAACCCGGATCGATGTGCCAGCGAGGGCGCTGGGCTCCCTTAGGGGGTGGATTGTAAGGCCCACATCGGTTGGAGAGGGGAACGAAGCATGCGATATAAGGGTGTGGATACCTCTCCCTAGCATGACGCGTTTTGACGAGTGAGTGTGGGGGGCTTCGGCTATCATCCCTATCGTCAAAGGCAAAACCGTGAGGCCTTGTGTGCCAAAGCGGACAATATCGTGCTAGCGGATGGTCTGGGCTGTTACACCGCGTGACAAGGAAAACTCCGAATGACGCGACCGCGTGACCCACGCAGACGCGTGATAGAGGCCACGCATCAGAAATTGCAGAAAACGCTCCCAGCGAATTCTGAAGCCCTTTTTGGCCCAAATCCAAGTCCAGAAGGCATAGACCAGAGGTTATGAAGTGGGAGAATGCATCCATTCAGGGGGAGACACCACTTTAGTTTAGTTTTTATGATTTAGATTTAGTTTAGAGAGAGGTTCTCTCCTCTCTCTTCTCTCTTAGGATTAGGATTTAGTATTTCTCTTAGTTTTAGGAGTGACTCTCGATCCCAGGTTCGATGTTCCTTTACTTTAAGCTTCCCTTTCACTTTTTATTCATTCCATTACTTTAGTTGGTTATTTGATGTTGCAATTTAATTTATGAATTCTTCCATGTTACAGATTACTCTTTTGAATTAATGTTATTTGAGGTATTTCAGTTTAATATTGCTTTCTCTTATTTACATTATTGTTATTCCCATCTGAAAACATTTTTATTCCAGTAGATTTACTTTCCTCCTTTTGGTCTTGGTTAAGAAATCAGTAACTCAGGAGTTATCAAACTCAAACATGAATGATAATTGTTATCTTTGTTAATTAAACTGATCTTCAATAATCCCAATCTTTTCTTAGGAAATAAGTAGGATTCGAAGATCAAACCAATTAATTTCTTGACCTTCTTTTATCTTGGTAAAGGTTAACAAAGTGGAATTAAGATTCAATTCTCATCATCATTGATAAGGATAACTAGGATAGGACCTCTAATTTCTCATACCTTGCCAAAAGTTTATTTACAGTCATTTATTTATTTTACTTGCCATTTAAATTACTTTCTCTTCATTTACTTTAATTGCTAATTAAACTATTCACTCCTCATTCTCAAAACCCCAATTTACAATCTCCATAACTAATAATAAGAACATACTTCGCTACAGTTCCTTGAGAAGACGACCTGAGGTTTGAATACTTCGGTTATCAACTTAATTAGGGATTCGTTACTTGTGACAACCAAAACGTTTGTACGAAGGGATTTCTGTTGGTTTAGAGACTATATCTACAACACGACTGTTTTTATGAAATTCTTTACCGATAAAAATCCTAACGTCAAAATGGCGCCGTTACTGGCGAACTGCAATCGTGTGCCTTATTATTGGTAATTGTAAATATTTTTCTTTTACTTGTTTATTTGTCTTTATTTTTCCCTCTTTATTTCTTTTTAGCTACTATGAATTCTCACCACTTTCGCTTTGAGTTTGGTTCTAATGTTATTGAAAGGAATGGAAGTTATAACAAGAACATGCATCAAGGTCAGAGCAATCAAAGATGGATGGAGCCAAGAGGATCTGATCAACCCTTTAGGCAACAACACCCTCCAAGATATCATGGACAAAGACCATTCTACAATGCATACCAAGCAAATAGACATGGTGGACAACCCTGTAATTACAAACAAGCCCCACCCTGTGCTTATAGGCCATCCTCTCAACGTAACTTCGAACCACCACACTCACAAGCTCTTTTTCACCATTCGCCACCACATGATCCTCATTTACCCCAGTTCCAATCCAATCACTCCCAAACACCACCACATCCCCCTGTACCATATCCAAATCTATCACCCCGAGAATCAGAGGTTTGCCTCAAAGAAACAGTAAATCGACTTCAAACAACCCTTCATCAACTGGAGCAAGCAGTAAGTCAATTATCTTCTAGACGTTCGAACATTCAAGGACATCCCACAGCCCAATGTGGACAATCTAACGAAGAGCATAGTATGAAGGAAATACTAGAAACTCCAGTAGACAAGACAGAGCATGGCTTCGTACTGGAACAAGTAGAGGAAGCTGTCATTATTGAAGAAGAAGAGTTGGTTGAAGACTTAGGAGACGCTGAACCTCCATGGGAATCCAAAGTTGTGGAGCATTCTGTCAAGGATGTTACAATTGATGCTAAGGAGGATTGTGCGCAGTCCCCGAGGTAGATATTTCATGAAGAACTAGACAGAATAATCCAAGAAGCAAATTTCCTTGATGATGATAGTCACAAGTCAAGTTCTTCTGGTAATGAGCTTGCATCCGCGAGTGAATTCTCTGAGATCGAAGACTCTTCTCCAAGTGAATACGAAGATGATACAGAGGTAGATTTCTCTCAACCTCCAGTCTATGACTTAAGTGATGAGGAAGATATAGATGGCTTTGATCAAGACATGGATGCATATGAAGAATCTTGCAAGGAATGGAGAATTTCACAGAAGAGCACAAGGGAGTAGATCTCACAGAACCACTGGAACCACCTATCCCAAGGCCATTACCACCCAATAAAAGCTTCAAGTGGGTACAATTCTTAACCTTTAACTGTATTTTTCCACTTGAATATGGTTTGCTTGAAACAGATGGCCAGCTTAGAGCTCTCTGCGGCTTTAAGAGTAAGCGGGAAATGGCTCGTACTCAGAGCTGGTGCACAAGGTTCAATAAAGTTTCATGCTTCAACTCGAAGTGCACGGATTGGCATCATTGTCAATCGGATGGATCTCGGAAAATGTTTGGTTACCATGGTGAGAATCTAATCTCTAAACCGCCCGGATGGAAAAGTATAGATCAAGACGAAGGCGGATTTAAAAGCAAAGTTTGGGATTCTGGAATCTATGCTGACATTCATCACCCCGGGAGCCTGAGAATCTATTTGAAGCTACTCAGAAGCTTTACATGCCTAGTTTGGGACCCCGGAGGCCATTGGCATTCCAAGCATTGGTGGAGATTTCTGGATGAATTTAAGCATAAGCCGCCATAACAAGAAGCTCATCCAATGTCCAACTTAAGGACTTTAACTAAAAGTGCTAGGTGGGAGACAACCCACCATGGTATGATCGTCCCTTTTAGTTTTATTTGTTTTCAAGTTTTATTTTATTTTATTGAACCTAGAGTTTTGCATCTCATTCATATTAATCATTGCATTTTGCATACTGCATAAAAAAGGGTGCGCGACGCGATCGCATCATTCATGCGATCGTGTCAAGTTGTGAAAACACTTCCCACGCGACCGCGTCATTCACGCGGCCGCGTGACCTGGAGATCGGCGTAAACATCCAACGTCCAGAAAGTTAGGCTGAAATCGTGTGGCCATTGTGCGTTTTGCACAAATGACCCACGCGATCGCGTCATCGCGTCACTTGCACAACCTCAATCCCATGTGACAGCGTGAGCGACGCGATCGCGTCGCGTAGGATTGCACAACATCCCAAAAGGAGACAGAGAGTTGCGCTGAATCGACGCTGAAATTGTGTGTTTCGCAGAAATGCCAGTGACACGATTGCATGCCCCAGGCGATCGTGTCATTCACTCTTTTTGCTCTCCACGCGATCGCGCCATTCATGCGATCGCGTCAACCACTATTTCAGCCCAACCATGCGATCGCGTGCCTCACGCGATCGCGTGGATTCAAATTTATAACCCCCCCAGTCACGCGAACCCTATCAGTCGCGTCCCCCCCCCAAACCCCTCTCCTCCCTCTCTTCTTCTCCAATAACACCACCACCACCCAGCGACCACCACACCACCACCACGCCACCGCCAGACGCCGCCGACCACCCAGACCCCGCCGCCACCCACCCCCTTCCTCCTTCCCCCCTCTCTCTTCTTCTTTCTTCTTCTTCTTGTTTATTGCTGCTCTGTACACTGAATTTTCATGTTTATATTCCTTATATGTAATTACAGCTTTAATTTTGATTCATATGAACTATTCTGTTGCTGTTTATTTTCCGGGACAATCCAATTTTAGCCGGAATGCTGCCCAAATTTCTATAAAATGTTTCCATTCATGTCTTGATTTTGGCATTTTCAACTGTGCTTTCTTTAGATCTAACAAAAACAATTCATGAATGCCAGGGCAAGCTTTCTTATTCTCTTTGATTTCCTGGTTCATAAATTGCATTTTTGATGTTTGATTCCATTTTTGCTAATTCTATATCTATCTGAATCATCATCAACCTGTTTTCCATGTTTGGTTATGAGTTACCTGTAGCCTTTAATTGTGAATGCTTGTTACTTAGAAACTTATCATTATGCCACTTACTTTAACCAACTTTTTACTAACTCACTAATGTTAACTTCCTAACTCTTTTTCAATTCTAACCAACTTAACCTTTAAAAACTTCTCTTCTGATTTTCTTTCACTTTCTTTTAACATACTAACCATGGTATGATGTATTTTTTCTATTTAACATGAATTCAATTACATTTTGGATTGTGATTTCTTCTTTTCGAACTTTTAACTCCTATTCAATCCTTAATGCACATTTACTTAGCTCATATTCATTACTCTCCTGCTCTTTTACCACTATGTGCTTCTTTTGTTAATTGCCTCCTTGTTTTCCTGTTTTTATTATATCCTTGAATTCTGTTTTTCAGGATGTCGGACTCCCATAGAAAAGAGAAAGGAAAGGCCACAACTGGCAAACGGAAAAGAGGAGAAGCTTCTTTTTCTATCATAGATCTCAAGCATGATGCCTCCTTGCGGGAGAAAAATTTTACCCCGCAGGAGAAGGCCGACCAGCTAATCCCTGCTACTGATCCAATAAAGTTTGCAAATCGATACTGTGAGCTGAGGTATCTGGTGTTTGCAACCTCCAGGAACCTATACCTGGAGAGGACTCTGAAGATCCCAGAAGAACTCCAGTAATACACCTCTGAGCAAATCAAACAAAGAGGCTGGTTCTTCTTGGAAAGACCCCTGACTGAGGTCAATGCATCTTGGGTTAGGGAATTCTACTGCAATTACTTCAAAACCTCCCTAGATGCAGTGAACCTAAGAGGGAAGCAGATTCTGGTCACTGGAGAGGCAATTGAAGATGTCCTGAAGCTTCTGCCAAAAACTGATCAGCTGGATGGTTATCAGAAAGCTGAGGAAGATATGCATATCATGCGATTTGATTGGGATGCAGTAAAGGCCAGGATAGCCCTTGACCCAACCATTCCTTGGATTATGGGTCAGAATACTACCATGCCAAAGGGAATCAAGCAGATTTACTTGAATGATGAGGCTCGGCTATGGCATCAGATACTTAGCAACTTCATTATGCCGAGTACTCACGAGATTGAGATACCAGCCGCTATGATTACTCTCCTTTGGTGTGTGATGGAGGGTAAGGACCTGTACCTACCACGCTTTATCCGGTACCATATGGCCAGGGTCCACGTCCGAGGCACTCTTTCCTTTCCTTATCTGGTTACACAGCTAGGCTGTCGAGCTGACGTGCCTTGGGAGGATGCTGATGAAAAGCCACCTGCTGCAGAATGCAAGAAGATTATCCCTTACAGTAGGAACTTTCTGGCTTTGGGTTACAGACCTCAATTCCTCACTGCTACTGCTGAGACAGCCACACCATCTGCCGACCCCTCTTCTTCCATAGCTACCCCTGCCACCACCACTGCACCTCCACCTGCCCCAGAGCCCATCTATCATCTAGTGCACCGCCTGTTTCGACGGCTTGACCAGATGGAGCGTCGCAACAAGTGACGCTATGAGCACCTGAAGCTGATGATACGCTCTGGCAACATCCCTTCCGAGCCTGACACACCATCTGAGGCATCTGAGGAGGAGGCGGATGCTCACGAGGGAGAGAGCCATCCATAGAGCGAGGCAGAGCAGGCAAGCACCCAGCAGGCAGCATCACATCAGGAGGCTCCGCCTCAGATTTAGGCTGTAGACCCCGAGATCCCTATCCAGTCAGCACCTCCTCTAAAGCAGGCTGATCCTCAGACCACTACCACAGAGACCCCGGCTACCCACCCTTCCAATGATGACACCCCTTCACACCCTGCTTGAGTGAGCATCGGGGACGATGCTACATTTTAAGTGTGGGGAGGTCGCCATCTCTGGCGCTTTTTTTTGGTGAACCACTACATACTCTTTTTATTTATTTTGCTTCTTTTCTGTATTTTCTCTTTATTTTTATTTTTATGTATTTATTCTATGTTGCACTTTAGTTTATATTTTAGCCATTTAGTTTAGTTGCAATTCTAACTTATTAGTTATAGAAATTATGGATTAATTAGTATAGTTGACCCTTTTTAGTATAAGATAGCTTAGTTTAAATTGAAAATATAAAAAGGAAGTAAACTAGGGACTTGAACATAATAGAAACAATCCACACACCTTGTATATATAGCATTACATGTTAGTTAGTTAATGACATTTCATCAAGGAGAAACACTAGAACTTTAAAGCCATTCAATATAAGTTTTACATTGAGAATAATGAGAATTTTTAACTAAACCTGCATGACATACATAATTGATATATGATTTTTGAACTAGAGAATACACAGCCTGTGAGTTTTGAGCTTAATTGTATGGTTACATTCAAACCATAATATTTTATTCCTGTGTGTTCCACCCTTCTTGTTTATTCTGGTGTTCTTTACTTTGTTTTAATCTATATGTCCAATTATTGAATAGAAATACATACCAAGAGAGTGATTGAGGCCATTATTTGATTTTAGCTCACTTATCCCAAAATAGCTTACCTTTTACATCACCCTTGTTAGCCCCCTTGAGCCTTTAAATCCCCTTTTATTCTATAAACCACATTACTAGCCTTAAGCAGAAAAACAAAATAAAAATCCCAAGTTGAATCCTTGGTTAGCTTAAGTTAGAAATTGTGTATGGTTTAGATGGGGAAAACCTATTGGGAACATGGATGATAAAAACAAAAGGTAGAAAAGTTGAAAAGAATAAAATAATTCAAATAAAAATTTTGGGACGCATGCTCATGTGAAATCAAAATAATTGAATTACCATGTGCATAAAAAAAAAAGTGTTATTTTTTTTCAATAGTTGAATAAAGGGGACACAAAAGAATTCCCCAAACGTGAAATAAAGCAATGCACATGGGATAAAAATAATAAATATTGAAACATGAGCATGTGACATCAAAAGTGGGAAAATATGGGAAAATAGGTAAAGAAGCTTTGCTTTAGAAAGTATGTATGTTAGGTGAGATCTTAGACTAATTAAGGATTCACTTATTAGCTCACTTAGCCTTATACATATACCCTTACCTTTACCTTGGCCCTATTACAACCTTAATTAAAGACCTCATGACTTTTGTATGTCTATATTCTATAATTGTTGATTGGTTAGATGAAGAACAAAGTTATAGAAAGTAAGAATAAAAAGAAGAATAGAGTGATTAACCCAATAAACAATGAGTGACTAGAGAGTAAACACAAAATCCAGTGAGGGTTCAATAGCTCATTAACATATATCTCTGCTTGAATTATTAATTGTCTTGCAAGTTTATAAAATGTTTTTCTCTCCCATCTCAACTGTAAAAGTGCTTTATCACTATCTAAGGTTTGGCTATATATATATATATATAACTCCTTGAAAATGTGAATTAATTCAATTACATGCAAGCTTTATATACAAGTGAATAAAAAAAATTTAGAATTGCTTGGTGCATCTAGGTAGTTGCATTTAGATTAGATTGCATTGCATGGCATTCCACCACTTTAACCTAAGATTACTCTTGGACTTAGCATGAGGACATGCTATTGTTTAAGTGTGGGGAGGTTGATAAACCCATATTTTATGATATATTTTGTGCTTAATCTGAGTAATTTATTCAATCCTTCACCCACTTATTCATATTAATTGCATGGTTTTACTTTCCCTTCCTTATTATGTGATGTAAGTGAAAAACATGTTTCCTATGCTTTAAAATTAATTATTTTAAATACCTTTATTTTCATTCGATGCCGTGATTAGTATGTTGAGTAGTTTCAGATCTTCTAAGGCAGGAATGACTTAAAGGATGGAAAGAAAACATACAAAAATGGAAGGAAAGCATAAAACGGAGTTTTTGGAGAAACTGGCAGCCACGCGATTGCATGGACGACGCGGCCGCATGCCAAGCGCGAAGAAGCATTGACACGGCCGCATGACTGACGCGACCGCGCGCCTTAAGCAGAACACATATGACGCGGTCGCATGACTGACGCGACCGCGTGACAAGAAAAACTCGGAATGACGCGACCGCGTGACCCACGCGGACGCGTGACAGAGGCCACGCACCAGAAATTGCAGAAAACGCTCCCAGCGAATTCTGAAGCCCTTTTTGGCCCAAATCCATGTCCAGAAGGCATAGACCAGAGGTTATGAAGTGGGAGAATGCATTCATTCAGGGGAAGACACCACTTTAGTTTAGTTTTCATGATTTAGATTTAGTTTAGAGAGAGGTTCTCTCCTCTCTCTTCTCTCTTAGGATTAGGATTTAGGATTTCTCTTAGATTTAGGAGTGACTCTCGATCCCAGGTTCAATGTTCCTTTACTTTAAGCTTCCCTTTCACTTTTTATTCATTCCATTACTTTAGTTGGTTATTTGATGTTGCAATTTAATTTATGAATTCTTCCATGTTACAGATTACTCTTTTGAATTAATGTTATTTGAGGTATTTCAGTTTAATATTGCTTTCTCTTATTTACATTATTGTTATTCCGACCTGAAGACTTTTTTATTCCAGTAGATTTACTTTCCTCCTTTTGGTCTTGGTTAAGAAATTAGTAACTCAGGAGTTATCAAACTCAAACATGAATGATAATTGTTATCTTTGTTAATTAAACTGAACTTCAATAATCTCAATCTTTTCTTAGGAAATAAGTAGGATTCGAAGATCAAACCAATTAATCACTTGACCTTCCTTCATCTTGGTAAAGGTTAACAAAGTGGAATTAAGATTCAATTCTCATCATCATTGATAAGGATAACTAGGATAGGACCTCTAATTTCTCATACCTTACCAAAAGTTTATTTACAGCCATTTATTTGTTTTACTTGCCATTTAAATTACTTGCTCTTCATTTACTTTAATTGCTAATTAAACTATTCACTCCTCATTCTCAAAACCCCAATTTACAATCTCCATAACTAATAATAAGAACATACTTCCCTGCAGTTCCTTGAGAAGACGACCCGAGGTTTGAATACTTCGGTTATCAACTTATTTAGGGGTTTGTTACTTATGGCAACCAAAATGTTTGTACGAAGGGATTTCTGTTGGTTTAGAGACTATATCTACAACACGACTATTTTTATGAAATTCTTTACCGGCAAAAATCCTAATGTTAAAATGGCGCCAATGCCGGGGAACTGCAATCGTGTGCCTTATTATTGGTAATTGTAAATATTTTTCTTTTACTTGTTTATTTGTCTTTATTTTTCCCCTCTTTATTTCTTTTTAGCTACTATGAATTTCACCCGTTTCGCTTTGAGTTTGGTTCTAATGTTATTGAAAGGAATGGAAGTTATAACAGGAACATGCATCAAGGTCAGAGCAATCAAAGATGGATGGAGCCAAGAGGATCTGATAAACCCTTTAGGCAACAACACCCTCCAAGATATCATGGACAAAGACCATTCTACAATGCATACCAAGGAAATAGACATGGTGGGCAACCTTGTAATTACCAACAAGCCCCACCCTGTGCTTATAGGCCATCCTCTCAACGTAACTTCGAACCACCACACTCACAAGCTCCTTTTCACCATTCGCCACCACATGATCCTCATTTACCCCAGTTCCAATCCAATCACTCCCAAACACCACCACTTCCCCCTGTACCATATCCAAATCTATCACCCCGAGAATCAGAGGTTCGCCTCAAAGAAATAGTAAATCGACTTCAAACAATCCTTCATCAACTGGAGCAAGCAGTAAGTCAATTATCTTCTAGACGTTTGAAAATTCAAGGACATCCCACAGCCCTATGTGGACAATCTAACGAAGAGCGTAGTATGAAGGAAATACTAGAAACTCCAATAGACAAGACAGAACATGGCTTCGTACTGGAACAAGTAGAGGAAGCTGTCATTATTGAAGAAGAAGAGTTGGTTGAAGACTTAGGAGACGCTGAACCTCCATGGGAATCCAAAGTTGTGGAGCATTCTGTCAAGGATGTTACAATTGATGCTAAGGAGGATTGTGCGCAGTCCCCGAGGCAGATATTTCATGAAGAACTAGACAGAATAATCCAAGAAGCAAATTTCCTTGATGATGATAGTCACAAGTCAAGTTCTTCTGGTAATGAGCTTGCATCCGCGAGTGAATTCTCTGAGATTGAAGACTCTTCCCCAAGTGAATATGAAGATGATACGGAGGTAGATTTCTCTCAACCTCCAGTCTATGACTTAGGTGATAAGGAAGATATAGATGACTTTGATCAAGACATGGATACATTTGAAGAATCTTGCAAGGAAGTGGAGAATTTCACAGAAGAGCACAAGGGAGTAGATCTCACAGAACCACTGGAACCACCTATCCCAAGGCCATTACCACCCAATACAAGCTTCAAGTGGTACAATCCTTAACCTTTAACTGTATTTTTCCACTTGAATATGGTTTGCTTGAAACAGATGGCCAGCTTAGAGCTCTCTGCGGCTTTAAGAGTAAGCGGGAAATGGCTCGTACTCAGAGCTGGTGCACAATGTTCAATAAAGTTCCATGCTTCAACTCGAAGTGCACGGATTGGCATCATGATCAATCGGATGGATCTCGGAAAACGTTTGGTTACCCTGGTGAGAATCTAATCTCTAAACCGCCCGGATGGAAAAGTATAGATCAAGACGAAGGCGGATTTAAAAGCAAAGTTTGGGATCCTAGAATCTATGCTGACATTCGTCACCCCGGGAGCCTGAGAATCTATTTGAAGCTGCTCAGAAGCTTTACATGCCTAGTTTGGGACCCCGGAGGCCATTGGCATTCCAAGCATTGGTGGAGATTTCTGCATGAATTTAAGCATAAGCCGCCATAACAAGAAGCTCATCCAATGTCCAACTTAAGGACTTTAACTAAAAGTGCTAGGTGGGAGACAACCCACCATGGTATGATCGTCCCTTTTAGTTTTATTTGTTTTCAAGTTTTATTTTATTTTATTGAACCTAGAGTTTTGCATCTCATTCATATTAATCATTGCATTCTGCATACTGCATAAAAAGAAGGGTGCGCGACGCGACCGCATCATTCATGCGATCGCGTCAAGTTGTGAAAACACTTCCCACGCGACCGCGTCATTCACGTGGCCGCGTGACCTGGAGATCGGCGTAAACATCCAACGTCCAGAAAGTTAGGCTGGAATCGTGCGGCCATTGTGCGTTTTGCACAAATGACCCACGCGATCGCGTCACTTGCACAACCTCAATCCCATGCGACAGCGTGAGCGACGCGATCGCGTCGCGTAGGATTGCACAACATCCCAAAAGGAAACAGAGAATTACGCTGAAACGACGCTGAAATTGTGCGTTTCGCACAAATGCCAGCGACGCGATCGCATGCCCCAGGCGATCGCGTCATTCACTCTTTTTGCTCTCCACGCGATCGCGCCATTCATGCGATCGCGTCAACCACTATTTCAGCCCAACCAAGCGACCGCGTGCCCACACAATCGCGTGGATTCAAATTTATAACCCCCGAGTCTTGCGAACCCTATCAGTCGCACCCCCCCCCCCAAACCCCTCTCCTCCCTCTCTTCTTCTCCAATAACACCACCACCACCCAGCTACCACCACAACACCACCACGCCACCGCTAGACGCCGCCGACCACCCAGACCCCGCCGCCACCCACCCCCTTCCTCTTTTCCCCCTCTCTCTTCTTCTTTCTTCTTCTTCCCCCGTAACCGCCACTGCCCTCCGTGACCACCACCCGCCGCCGCCGCCGTCACCGCCCATCGCCACCCATGCCCCCTTCCTTCCCCTATTACCCACTACCCCCATTACACCCCCCTTTCCCTCCCTTCCTCCGAACTGCAGCCACCGCTGCCGCGCTGCCCTCTTCCACTGCGCCGGACGCCACCGCCGTCATCCCTAGCCACTTCTCTGCCCCAATCTCTTTCTTACGCCTACCAGGTTCCGACGAACGCCACCCTTCTATCCTTCATAGTTAATTCATATTTTTCTATTTATGTTCGTCATTAGGCTAGCTAGATATGCATGTTGTAGTGGATTCTAGGTTGTTAGGTAGCCTAGGATGTGGTTAGTGGATTTAGGTCAGTTTAATTACGCTGTTCGTGTTTCTTGTTTTATTCTGCTGTTGCTGTGATGATTGTAATGTTCATATGCTGTACTTCCTTGTTTCTTGCTGCTCTGTACACTGAATTTTCATGTTTATATTCCTTATATGTAATTACAGCTTTAATTTTGATTCATATGAACTATTCTGTTGCTGTTTATTTTCCGGGACAATCCAATTTTAGCCGGAATGCTGCCCAAATTTCTATAAAATGTTTCCATTCATGTCTTGATTTTGGCATTTTCAACTGTGCTTTCTTTAGATCTAACAAAAACAATTCATGAATGCCAGGGCAAGCTTTCTTATTCTCTTTGATTTCCTGGTTCATAAATTGCATTTTTGATGTTTGATTCCATTTTTGCTAATTCTATATCTATCTGAATCATCATCAACCTGTTTTCCATGTTTGGTTATGAGTTACCTGTACCTTTAATTGTGAATGCTTGTTACATAGAAACTTATCATTATGCCACTTACTTTAACCCACTTTTTACTAACTCACTAATGTTAACTTCCTAACTCTTTTTCAATTCTAACCAACTTAACCTTTAAAAACTTCTCTTCTGATTTTCTTTCACTTTCTTTTAACATACTAACCATGGCATGATGTTAATTTTTCTATTTAACATGAATTCAATTACATTTTAGATTGTGATTTCTTCTTTTCGAACTTTTAACTCCTATTCAATCCTTAATGCACATTTACTTAGCTCATATTCATTACTTTCCTGCTCTTTTGCCACTATGTGCTTCTTTTGTTAATTGCCTCCTTGTTTTCCTGTTTTTATTATATCCTTGAATTCTGTTTTTCAGGATGTCAGACTCCCACATAAAAGGGAAAAGAAAGGCAACAACTGACAAACGGAAAAGGGGAGAAGCCTCTATGTCTATCATAGATCTCATGCATGATGCCTCCTTGCGGGAGAAAAATTTTACCCCGCAGGAGAAGGCCGACCAGCTAATCCCTGCTACTGATCCAGTAAAGTTTGCAAACTGATACTGTGAGCTAAGGTATCCGGTGTTTGTAACCTCCAGGAACCTATACCTGGAGAGGACTCTGAAGATCCCAGAAGAACTCCAATAACACACCTCTGAGAAAATCAAACAAAGAGGCTGGTTCTTCCTGGAAAGACCCCTGACTGAGGTCAATACATCTTGGGTTAGGGAATTCTACTGCAATTACTTCAAAACCTCCCTAGATGCAGTGAACCTAAGAGGGAAGCAGATTCTGGTCACTGAAGAGGCAATTGAAGATGTCCTGATGCTTCTGCCAAAAACTGATCAGTTGGATAGTTATTAGAAAGCTGAGGAAGATATGCACTTCATGCGATTTGATTGGGATGCAGTAAAGGCCAGGATAGCCCTTGACCCGACCGTTCCTTGGTTTATGAGTCAGAACACTACCATGCCAAAGGGAATCAAGCGGATTTACTTGAATGATGAGGCTCGGCTATGGCATCAGATACTTAGCAACTTCATTATGCCGAGTACTCATAAGACTGAGATACCAGCCGCTATGATTACTCTCCTTTGGTGTGTGATGGAGGGTAAGGACCTGTAACTGCCACGCTTTATCCGGTACCATATGGCCAGGGTCCACGTCCGAGGCACTCTTTCCTTTCCTTATCTGGTTACACAGCTAGGCCGTCGAGCTGACGTGCCTTGGGAGGATGCTGATGAAAAGCCACCTGCTACAGAATGCAAGAAGATTATCCCTCACAGCAGGAACTTTCTGGCTTTGGGTTACAGACCTCAATTCCTCACTGCTACTGCTGAGACAGCCACACCATCTGCCGACCCCTCTTCTTCCACAGTTACCCTTGCCACCATCACTGCACCTCCACCTGCCCTAGAGCCCATCTATCATCTAGTGCACCGCCTGTTTCGACGACCTGACCAGATGGAGCGTCGCAACAAGTGACGCTATGAGCACCTGAAGCTGATGATACGCTCTGGCAACATCCCCTCCGAGCCTGACACACCATCCGAGGCATCTGAGGAGGAGGCGGATGCTCACGAGGCAGAGACCCATCAACAGAGCAAGGCAGAGCAGGCAGGCACCCAGCAGGCAGCATCACATCAGGAGGCTCTGCCTCAGATTCAGGCTGTAGACCCCGAGATCCCTATCCAGTCAGCACCTCCTCTGCAGCAGGCTAATCCTCAGACCACTACCACAGAGACCCCAGCTACCCACCCTTCCAGTGATGACACCCCTTCACACCCTGCTTGAGTGAGCATCGGGGACGATGCTACATTTTAAGTGTGGGGAGGTCGCCATCTCTGGCGCTTTTTTTTGGTGAACCACTACATACTCTTTTTATTTATTTTGCTACTTTTCTGTATTTTCTCTTTATTTTTATTTTTATTTTCTCAGTACTTATATATATTACTATTTTTATGTATTTATTCTATGTTGCACTTTAGTTTATATTTTAGCCATTTAGTTTAGTTGCAATTCTAACTTATTAGTTATAGAAATTGTGGATTAATTAGTATAGTTGACCCTTTTTAGCATAAGATAGCTTAGTTTAAATTGAAAATATAAAAAGGAAGTAAACTAGGGACTTGAACATAATAGAAACAATCCACACACCTTGTATATATAGCATTACATGTTAGTTAGTTAACAACATTTCATCAAGGAGAAATACTAGAACTTTAAAGCCATTCAATATAAGTTTTACATTGAAAATAATGAGAATTTTTAACTAAACCTGCATGACATACATAATTGATATATGATTTTTGAACTAGAGAATACACAGCCTGTGAGTTTTGAGCTTAATTGTATGGTTACATTCAAACCATAATATTTTATTCCTGTGTGTTCCGCCCTTCTTGTTTATTCTGGTGTTCTTTACTTTGTTTTAATCTATATGTCCAATTATAGAATAGAAATACATACCAAGAGAGTGATTGAGGCCATTATTTGATTTTAGCTCACTTATCCCAAAATAGCTTACCTTTTACATCACCCTTGTTAGCCCCCTTGAGCCTTTAAATTCCCTTTTATTCTATAAACCACATTACTAGCCTTAAGCAGAAAAACAAAATAAAAATCCCAAGTTGAATCCTTGGTTAGCTTAAGATAGAAATTGTGTATAGTTTACATGTGGGAAACCTATTGGGAACATGGATGATAAAAACAAAAGGTAGAAAAGTTGAAAAGAATAAAATAATTCAAATAAAAATTTTGGGACGCATGCTCATGTGAAATCAAAATAATTGAATTACCATGTGCATAAAAAAAAAGTGTTATTTTTTTTCAATAGTTGAATAAAGGGGACACAAAAGAATTCCCCAAACGTGAAATAAAGCAATGCACATGGGATAAAAATAATAAACATTGAAACATGAGCATGTGACATCAAAAATGGGAAAATATGGGAAAATAGGTAAAGAAGCTTTGCTTTAGAAAGTATGTATGTTAGGTGAGATCTTAGACTAATTAAGGATTCACTTATTAGCTCACTTAGCCTTATACATATACCCTTACCTTTACCTTGGCCCCATTACAACCTTAATTAAAGACCTCATGACTTTTGTATGTCTATATTCTATAATTGTTGATTGGTTAGATGAAGAACAAAGTTATAGAAAGTAAGAATAAAAAGAAGAATAGAGTGATTAACCCAATAAACACTGAGTGACTAGAGAGTAAACACAAAATCCAGTGAGAGTTCAATAACTCATTAACATATATCTCTACTTGAATTATTAATTGTCTTGCAAGTTTATAAAATGTTTTTCTCTCCCATCTCAACTGTAAAAGTGCTTTATCACTATCTAAGGTTTGGCTATATATAAATGACTCCTTGAGAATGTGAATTAATTCAATTACATGCAAGCTTTATATACAAGTGAATAAAAAAAAGTTTAGAATTGCATGTTGCATCTAGGTAGTTGCATTTAGATTAAATTGCATTGCATGGCATTCCACCACTTTAACCTAACATTACTCTTGGACTTAGCATGAGGACATGCTATTGTTTAAGTGTGGGGAGGTTGATAAACCCATATTTTATGATATATTTTGTGCTTAATCTTGAGTGATTTATTCAATCCTTTAGCCACTTATTCATATTAATTGCATGGTTTTACTTTCCCTTCCTTATTATGTGATGTATGTGAAAAACATGTTTCCTATGCTTTAAAATTAATTATTTTAATTACCTTTATTTTCATTCGATGCCGTGATTAGTATGTTGAGTAGTTTCAGATCTTCTAAGGCAGGAATGACTTAAAGGATGGAAAGAAAACATACAAAAATGGAAGGAAAGCATAAAACGGAGTTTTTGGAGAAACTGGCAGCCACGCGATTGCATGGACGACGCGGCCGCATGCCAAGCGCGAAGAAGCATTGACACGGCCGCATGACTGACGCAACCGCGTGACAAGGAAAAACTCCGAATGACGCGACCGCGTGACCCACGCGGATGCATGATAGAGACCACGCACCAGAAATTGCAGAAAACGCTCCCAGCGAATTTTGAAGCCCTTTTTGGCCCAAATCCAAGTCCAGAAGGCATAGACCAGAGGTTATGAAGTGAGAGAATGCATCCATTCTGGGGGAGACACCACTTTAGTTTAGTTTTCATGATTTAGATTTAGTTTAGAGAGAGGAGCTCTTAGGATTAGGATTTAGGATTTCTCTTAGTTTTAGGAGTGACTCTCAATCCCAGGTTCAATATTCCTTTACTTTAAGCTTCCCTTTCACTTTTTATTCATTCCATTACTTTAGTTGGTTATTTGATGTTGCAATTTAATTTATGAATTCTTCCATGTTACAGATTACTCTTTTGAATTAATGTTATTTGAGGTATTTCAGTTTAATATTGCTTTCTCTTATTTACATTATTGTTATTCCCATCTGAAGACATTTTTATTCCAGTAGATTTACTTTCCTCCTTTTGGTCTTGGTTAAGAAATCAGTAACTCAGGAGTTATCAAACTCAAACATGAATGATAATTGTTATCTTTGTTAATTAAACTGAACTTCAATAATCCCAATCTTTTCTTAGGAAATAAGTAGGATTCGAAGATCAAACCAATTAATCCCTTGACCTTCCTTTATCTTGGTAAAGGTTAATAAAGTGGAATTAAGATTCAATTCTCACCATCATTTATAAAGATAACTAGGATAGGACCTCTAATTTCTCATACCTTGCCAAACGTTTATTTACAGTCATTTATTTGTTTTACTTGCCATTTAAATTACTTGCTCTTCATTTACTTTAATTGCTAATTAAACTATTCACTCCGCATTCTCAAAACCCCAATTTACAATCTCCATAACCAATAATAAGAACATACTTCCCTGCAGTTCCTTGAGAAGACGACCCAAGGTTTGAATACTTCGGTTATCAACTTATTTAGGGGTTTGTTACTTGAGACAACCAAAATGTTTGTACGAAGGGATTTCTGTTGGTTTAGAGACTATATCTACAACACGAATATTTTTATGAAATTCTTTACCGGTAAAAATTCTAACGTCACACGTGCAGGGACCTGTGCGGACGCACAGATGTGTGCATCCACACACATGCTGAATCCTGACTTGTGCGTATGCACAAGTACCTATGCATATGCACACTTAGACTTATGTCCATTATAGCAAATTGCATATCATTTTGAAGCCCCAGACGTTAGCTTTCCAATGCCGCTGAAACCGCCTCATTTGGACCTCTGTAGCTCAAGTTATGACCAATTTAGTACCCAGAGGTCAGGACGGACAGCTTTCCAAATCATTCCTTCCTTGAATTCTTCCACTTTGCATGCTTTCTTTCCTTTTTCTCAATCCATTCTTGCCTTCAAAACCTTAAATCAATCAAGAAAACATATCAAGGCATCGAATGGGAAAAAAGTTAATTAAAGTTGGCAATTTAAGCATGAAAAGCATATTTTTCACAATTAAGAACAATTAGGAAAGAATTCATAAAAGCATGCTATTTCAATGGATAAGTGCAAGAAAAGTCAATGAAATCCACCCAAATAGAGCAAATAAATACCATAAAATATAGATTCATCACATCCCCACACTTAAACAATAGCATGTCCTCATGCTATACCAAAGGAAGACAAGAAGGGGAATCAACATTTATTCAATGTAACTATCTAAATGCAACCTACCTATATGTATGTAACTATACTATCTAACTATCTATATGTTTTTAATTAGTCCAAATAAATCAATTTCCAAGAAAGCATCTATACACAATCAAGGGCTAAAACAATCATATGATCAAATCACATTCACAATTGAATTGAGTCATATAAAAGAATTTAACCAAACTTACAAGATGACAATGATCAAAGGTGAAAATATGGAATTGAGTAATTGAACCCTCATCGGATGTGTATATACACTCTAGTCGCTCAAAAGTGTTTAGGGTCAATCCACTCAATCCTCCTCTAATCCTGCTTTCTAAAGTTTGTTCTTCATCTAACCAATCAACAAAAATTTAATGTATATATGCAAAAATCATGAGGTCTTTTTAAGGTTGTAATGAGGCTAAGGGTAAAGGTAAGGATATACATATGGCTAAGTGAGCTTGCATTTGAATCTTTGATTAACCTAAGTTCCCACTAACATATACATACCCTATACAATTCTAATATAAAACTTAGCTACCCAAAATCTCACTTTTACATATATACACACACTTATGTATCAAATTCAATTCATCACATATGTATTGACTCTTATTGAGTTTCGCATTGGGGTAATTTTGTCCCCCTTTTCATTATTTTTTATTTATTATTTTTTTCTTTTTTTCTCTTTTTTTTTTTATTTTTTTTCTCAAGAACATAATATGTATACCAACATATCAATGCATATGGTTTTCGTAATATTACATGAGTATGCACCCCAAATTTCTAACATTTTTCAATAAGCATAAAACACATTTTCATCACCCAAAGTTTCCACATTTTCCCCACACTCAAACATCACACAATCTCACTAACTTAAGCTACTCAAAGATTCAAATAAAGGACATTTCATTGTTTTTAGCTTAAGGTTAATGGTGTGGCAAAATAAAAAAAACAAAAGGGGATTAAAAAGGCTGAAAGTGGCAAACAAAGGTAAATGAAAGGGTGGGCTGTTTGGGTTAAGTGAGCTATAAAAAAAGTGATGGCCTCAATCACATAAATGCATAAATATACATTAAATAATGGATATATATAATTAAACAAACCCAAGATTGCAATCATAGAGAAGAGTAACACACAAGAATGAAATAAGTGGTCAAATAATGTAACCATACAATAAGGCTCAAAAACTCACAAGTTGTATGTTCTTTAACTCAAAAACCATATTCCACAATGTATAAATAATGTAAGTTTCAAAAGATTTCAACTCAATTCAATTTGAATTTCAATGCCCTATATAAAAGTGAGCTTCTTCGAAATTTCATTAAATTGACTAACATTTATTCTCTATATATATATATATATATATATATATAATGTGATTGGATGAAAAATGTCAAAAATCTTAAGTTTAATTTCTAATTTCAATCAAACCAAAATAGCAAATATATAGGAAATCAAACTAAGTGCAATCATCATATCATCCCAAATCACAATCAAGACAAAAAACCAAAAAGAACATATGTACAAGCTAAAATTAAGAGTAAAATATCAAAATATACATAACGACTATATAATACTAAGTGCAAGGTGTTGAGAAAGAGAGATTTACGCCCTGAAATTGCGGATCTTCCCCCACGCTTAAACATTGCACGGTCCTCCGTGCATGCACTCAATCCGGGGGGTGAGGGTGAAGAACTAGGAGGCACCACCTTCAGCTGGTGGGCACCGGGGCTCCGGGTTGCTGTAGAAAACAAGAATTGAAGGAAAGGTTATAGTAGTGTGGTAAGATAAAAGACAATGTGCGTATTCTAAGTGTGCACGATTTAGAATACGACACATTGATCGGGCGGAACGGTAACCACATAATAAAAAAAATAGCATGTTCCTCAATTAAATAGCCTAGGGTGAAAGTAAAGAATAAACAAAACTTAAGGTACAAGCAACCCTAGGGAACCACAACTAAAGGGAATCAAGTGTATGAGAAATTGGATATTGAAGGAGTGTAAGTGAAAGCGCAAAATTAATAGAAAATGGCACAATTAACAATAACCAATTCAATGATGAAAAGTGACTACTTATTCATCCTTGGAAATAATGAAATAATCACATGTAAAAGGTGCTTGTTACAAAAAGTGACAAGTCTTGATAAGAATCAAGTTAAGTCAACTCAAAAAAATGTAAAGCATTAACAAGGAACAAATACCTTGTTATGTGA
This sequence comes from Arachis hypogaea, assembly GCF_003086295.3. NCBI lineage: Eukaryota > Viridiplantae > Streptophyta > Magnoliopsida > Fabales > Fabaceae > Arachis > Arachis hypogaea. The sequence goes on from NC_092053.1 coordinate 51,268,472, forward strand.
TTATATTCACTTAAGAATCATGATGACTAAGTAGTTCAACTCAATTCACTAAAGTAAAAGTGCACAATTCATGATTAAGATGCCAAACAAGGAAATAGTCTAACACATATGGTAGATACAACACATGCATTAAACTTGCAATTCATCTAGGCAATCAAATAAAGACTTGATATATAGTGCACATATTCATTAAATCAAAATTCAAGCAATAAGCAACCCAATAATCATCAAGCAAGCACTTGCAACTTATTTAATTAACAAACAACTAAACCAAAACTAATATAATAACTAAAATAAAAGCGAGAAGCAAACAAAATGAACAAGAATAAGTAGAAAATAGGGTTAAAGAGAAGAACAAGAGAGGAGAGAAGAGAAGAAGAGAAGAAAAGAGGCATAGTGAGAAAACAGGGGCGTTCGCACGCAAAGGGTTGTGTGCGTGTGCACACTATGAGGAAAGGGGAAGGTGTGCGAGTGCACCCGCTATGCGAGCGCTCCTGGAAGTAGAGGAATCAGGGTATGTGCGTGTGCACAGGCATGTGTGCGTACACACTAGGCGAAAAAGGGAGAGTGTGCGAGTGCACACTCTATGCGAGCAGAGGGGCTGCCAAAGGTTGTGCGTGCACACGCACAGGTGGGGTTTTTTTTTTTGAGGAAAGGATCACATGTGTGCGCGCACACAAACACGCACAGGCTGTGCCAACGCTTCCACCAGAGTGGTTGCAAGTTGGCGTGTGGACGTACAAGCCTGTGCGGCCGCACATATAGTGCGAAAAAGGGCATGTGTGCGTACGCACAGGGACATGCGGACGCATAGGTCACAGAAAACAGGGAAACGCGCGCGCACAAGGCGTGCTGGCACTGCAAACACGGGGTACAAAGGCTTGTGGGCATACGCACAGTTGGGCGCGTACGCACAGGAAGTGAAAATTTGTTGTTGTGTGCGTGCGCACAAGGCTGTGAATTTGATTATCAAAATGGAATTGTCGTTATAAGTATAGTCCTAACCCAACAAATTGATCATCAATCAAATAATAAAGTCAATACAAAATAAAAACCGAGAGTATTTAGACTCCTGGGTCGTCTTCCCTAGGAGTTGCAATCAAGTGTACATTTATTGGCTATGAGAGAGCATGGGAAATTGGGAATGAAAGCAAGAGAGCAAGGGAATGTAAATAGCAAGGAAGCAAATAAACATGCAAGGAATTTAAATGGCAACTCGTGGCAAGAATTGGGGAGTTTAGGAGTCCTATCCTAGTTATGGACCACAACCATAGCAATTGTGTGGAATCAATCCAAATTAATCAATCCTCCTTGAGAATTAGTCAAAAGCATAATTGATCTCAATCCATAAGTCCTAGTCAAGTCACTAATTACTTAGTGAAAGATTAGCGTCAATGGAAACCAAACCAATTAACTATTCTCACACAATGCGGAATGGACATCTGCAACTCAATTCCACCCAAACATCCAATTTCTCAACCAAGAGTATGAAAACTAAATATGCAAGAAATTGAACATCAAAGCAATAAAAGTCAAGCAATAAAATGCAAGGAAAGGAAACTTAAAATGCAAGAAAACATCTTGGCAAGTAATTGAGGACTAAGGCTACCTATCCTAGCAATTGACCACAAACACATGATGATTATGAAGAGTTAATCCTACTTAGTCAACCTTACATCGAAGATAAGTCAAATAGGCATAGTTAATTTTAGTCCCTAAGTCCTATGTCAACACTAAAGGGTCACATAGAGTCAAGGGAAAGCAAATCAACTAACTACTCTAATGTATCAAATAAGAATGGACATCAATGACTCAAGGATCACCAAAGTCAACAATTTCAAACCAAGAGTATAGAAAAAATAAGTAAAAACTAAGCCAAGCATTTTATCAAACACTTGGTGTGCATGAGAATAAAATAATATTAAATTGCAATAAAATAAATTCTAAAACTACCAAAGCAAGAAAATGACAATAACAACTCAAGAAAGTAATAAATGAGCATAAAACATAAATTTGTATTAATTGAAATTAAAATGTTACAAGAGTGTCATAAAACATAAAATGACAAAATAAAGGAAATAGTAAGAGAAATGAAGAAGAACAAAGATGCAATAACAATAAATGACAAGAAAAAGTAAATGAAAATAAGAATTAAACATAGAAATTACAAGAAATTAAACTAAAGAACCCTAATTCTAGAGAGAGGGGGGAGCTTCTCACTCTAGAAACTAAGAGAAAATATCATAAAAATTAAACCTAATTGCCCCCTTCTCCAAGCTTCAATTTGGCTTGAAATAGCTTCAAAAATGAGTTGAATTGGGTTTTAGGGGCCCAAAAATCGCTGCCAGCGAGTTGCAATTGATGAGGTCACGTGCAGGGACCTGTGCGGATGCACAGATGTGTGCCTCCGCACACATGCTGAATCCTGACTTGTGCATACGCATAATTACCTGTGTGTACACACACTTATATTTATATGCACTATAGTAAATTGCATATCATTTTGAAGCCCTGGACGTTAGCTTTCCAATGCCACTGAAACCGCCTCATTTGGACCTCTGTAGCTCAAATTATGACAAATTTAGTACTGAGAGGTCAGGACGGACAGCTTTCCAAATCATTCCTTCCTTGAATTCTTCCACTTTGCATGCTTTTCTTCTGCTTTCTCAAGCCATTCTTGCCATTAAAACCTTAAATTACTCAAGCAAACATATCAAGGCATCGAATGAGAGAAAAGTGAATTAAAGTTGGAAATTTAAGTATGAAAAGCATATTTTTGACAATTAAGCACAATTAGGAAAGAATTCATAAAAGCATGCTATTTCAATGGATAAGTACAAGAAAAGTCAATGAAATCTACCGAAATAGAGCAAATAAGTACCATAAAATGTGGATTCATCACATATCCTACTGCCTTCTGATGGTCTTAATACAATGAGTAAGCTACATCACACTACAATATTTCCACAATCAGTATGCTATACATAACTACTCCAATAACAATAATCATTCAAATCATAAAAACTAATTTAACTAATTTAATTCAACCATTAAATTTAAAAACTAATTTAATTGGTGACAAATACTAATTTAATTACGAATTCTAATTCAAAGTATAAAACATCTATAGCAACTCTAAACTAATATAAGACAAATTCAACCTTACCTCTAAGAAATCTATCCTGACTAGCAAGTCATAGCCTTATCTAGCCTTCTCAATAGCTTTGTCTAACATATACCAAAAATCCTACTTTATCTATCCTTACCTATAATTACATCAATACTATCACAATCATTTTAAAACTAATACATTAAGATTGAACTTTTACTCTGATTGAAAATCAATAGGAATTTTAAACACTAACCTATTCATTTATACATCCAACAATATGAGCAACACTATCAAATCGGTAGAGACGCTGCCTTTCATTCCTCTTTTCCATCTATCATGGACACTTCTTTTAGACACCACATGCTAGATTTTCGTTAGATTCTTTGAAGAAAAATAGGGTGGAGAGGTTGGAATGATAAATCAAAGTGACAAAAATTAAAATATATAAGCATGTATCATGGTATGTCGGTTTAACTCAAAATCTATCTTTTATTATTATAAAGTTGGAAAGTCCCCAACAGTGGACTACTACCCAGCCCATCGACACTTGCTTTTAACTTCACTATTACATCTATTTCTAAAATTCTAAAACTAAATTGGGGAAGAAAATGATTTATCGATTTAGGTTATTTCTTTTTAACCTTTGGTTGAAACATTACACCAGGCGCTGGAATTGGGGAAAATGGGGAGACGAGATGTCAACTAGGTGCATTAGCATAATGCGACTTTTTTCTACGATGTTAGGCTACGGCAATCTCGAGACGAGGTACATTAGCGTAATGCGACTTCTTGATTGAGTGATAAGAGAAATGTTAGCTTCTGATTGGCAGATGACGGTGAGCCATAGATCCAGAGATAAAAATCCGAGGTATAGTATAATTAAATCTTTTAAATTGGTTTTAACTTTCAAATCTGGTGCTCTTTTCATTCTTTTTAAGAGAGTGGTGTTTAGGGTTTGGATTCCGAATAGTGTTCTTTGTATCGTCTATATATTCTATTCAAATTGGATTTGCGAATATATGTCCGATTCAAATTCCATAGCTTTTAAAAAAAACATCTTTTGTATACTTGATAGAGCTGTGCCTTCCTGTGTTTTGCTATGGCTCTCATGAATCCTGTTGGTGCTTTGAATAAAAAAGTGGATGCTATTATAGATATCAACCCAATGAAGCTGGCTTAGACTCTGAAAGTCGGGATTATGCGCCTGTACGAGTTTCCTAGCAAGTGGAACCCAAGAGAGATTTACAGCATGGAGTTGGTGATTCAAGATGAAAGGGTCAATTACTAAACCTTAGACTTTTCTAATTAGATTCACTTTGGATTTTTTATCCATTATGGTTTATTCTATTTGCTTTTTTTGGCGGAGGGTGATCGTATACACTGTTCCATCCCGTAGTCAAATATGGTGGTATTTAGGACCTTGATTCGTGAGCATGAACTTTATGCAATAAAAAAATTTATTGTTCAAGTAATAGGATAATTTGTGCGAACAACTAGCCACAAGTATAAATTGAGCTTTTATACCAAGACCTCTGTTAGTTTGCTTCCCAGCGACAATTTTCTATTTAATTCTTTTCAGTTTATCTCATATGAGAAGATTGAGGCAATGGTTGGTGTGAACAAGAACCATTTGCTGGGTAAATCAAGTTACTGATTATTTATTTTGTTCATTCTTTTAACGTTAGTGTATCATGTTGGTTACTTATTTGGTTAAATTTGTATGTATCTTTAAGAATCTCTTTACTCTTTGGGTTGCTTTGTGTACTCTTTTGTAGACTGTATGGGTCATGTCGTAGGAAGAGAGGACGTTACACCATTGGTTACAAAATCAGGAGAGGAAAGTAAATGCATTAAACTACACTTGGAAGATCTAGAGTCCGTTTCCTATTTATTTTCAATTCTTTTTTTGGTTTTATGATTTACCATTGATTTATCATTTGGGTGGGCTTTGTTTACATTGTTTGTCCTTATATTTTGTTCCACTTAAAAAATTAGGAAAAATATCATGAAGTGCACCCTCTTTGGTGACTTGGTTGACAAAGCCCTTGGCTTATTTGATAAAGATGATGGTCAGCCTATTATCTTGGTGGCACAATTCTTTAAGCCTAATTTCTATCTCAATAAGGTCAATGATCAAAATAGCCTTTATGCCTCTTACCTGTTTTTTAACCCTGAGATCCCCAATGTTCTTGCATTCAAGAATAGGTGTGTTGAAGATCCGTAGTCTGTCTTCACTTAACGGGCTCCCTTATTTCATTAATTTCACTATAATATTTTCGTAAGATTGTTTACTTATTTTATCTCATGTGCTTCAGGTTAATAAAGAGAGGTGATCTAAAGGCTCAGTGTATTAATTATATACAGAGCCATCCCGTAAATTCAATTAGTGATGAGTTGCATGGTGGTTCCTTACTAATCACTACTATTGAGGAAGTCTTGGACAAAACAAATGTAAGCTTCTCTATTGTTGATTTTTTTCAACCATGGTGTGCTTTGTTCATGTGGGTCTACTACGTACTAGCGTTATTGTGTTTTTTTGTGCAGGAAGCTTCATGTTGGATAATAGCCACTGTGGTTTCTATTGAAGTTGGTGGAAATGATTGGTATTATGATTTGTGCAAGAGTTCTCCCAGAAAGGTGAAGGAGAATAAAGGTTGTTATTCGTGTGAGCATTGCGGTAAAGTTGGTTTCAATGCTCCTCTGAGGTAGAGACCTTCCAACTTAAAAAGGCTTAATACATTTAAGTTGTTTTAGGGTATTGCTCACTTTTCTAATGTATTCCATAATACATTTTTAATAGGTATCATCTTCATGTTATTACTACTGATGGTACTGTTTGTATTGGCCTAATCATTTGGAAGCAAGAGGCAAAACTGGGTGTTGGAAAGTTTGCAAGAAAAGTCAAAGACCTCAGTGTAATTTTTTAATATTTGTATAGAAAATGATTTAGTACCTCAGTGTAAGTTGTTTAATATTTGTGTGGAAAATGATTTATGTACTAAATCATTAGAGAGCAATGAATAATGAACTGATTCTTTTTTCCTAATATTTAGAGAGGAGAAAATGTGGCATGCTATCCCAAAGTTTTGGATAGCATTATAAACAAGAAATTTCTGTTTAAATTGTCCATTATGAAAAAAAATCTCACCTCAATCGATCAAGTGTATAATGTAGTTAAGATCAGTGATGATGACACACTCATAGCCCTTTATGAGTCCCAGTCTTGCTCTATAGATATGGTGGTGTGTTTTATGTCTTTTAATTGTTATGTTGTTTAGTATTTGCTTTGTTATTGTAGTGATCACACTGTTTTTCTTAATAACTACCTCTTAGGGAGTTGACCAAAGTGTTTCCAATCTATTGCCTGCATTCTTTACTAATGAGGTTGAGTCTGATGTACATTCTGCTGCAGTTGTGTCTTTATCTAAGGTTTGTATATCATATGAAACATGCATAGAGCATCTGCTATGAGCAAATTTTATCAATCCCTCCCTCTTAAGATCTGCCTTTTTTGAGATGTGTTGCTACGCATGTAGGATTCAGGTTCGGAGAGCATTTTTTAGTACGGTCTTGAAACGCCTTGCAAGGGTGTTGTGGCTGATTCAAATGCAGGTGCTTCTATTGGTAGGGTGTATAGTCCAGATATTTAGGGCTCTACAACCAAGCCATTGAAAGGTCGTGCTGGGAAAATGAAGCTTGAGTAGTTAGTAACATAGGCTTCAGTTAATGGGGAATCCGAGGAAGGAATTTCCAGCTTAGTTGAAAATGCTCTTTTTTTATGTACTTTTTGCTTTAATGTCAACTTTAGTTGTTTTCTGCACGAGCACCTATTTGGAAGTTTATTGTAAGAACTCTATATATATATGTCAATTATAGTTTGATGCATCTTCTGTAAACAAAGTTTATAAATAGATAGTTTATTAGAGAATGGTTAGTCCTTAGGTTGATCACATTTTTTGTAACCTACCTTTGGAAACATATAAATACTCATTCCTTAGATTTTGATTATTTAAGCTGATTTGTTTCATTTAAGCTGATATTGGGCGATAACAACTCTTAAATAACAAGAACCTGGGTTAATAATGAAGTCATGCCATTTCATTGTACAAATTGGAGTCTAAAATTTTTAGGATCTTGATTCGTGAGCATGAACTTTATTATTATAAGGAATTTTATTTTTCAAGCGGTAGAACAATCTGTGCGAACAACTAGTGTAAGAACCCGCATTTTCACGTAAAACCGTTTCAATAAAATAATCTTAGTGCCCGGAATAGATTCAAAATTTAGAAGTTTTAATTTGAAAATAAAAATGTGAAATTTGATTTCAGTGAATTATCTGAGTTGGAAAATGTACTTCCTTCGAAATGTTTTTGTAAAAATGCGTACTGGCGCTTGAGCCAGTAATATCGACTCTAGTCTGTCCAGTACTGTGTATTTTTAGAAAATAATATTTAGAAAATTGACTTATTGTTTTGAAAGGAGAAAAATAATTTAGAATCGAAAATCGGACACTAATCTTAAAGGTTTTGGCCCAAAGTGGGCCAAATGGACCAAAAATGCTAACGGGTTGGACCGGGTGCAAACCAGATCCAAGGTCCAACATATATAAGTGAGTAAATGAGCCAAGGAAGCTCATTTTAGCACAAAGAGAGAGAGAGAGAGAGAGTTCGGTTAGAGTGAAGAGAGGAAGAAGAGAGAGTGCTCTTTTCACCTCCACCTTCCGGGAGACATAACTTTTGATCCGGAGCTCCGATTGACGAGCCGTTTATGGCCACACGAAGCTCTCAACAAGCTCTTTCTTTCTATCTAAGATTTTCTGGTAAGAAATCTCTGTTCACTCTCCAGTTTCGTGCCCTATCTGTTCACACCCAAAAATATTTTTAGACGTGTGCGAACGCACAGGTCTGTGTGTACCCACAGAAAGCAAAATCTTTAGGGTGGGGGTGCATGCACAACGTGTGCTAGTACTGCCACCAGTGTGCCATTCCCAACGCATGCTTGCGCACAAGCTTGTGCGTACGCACAGCTCGTAATCCTTCGTTGGTATCGCATGCGCACAGGGCGTGCTGGCGCTGCCACCAGCAGCCCTGTCTTCGCGTGTGCGTACGCACAAGCCTGTGCGTGCGCACAGGACCAAATTCTCACCAAGTGTGCATGCGCACAGGGCTGTGCGTGCGCACACAAACCAGAAATCACAAATTCTGCCAAAGTTGCAGAATTCAGATTTTTGGCTCGGACTTCCAACGATCATATCTCCTTCCACAAAATTCAAATTTCAACCAAATTAAAACCATTTTAAAACTTATGAAATTATCTTTTCATTGATATAAAAATCATTAAATTTCGAAAACAAAAGCTCAAGATATGATCCATTGAAGTTCATCAAAATCTCAATTTTACCAAAACTTATAAACTCCCCATTTTTAAACATACATTTACCAATTCCATATAAAATCAACCCAAAACTCATCCATTCCGACATCAATCATTTCCAAACATTTTTCGATCAACAATCCACCAATTTCACCATATTTAACCAAACTTCAATTTAACAAGTTTCACCTCATAATCAACATTTCACATCTCAACCTCCAAATAATTATCCATAATTCATCAATCACCACACACACACACACACACACACACACACACACACACACACACACACACACACACACACACACACACACACACACACACACACACACACACACACACACACACACACACACACACACACATATATATATATATATATATATATATATATATATATATATCCTCACATATAAATATCATAGATCAAATCATTCTCATCAACAAGAGTCTCAACTCTATCAACAATCCAACATTTTAATCCATGTTGCATACATCATTACATGTTTAAACAACCAATACAATCAATCACCATCAATTCAACCATCATTCATACATATTTTACTCAATTCAAATTATCCAACAACTACATCAACATTTCAAATCCCTATCCTAGGGTCACTAGCCTACGTTTTCACACCACATTACATTTTAGATACAGGAAACCGAAACCATACCTTGGCCGATTCCCGTTCCACTCGTAACACTTAGATTTCCACCTTTCAAGATTCCCAAAGCCTCAATAACAGATTTCCAAGCACCAAGTTCCTTTCCAAGCTTTCCAAAACCACCAATCAAGCTCCAAAACACATATACATAAAGCCTAAGCCATAATATCACATCAAAACACAATAACTCAATACTCAATACCTCAAATTCAACATTCTTAATAGGGTTTGAGGTCTCTTACCTTACTCCAGAATCAAGGGACCAAGAACAAGCCTTCCCTTCAAGCTAATTAGATCCTATAACACAAAGGAGCTCAAAATCTCAACATTTTTCCTAAGAAACTCAAAAATCAAGGCTAGGAATTCGAAGAAGAAAACGTAACTTACCTCAAGATTGCTTGTATGGGTTTTGTAGAGCTCGACGCCGTGGTCGTGTCGCCGCAAACGGTGCATCAATCGGAGCTCCAGATCAAAAGTTATCAACCATGGAATATTGAGATGAATAGGAACAAGGGTTTCAATCTCCCCTCTCTTCCTTTCTTTGTTTCCAGCGTGTGTGTGTTTGTTTTAGGGAGAGAGAGTGCTGAGCTTCATTAATTAAATGAAGCTTGGCTGGGCCTTGGACCCAACTTGGGTCTGGTTGGCCCGGTTTGGCCCGTTCGGCCCAATCTTGGGCCGATTTCTTTAAAATTGGTGTCGAAATTCTCGTTTCAAATTTCTTTACCACATTAAACCATAAAAACCTCATTTCTCACTTTCTAGAATGTATATTAATTTATAGGTTAATTAGCCATAAATTAACCAGATTTTACATTCTATCCACCTAAATGGGAATTTTGCCCACAAAATTTGAATGTAGTTACCTGAGAACAGGTGTGGGTAGTCTGCTCGCATCTCTGGCTCAAGCTCCCAGGTGTGCTCCTCAACACCAGCTCGACTCCATGCCACTTTCACTAATGAAACCTCTTTTTTCGTGCAACTTCTCAATACTCATGTCATCAATCCTGGCCGAGGTCACCGGTAGAGTCAAGTCTTCCTTTAACTGAACCGTTTCAAGTTCTAACACATGGCTAGCATTAGGAGTATACTTCCAGAGCTGCGACACATGAAACACGTCATGCAGGTTCGAAAGGTGAGGCGATAGAGCCATCCGATACGTCACCGGTCTAACTCTCTCAAGAATCTGAAATGGACCGATGTATTGGGGGTTCAGATTTTTCGTCTTAATCGCTCTGCCGACTCCTGTTATTGGAGTAACCTTAAGAAAAGCATGGTCTCCTTCCTCAAACTCTAAGGGCTTCCGCCTCTGATCGTCGTAACTTTTCTGACGGATCTGAGCAGTGAGTATCCTATCTCTGATTACCTTAACTTGCTTGGTAGTCTCAGCTATCAATTCCGACCCTAACAAGCTCTTTTCCCTGGCCTCATACTAGCATAACGAAGATTGACATTTCCTCCCATACAGAACCTCATACGGAGCCATTCCGATGCTCGCATGGTAGCTATTATTGTACGTAAACTCCACTAGCGGCATATACCGATCCCAGCTTGCCGGTTGATCCAGAACACAATTCCTCAACATATCTTCTAGGGTTTGGATTGTTCTCTCAGATTGACCATCGGTTTGAGGATGGTAACCTGTACTTAAGCTCAAACGGGTTTCGAAAGCTTTCTGGAATGCACCTCAGAACCTTGAAGTGAAACGGGGATCTCTGTCAGAAATTATAGTAGTAGGCATACCATGAAGTCTCACAATCTCCTTTATGTTCAAACGTGCTAACCCCTCAAGAGTATGATTCATCTGAATGGGTAAAAAGTGAGCTGACTTTGTCAGCCGGTCCACAATTACCCAGACAGCATCAAAATCGGTTCTAGTCCTCGGCAATCCTGACACGAAATCCATCGCAATGCTCTCCCACTTCCATTGAGGAACCTCCAAAGGTAGCAGCGTCCCGAAAGGTCTTTGATGTTCAATTTTCATCTTTTGACAAGTTAAACACTTCAAGACATATTCCGCCATATCATTCTTCATACCAGACCACCAGAACATAGACTTTAGATCATTATACAACTTGGTACTCCCAGGGTGGATTGCAAATCCGCTTTTGTGCGCTTCCTGAAGAGAGGAACTTTTGCATGTCTAGAAATTTTGTGGATAAATCCTCGTTGCAAGTATAGTTTCTAAACCTTCAAAAGTCCTTTCATACAAACGTTTTGGTTGTCACAAGTAACAAACCCCTTTGAAATTGATAACCGAGTATTCAAACCTCGGGTCGTCTTCTCAAGAAACTGCAGGGAAGTATGTTCTTATTATTGGTTATGAGTCTTGTAAATTAGAGGTTTTAGAAAGTAAGGTAGGGGTTTTAGAAAGTAAGGGAGCAGTATGATGCATAAGAAAAATAAAATAAATAAATAATTGTAAAATAAACTCTTGGCAAGGTATGAGAAATTGGAGGTCCTATCCTAGTTATCCTTATCAGGTGTGAAGAGAATTGGGTTTTAATCCCACTTTGTCAGCCTTTACTAAGCAAAGGAAGGTTGAGTGGACTGATTGGCTTGATTCTCAAGTCCTAGTCAACTCCTGTAGAGAAACTAGCCTTAGAGCAATCCTAGCTCAAGCAGAATCTGCCAATTTCAATCACTTGCTGAGTTTGATAACTCAAGTATTACCAATCACTTGACCAAAGCCAAAAGGGAGAAAAAAATATCTAAATTAAATTGAAAGCAATCTTAAACAGAGCAAAGCAATCTTAAATCTGAAATACCTCAAATAACATTAATTAAGAAAATTATATGTAACATGGAAGAGTTCATAAATTTAATTGAGAAAATAAATAAAAATAAAGAACCTGGATTGAGAGCAACTCCTAAAACTAAGAGAAATCCTAAATCCTAATCCTAAGAGAGAGGAGAGAACCTCTCTCTCTAAAAACTACATCTACTCCTAAAATTGTGAATATGAATGCCTTTTTTATGAATGGATGCAATCCCTCTACTTTATAGCCTCTAATCTGTATTTTCTTGGCCGAGAACTGGGTCAGAAACAACCCAGAATTCGTTGGTTGCAAATTCAAACATGCTGAATTTTCGTCACTGCGATGCGTCCGCATGGAGCACGCGATCGCATCGCCTAGCGTCAAGGCAACTATGGCATATTATATATCAAATCGAAGTCCCGAACGTTAGCTTTCCAATGCAACTAGAACCGCGTCGTTTGGATCTCTGTAGCTAAAGTTATAGCCGTTTGAGTGCGAGGAGGTCAGGCTGGACAACTTAGCAATTTCTCCAACTTCTTGTATTCCTTCCACTTTTGCATGCTTCCCTTCCATCCTCTGAGCCATTCCTGTCCTATAATCTCTGAAAGCACTTAACACACATATCAAGGCATCTAATGGTAATAAGAGAGGATTAATAATAAGTAAATATAAGATCAAAGAAGCATGTTTTCAATCATAGCACAAAATCAGGAAGGAGTTGTAAAACCATGCAAATAGTATGAATAAGTGGGTAAAGAGTTGATAAAATCCACTCAATTGAGCACAAGATAAACCATAAAATAGTGGTTTATCAACCTCCCTACACTTAAACATTAGCATGTCCTCATGCTAAGCTCAAGAGAAACTATAAAGGTGAAGGGGAATGGTAGAATGTATGAAATGCAACCTATCTGTATGAATGCAACTATATGCAGAATGTTTCTACCTACTTGGTTAAAAGTAAAATAAGTTCTCCAAGACAAATATAAATCAGATTCCACTAATTCAAATCATATAAAATAAAGTACAAGTAAACTTGTAAGAAGATAGCTCATGAAAGCAGGGAACAAGGGATTGAGCATCGAACCCTCACTGGTAGTGTATACACTCTAATCACTCAAGTGTTTAAGGTTCGATTCTCTCAATTCTCCACTAACCTTTCTTTCTAAGGCTTGCTCTTCATCTAACAATCAACATAAATTTAATGCACAGATACACATATCAAGAGGTCTTTTAAGGGTTGTAATGGGGTTAGGGTCAAGGTAGGATTGTATTTGGGCAAGTGGACTAAAATCTGAATCTTAATTAACTTAAACTTTCCACCTAACTTTAGACAATCCATGTAATCATAATACCACATCTAACTATCCATTAACCATGTTTTCCACATATTCATGCATTCTAATTTCAAGTACAGTACATATGCATTGCTTTCACCATTTACTTTGGGGCATTTTGTCCCCTTTTACTTATTTGCTCTTTTTCTTTCTTTTTCTCTCTCTCTCTTTATATATATATATATTTTTTTTTTCTTTTGTTTTTCTCAATGCATATGATTAAATTATTGAATGCATGAATATGTCCTAAACATTTCTTTCACATTTTCATAAAGATATATAACACCCAAGTCTCAAACCAAATATTTCGAAACCCACTTTTCCCACACTTAAATCATAAGCACCCTCACTAGTCTAAGCTAACCAAGGATTCAAATTAAGGACATTATTGTTTTCCGCTAAGAGTTAGTGATGAGCTAAAATAAAGAATAAAAGGGGTAAAATAGGCTCAAATTGGTTTGCAAAGGATAATGAAAGGTAAGGCCATATGGTATGTAAGCTCAGTGAAACAAAGGCCTCAATCATATAAATGCATGTATACATCAAACCATGGAAATATAGAATTAAGCAAGACAAAGATCACAATTTTAGAGAGAAAAACACACACCAAAAATAAAATATTGGTTGGTAAAATGCAACCAATTCAAAATAGGCTAAAAAATCTCATTGGTTTTGTATGTTCGAGCTCTAAACCATGTTCCAGTATAATATCTCTTCAAACAAGTGTAACATTAAATTTTATTCAAATTAATGAAAATGCTCTAAAAGGTTTCTTGAAAAAGAAAATATTACTTCAACCAAGTGGTAAAATATGCACAAAATTAAATAAATATGCAATCAAACATGCAAATGCAACAATGAACAAACAAATAAAATAAAAATTTTGGTGTTGAGTCAGGAAATAACTAACCCATGGAGATCGGTATCGACCTCCCCACACTTAAAGATTGCACCGTCCTCGGTGCATGCTGAGATGTGCAGGTGGACGGGTTGCTCTAACTGATGCTTTTCTTCAAGATTTTGCAGATGGACTTGTCTGTCTCCCCATGCAAACGTCTTCCGGTTCCCTTCCGGGTGGCCATCCTGAAAGAAAAAGGGAAGAAAAAGTAACCCAGTAATAAAGATAAGAAAATAAATGAAGTATGGGTGGGTTAATGCCAAATGATAATGGTCTCATTTACATGGAAGCTTCAACATGTACGTGAGAAAACAATAGAAGCAATGGCATACCGGTGGTGCAAAATTTGCAACAATGGGGAAGAGAGTGGGGAAGGAGAGATAATATAAATTCATGTTAATGCAAAAGTAATACAGATATAAAAGATTGGCATTGATTTAAATAATATTACTCAATCAGAATGAAACAAGTCATTAAGCACCAAGAAAATACCAGAAAAGATGTAACAGTTGAATAAGAACATTTGAACACCAATGGTAAAATAATAAATTTAGAAAAATAAAATATGCAATGAATGAAAGTATGCAAATAAATAAAATAAAATAAAAGATAAGAAGAATGAGAAGGGAAAGAAATAAAGTAAGAAAGAAAGAAGAAAGAAGAAAAGATAGAAGAAATTAGGATTAGAGAAGAAAAGATAAGAAAATTGGCACTAATCTGAGTAGGTTGTGTGACACTGGCGATGCGGTCGCGTGGGTGACGCGGTCGCGTGGTGCGCAATAAGGTCAGGCGACACGGACGCGTGGGGCACACGATCGCGTGACTTAATTTGTGCTAGTGGCGCGAGTGCAGCCTCGCGGTCGCACAACACTTTGTTCGAAACTTGGTATTGCCAAAATCCAGGGTGACGCGGTCGCGTGGTCGACGCGATCGCGTGAGTGGCCATCATGGGAATATGACGCGGACGCGTGAGCCATGCGTCCGCGTGGTAAGGCATGTGCGGTCAGCACCAGTCCAGCACCACTATCGCACAACTTTCGGTCGTGCACCCTTCGTACCTCGATTTTCAGGTCACGCGGCCGCGTGAGTGACACGGTCGCGTGGGAGCCATTTTTCCCACATGACGCGGACGCGTCAGCGACGTTGCCGCGTCGCGTGCGTGCTTCTTTTTTTTTTTATAATGCAATATGCAGAATGCAATGCTTAAAGTGAATGCTATGAAAACTTTCAGGTTCAATGAAAAATTAAAATAAAATAAAAACAAACAACATGAAATAAAATTGAAAAAGAAACGATCATACCATGGTGGGTTGTCTCCCACCTAGCACTTTTAGTTAGAGTCCTTAAGTTGGACATTTGGTGAGCTCCCTGTTATGGTGGCTTATGCTTGTATTCATCCAGGAATTTCCACCAATATTTGTACTTCCAGTAACCTCCGGGGTCCCAAACTTGGCATAGAAAGCCTTCAAGTAAGTTAAAGCAAGTGACAAGGCCCCAAGAGTGCTGATTTCTAGATTGAATTCCGGGGATCCAGACCTTGCCTTTGCACCCATCTTCTTGTTGATCATCATTTTTCCACTTGGATGGTGAACAGTCGGAATTCTCACTGAGACATCCAAACAGCTTCCTAGACCCATTCAGTTGAGCTTTATATCAATCTTTGCGTTTAAACTTAAAGCTTCCAACCATAATGAACCTTGCAGGACAATTCTTACCACTGGCCATCTTCCTCTTACTCTTAATGCCACAAAGAGCTCTAAGTTGACCATCCATCTCCAGTAGCCCATATTCAAGTGGAATTAGAAAGCTAAGGGATATGAATTTTACCCACTTGAATATTGTGAAGGATGATGGCAACTTAGGGGGAGGGGTCTCCAATAACTTTGGCAAGGTGATTCCAAACTCCACTCCCTTGTGCTCTTTGACAACTTCCACCTCTTTGCAAGCTTCTTTAATTTCAACCTCTTCCTTTTGGTAGCTTTCTTCCAATTCAATCTATTCTTCATTACTTACCAAGGGCATGGGAGGCTATGCTTCTTCTTCTTTAATCTCCATCTCTTGATCGACCTCTTCCAAGTTTTTAATCATGATATGCCTTGGAGGTTGTACACCCTCCTCAACATCAATTTCAATAGCCTTGGAAGGAGGTTCTATAACCTGACTTTCCCATGGAGGTTCAGCATCTCCTAAGTCTGCAACCACTTCTTCTTCTTCGATAATTACAGCTTCCTCCACTTGTTCCAGTACAAAGTCATGCTCCGTACTGTCCACTGGAGTTTCTAATATCTCCTTCATGCTATGTTCTTCATTAGATTGCCCACATGAAGCCATGGGAGCACTTTGAGTGTCTGAGCGTCGGGAACCTAATTGACTTATCGCTTGATTTAGTTGATATAGAGTTGCATGAAATCGATCCGCTGCTTCCTTGAGATGATCCCTTGATTCTTCCTTCACTAATTCTTCAACCACTCCTTCGACTCCAAGGGTTTTTACTACCTTCACCTTTAGGGCCTCCTCTAGCTCCTTATGAAGTATGGATTCGCGAAGATGATCCCTTCTCTCTTGTTCCATGTCAATAGCATCATTGAGATCATGTTGCTCTTGGATTGATGGATGTGGGTGCTCTTCCATGGATGGTGGTGATGGGATGGAGAGATCATTCTGTGGTTGACAAGGAAGTACACTAGAGCTTGAGGGTTGATTGTTGAAGGTATTTGGTGGTCCGATTTAGGCGAAGAGAGCTTGTATAATAGAGTTTAGATCGGCAAGTGCTTTCTCCATGGAGGTTTGGGGTGGATAGGAGGGTTCATTTGGTTCATAGGGTGGTTGGTATGGTGGATACGAGTTAGGGTCATATGGAGGTGAATGGTTGTAGGTGGCTTGTGAGTATGGTGGTTCAAAGCTGTGTTGAGGAGATGGTTTATAGGCATATGGTGGTGGTTGTTGATAGTCCATTGGAGGTGGTTGTTGCCATGAGGGTTGATCAAATCCTTGTGGCTCCTCCCATCTTTGATTGTTCCAACTTTGATGCCTGTTCTCATTGTAATTTCTTCTTCCTGTAACATAATTGTAACCAGACTCATAGTCAAAGGGGTGAGAGTTCATAGTAGCAAATAAAAATTCAAAACAAAAATAAAAACAAATTTAAATTAAAAGGTTATTTAAATTTTGAATTTGAAAATTAAATTTTGAAATTTTGAATTTTAAATTTTTGAATTTTGAAATTTGATTTTTGAAATAAGATAAGATAAAATAAAAATTTTAAAATAAAAACCAATAACCTCTAAACTTAAGAAAAAGCAAAAATAAAAACAAATAAACAAGCAGAAATAAAATATTTACAATAACCAATAATAAGGCACACGTTTGCAATTCCCCGGCAAACGGCGCCATTTTGAAGAGAGGAACTTTTGCGTAGTCTAGAAATTTTGCGGATAAATCCTCGTTGCAAGTATAGTTTCTAAACCTTCAAAAGTCCTTTCATACAAACGTTTTGGTTGTCACAAGTAACAAACCCCTTTGAAATTGATAACCGAGTATTCAAACCTCGGGTCGTCTTCTCAAGGAACTGCAGGGAAGTATATTCTTATTATTGGTTATGAGTCTTGTAAATTAGGGGTTTTAGAAAGTAAGGTAGGGGTTTTAGAAAGTAAGGGAGCAGTATGTTGCATAAGAAAAATAAAATAAATAAATAACTGTAAAATAAACTCTTGGCAAGGTATGAGAAATTGGAGGTCCTATCCTAGTTATCCTTATCAGGTGTGAAGAGAATTGGGTTTTAATCCCACTTGGTCAGCCTTTACTAAGCAAAGGAAGGTTGAGTGGACTGATTGGCTTGATTCTCAAGTCCTAGTCAACTCCTGTGGAGAGACTAGCCTTAGAGCAATCCTAGCTCAAGCAGAATCTGCTAATTTCAATCACTTGCTGAGTTTGATAACTCAAGTATTACCAATCACTTGACCAAAGCCAAAAGGGAGAAAAAAATATCTAAATTAAATTGAAAGCAATCTTAAACAGAGCAAAGCAATCTTAAATCTGAAATACCTCAAATAACATTAATTAAGAAAATTATATGTAACATGGAAGAGTTCATAAATTAAATTGGGAAAATAAATAAAAATACAGAACCTGGGATTGAGAGCAACTCCTAAAACTAAGAGAAATCCTAAATCCTAATCCTAAGAGAGAGGAGAGAACCTCTCTCTCTAAAAACTACATCTACTCCTAAAATTGTGAATATGAATGCCTTTTTTATGAATGGATGCAATCCCTCTACTTTATAGCCTCTAATCTGTATTTTATGGGCCGAGAACTGGGTCAGAAACAACCCAGAATTCGCTGGTTGCAAATTCAAACATGCTGAATTTCCGTCACTGCGACGCGTCCACATGAAGCACGCAATCGTGTCACCTAGCGTCAGGGCAACTATGGTATATTATATATCAAATTGAAGCCTCGAATGTTAGCTTTCCAACGCAACTATAACCGCGTCGTTTGGATCTCTGTAGCTAAAGTTATAGCCGTTTGAGTGCGAAGAGGTCAGGCTGGACAACTTAGCAATTTCTCCAACTTCTTGTATTCCTTCCACTTTTGCATGCTTCCCTTCCATCCTCTGAGCCATTCCTGCCCTATAATCTCTGAAAGCACTTAACACACATATCAAGGCATCTAATGATAATAAGAGAGGATTAATAATAAGCAAATATAAAATCAAAGAAGCATGTTTTCAATCATAGCACAAAATCAGGAAGGAGTTGTAAAACCATGCAAATAGTATGAATAAGTGGGTAAAGAGTTGATAAAATTCACTCAATTGAGCACAAGATAAACCATAAAATAGTGGTTTATCACTTCCTTCAATATATCTTACCGAAAATTTCCCACATCCGACACAATGATCCTACTTTTGAACCTCCATAATCCATCTTGATCCTCGGACATTCTCTACTGCTTTTCTTGCTCATTAGCCAGCAACACCTTCGATATCGCATCATCGTTTTGATGAGCCTTCAGTAGTTCGGATCTAAAAATTGCTGGAGATTTGTACTTGGCTCTAACCCAGAGTTCCAGACACTTCCTGAGCTCCAACCTTTAGACTCTCGAATGCTCTAAGCAACTTCTCTTCTCGAAGCATCATCCAAGAAGTATACAGCGATTTCTGACTAAGCGCATCTGCCGCAATTTTTGCCTTCCCCAGATGGTAATGCCTCCACACCTTTAGCGTAAACACAACTGCAGCGAGTTCCAGGTTGTGCGTGGTAGGCCCATAACCCACAAGTCCCTGGAACGAAACCAGGCTCTGATACCATAATGTAACACCCTACCACACAGAGTCTTATGCTTAAGTCATAAGACAGAGGTGGCGAGGTATTACAACCTCTAAAAATAAAATTTAGTACGTATAGTATTGCAAGAATGTTCATAACTAGGAGCCTTTGAAGAAAAAGGGGTAGATTAAAACCGATAAATCAAAATGCGCAACACTCCGATCGATAACGTAGATTAACAGATAGAGAGTAAGATGACGCTAAGAGATATACAAAAGAGTGCCACTCGGGACTCGGCTTGCAAAGATAACCGGTCCGAGCATATAAGTATACATACATATATATAAGAGAATTACCTAAATAACCCCAAAAGACAAAACACAAAACCTGCTTCTCCAAAATAACCTCTAAGAAGAGAAAATTCAAAATACATATACAGTAGAGAATATAGTATCAAAACAGGTATATAATAACTAAAATAAAAACCCAAGATACTAAGGATCTCCGCCAAAAGGAAATCTCCAGCATGCCTTGGCGAGGAGCCTCACGTCCTGCATCTGAAAATCACAAAATCCGCATGGGTGAGAACCGGAGGTTCTCAGCATGGTAACAGTGCCCAAATACCTAACATGTAATGTCTTGGGAAAGCCGAAGGCAATCCTAGAACTCCCAGATTATAATCAAAGCGTATAAACAAGTCTAGACCATAAGAATCAAACACATGTAACTAACTAAAGGTCTCCAGTCTAACTACAAATCCTCATTCCAATTCCTGCAAACTTCCCAACCGCCAACAGTAATCGAGATGCAAACACAAGTATATCAAACAAAGAAATGCACAAGTAGGAAGCAGATAAAATAATTAGGCAATTAGCAAATAATGATGCAGTTAATCAGGCAATCCAGATAAATCACACATAATGCATATGATACATGCCTGTCCTAGTGGCTGATGAGTCTCATCTGTCGGTTATCTAGCCAACCCGACGTGTCTGGTAGCTAACCCGGCCACAGTCTCTCTGTTGCGCGTTAATACCATTAGAGGAAATACGTGCCCTGTCATCGTTAGAGGGTAGATGTGCCCTATCGCCATTAGAAGGTATCTGTGCCCTGTCACCAATTTACCATTAGAGGGTATCCGCGCCCTATCGTCGTTAGAGGGTATCTGCGCCCTGTCGCCCATTTACCATTAGAGGGTATCGGTGCCCTGTCACCCTTACAACCAGAGAGAAAGCATACAAACATACTCACATCCAACCCTTTCCATTCATTGTTCATTTACTATATTCATTCATGAATTACACATGCATGTATCCTCAGCCATAACTCAACATTCATCTCAGCCACCCGGATTAAGTTCATAATTCACCATCAACCATAAGCCATCATCGCACACAGCCATTCGCCCCACATCATACTCAGCCTCTCGGCTCATATCACACTCAGCCATTCGGCCCATAACATACAATACTCCACCATCCTCCTCAACAACTCATATCATCATCTTTCATTATAACTCATCCTGACATACCCTTTCTTCACCCACAAGTCACCCTCTTTCCTAGCTTACTCTCATTCACTAGGCATTCTATATTAATTTAAGATTTAAGGGATGAAATTGGCAGTTTATAAGCCTGAAGTAACATCTCGGAAGGTTACGAGCTTGTTGGAAATGGGAAGAGTTTGAAAACAAAAGGTTTAGAAAAGAACTGGGTCGCGTGCGTACGCACAGGGGTGTGCGTCCACACGCCCAGAAGTATTTTTAGACGTGTGCATACGCACAGGTCTGTGCGTACGCACAGAAAGCATAATCTTTAGGGTGGGCTCGCGCGCACAACGTGTGCTAGCGCCGCGACCAGTGTGCCATTCCCAATGTGTGCGTGCGCACAGGCTTGTGCGTACGCACAGCTCATAATCCTTCGTTGGTTGCACGTGCGCACAAGGCGTGCTGGCGCTGCCACCAGCAGCCCTGTCTTCGCGTGTACGTACGCACAAGGTTGTGCGTGCGCTCAGGACCAAAGCTTATAAAATTATCTTTCCACTGATATAAAAATCATCAAATTTCGAAAACAATTGCTCAAGATATGATCCGTTGAAATTCACCAAGATTTCACTTTTACCAAAACTCATAAACTCCCCATTTTCAAAACATACATTTACCAAACTCATTCAAAACCAACCAAACTCAGCCATTCCAACATCAAACATTTCTAAACTCTCATCCAATCATCAGCCCAACAATGATCCCATATTTAACCAATTCCAAATCAATATTCTAAATTTACCATCAATACTCCATAATTCAACTTCCCAAGCATTTATTCAAGTTATCAATCATCACGATCATACACATGTCAATATCATGCACCCAATCATACTTACCAACACAAGCCTCAACCTTACCATTAATTAAACACAATAGTTCATATCCCATACAACATCACATGTTTTACCAACCATTACTCATATATTCCACCCAATTCAAATCATCCAAACAATTGCATCAACATTTCACAATCCACCAAAATACATATATAATAACCCAACTCACATCATCTATTAATCATCTCAATATTTTCAAATCTTATCCTAAGGCCACTAGCCTACGTTTTCACACAACATTACATTTTAGATACAGGAAACCGAAACCATACCTTGGCCGATTTTCATTCCACCCGGAACACTTTCAAATTCAACTTCCAAGGTTTCCAAAGCCTTACCAACAGATTTTCCCACACAAGGCTCCTTTCCAAACTTTCCAAAATCACCAAACAAGCTCCAAAACACACATATATAATGCCTAAGCAACAATATCACATAAAAACACAATAACTCAATCACTAAATCACAAAATCTCAAGTATTAAGCTTAGGGTTGAAAATTTCACCTTACCCAAGGATCAAGGGAGTAAGAACAAGCTCTCCCCTCAAGCTAATTTGATCCTATAACACAAAGGAGCTCAAAATCTCAACATTATTATCCAAGAAACTCGAAACCCAAGACTGGAATTTCTAAGAAGAAAACATGGCTTAACTCAAGATTACTTGTATGGTTTTTGTAGAGCTTGATACCGCGATCACGTGGCCGCAAACGATGCGTCAATCAGAGCTCCGGATAAAAAGTTATCAACAATGGAAGATTGAAGTGAATAGGAGCAAAGGTTTGAGTTTCCCTTCCCCTTACCAGCGTGTGTGTGTTGCTTTTTGAGGGAGAGAGAGCTGAGCTCTCATTAATTAATGAGGGTTTGGCTGGGCCATGGGCCGAACTTGGGTCCAGTTAGCCCAGTTTGGCCCGTTCGGCCCAATCTTGGGCCGATTTCTTTGAAATTGGTGCCGAAATTCTCGTTTTAAATTTCTCTACCACATTAGACCATAGAAACCTCATTTCTCCCTTTCTAGAATATATTTTAACTTATTGGTTAATTATCCACTAATTAATTGGGTTTTACATTCTACCCACCTAAATAGGAATTTTGCCCACAAAATTCAAATTTAGTTACCTGAGAACAGGTGTGGGTAGTCTGTTCGCATCTCTGACTCAAGTTTCCAAGTGTGTTCCCAACACCGGCTCGACTCCATACCACTTTCACTAATGAAACCTCTTTCCCGCGCAACTCCTTAATTCTTGTGTCATCAATCCTGACCGAAGTCACTAGCAGAGTCAAGTATTCTCTTAAGTGAACCGATCTCGGTTCTAACAAGCTCTTTTCTCCAGCTTCATATCAATATAGCAAAGATTGGGATTTTCTCCCATACAGAGCCTCATATGGAGCCATTCCAATGCTCGCATGGTAGCTATTATTTTACGCAAACTCCACTAGCGGCATATACCAATCCCAATTCGCCGGCTGGTCCAAAACACTAGCCCTCAACATACCTTCTAGAGTTTGGATCATCCTCCTAGATTTGACCATCTATTTGAGGATAGTAAGCTGTACTAGAGCTCAAACAGACATCAAAAGCTTCCTAAAATGCACCCCAGAACCTTGAAGTGAAACGGAGATTTCTGTCCGAAATTATAGTCATGGGCACGCCATGAAGTCTCACAATCTCCTTGATATACAAGCGCACTAACTCCCCAAGAGTATAGTTCATCTGAATGGGTAGAAAGTGAGCCGACTTTGTCATCCGATCCACAATTACCCAGACAGCATCGAAACCGGTTCTAGTCCTCGGCAATCCTGACACGAAATCCATCGCAATGCTTTCCCACTTCCATTGAGGAATCTCCAAGGGTTGTAATGTCCCGGAAGGTCTCTTATATTCAGTCTTCACCTTTTGACAAGTTAAACACTTTGAGACATACTCCGCCATATCATTCTTCATACCAGGCCACCAGAACATAGCCTTTAAATCATGGTACATCTTAGTACTCCCATGGTGAATAGAAAATCCGCTTTTGTGCGCTTCCTTTAAAATATCATGCCGCAGAGTTCCAACGTCCGGCACAATGATCCTACCCTTGAATCTTCACAATCCATCTGGATCTCATGACACTCTCCATTGCTTCCCTTGCTCAATAGCAGGTAACACCTTCGGTAACACGTCATCGTTTTGATGAGCCTTTGGGAACTCGGCCATTTCCAAAGGCAACATTCTGTAAGGGGCAATCGAGATTGGCCATGTCCCCGGCACCAACTCAATTGCAAAGTCAACCTCGGCAAGTTCCGGGTCGTGTGTTGGGTAATTAACTTCGTGAGGTCTCAACTGTCATGAGGCATAAGCCACCACATTCCGGTGCTGCATCAGCACGCACCCCAGGCCCTTTAGTGAGGTATCACAATACACCTCGAACAGTTCATTCGGTTTAGGTAACACCAACACAGGTGCGGTAGTCAACTTTTGTTTCAACGCTTGAAAGCTCTCTTCACACTCAGAAGTCCAAACGAATGGCACATCTTTGCGGGTTAACTTTGTCAATGGCAAAGCCAATTGCGAGAAACCTTTGACGAACCTCCGATAGAAGTCAGCTAATCCCAGAAAACTCCGTATCTCAGTAACTGAGGTCGGTCGTCCCCAATCCATCACTGCCTCCACCTTAGAAGGATCTGCAGCTACCCCTGTTTACTTACTACTTGGCTAAGAGACTTCACTTTGTCCTTGAAAATATCGTTCGCTCCATGAGTCCACCTGAGTGGTTCCCTTCTCTACCTGGCCAATAGTCACTCGCGTTTTACCAATCCTTGCAGCGCCTCACCTCCGGGGTCTCTCGCTTCCGCTGTGTCACTTTGATCGCATTTTATTAAGGACCTACCTATTCATTTATGCTAGCCAAACCTTCTATTAAAACAACTTAGGGTCGTCTAGAACAGATCATAATTATTCGACCATGTTTTATGAGCGAATACCAATCTCCAATATTGTCTAAAGTAGCAAAGAATTAAGTTATCGATTTTCTTATTACCTCAAATCTGAGGATTGGATCCAGCAGTACCTCGATCCCTCCTGTATGGGCAATCTCTGACCAAATGCCCTGACTTCCCGCAATTGTAACACACACCCGAACCATAACGACATGGCCTATTTGGGTGATGACGTCCACATCTTTGACAGCTCAAAACATCTGAAGTAGCCACTGTCTGATTTCCCTTACTGGTGCATATTCACGGGGGCGAGCTCATCCGGAACTTTCACAGTATCCGGCCACACTTACGACATAGGGTCAACAGAGTATCGAGTCTCCACTTGGAGCACGTGGTGGCTAGCCACTGCTTTCACCTAGGGAAACTCGCATCTCAGATAGGTGGAGTGTAAACAATCATAATATCAACAATTCAATTCAGCATATATGCATTTAATCACAGCCATACAGTAATATTCATCTCAACCATTCGGCTTCCAACTCATAATTCATAATCAGCCTTAATCATTATCACATACAGCCCTTCGGCTCATATCACCCTCAGCCATTCGGCTCACATCATACACAACACTTCACCATCCTCTTTAACAACTCATTTCATCATCATTAATCATAATTCTTCATACTATCCCCTTTCTTCACCTACAATTTGCCTCTTTACTAGCCTATTTTCATTCTCTAGGTATTTTACATCAAATTAAGACTTATGGGATGAAATTAGGGGTTTATAAGTGTGAAATAACATTCTAAAAGGTCACAAACTTGTTGGGAATGTGAAGAGCTTGAAAACAAGGTTTTAGAAAAGAACTGGGTAGCGTGCGTACACACAGGGGTGTGCGTGCGCACGCCCAGAAATATTTTTAGACGTATGCGTACGCACAGGTCTGTGCGTACGCACAGAAAGCAAAATCTTTAGGGTGGGGGCGCATGCACAACGTGTGCTAGCGCTGCCACCAGTGCGTCATTCCCGACGTGTGCGTGCGCACAGGCTTGTGCGTATGCACAGCTCACAATCCTTTGTTGGTTTCACGTGCGCACAGGGCGTGCTGGCGCTGCCACCAGCAGCCTTGTCTTCGCTTGTGCGTACGCACAAGGCTATGCGTGCGCACAAGACTAAATTCTCGCCGAGTGTGCGTGCGCACAGGGCTGTGCGTCCGCAAACAAACCAAAAATCACAAATTCTGCAGAAGTTGCAGAATTCAGATTTTTGGCCCGAGCTTCTAACGATCATATCTCCTTCCAAAAAATTCAAATTTCAACCAAATTTAAACCATTTTAAAGCTTATGAGATTATCTTTTCATTGATATAAATATCATCAAATTTCAAAAACAATTGCTCAAGATATGATCCGTTGAAGTTCATCAAAATTCCAGTTTTACCAAAACTTATAAACTCCCCATTTTCAAACATACATTTACCAACTCATACAAAAATTACCCAAAGACTCAACCATTCCAACATCAATCATTTCTAACCTCTCATCCAATCAACAATCCACCAATTCCACTATATTTAACCTAATTTCAATTTTACAAACCTCACATCACAATCAACTTTTCATCAATTAAACATATCAATCTGTGCCACATACAACCCCACATGCTTTGCCAACAATTAACATTACTCATATATTCATTTCAATCCAATTCATTCAACAACAACTCCAATATTCCACAATCCACTACAATCATACACAACAACATAATTCTTTTCAACCCATCAACAACATTAATAATTCAACTCCTATCTCAAGGGCTCTAGCCTAAGTTTTCATACCACATTACATTTTAGATATAGGAAACCGAAACCATACCTTGGCCGATTCTCTCTCAACCCAGAACACTCTCAAATTCAACTTCCAAGGTTTTACCAACATATTTTCCAAGCTTGGGGCTCCACACCAAAGCTTCCAAAATCACCAATCAAGCTCCAAAACACACATATACAATGCCTTACCCAAAGACCAAGGGAGATAGAGCAATCCTTCCATTCAAGTTAATTTGATCCTCAAGAATAGTTATATGGGTTTTGTAGATCTGGACGCTGCGGTCGCGTGGGCACAAATGATGCATCAACCGGAGCTCCGAATAAAAAGTTATCAACAATTGAAGTTGGAAGTGAATAGGTGGTATGCGAAATCGTGATCGTTCCTTCCTTGGTAACGGCGCTAAAAACTCAATACGCACGTTCATGTTCTTAATTCTGTTTCACAACTTCGTACAACTAACCAGCAAGTGCACTGGGTCGTCCAAGTAATAAACCTTACATGAGTAAGGGTCGATCCCACGAAGATTGTCAGCTTGAAGCAA
Organism: Arachis hypogaea; assembly: GCF_003086295.3. Lineage (NCBI taxonomy): Eukaryota > Viridiplantae > Streptophyta > Magnoliopsida > Fabales > Fabaceae > Arachis > Arachis hypogaea. Next base: position 51,295,557 of record NC_092053.1, read on the forward strand.
GCTATGGTCACCTTGTAAATCTCAGTCAGGCGAATTCAACTGATTTTATGAATTTATAAGTAAAAGATAAATAAAATATAAAATAGGATAGTGGTACTTATGTAATTCATTGGTGAGAATTTCAGATAAGTGTATAGAGATGCTTTCGTCCCTCTGAACTTCTGCTTTCCTGCTGTCTTCATCCAATCCTTCTTACTCCTTTCCATGGAAAGCTGTATGTTAGGCATCACCGTTGTCAATGGCCACCTGTCCTCTCAGTGAAAATGGTCCAATGCACTGTCACTGCATGGCTTATCATCTGTCGGTTCTCGATCATACTGGAATAGCATCCATTGATCCTTTTACGTCTGTCACTACGCCCAGCACTCGCGAGTTTGAAGCTCGTCACAGTCATTCAATCCCTGAATCCTACTCGGTATACCACAGACAAGGTTTAGACTTTCCGGATTCTCAAGTATAGCCGTCCATGGGTTCTAACTTATACCACAAAGACACTAATAACTCGGACTCGGTCCCCTGTATTAGATATCCAAGAGATATCCATTCAATCTAAGGTAGAACGGAAGTGGTGTTCAGGCATGCGTTCATAAGTTGAGAATGATGATGACTATCACGATCATCACATCCATCATATTGAAGTGCGAATGAATATCTTAGAAGCGGAATAAGTTGAATTGAATAGAAAAACAGTAGTACTTTGCATTAATCTTTGAGGAACACCAGAGCTCCACACCTTAATCTATGGTGTGTAGAAACTCTACTATTGAAAATACACAAGTGATAAATGTTCAGGCATGGCCGAATGGCCAGCCCTCACAAAAGTCTAAGATAGCCTAAAACTAATCAAAGATGATCCAAAAGATATAAACATAATAGTAAAAAGTCCTATTTATACTAAACTAGTTACTAGGGTTTGCAGAATTGAGTAAATGATGCAGAAATCCACTTCTGGGACCCACTTGGTATGTGCTTGGGCTGAGCATTGAGCTTTACACATGTAGAGACTTCTCTTGGAGTTGAACGCTAGTTTGTAGCCTGTTTCTGGCATTGAACTCCACTTTGCAACCTGTTTCTGGCATTTGACTCCAGAATGCAGCATGGAACTGGCGTTGAACGCCAGTTTACGTCATCTATTGAGAGCGCGCCATTTGGAGTTTTGTAGCTCCAGAAAATTTATTCCGAGTGCAGAGAGGTCAGAATCCAACAGCATCAGCAGTCCTTTTTCAGCCTGAATTAGATTTTTGCTCAAGTCCCTCAATTTCAGCCAGAAATTACCTGAAATCACAAAAAAACACACAAACTCATAGTAAAGTCCAGAAATGTGATTTTTAATTAAAAACTAATAAAAATATACTAAAAACTAACTAAATCGTACTGAAAACTATGTAAAAATAATGCTAAAAAGCGTATAAATTATCCGCTCATCACAACACCAAACTTAAATTGTTGCTTGTCCCCAAGCAACTGAAAATCAAATAGGATAAAAAGAAGAGAATATACTATAAATTCCAAAATATCAATGAAAATTAGCTCCAATCAAATGAGCGGGACTTGTAGCTTTTTGCCTCTTGAATAGTTTTAGCATCTCGCTTTATCCATTGAGGTTCAGAATGATTGGCATCTATAGGAACTTAGAATTCAGATAGTGTTATTGATTCTCCTAGTTCAGTATGTTGATTCTTGAACACAGCTACTTTATGAGTCTTGGCCGTGGCCCTAAGCACTTTGTTTTCCAGTATTACCACCGGATACATAAATGCCACAAACACATAACTGGGTGAACCTTTTCAGATTGTGACTCAGCTTTGCTAAGGTCCCCAATTAGAGGTGTCCAGGGTTCTTAAGCACACTCTTGTTTTTGCTTTGGACCTCGACTTTAACCGCTCAGTTTCAAGTTTTCACTTGACACCTTCACGCCACAAGCACATGGTTAGGGACAGCTTGGTTTAGCCGCTTAGGCCAGGATTTTATTCCTTTAGGCCCTCCTATCCACTGATGCTCAAAGCCTTGGATCCTTTTTATTACCCTTGCCTTTTGGTTTTAAGGGCTATTGGCTTTTTGCTCTTGCCTTTTGGTTTAAAGAGCTTTTGGCTTTTTCTGCTTGCTTTTTCTTTTTCTTTTTCTTCTTTTTTTTCGCCATTTTTTTCCTTTTTTTTTTTGCAAGCTTTTGTATTCACTGCTTTTTCTTGCTTCAAGAATCAATTTTATGATTTTTCAGATCATCAAATAACATTTCTCCTTTTTCATCATTCTTTCAAGAGCCAACATATTTAACATTCATTAAACATCAAATTCAAAAGACATATGCACTGTTCAAGCATTCATTCAGAAAACAAAAAGTATTGTCACCACATCAAAATAATTAAACTAGTTTCAAGGATGAATTCGAAACCCTGTACTTATTGTTCTTTTGTTTTTAGAACATTTTTCATTTAAGAGAGGTGATGGATTCATAGGACATTCATAGCTTTAAGACATAGAAACTTAGACACTAATGATCATTTAGTAAAGACACAAACATAAATAAACATGAAGCATAGTAAACGAAAAACAGAAAGTAAGAACAAGGAGATTAAGGAATGGGTCCACCTTAGTGAGGGTGACGTCTTCCTCTTCTTGAAGAACCAATGGTGCTCTTGAGCTCCTCTATGTCTCTTCCTTGTCTTTGTTGTTCCTCCCTCATAGCTCTTTGATCTTCTCTAATTTCATAGAGGATGATGGAATGCTCTTGGTGCTCCATCCTTAGTTGTCTCATGTTGGAACTTAATTCACCTAGGGAAGTGTTGATTTGTTCCCAGTAGTTTTGTGGAGGGAAGTGCATCCCTTGAGGCATCTCAGAGATTTCATGATGAGAAATTTCCTCATGCTCATGTTGAGGTCCATGCTCTCTTGTTTGCTCCATCCTTTTCTTAGTGATGGGCTTATCCTCTTCAATGAGGATGTCTCCCTCTATGTCAATTCCAGCCGAATTTCAGAGGTGGCAAATGAGGTGAGGAAAGGCTAACCTTGCCAAATTAGAGGACTTGTCAGCCACCTTGTAGAGTTCTTGAGGTATGATCTCATGAACTTCCACTTCCTCCCCAATTATGATGCTATAGATCATGATGGCCCGGTCTACAGTAACTTCAGACTGGTTTCTAGTAGAAATGATTGAGCGTTGAATGAACTCCAACCATCCTCTAGCTACTGGTTTTAGGTCAAGCCTTCTTAGTTGAACCGGCTTGCCCTTTGAGTCAATTTTCCATTGAGCTCCTTCCACACATATGTCCATGAGGACTTGGTCCAACCTTTGATCAAAGTTGACTCTTCTAGTGTAGGGGCGTGCGTTCTCTTCCATCATTGGCAAGTTGAACGACAGCCTTACACTTTTCGGACTGAAATCTAAGTATTTCCCCCAAACCATGGTAAGCCAATGCTTTGGATTCGGGTTCACACTTTGATCATGGTTCCTAGTGATCCATGCATTTGCATAGAACTCTTGAACCATTAGAATCCCAACTTGTTGAATGGGGTTGGTGAGAACTTCCCAACCTCTTCTTTGGATTTCAAGTCAGATCTCTGGATACTCATTCTTCTTGAGCTTGAAAGGAACCTCAGGGATCACTTTCTTCTAGGTCACAACTTCATAGAAGTGATCTTGATGGACCTTTGAAATGAATCTCTCCATCTTCCATGACTCAGAGGTGGAAGCAATTGCCTTCCCTTTCCTCTTTCTAGAGGTTTCTCTGGTCTTAGGTGCCATAAATGGTTATGGAAAAACAAAAAGCTATGCTTTTACCACACCAAACTTAAAATATTTGCTCGTCCCTGAGCAAAAGAAGAAAGAAAGTAGTAGAAGAAGAAGAAAATAGAGGAGATGGGGGAAGAAGATGTATTCGGCCAAGGAGAAGAAGAGAGGGTTGTGTTGTGTGAAAATGAAGAAGGAGTGAGGGGTTTATATAGGAGTGGGGGGTGTAGGGTTCGGCCATTAAGGTTGGGTTTGGGAGGGAAATTATTTTGAATTTTGAAGGTAGGTGGGGTTTATGGGGAAGATAGGGTGGATGTGAGTGGTGAAGAGGTGATGGGAAAGAGTGATTGAGGTGATTGGTGAAGGGTATTTGGGAAAGAGAGTTATGAAAAGGTGTGAAGAGGAGAGAATAAGGTTAGGTGGGGATCCTGTGGGGTATACAGATCCTGAGAGGATCCTGTGGGGCCTACAGATCAAGTGGGGCAAAGGGCTTAACATCCCTGCCTCAATTAGGCATGTAAAACACCCTTATTGTGCAATTCTAGCGTTTAACGCCACTTCCATGCTTGTTTCTGGCGTTAAACGCCAGCTCCATGCTTGTTTCTGGCATTAAACGCCCAAATGGAGCTTGTTTCTGGTGTTTAACGCCAGCTTTCTTCTGGGTGCAATCCTGGCATTTAAACGCCAGATTGCTGCTTATTTCTGGCGTTTAACGCCAGTTTCATGCTCTGTTCTGGTGTTAAACGCCAGCCAGATGCTCCTTACTGGCGTTTAAACGCCAGTAAGCTCTTCCTCCAGGGTGTGCTGTTTTCAATGCTGTTTTTCATTATATTTTTTATTTTTCAGTAGTTTTTGTGACTCCACATGATCATCAACCTAATAAAACATGAAATAATAAGGAGAAAATAAAATAAAATTGATTAAATAACATTGGGTTGCCTCCCAACAAGCGCTTCTTTAATGTCAATATCTTGACAGTGAGCTCTCATGGAGCCTCACAGATGTTCAGAGCAAGGTTGGAACCTCCCAACACCAAACTTAGAGTTTGACTGTGGGGGCTTTGGTTGACTCTGTAGTGAGAGAAGCTTTTCATGCTTCCTCTCCATGGTTACAGAAAGAGATCCTTGAGTTTTAAACACAAGGTTGTCCTCATTCAGTTGAAGGATCAATTCTCCTCTGTCCACATCAATCACAGCTCTTGCTGTGGCTAGGAAGGGTCTTTCAAGGATGATGGATTCATCCTCTTCCTTCCCAGTGTCTAGGATTATTAAATCAGCAGGGATGTAAAGGCCTTCAACCTTTACTAGCACGTCCTCTACTTGTCCATAAGCCTGTTTACTGGAGTTGTCTGCCATCTCTAATGAGATTCTGGCAGCTTGCACCTCAAGGATTTCCAGTTTCTCCATTACAGAGAGTGGCATGAGGTTTATCCCTGATCCAAGGTCACATAGAGCCTTCTCAAAGGTCATGGTGCCTATGGTACAAGGTATTAAGAACTTTCCAGGATCCTGTTTCTTCTGAGGCAATCTCAGTTGATCCAGATCACTAAGTTCATTGATGAGCAAGGGAGGTTCATCTTCCCAAGTCTCATTACCAAATAATTTGGCATTCAGCTTCATGATTGCACCAAGATACTTGGCAACTTGCTCTTCAGTAACATCTTCATTCTCTTCAGAAGAAGAATACTCATCAGAGCTCATGAATGGCATAAGGAGGTTCAATGGAATTTCTATGGTCTCTAGATGAGTCTCAGATTCCTTTGGTTCCTCAGAGGGAAACTCCTTGTTGATCACTGGACGTCCTAGGAGGTCTTCCTCACTGGGATTCACGTCCTCTCCCTCCCTTGTAGGTTCGGCCATGATGGTTAAATCAATGGCTTTGCACTCTCTTTTTGGATTCTCTTCTGTATTGCTTGGGAGAATACTAGGAGGGATTTCAGTGACTCTTTTACTCAGCTGGCCCACTTGTGCCTCCAAATTTCTAATGGAGGACCTTGTTTCATTCATGCAACTCAAAGTGGCCTTAGATAGATCAGAGACTATACTTGCCAAGCTAGATGGATTCTACTCAGAATTCTCTGTCTGTTGCTGAGTGGATGATGGAAAAGGTTTACTATTGTTAAACCTATTTTTTCCACCATTATTAAAGCCTTGTTGAGGCTTTTGTTGATCCTTCCATGAGAAATTTGGATGATTTCTCCATGAGGGATTATAAGTGTTTCCATAGGGTTCCCCATGTAATTCACTTCTGCTATTGCAGGGTTCTCAGGATCATAAGCCTCTTCTTCAGAAGATGCCTCTTTAGTACTGTTGGATGATTCCTTCAATCCATTCAGACTCTGAGAGATCATATTAACTTGTTGAGTCAATATTTTATTCTGAGCCAATATGGCATTCAGAGTATAAATTTCAAGAACTCCCTTCCTCATGGGCATCCCATTATTCACAGGATTCCTTTCAGAAGTGTACATGAACTGGTTATTTGCAACCATGTCAATGAGTTTTTGAGCTTCTGCAGGCATTTTCTTTAGGTGAATGGATCCACCTGCAGAATGGTCTAGTGATATCTTTGATAACTCAGACAAACCATCATAGAATATATCCAGGATGGTCCATTCTGAAAGCATGTCAGAAGGACACCTTTTGGTCAGTTCCTTGTATCTCTCCCAAGCTTCATAGAGGGATTCACCTTCCTTCTGTCTGAAGGTTTGGACATCCACTCTAAGCTTGCTAAGCTTTTGAGGAGGAAAGAACTTGGCTAAGAAAGCCTTGACTAGCTTATCCCAAGAGTTCAGGCTATCTTTAGGTTGAGAGTCCAACCATACTCTAGCTCTGTCTCTTACAGCAAACGGGAAAAGCATAAGCCTGTAGACCTCAGGATCAACCTCATTGGTCTTAACAGTGTCACAGATCTGCAAGAATTTAGTTAAAAACTGAAAGGGATCTTCAGATAGAAGTCCATGGAACTTGCAATTCTGTTGCATCAGAGAAACTAATTGAGGTTTAAGCTCAAAGTTGTTTGCTCCAATGGCAGGAATTGAGATTCTTCTTCCATGTAAATTGGAATTAGGTGCAGTAAAGTCACCAAGCATCTTCCTTGCATTGTTGTTATTTTTGGCCATATCTCCTTCTTTTTCGAAAATTTCTGTCAGATTTTCTCCGGAGAGTTGTGCTTTGGCTTCCCTTAGCTTCCTCTTCAGAGTCCTTTCAGGTTCAGGATCAGCTTCAACAAGAATGTTCTTATCCTTGTTCCTGCTCATATGAAAAAGAAGAAAACAGAAAAGAAAATATGAAATCCTCTATGTCACAGTATAGAGATTCCTGTATGTGAGTATAAGAATAGAAGAATAGAAGAAGAGAAATTCGAACACCAAGAGGAAGAGAGGGTTCGAATTTTGAGATGAAGAGAAGTGTTAGTAAATAAATAAATAATTAGAAGGAGATGAGAGAAAGGGAATTTCGAAAATTAATTAAATTAAAAATAAAATTTAAAGTTAAATTTTGAAAATTAAAATTGAAATCAAATTAAATTAAAAATTAAAACAATTAGTTAAAAAAAAATTTGAAAAAGGGGGAAAAGATTTTCAAAAATTAGAGAGAGAGAATTAGTTAGGTAGTTTTGAAAAAGATATGATTGAAACAAAAAGATAGGATTGATTAAAAAAAATTTTGAAAATCAATTTTAAAAAGGTAAGAAGTTAGAAAGGAAGTTAGAAAAGATTTTGAAATTGATTTTGAAAAAGATGTGATTGAAACTTAATTTGAAAAAGAAATTTAAAAAGATTTGGTTTTAAAAATTAAAGTTGATTACTTGACTAACAAGAAACTAAAAAGATATGATTCTAGAGTTTAAAGATTGAACCTTTCTTACTAGGCAAGTAACAAACTTAATATTTTTTTGAATCAATCACATTAATTGTTAGTAAAGATTTGAAATTATGAAACAAAATAAGAAAAATATTTTTGAAAATCATTTTGGAATTTTCAAAAATTATGAAAGAAAAATGAAAAAGATTTGATTTTTGAAAAAATATTTGAAAAAGATAAGATTTTTAAATTGAAATTTTGATTTGACTCATAAGAAATAACTAAATTTTAAAAATTTTTGACTAAATCAAATCAAATTTTCGAAAATTATGAGTGAAATAAGAGAAAGATATTTTTTTATTTTTGAATTTTCAATGAAAAAAGAGAAAAACAACCCAAAGACTCAATGCATGAAAATTTTGGATCAAAACATGTGATGCATGCAAGAACACTATGAATGTCAAGATGAACACCAAGAACACTTTGAATGTCAAGATGAACACCAAGAACTTATTTTTGAAAAATTTTCAAGAAAAGAAAACATGCAAGACACCAAACTTAAAAATTTGTATTCTTTAGATATTAACAAATTAAAAATGCATATGAAAAATAAGAAAAGACACAAAACAAGAAAATATGAAGATCAAACAAGAAGACTGGCCAAGAACAACTGGAAGATCATGAAGAATGCAATGCATGAAATTTTCGAAAATAATTTTTAGAAAATTAAAAAGATGCAATTGACACCAAACTTAAAACTTGACTCTAGACTCAAACAAGAAACACAAAATATTTTTGGTTTTATTATTTTATTAAACTTTTTTTTTCGAAATTTAATTGGGAAAAACGAAAAAAGAAGAAAATTTTTTTGTATTTTTCAAAAATAAGAAATAAAAGCTTAAAATTAAAATAAAATTACCTAATCTGGGCAACAAGATGAACCGTCAGTTGTCCAAACTCGAACAATCCCCGGCAACGGCGCCAAAAACTTGGTGTGCGAAATCGTGATCATTCCTTCCTTGGTAATGGCGCTAAAAACTCAATACGAACGTTCATGTTCTTAATTCTATTTCACAACTTCGTACAACTAACCAGCAAGTGCACTGGGTCGTCCAAGTAATATACCTTACGTGAGTAAGGGTCGATCCCATGGAGATTGTCGGCTTGAAGCAAGCTATGGTCACCTTGTAAATCTTAGTCAGGCGGATTCAGCTGATTTTATGAATTTATAATTAAAAGATAAATAAAATATAAAATAGGATAGTGGTACTTATGTAATTCATTGGTGAGAATTTCAGATAAGCGTATAGAGATGCTTTCGTCTTTCTGAACCTCTGCTTTCCTGCTGTCTTCATCCAATTCTTCCTACTCCTTTCCATGCAAGCTGTATGTTAGGCATCACCGTTGTCAATGGCCACCTGTCCTCTCAGTGAAAATAGTCCAATGCGCTGTCACTGCATGGCTAATCATCTGTCGGTTCTCGATCATACTGGAATAGGATCCATTGATCCTTTTGCGTCTGTCACTACGCCCAGCACTCGGGAGTTTAAAGCTCGTCACAGTCATTCAATCCCTGAATCCTACTCGGAATACCACAGACAAGGTTTAGACTTTCCGGATTCTCAAGAATGGCCGTCCATGGGTTCTAACTTATACCACGAAGACACTAATAACTCGGACTCAGTCCCCTGTATTATATATCCAAGAGATGTCCATTCAATCTAAGGTAGAACGGAAGTGGTTGTCAGGCACGCATTCATAAGTTGAGAATGATGATGACTGTCACGATCATCACATCCATCATATTGAAGTGCGAATGAATATCTTAGAAGCGGAATAAGTTGAATTGAATAGAAAAACAGTAGTACTTTGCATTAATCTTTGAGGAACACCAGAGCTCCACACCTTAATCTATGGTGTGTAGAAACTCTACCGTTGAAAATACACAAGTGATAAATGTTCAGGCATGGCCAAATGGCCAGCCCTCACAAAAGTCTAAGATAGCCTAAAACTAATCAAAGATGATCCAAAAGATATAAACATAATAGTAAAAAGTCCTATTTATACTAAACTAGTTACTAGGGTTTGCAGAATTGAGTAAATGATGCAGAAATCCACTTCTAGGGCCCACTTGGTGTGTGCTTGGGCTGAGCATTGAGCTTTACACGTGTAGAGACTTCTCTTGGAGTTGAACGCCAGTTTGTAGCCTGTTTCTGGCATTGAACTCCACTTTGCAACCTGTTTTTGGCGTTTGACTCCAGAATGCTGCATGGAACTGGCGTTGAACGCCAGTTTACATCATCTATCCTTATTCAAAGTATGGACTATTATATATTTCTGAAAAGCTCTGGATGTCTACTTTCCAACACAATTGAGAGCGTGCCATTTGGAGTTCTGTAGCTCCCTAAAATCCATTCCGAGTGCAGAGAGGTCAGAATCCAACAGCATCAGCAGTCATTTTTTAGCCTGAATAAGATTTTTGCTCAAGTCCCTCAATTTCAGCCAGAAATTACCTGAAATCACAGAAAAACACACAAACTCATAGTAAAGTCCAGAAATGTGATTTTTAATTAAAAACTAAAAAAAAATATACTAAAAACTAACTAAATCGTACTGAAAACTATGTAAAAATAATGCCAAAAAGCGTATAAATTATCCGCTCATCAATAGGAACAAGGGTTTCAATCTCCCCCCTCTTCCTTTCTTTGTTTCCAGCGTGTGTGTGTTTATTTTAGGGAGAGAGAGTGCTGAGCTTCATTAATTAAATGAAGCTTGGATGGGCCTTGGGCCCAACTTAGGTCCAGTTGGCCCGGTTTGTCCCGTTCGGTCCAATCTTGAGCCAATTTCTTTAAAATTGGTGTCAAAATTCTAGTTTTAAATTTCTCTACTACATTAAACCATAAAAATCTCATTTCTCAAGAAGGACAAGCAACAAGGATAATCTCTACAAGAGTTCTGAAAGAACTGCTGAGTCTACAAGTAAGTGAGGATGTACAATCGATGAAGAGTATTGGAAGAAATTCAGTTTAACAACCTCAAGGATGACTCCCAAATCAGAGATAACTGATAGAAACACAAAAGGATAAGCAAGGCAGTAGTTTGGAACTAATCAAGCTGAGTTAACAAGTATAAGATCATAGAAGAAGGTTATCTAAAGCTAGTGATGACACTCTCAAGGTTTAAAATTTATGATTAAGTACACCTAATACATTTGAATATAAAGAATGAAAAACTGAAAGAAGGTCACCTCATGTGCTAAAAGAAAGGTATGTAACTCGCATTTCACAAAAAGGTGACAGAAATATACACCAAAACTGCAATGTGGTTAAAAGAAAACTAAATTGCATTTTGTCTAAATAGTTTACAAGTAAAAGACAGAATATGTAAGGTTTAGAAAATGAAAATCAATTGAGTTAAGGCCAAACAATATTAAAAATCCTGAAAGACATTTAGTTACTCAATCAAATAAGGTATACACTGAAATCACGGCAAGGTTGTAAGAAATCAAAGGTTTGTCCAAGAATTCCCAAAGCTTATATTCAAACAAGCATGTATAAGTTTTATAACAAATATGGAACTAGTTAAACTCTATTTATAAAAGGAAACTCCAAGGTAAAAATTTGCTTATCAGTCGGTTTCAAAACTTTATTCAAAACAGTGCATGCCAACCTCCAAAACGACTTTGTCAATTTAAAGAATAACCATGGATGAAATTTAAGCGAGAAGAATCAATTTAGATTTCTTAAGAGAATCCAAAACTTGTTTCAAAAGTCTTTTATCCTTCTGAATAAACTCGAGAATTGTTGTAATGTCACGTGCAATCTTTAGGCACAGTAATGCGAAGCTTTAGTTCTTTAGAATGTGGTTTGTGGTTATGGAAAGGGAGGTACACACGGCTGCTTTTGCGGTTTTTAAATTGTGGTTTTTGATTTCTAACTGATATGGTCTTGAACCATGTTGAAAAGGGTTTGAAGGATTAACATGATTTTCAAATTTGGTTTAAAACTTTTAGTTTAAATGTTTTTCTTTTGAAATTAAATCGAAACTCTTGGTCTGAATAATCTGGTTTACAAAAAAAGTGAGTTTTACAATTTTCTTGATTTGTGATTTCGGTTTACAATTTCTCTTATCAAAACGGAATTCGAATTGAAAGGTTTTGATTTAAGAATAAATGAATTTTTGAGCCTTTTGAAAAAGCTTTCATAATGAATTGGTTAAGATTGGACTTGTTTTCACAGCTTTCCGATATGTTACAAAAGCAGTCTTTGGTTTTGAAACTACGTCAGAAAATTCTTGGTTTGAAGGATATTGTTTAAAAAGAAAAGAGAGTTCTATGATTTTATCAATTCGTGAACTAGGTTTCTAAATTTATCTTGTTGAATGCGGATTTAAATTGAAAGGTTTTATCCGAGAAAACCATGATTTCAAGTATTTGACTTACAAACAAACGATTTTGACTCCTTTGAAAAAGTGTTAACAAGGAATATGTTTAGATTAAATTTGTTTTGAAGATTTTGAAAAGTATTACAAAATCGGTAATTGTTTTAAGAAAAACTTCGGATGCTTAATGATGATAATCAGAGTGACGCAGCGGAAGGCGAAAGGGAACGTCGACACGGTAGGATGATGGCGAACGAGGTGCCTTGGCAACTTGTTCGATTAGCAACGTTGAAAGTAGGATGCTTCGTGGGAAATATATGTATATATATCCCATCGCGTGACTCGGATTTTCGAGGGCGAAAATCTTTTTAAGGAGGGGAGGATGTAAGAACCCGCGTTTTCACGTAAAACTGTTTTAATAAAATAATCTTAGTGCCCAGAATAGATTCAAAATTTAGAAGTTTTAATTTAAAAATAAAAATGTGAAATTTGATTTCAGTAAATTTTTTTGAGTTGGAAAATGTACTTCCTCCGAAAAGTTTTTGTAAAAATGCGTACTGGCGCTTGAGCCAGCAATACCGGCTCTAGTCTGTCCAGTACTGCGTATTTTTAGAAAATAATATTTAGAAGATTGATTTATTGTTTTGAAAGGAGAAAAATAATTTAGAATCGAAAACCGGATACTAATCTTAAAGGTTTTGGCCTGGGCTAAACGGAACAAAAATGCTAACGGGTTAGACCGGACCCAAACCGGGCCCAAGGTCCAACATATATAAGTGAGTAAATGAGCCAAGGAAGCTCATTTCAGCACAGAGAGAGAGAGAGAGAGAGAGAGAGAGAGAGAGAGAGAGAGTTCGGTTAGATTGAAGAGAGGAAGAAGAGAGAGTGCTCTTTTCACCTCCACCTTTTGGGAGCCATAACTTTTGATCTGGAGCTCCAATTGACGAGCCGTTTGTGGCCACGCGAAGCTCTTGATGAGCTCTTCCTTTATATCTAAGTTTTTCTGGTAATAAATCTCTATTCACTCTCTAGTTTCGCGCCCTAGCAGTTCTGTGTTTTTCAGTTTAGTTCTTGAGCAAGTTTTGTGGTTTTGGTTTTTTAGGTGATCTCTAGTAGCGGATAAATGTTGGATTTTACCCCTAATCTTGTTGGATAAGGTAATGTTCTACTAAAACCTTGTGTTTAGTTGTTTTGTGTATCTTAGGTTTTGATTTTGATGATATATGTGTTGTTAGTGTGAGCCTTGGTGTTTGTTGGTGTTGGTTGAGGCTTTGAATCAAGCTTGGTGGCTTCGTTTTGATGTTTGGTGCATTTGAGAATCGGTCAAGGTATGGTTTCGGTTTTGTTTTATGTAATATGTAATGTTTCTGGACACTTAGGCAAGTTGACCCTAAGATAGGATTGAATGTTGTTGGTGTATGAATATTTATATGTGAATTGATGATAATTGTGGGTTGTATTGGACTATTGTGGTTGAGGATGATTATTGGGAATTATGGTGTTAATGAGTATTGATGATTAGTGTTGTTGATGAGGTTGTTGGTATTTAAGAATTGATGATGAATAATGATGTTGTTGGTATTTAATGATTATAAAGGTTGATGCGGAATATTGATGTTATTGGTGCTAATTATAAATTGTGATGTTGGTTGATGTTGGTGAATGTGTATGTTGAGTGTGTTAATATGAATATGGATAATGATTGATAATTTTGAGGTTAAGTGATGAGGATTTTGAAGTAGTTTTTGATGTTTGATGTTGGTTAAAGATTATTTATGATGGTTTTGGATGTTGATGAGTAAGGAATTTGATGGTATTGAGTAGTGTAATTGGGATTATGGATGATTGAGTTGGAAAAGGAAGGGTATGGGCTTTTATGTTGTTTTGGTAATGTTTGGGTTGTGGTTGGTTTGGTTTTGAATTGGGAATTTTGGAAAAATTGGAGTTTTGAGGCCTTTGGTAAAAATAGATTTTTGGTGAACTTTGCCTAATCATAACTTTTGTCTCGATTTTCAAAATCTGATGAAATTTGTTTAGAATTAAGGATCTTTGAAAACCCTTTAAATCGATATAAAGTTTGTGAAATTTAAAATTTTGTAAAGGAAGTTATGATCATTCAAAATTGGTGTTGAAAATCTGAAATTCTACAAAGTTGTAGAATTTCAGGATTTTCTGATACGTGCGCACGCACAGCCTTGTGCGCATGCACAACCTTGCAAAAATGTTATTCTGTACGGATGCACAGACCTGTGCGTATGCACAGGTAGGGGAAAGGGCTCTGGTGGCAGCGCTAGCATAGGTTGTGCGTGTGCACATCAATGAAGGGTTACGATCTGTGCAGACGCACAGTCCTATGCGCACGCACAAGTCGGGAAGGATCGTCTATTGGGGGCACTCGTACAGCTTGTGCGAGTGAACATGCATGTATATTTTAGTACCTGTGCATACGCACACCTCTATGCGTACGCACACTTTCAAAATCTTCCCAAGCGTGCGCACGCACACCCCTGTGCGGACGCACACCCCTGTGCGGACGCACACACCCTGTTTCACAAATTTAACTTTGTTTTCAACTATTTCACCTTCCCAACAAGGTTGTAAGCTTCTATAACACCATTTTAAGGCTTTTGAACTTAATTTTGAGTATGGGGATGTGGGAAATAGGCTAAGGGTTGTATTCGATGATTATTATGAAATATTATAGAACATAGGCTTAGGTTTCTGGTGTACTGAGGATGGGTCAGTAGAGTGAAAATGAGGAATGGAAATGTTGAATTAATAGTGGTTGAGATGAGTCAAGGACTTTGAATGAGATGAAGGATCCATGATATATTGAAAATATTTTGAAAACCACTAGACTACTTTTTATTGAAACTAAGAGACGCTATGCGCCCGGGCAGGGGCTGAGGTTGGATTCCGCCTGTTCGAGGTAGGGCGGCGGCGTAAGAGCGGTGGTTCGTCCCGCTTGCGCTTAGATGTGAGGTCGGTGGTAATAGATCCCGCTCGCATCCCTTGGGATCTATAGAGCGTGCAGGCGCCGGTACCTGGACAGTGATCCAAGCACTATATCTCGGGGGTTCCCATATGAGAAAATCTGAAGGGCGACGTTTCCATGGAGATGTGTCGGGTTGGCAGTTGAACCGACAATGTGATATCACAGCCAGTAGGGCAGGCATTCATCATATGCATTTTCTATCTATTTGTATGCTGTGTTTACTTGTAATGGCTTGCCTAATTGAATAACATGCCTATCTGCTTCTTGAACTACTTGTTGTATATGAATATTATATGTGTTTTAGTTGTTTGTATTAATTGCGATTGTCTGGTGCTGAGGAGGTTACGTAGGCGGTGGTGATGGGATCGCACGGAGGTTAGGTTGGCGAGGGCTGTGGGATACAGCGGTGTGATTAGTTTTAGTTAGAATTCTCCTAAGTTTAGATAACCCGGTTTATGGTTTAAGTTCGTTATATATATTTATATGTTTTATTCTAAGCTTGAATATCTGTATGTGATGTGAAGTTCTAGGATTGCCTTCGGCGTCCCGGAGCCTTTCATCTTACATCATTGGGCACTGTTACCATACTGAGAACCTCTGGTTCTCATTCCATACTTTGTGTTGTTTTTCAGATGCAGGTCGTAATCTACCTCGGTAAGATTGCGGATATGGTGACAGAGGGGAGTACGATTCCTCCTTAGTTTAATTTATTTTACTTAGTTATAGTTAATCTCGCATCTTTTTGTATTTTATCTTTATGGCCTTAGAGGCTATTTCGAGAGATAGGTTGTATAAGCTGTTTTAATTCTAAAACTCTGTATTTGTATATTTGTAACTCGTTGGCTTAAACTCCGCAAGCTGCGGCTAGTTCCCTATGTTTATATTACTATATCTATACTTTTGTTCTATTCTCTTTGTGTACTCTTTTGATGAAGCCATGCCATTTTAGTGTACAATTTCTATCTCAATGTTCTACTAATTTAAAAATAATTAATATATAATATTAAGCTATGTGAATAAAGTTTGTATTATATTTTGTACAAATTAGTATGCATGGTTAGATCATTAAAGGTGTAACTTACAGTATGTGTATAGTTTTTTTTTTGTTTTATTTTGCTCTTCGAGGAACCAAATTTCAAAATAACTTGAATTATCAGTCATAGATATAGATGGTTGTACAATAAATTATATTGTATATAAAATAAAAGATCTCCTTACTACTTTTTTGTTCAACTTCTTTTACTCCTAACATATTTACTCATGAATTATTCAACTACCAATATGATATTCCTATCTTCAATTATATTTAATTGGATAAAATAAATGAGATTTAACAGTTTACAATCACACTGAAGTTATAATGAGATAGTCTATAAAGTAAACTGTAATAGTGAAGTTGATGTTCCAGATATAGGTTTCCCAGAAAAATCACTTTTGGCATTTGCTTTATAATCTATAATTTTTTAACTCCCTTAATTATGATGACCAATTTTGTCATGGGTTATTAGCTACATCAAGAAATTTCTAATGGTTGTTGTCAATCAAGCACACCTTACTAGACTATTAACCTACTATCAAAAAGTAATTTGTGACTAACTAAACTAAATAAAGGACCTTCCACTTATTATATAACCAATGAGCGTAGCAGTCAGTATTTCTCCATGGCAACTGTGCTCTTTAATTTGGTTTACGGCACCAACTACAATCTTGCTTTCTTTTAAATTTTGTTAATTAAACTAGCTTTAAATAGTTTCTGTATTACATCACCATTTTTCATCTTTATCATTGTTGTCATCTAATAAGGTAAAGCTATACATAAAGGAAGGAACTTTCGGTCTGGTGTTCAGAAACTAATCAATAGGCTACTAAAACTCTATATAGCTAAATAAATAATTGGTAATTATATTAAAATGTGAATTTGCTTAATAAAAGTACTTATATTTATTTATTACCTGTATCAAACGAAGTGTCTTCAGCCATTATAAAAGGTTATTTTACCAATTCTTCTCTTTTCAGCCCTCTTAAATTTGGTATAAGAGTTAATAATGTGTACTACTTCTCTACAAACACAAAGCTTATCACTTTTTCCAAATGATTTTATTTTCAAAATTTTTACTAGAGCCGATTCTAGAAGCATTGGTCGTGGCAGTAGCCTTTCTACCTTTTGGAGGAACAACTTGCTTACCACAGATTTTATCCTAGCACATTTGGAACATGCCAGAAGAAGGTGTGGTTCCATTTATATTTTAGTCTCTTCTAAAGGGCGAAGATTAGGTGCAACTTGGCTTTTCAAATTTAATATACAAACTGGAATCAGAGAAGTTGTTAATGTTCCATTCTTAAGAAACAACCAAGGCCAGTTTGAAATAACTGGCTGTGAGAATGAGAATATGGCAATTCGATAATCAACGAAGGATATTAGTTGGACTATCCTTCGTTGATTATCGAATATGCACATTGTTGGTTGACTTCGTATTTCTCAGCAAGTGGCTAGTGGGATACCAATTTGTGCTGCCGCCCATATGTGTAGGGAATTAAGAATTCACATGGAATATACTTGTGGAACTAAGTAATGTCAGGTCATGGACATGAATTCTTGGTACGACCTCATTTGTTTGCTGGCAAAGATTTTATTGTGCTAAAAGAGATAACTCCACCACTTATAGAGCCAAATCATGTTAGGACAACATACATCAGAATAGGAGCTGTAAATCCAAAAACTCACGAACGTAGGATCATTAATTTCATAGATTTTTCAATTGCTGTAGTAGTTAAATCTATTCAACTAAATCATGATGCAGTTCTTCCAGTTAACGTTATCTAATGCTGTAGTTTCCTTTTCTTGTTTCTTATGCGAGCAATGTAATGTAGATTTGCCTTTTGTTTTTCTTTTTTTACTTTTGTGTTTTTAATTTTGTATGGTTTCCAGGGCAAATGGTGCACAGCAATGTGCATTGTTATCTTTTAGTGCTATACATTAATATTAGAATTGCTTTCATAATTAAATTTAGATACATGTAGTCCATGTAATTTTTTTAAATTTTTTATTCAATCATAATGAGTAACAATATAAAAATTTCAAACTCTTATCAATCAAATGAATTGATTTTACCAACTAAACTGTACGAGAAGTACTCTTAACATCTCTTAAATTAAATAATATAAATGGTAAGGTCTTAGAAAAAAAATCAATGAATAAAGATTCAAATCCTATCCTAAAAAAAATAAAATGTAGTTTCGTAGTTCTTATTACATAAAGAAGCATATCTTTAATAAAACTACTCTCTATTATTGATTTAACTAATTAAATTGTAACACAATCGATTTTTATTGTGTAACATAACTGGTTCAATAAAATTAGATATTTGATTTTGAAACTAAATATGAAACTACAGATGTTAACTAAACTTTTTCACATCTGCTATTAATTATCTCTCCAAATGCAGAAACAATTTCTCAACACAATCATATTTTTAAATTTCATATTTTAATAAAGATTGCCATATATATATATATATATATATGATATAATATATAATAATAAAAATATCACATCAGAGTTATCATTGGCTACATATCTATATTGTAAATGAAATACTGCTTCTTACAAACAGTTTAATCAGGATCTTGAAACAAAAAATATTCAAGGTTATTGCATATGAATTGTTTTTCAACTTGGACTTCTTTTTATTTTGTATAAAAAAAACGTTCACTGCTACCTAATTTTAAATGTGTAATACACCAGTGTTCTTCCACTATATAAACTTAACAAATTAACCACATAAAATAATTAAAATAAAAGTTAATAGTGATTAATGTGAGATAAAAGAGATTTTAGTGATTTTTTGTGGTCTTCACTGAAAGTTTAGTTATGTCGAATTGCTAATGTAAAAAAATCTCAATAAGCTTAGTCATGATTGAGAAACTAACATTTTGAATTATTTTCTTGCTTATAATAGATGTTTCACCTTTTATTAAACAAGCTAATTGTATGAACTTTTTATTTTCTCCTTCCAACTACTTATTTATGTTACTCTATCCTATTTTGATTATTTTTATGTAGGTCATCATCACTATTAATTTGCAATATGCAACTACATTCTTTCTTTGAAACTAACTGTAGTTCTTTTTTTTCTCTATGTAATTACTTACTTATCTTAGTCCATCCTCTATTGAATATTTTTATATACTTTGTTGCTGAATCAATCAATCAGTCAAGTGAATGCATACTAATAAATAGACAAATCAAGTACCTGACTTGCTATAGAAAGTGCTAAGACAGAAGATCTACAATCATTAATCTAAATCTCTTTACTTAGTATAATTTATTTACACTACACTTCAATCAACAAGTTGCATCAACTCCTCCTGATAGATTTGGAATTTGATGGCTTTCTCTTTCATCGAAGATATACAATTAAATATTGCTCAAAAAATAAAAGAAAGATTTGTTATTGATGACATTCATTATTATATTAAAAATAAGTTTTTCATATCTCACTTTCTGATTTTTTTTCTGACCTTCCTCCATTATATAGCAAAAATTTAAAATATGGCATTGTAATAACAGGTATGATGTCAATTCCCTCTTTTTTTATAAATATAGATATATAATACCAGCACAGTTGATAATAAGAAGAAAAACTTCATTTAATTTTTTTCTTCTATTTATGTGTTCAAATTTTGCATCAACTTTGCTCCCCTAATTAGCACCATGAGTGATGTTCTGCCAACAACACTAATGTTTCCAGAATTACTTGAAGAAATTATCCTAGCTATCTTTAAGGTTTTTCAGCCTTCCACCATTTTAAGTGCACGCCAAACATGTCGCCATTGGAGGGACAAGCTGAACTCATACAATTTCTTGACCGAGCTTTCAGAGAGGTGAAAAAATAATAGTTGCTCAATTTATGCTTGCTTTTCACAGTCAACCTCTGATACAACCTTAGCTGATTGGGTTCTTAAAATGAATGCCATTACAGGTAAGATCTTTCGACATCACTTGCCTTTCATTCTCACATATGAGGGGTAGTTTCACATAGTTGGTGTGAAAAATGGAGGTTTTTGCATTTGTTATTCTTCAATGGGTCAGGTAAGTTATTTGCTAATTTGGAATCCTGTTAGCAAAAAATCTAGAATGATACGAGACCCAATGAAGCATCACTATGCTCACTATGCTTATATATATACTCCTTTGTTTGCTATCCTGACTGTCTTGAGTATGGTATCATCCATATCTTCATTGCAGTGGAAGATAACCTTGCATGCACACTAACATTGTACATGAGCTTCACAAGATATTGGGATATATCAATTCTATGTCCAGCTTATGTGCATAAATTGCATCCCAGTTGTGCTTCAGTCAACGGTGTTGTCTATTGGGTAACCTGGCATCTTGATGAAGATAATGAGGATGATCTATATATTGTATCCTTCTTACTCTTAACCTTCATGTTTAGAAAAATTTCTTTGCCACCAGAGCCCGTCTCCCACTGCTAAACACTCTTAATTCGAGATGATCGTCTGTGTACTGCCGCAAACAATCACAATCAGTGTTTGGCAGCTTGATGATTTTAATGGAGATCTCAACTGGAGTAAATTGTTCACAATCAATGGGACGGGACCGTGCTATCTGCCAAGTATCATTATTAATCACCATCTGATTAAAGTTATGGAAAGACGAATAGAGATACTAGATGTTGATAACACGTAGTTTACTCAGTTTCATATCAAGCGATATAATACAGCAAACACTGATACAATCACGTTACAATGGGTAGAATATGAAGATATTGTGAAGATAAGATCTATATTTGCATACTATGAAACTCTATTTTCTGTGTAATATTAGAACGTGAGACCTTATAATATGCAGGTAGCTAAACTGTAGAAAATTAATCTGAATATCTTATGTTTCAAGTCAGTCTTAAGATTTAGTGACTTTGAATTTGTTTTATGGTAGGAGAACCATAGTATCCAGGATAATGCTCTTTTGTGGCTTGGAAGAAGTTGGAGACGTTAGGATTGAGATGCTTGCTAGATATGTAACCACCTTGACTTCAGCATTGAAATATCACATGTATGTGTGTTGTTAGATTTCGAAACAAAACAGTGTGTTTAAATTTTAGTATTATATCTATGTATATTGAATCTAAATGTTAGATTTCTCTACAAATTTTATTATTCTTGAATATGAGCCTTTGGATTGTTAATTAAAATTAACAATAATTAAACTCCATATCAACAAAAATACACCACTTTAAAAAAATACATGTAACCTCATGTATTATTATTATTTTTTTATTCAATCATAATGAGTAATAATATAGAAATTTCAGACTCTTATCAATCAAATGAATTGATTTACCAACTAATTTATATGACAAGTACTTTTAACATCTCTTGAATTAAATAATATAAATTGTAACCTCTTAAAAAAAATCAATGAATAAAGATTCAAATTCTATTCTAATAAAAAGGTTATTTCACCGTTCTTATTACATAAAGAAGTGGATATTTAGACAAAAATTTGTAATTATAGTTTATACCAAAAATTTAGAAATATATAAATTTAAAATAATTTTAATAATTGACATAAAAAAAGTTGATAATACTAAAATAAAATGATAATTGTCAATTAAGTATTAAGATTTGAAAAAATTGCAATAATTATTAGGAATAAATAATTCTAAACTTTAAATATCTTTGAAGTTTTAATTTTTGTATACCGTAAATTAAATTATCTCAGTATTTTTAACACTAATATATTTTAACATAGTACTCTTTTTATACACTAATATCTACTAAACATAGTACTCTTTTTCATATATGGTAAAAAAGTACTAATTTTTTATCCATACAACGTATTTATTATATCTTTAAATTTAGAAAAAGAAATAGTTATGACAAATTTAGAATTCAATTATTTAAGGACATTGATAGATATATTTTTTATCGTAAAAAATTAAAATTTATAATATAAGAAACATTTTTTTAGTAAATTTCATTAATTTAAAATAGATGACACAATTTAATGACAAGAGAGCTTTCTTAGTACTTGCATTCTATTCAGAATATTTTACATGGTACGATAAAAAATAACTATTTGACATAAACTCGTCTAATATTAATTTAGTATCGACTTTTATATAATAAAAATAGATACATACATAGATATATTGTATGACTACTCTCTATTATTGATTTAACTAATTAAATTGTAACACAACCAATTTCTATTATGTAACACAACTGGTTTCAATAAAACTAGATATTTTATTTCAAATCTAAATATGAAACTATAGATGTTAATTAAACTTTTTCACATATGTTATTAATTATCTTCCCAAATGCAGAAGCAATTTGACAACACAATTATATTTTAAATTTTCATATTTTAATAAAAAATGCTATATATAATATAATATATAATAATGAAAATATCACATCAGAGTAATCACTGGTTATATATTTATGTTATGAATGAAATACTACTTACAAATAGTTTAATTGAGATCTTCAAACATTTACTTATAGTGGATTTAATTATGTTACTAACCAAGTGTGAGATCTTTTTCCGCCGTCCCAGACTTTGGAGGCCAGACGTGTTAGTTCTAAAATTATTATTGGAATTCCAAGTTAACTTGTCATTATCAAGAAAGAAAAAAATATGTGCTCACAATTGTATATGTTAACAAGAAAGAGAAATTTCAATTTGCTCCCCACAAGAACTTCCTTCTTGAAACAATGAACCGTGCAACCATTTTGCCTGTTCACTCTGGGTAGAAATTTTTATCAAAGAATACTGAAAAACAACAGGTAACCACATGCATTCTTACTATCTCAATGTAAATTCTATTTAATCAGTTTTTTATTTAATCTTTTCTGAGACTTGAAATGAATACGTTATATCTAACCTAAATGCAATGAATTTGGAAGAATCAAGAAATGCAAAAAAGATTAGATCTGCTATAATAGGTGAGAAGAAGAGGTAACTAAATCATGGAGCACAAAAAGGTTAGTTAGCAAATGTTTTCTATTATAAATATTTTACAATTTCACTACCTCAATGCACATTTTCTTATCTAGTACTCGATGTAAGAATTTATTTTATCCAATCTTTTTTTTCTATTCAAAGATTACCATGAAGAAAATATTTCTCATTATTGGATAAATAAGAGAAAAATATGATATACGTCACTTGTGAAAAAATGCAGAACTCAGTTCACCATCGACAGAGAACTATTATCTGAGATGCATCCAGGTATGCTACTTTTTATATTCAAATTTAAATTCTTTGTTCTATATTTGTGTTATAGACAATTTTTAAGAATCTTAAAAAATATAAAATCTACAGCTTCATTCAATATAAACACATATTATCTAGCTTAATGGCTAAATCAATCTAAGTGTAACAAGAAGTCAACTACAAAAGACATCAGTGATATCTTCCTCTTTTTTTTGTTAGCCATTATTTAATATATAGATTAAGTTAGCATTGCTTCTAATAAGACGTGCTACTTATTCACATGACAATGCATATAAATCTACTTAATATATAAAAATAATCATTGTTCCAGAAAAATTATTAATGCATAATTACTCAAACTTCATAGTTAGCTTATGCTTTAGATATTGTAATGAAATCCAATTTGATGCTGTTTGCTTATTTCTTTCACAATTTTTTAATGAAAAATATCAAATATTTTTTAAATTAGATATTATAAAATACAATAAAACTTAAAAAGATAACCATAATTGTTACTTTTTCTTAATTTTATTCCTCCATTGAATTCTCACAACTAATTTTTAATGTAATAAGGACAAAGTTGTTTATTGTTCATACAAAATTAGTGTCTTATTTCCATTATAAATTTGAAGTGTTGCATTAAGATGTTTAATTTTATAATATCTGAACATTAAAACTTAAAAAACATATATCTTTTAAAGATTTTTACATTAAACTATTATTGCCAAGTACTGGAATCTTGACATTTATTTTATATTTGATAAATTTAGACATTTATTTTTATATTTTGATGAATTTATTAAATCTCTTTTTATCCTATACATTTTTATCTTTTATAATCTACATCAAAATATTAATTTTTTTTCGTAGTAAAATAATAGTGACAACTAATATCTACTTAAAAAATTTATTTAAAATAAAAAATTTTAAACAATGAATACACTTTCACTATTTTTACATTATATTTGATTTTATGGTGAAATTTATCTTAACTATCTCTACCAAAAATAATAAATAATTAATATTTTCTATACAAATTTTGTATTTAATATATTAAAATCATAATTTGTTCAAATTAAATAATCATTTTAGCTAAGCCATCTAATTAGTTCATATATATATATATATATATATATATATATATATATATATATATATATATATATATTAGTAATACTAAAATGATTTTTCAAAAATTATAAATAATCTATCTGGCACAAGTAAACCGAACTACATTTAACAAAAATATTTTTAAATATAATGCTGTAGTTAGTAGCTAATTTATATTTAAATTTAAAAATATGTGTATGAAAATTGTTTTCATATAGTTGTTATTGCAACTTTATCGAGTTTTTCACCTAAATTATTTTTTGGATGAAATATAATTTATGTAAATTACAATTTAAATAATTACTAAACTTGCTATCTCTTTCTTCCCTTCTCTCTTTCCCCCTATATATATATATATATATATATATATATATATATATATATATATATATTAAATTTTGCATTTATGAAAAATAATACTGTTAAAGATCTAACAATTATATATACTTCAATTTTTCAAATTTATCATTTAAGATAAAAGTCTTCCAATTAGATGATACATTTAAAAGTCTATATTTTATATAACATTATAAAAAAATATATATACATTTCTTTAACACTATTTAATATGAGAGATAATGTTCGAAGAAATTTTGATTGTTCCTCTTAATAAGACTTTAATTGATGTTTTAAAATTTTTCTCAAATATAATTTTATATGAATTGCATTTAACTTTTCAAGGAACACTTCCAACTCAAGGAAACATCACAAAAATTAGACAATCAGCAAAAATTAATGAGTCTTTTTCTATTAACTCGCATTCTGAATTCAATTGGAGATCTCAAGCAAAGTTTTCAGATCCCTGACCACCTATTCATATCACTATGGAAGGTAATTAAATTTTTTAATTGTATCTCTTACCTAGAAATGTGTATAGTATTGTAAAATTAACTCTACTGTCCTTTTTAAGATTCCAAGAAATTGGAACAACTCATTCTTTGATTTTCAACAATATTACTACCAATAATCAAATAGAAGAAATCAATTCAGCAAATGAAAGCTTAATCACCCAAACACCAATATTAGATACTCTCCGTTCAGTCAATATTTTCAATAGTCAACCATATACTGCATTTACAGCAGAAGATATTTGCACATATTCCATATTAGAATTTTTTTAAATTAGACATAATCTTCACTATTAATAACTTCTTTCACAGGTTATTTGTAAACCCCGTAAAATTAATGAATAATTAGTTAATAAATTAATTTTTAATAAAATAAATTAGAAATACGAATTTTATAGTTTAATAAGATAGAGCTAATTAAAATAAGAATTTTGACACTAATTTTAAAGGATTTGGCTCAAGATTGGGCCAAACAGGCCAAATTGATTGAACCGAGCTCGTGGGCCCAACTAACCCATCAAATTAAATAAGCTTCAGCTCATTGTCCTCCCCTTGCATGCAAAGAACGTAAAAGCTCAGCCAAGGGGGAAGAACATTCCTAACTTTCACAAACCCTTGGATTTCATTCAAATCCCAATATTTTTTCACTTCGAGCTCTGATCGCTGCACCATTTGCGGTCACGCGTCCGCAGTGACGAGCTCTACAAAGGCCAGTACATTGTAAGGTAAGGAAACCACATTCCCAGTTTCAATTTCCTCTTCTAAAATCTGAAAATGGTATGGTCTTGGGTGGTAAGATTTATGGTTAATTTGATGTTTTGAGACCAAATTGACTTGAGGAATTAGTGGGTCTTGGCTTAATTGAGGCACATACATGGTAAGGATCCTCAACTCTAGTGAATTTCTTAGTTAATTGTAGCTTTGTTATTAAAATATACATATGTGATATTATGTGTTAGGTGTGTATATATGTGATATGAAGCAAAATTGAAAATATTAGAAGCTTAATTGGGAGCTTTGGAGGCTAACTTTTGGTGGTGGAGACTTGAACCTTGCCTATTTGAGTTGTTCTTGGGTTATACGAGGAAATTGGCCAAGGTATGGTTTTGGTTTCTCGTATATAATATATAATGTTTCGTGAAAACTTAGGCTAGATGACTTAAGATAAGTTGAATTGTATGTTTGATGCATGTTGGGTGGTTTTAGTTGATGCCATGTGTGTTAAGTTATATGTGGATAAATGGGAGTGATGTTGGATGATATGAATATGGTGGATGGTTGATTTGGTAATGTGTGAATGATGTTATGTTAATAAGTAAGTTGAAGATTATGTTTAGTTTTGAATTCATGAGGTTGAAATTGAGGTATATGTATGTTAATGAGTCATGTAATGATTGAGAAGGATTGGGATTAAATATAGATTGTTTGTGGTTGGTTTGAAAACTTGGGATTTTGAATTGAGTTGAAAACGTGGAAAAAATAGAAGTTTGATGTTTTGAATGAAAACTTGATTTTTAATGAACTCCGACAGTCCATAATTGGAGCCTCAAATTTTGGATGGAAATGAAATTTGTTTCAAATGAAAGATGGTTTGTGGAAAATGGAATTTTGTAGAGGAAGTTATGGATGTCAGAAATCTTGTGCAAAAGCTAATTTTTCAAGTTACAGCAAAACCAGAATTTCTAGTTTGTTGTACGCACGCGCCCAGCAGGGGCAACATTTTCTCTTGTGCGTACGCACACCCAGTGATTTTCAGAAAACGTGCGTATGCACACTATGGTACACACGCACACACTGGGACATGCCTACTGCTGAGAGCGTTCGCACACTCTGGACCGCACACACACCTTGTTTGTTTTGGCAGATGTGCATACATACACCAGGGTGCATACATGTGTGCATATGCACACACTCTGTTTCTCTGCAATGTATATTTCTATGATTTAAACATGGTTTTGAACTTCTAAACCTCTATTTTCACCCTCTAAGACCCTAGAAATGATTATAGTGGTAGTGAAAGGGTTTGAACTAGGAAGGTGAAGTAACTTGGGGGTGAAGGAAGCTTGTGAGAAGTGAGGAATTATGTATGAGGAGTAAAAAGGTGTGGTATATATGTGATGAATATGGCCATGGCAAATGATTATGAGCTATTATAAGGGATTGTTTTATCTCGAGTCCGCTTCTCTAAAGTGCGACACAAGGAGATGGTGGAAAGTAAGGATCCCCTTCCTTGTTCCTCCTGGTATTGTAAAATTGCCCCCAGTGAGATGGTGGATGGTTAGGATCCCCTCCTTTATTCCTTCTGGCATATGAGAACGTATCTCCTGGGTAGACGCAAGGGTTGTGGTTTTGCCCCACTTGCTCTAGGTTGGTTAGTATAGAGGCTCCCCGGGTAGATGCGAGGGTGTGGTTCACCCCACTTGCTCCGGGTCAGGATGAAATGCTGTTTATCTGTCTGTGAAATGAGACTTAGATTTAAGGTTAAGTTAAGTTAGGTTTAGATACTCTTAGAAAACTACCTTTTATGGCTTCTGTTTAATACTTTAAGCTCTATAATCTGAGTGTCAGTGTTCTAGGATTGTCTCTGGCATTCCCAGTACCTTATATATTATGTGTGTGGCACCTTTACCATATTGAGAACCTCCAGTTCTCATTCCATACTATGTTGTTATTTTTCAGATGCAGGTCAAGAGGCATCTCACTAGGCGTCTGGATACCTAAGGCGAAGTGGTTATTGGGTTATTTTGTTGTGCTGTGATATATATGTACTTAGCTTTCTCTCCGCATAACTTATTATTTTTGATCCTCTTAGAAGTTTATGGAGAGGCAAGATTGTGTTTATGTACATTTGGGTTTTGGATATGTATATATATATGTGTAAATATTCTCCGGCCAGTCTTGACTTCGTGGGCTGAGTTAGGAGCTTGTTATTTTGTATTTTTGACACTCTATTCCTACTTTTTTTATCGTATGTTTAACAGTTATAGTTTTCTTAACATGCAAGTTAACTTGTTCCTTGAGCGTTGCGCTTTTATTTCGCGATTTTTATGTCCCCTATTCTTCAAGGCTCCTAGCATATTACAATCTTTCTGTTGTTACATGTATACATTTTATTTTAGAGGTCGTAATACCACACTACCTCTGTTTTACGACTTAAGCATAAAGCTTTGTGTGGTAGGTTGTTACATTATGGTATCAAAGCAATTCATTCTTATAGAGCCTGAAAGACGGACTGATTGTGCTTCTGTGCATTCTCTGTATATGTGTTTATGTGCTATTAGGATATTTGATTGATATATATGGCATAAATGTTTGTGAGAATGCATTTGAAACTTTAAGAATTAGACCTGCGATATTGAGACTGATAAACTTAATATCACTTGTTTGGTGTATATAGGGACCAGATGTCGACTCGCGGACGCGGTCGCGGACGAGGTAGAGGTAGGATAGGCACTGTTACTCCTAGCTCGGCGGGGACTGATCCAGTAGACTTTATGGCTGCACTGGAAAATATGGCTACAGCTATGCAGGCGACAGCCGAGGCACTGGGTAATCAGATAAACCAGGGTAATCATGGGAATAATAATAATAAGGACGGTCCTATGACACTTGATACATTTCTGAAAGTTCACGCTCTGACTTTTAGCAGAACCTTAAATCCCACTGATGCAGATAATTGGATTCAGGCTATGGAAAGGGCGTTGCATGCTCAACAATTTCCTGAAGAACAATGGGTTGAATTTGGAACTTATCAGCTGCAAGGTGAGGCTTAGTATTGGTGGCAAGGAACACGACGTATCCTGCAGTCTGATGGTGCTGCGATTCCTTGGGAGGTCTTCCGAACAGAATTCTATAAGAAATACTTTCCTAATTCAGCCAGAAATACCAAGGAACTTGAATTGATGCAGTTAAAGCAGGGACAGATGACTGTTGTTGAGTATACTAGTAAATTTGAGCAGTTGTGTCGCTTTTCTCACATCTGTCAAGGTGCGACTGAAGATTTTGCTGAATGGAAGTGTATTAAATATGAGGGAGGTCTTCGGAGTGATATTCAGAGCTTCGTTGCTCCAATGGAGATCAGAGTATTTTCTGAATTGGTGAATAAGAGTAGGGTGGCTGAAGATTTTGTGAGAAAGGCGGCAGCAGAAAAAGGAAGTTTGAGGGTGCCTTTTCAGAGGCCTTCAGGGAGGAACTTTGCTCTGAGAGGTAGGAATTTCAAGCGTGAAGGCTTTGTTCCACAGCAGAGTCAAGGCCAGAGTAATTACAGAAGGCCGAATACTAATGTTAGAGGTGTGAAAAGTATCATCTTGGAATTTCCTGCAGATTAGGACTTGGGGTATGCTATTTCTGTGGACAGCCCGGGCATATGGCCAATAATTTTCCAGAGAAGAAGAAATATGAGACTGGTAGGGTACAGCAGCCGGAGAGAGTATATACCACTTCTGCAGTAGGTGCTGAAGGATTTGAGACACTGATTAGAGGTAACTGTGAAATGGCTGGCAAAATCTTAAATGCTTTATTTGATTCAGGAGCAACTCATTCATTTATTGCATTTGAAAAGGCTAATGAGTTAGGATTGAGAATGGTGGTTTTAGGTTATAATTTGAAAGTGCATAATGCTACTCATGAAGCTATAGTGATTGGAATAGGATGCCCGCAAGTTCCATTTCGAGTACAACAGCGTGAGTTTATGCATGATCTGATTTGTTTGCCAATGACTGGTCTTGATCTCATTTTAGGATTGGATTGATTATCCAAGAATCATGTTTTGCTTGATTGTTCTGAGAAGTCAGTAAAGTTTATCCGGAAGTGTCAGAAGCACCGGTTGTGGTGAATAGTTACTATTTGAACTCTATGATAGTAAACTGTTCTGGAACTGAATGTCAGGGTATTATGTCATTAAATGTGGGAGTATCAGGTGATGATAAGAATTTAGAGCAGATTTCGGTTGTATGTGAATTTTCATATGTATTTCCGGATGATATTAATGAATTTCCACCTAACTGAGAGGTTAAATTTGCAATTTAGTTGGTGCCTGGAGCCAGTCCAATTTTAATTACTCGTTACAGGGTGTCACCTTTAGAAATGGTTGAACTGAAGGCTCAACTAGAAGATCTGTTAGGTAAGCACTTTATTTGATCAAGTGTTTCTCCGTGGGGAGCGCCAGTGCTACTGGTAAAGAAGAAGGACGGGAGTATGTGCTTGTATGTCGATTATCGGCAATTGAATAAGATCACTGTGAAGA
Source organism: Arachis hypogaea (assembly GCF_003086295.3). Lineage (NCBI taxonomy): Eukaryota > Viridiplantae > Streptophyta > Magnoliopsida > Fabales > Fabaceae > Arachis > Arachis hypogaea. The sequence goes on from NC_092053.1 coordinate 51,325,916, forward strand.
ATAAATATCTGCTACCTAGAATCGATGACCTAATGGATCAGTTACAGGGTGCTGGTGTGTTCTCTAAGATTGATCTGCGATCCGGGTATTATCAGATAAGGGTTAGAGATGAAGATATTCTAAAAACTGCTTTCAGGACACGTTATGGTCATTATGAGTATACAGTGATGTCTTTCGGGTTAACTCATGCTCCAGCAGTATTCATATATTATATGAACGGAATTTTCTAGCTGTATCTAGATAAGTTTGTTATTGTCTTCATTGATGATATTCTTGTTTACTCTAAGACTGAAGAGGAGCACGCTGATCACTTGTGAATTTTACTGCAAATTCTGAAAGACAGGAAGTTATATGCTAAGTTATCTAAATGCGAGTTCTGGAAGGGTGAGGTAAAGTTTCTCGGTCACATGTGAGTAAGCAGGGAACAGCCGTGGATCCTGCTAAGGTGGAAACAGTAATGAATTGGGAGCGACCAACTTCAGTGACAGAGATCAGGAGTTTCTTCGGTTTGGTGGGGTACTATCGGAGATTCATTAAGGGATTTTCACAGTTCACCTTACATTTAACTAAGTTTACTAGGAAGGATACGCCTTTTGTCTAGACTCCAGAGTGTGAGGAGAATTTTCAAGCATTGAAGCACAGGTTGACTACTGCACCCGTGTTGGTATTGCTTGAACCGAGTGAACCGTTTGAAGTGTACTGTGATGCATCACTGAAGGTTTTGGGATGCGTCCTGATGCCGCACCAGAATGTTGTAGCATACGCCTCATGGAAGTTAAGGCCGCATGAGATGAACTATCCGACTCATGATTTAGAACTTGCTGCTGTTGTGTTTGCTTTAAAGATCTGGAGGCACTATCTCTCTAGCGTTAAGTTTCATATTTTCTCAAACCATAAGAGTTTGAAGTATCTTTTTAAGCAGAAAGAGTGGAATATGCGTCAGAGGAGGTGGATAGAGCTTCTGAAAGATTATGATTTTGAATTGAATTACCATCTAGGAAAAGCGAACGTTGTGGTGGACGCCTTGAGTCAGAAGTCTTTATATGCAGCTTGGATGATGCTACAAGAAGAAGAGTTACTAAGGGCATTTCAAGGTTTGAATTTGGGAGTTAGAGAAGAATTTGGAATTCTGTGTTTGAATCAGTTGCAGATTTCAAGTGATTTTAAATCAGAACTTCTAAAGGCTCATCGAGATAGTGAAGCGTTACTTAAGGTATTGCCAGTAGTTGAACAGAGAAAATGGTGGAGAGTGTCAGAAGGTCAGGATGGTTTGTGGAGGTTCAAGAACCGGATTGTTGTACCAGATGTTGGAGACCTGCGACAAAGTATCTTGAAGGAAGCTCATAAGAGTGGGTTCTCAATTCACCCAGGAAGCACCAAATGTACCAAGATCTGAAAGCAATGCTCTAGTGGCCAGGAATGAAGAATGATGTGGCATTGTATGTATCTAAATGTTTAACGTGTCAGAAGGTTAAGATCGAGCATCAGAGACCATTAGGAACCCTTCAGCCTTTAGATATTCCAGAATGGAAATGGGTGAGTATCGCAATGGATTTTGTGACAGGGTTGCCTAGAACCCGGTCTGGTTGTGACGCTATTTGGGTGCTTGTGGACCGACTGACAAAATCAGCTCACTTTCTTCCTATCCAAAAAAGTTGCACAATGGAAGAATTAGCTCAAATGTATATCAAAGAGATTGTTAGGTTGCATGGCGTGCCTTCTACCATTATATCTGACAGAGATCCTCGTTTTACATCAAGGTTCTGGGGAGCTTTTCAGTGTGCATTTGGGACTCAGTTAAGTTTGAGTACTGCATATCACCCTCAGACAAATGGTCAGTCAGAAAGAACTATTCAGACCTTGGAGGATATGCTAAGGGCTTGTGTTTTGGACCAGCCGGCGACCTGGGATCGGTATATACCATTAGTGGAATTTGCTTATAATAATAGCTATCATGCGAGCATCGGAATGGCTCCATATGAGGCTCTGTATGGCAGGAAATGTCAATCTCCGCTATGTTGGTATGAAACTGGAGAAAGAAGTTTGTTAGGGACTGAGATGATAGTTGAAACTACTTAGTATATAAAGAAGATTCGTAGCTGAATGCTTATAGCCCAAAGCCGGCAGAAGAGCTATGATGATCAAAGGCGAAAGCCTTTGTAGTTTGAAGAAGGAGATAATGTTTTTCTGAAGGTTACACCAACCACTGGAGTGGGAAGAGCTATTAAGACTAAGAAATTGAATCCCGTTAGACATCCCAGATTGTATTTTTGATCCAGTGATCACGTTTTGGGGGCTGGCCTCTCGGCCATGCCTGAACCTTTCACTTATGTATTTTTCAACGGTAAAGTTTCTACACTCCATAGATTAAGGTGTGAAGCTCTGCTGTTCTTCATGATTTAATGCAAAGTACTATTGTTTTCTATTCAATTCAATTTATTCCGCTTCTAAGATATCCATTCGCACCTAAGAACATGATGAATGTGATGATTATGTGACGCTCATCATCATTCTCACTTATGAACGCGTGCCTGACAAACACTTCCATTCTACATGCAACAAGCTAGAATGAGTATCTCTTAGATATCTAATACAGAGGACCGAGTCCGAGATATTAGAATCTTTGTGGTATAAGTTAGAACCCATGGATGGCCATTCCTGAGATCCGGAAAGTCTAAACCTTGTCTGTGGTATTCCGAGTAGGATCTGGGAAGGGATGGCTGTGACGAACTTCAAACTCGCGAGTGCTGGGCGTAGTGACAGACGCAAAAGGAGGGTGAACCCTATTCCAGTATGATCGAGAACCTCCAGATGATTAGCCGTGCCGTGACAGAGCATTTGGACCTTTTTCACAGAGAGGATGTGATGTAGCCATTGACAATGGTGATGCCCTATATAAAGCTTGCCATGGAAAGGAGTAGGAAGGATTGGATGAAGACAGTAGGAAAGCAGAGGTTCAGAGGAACGAAAGCATCTCTATACACTTATCTGAAATTCTCACCAATGAATTACATAAGTATTTTTATCTTTATTTTCTGTTTATTTATTATTATTATTCGAAAACTCCATAACCATTTGATATCCGCCTGACTGAGATTTACAAGGTGATCATAGCTTGCTTCAAGCCGACAATCTCCGTGGGATCGACCCTTACTTACGTAAGGTTTTATTACTGGACGACCCAGTGCACTTGCTGGTTAGTTGTATCGAAGTTGTGACAAATTATGAATTAAGATTAGAGCACCAAGTTTTTGGAGCCATTACCAAGGATCACAATTTCGTGCACCAGTGGGTAGGATGTAAACACTCTTAAATTAGTAAATAATTAGTCGATAAATTAGTTTTAATAAAGAAGATTACAAATACAAAAAATAATATTAAATTAGGATAGAGCTCATCTAAACGAGAATTTTGACACTAATTTCGAAAAAATTGGTCCAAGATTGGACCGAACGGTCCTAACCGGTTGAACCAGGGCCAAACCGGGTTGTGGGCCCAACCAGACCAACAATTAAAAAGAGCCACGGGCTCTTCTTTCTCTCCATTTCCTCATCGAAGCAGCAAGCCTTCCAGGGAAGGAAACCATGTTTACGGTGAATTCAATTTCCTGTAACTTCTCCGTCCGAGCTCCGATCGTCGCACCGTTTGCAGCCACGCGTTCACCGCAACGAGCTATATGTTTCTATCGGAACAATTTCATAGGTAACTTATTATTTCACACTCAGCCTCCTCTTCCCCCAATTTTTGAACTATTGAGTAGGAAAGTTAAATTTCTTTGATTTCTGATGTTTTAGGATCCAATTAGCTTGAGGAAAATGTTCTCTCTTGCTTATGTGAAGCTTGGGTAAGGTGAGGATACGATATTTTAATCTCATTGAATTTGAGCTTTGAGTAATAAATTGGATATATATGTGTTATAAATGTGTATTAGGTTGAAAATAAATAACTGGAGCTTGAAATTGTGAATATTGGAACTTGGAGGAAGCTGAGCTTAGAGTTTATTGAATTTTGAGGAGCTGCCTTGGTTTTAAATAAATTGATTTGGTCATTACGTGGAAATCGGCCAAGGTATGGTTTAGGTTTCTTGCATTTAATATATAATGTTCTATGAAAACTTAGGCTAGATGGCCATAGGATAAGTTAGAATGCTGGTGTATATTGAATGTTTAGGAATTTGTTGATGAATATGTTTGGTTACTGCTTGTTGGATAATTGATAATTTGAATATATGGTGGAGATTATTATTTATGTTGATGATGGTAAGAAATATGGTTGGTTGGTTGATTATAGGTTTACAAGAACAGTGACTAAAAGCTTAATGGGATTGTTGAGGAATGAATTGTTTAGTGTTATTGAATGGTAGTTGATAGTTGGTGTAAACTTGTGTTGAGTTTTGTTTTTGTTATATGGTGTTAGTGTTGGGTTTGGCAAATTTAACAAGGAAAGGAGTGATGTTTTTTTATTGAAAATTGAGGTTTGGATACTTTTGAAAACGTTGATTTTTGTCTGGACTTCGGTGGGCTATAACTTGGCTTCTGGAACCCCAAATTGATTATAACTTATTTCTATTGAAAATTTGGTTCGTGAAGTTTATACCGTTCGAATAATGGAAGAAAAATGATTTAAAACAATTAAGTTATGGCCGTCGAAAAATTTGGTAAAGAATATGTGGATATGCAGGTGGTTTTCCCTGACTGTGTAGCTCTCTGTTAACTCTTTTTTTTTGAAGAACGCATGTCCACATGTACGCGTGGCCCACGCGTATGCATGGCACGAAAATTTGGTGATGCGTACGCGACCGGTTCCATTCACACACGTAAGGTAATCAAGTATGTCCACGTGTACGCATGACATGAAGTTTTCACCCACGCGCACGCATGACAAGAGACGCGCGCGCGAGCTGCATTTTCACACTCCCACGCCTTTTTCCAGCAAAATATGATTTTTGAGGTTTTAAAACCTATTTCAAACTTTTAAAACTCTATTTTCTTTCCTTTGGTCATAAATAATAGTGTTAAACCTGATAATCAGATGAAGTTAGAAAATGAGGGTAACTTGAAGGTGAAGTAAAGTTGAAAAGTGATGAGTTGATTATGAAATGTTACGAGTAATCATATATGATACTTGGCTGGATATTCAAATGAATGATTATGTATGATACTTGGCTTGGATGATTAAATGATCTGAGATACGAGATTTCCTGGATAAAGTACCGTGGCTTGCTACCACGTGTACTAGGTTGAAAACTCGATACTCTGTTGACCCTACGACGTAAGGGTGACTAGACACTATAAATTCCTGGGAATGTAACCCCCATTGAGAAATATTGATTATCTGAGAAAAAGCTATGCATAGACTCTTGGGGATGCACGTCGAGGGACAGTCTAAGGTTTTCGAACTTGTCGGGTTTGCTGGATAACCGACAGATGAGCCTCATCAGCCACAGGACAGTCATGCATCATATGCATATTACTTGAATTATTTGCTTGTGCATTAACTGGGTGTGCCTAAGTGTACTTGCCATGCTATATGTATATTTGTTACCTACAGTATTTGTAACCTTCTTGTGTTTACCTTTATCTGTTTATCTATTTGTGAAATGCTGACGGAGATGGATGTATGGAGTTATAGAAGTATGGGACTTAGATTTAAGGTTAAGTTAAGTTAGGTTTAGATACTCTTAGAAAACCACCTTTTATGGATTCTGTTTAATATTTTAAGCTCTATAATCTGAGTGTCGGCGTTCTAGGATTGCCTCTGGCATTTCCAGGACCTTATATATTATGTGTGTGGCACTTTTATCATACTGAAAACCTCCGGTTCTCATTCCATACTATGTTGTTGTTTTTCATATGCAGGTCGAGAGGCATCTCACTAGGCATCTGGATACCTGAGGCCTCACTAGGCATCTGGATACCTGAGGCCTCACTAGGCATCTGGATACCTGAGGCGAAGTGGTTACTGGGTTATTTTATTGTGCTGTGATATATATATATATATATATATATATATATATATATATATATATATATATATATATATATATATATACTTAGCTTTCTTTCTGCATAACCTATTTCTTTGATCCTCTTAGAGGTTTATGGAGAGGCAAGATTGTGTTTATGTACATTTGGATTTTGGATATGTATATATATATGTATAAATATTCTCCGGCCAGTATTGACTTCGCGGGCTGAGTTAGGAGCTTGTTATTTTGTATCTTTGGCATTCTATTCCTACTTTTATTATCTTATGTTTAACAGTTATAGTTTTCTTAACACGCAAGTTAACTCGTTCCTTGAGCGTTGCGCTTTTATTTCGCGAGTTTTATTTCCCCTATTCTTCAAGGCTCCTAGCATATTACAATCTTTCTGCTATTATATGTATACATTTTATTTTAGAGGTCGTAATACCACACCACCTCTGTTTTATGACTTAAGCGTAAAGCTTTGTGTGGTAGGGTGTTACATAACACCCTTACTTTTAACACCTCATGATCATACTAAAAGTTCAGGGGTTACTTATCTCTAATCCTTTAATACATAGATTTATTCAAAATTTCTTAATATACAAGTCCTGCCCCTCTAAAATCTCAAAATGACAAATGACGAGGGGTAAAATAAAATCTAAGACAAAATCAGATACAGAAATGTAAACATATATATACATAAAGCTCCGTAGTTCGATCGCGGCTTCGTACCAAAGCTTCTTAAACCTGTCGCTGAAAAAGAAATTCTATAGGGGAGTGAGAACATCATCCTCGAAAGGGTTCTCAGTAGAGGGTTTAAGAATTGTTATAAGAAGATACGTATAAAGAGAAGAATTCATTTCAAGGCAGTGATTATCGTTCGTCCTATAAATCTTTTAAAAACCAACGGCAAATCATCAAAAACCTTTTTAAAGAAACAACAATTAATTTTCTAGAAAGCTAAAACCTTTCTTTTCTTATAAGAAAATCTTAACCAGTTTCCTAGACTGTATGAATAACCAACCTGTTCTAAGCATAGATTCCTTAAGTCTATGCTGAACCAGCTTGATTTTTCATACTTTACTAATAAATCAATTAGGAACTAATCACAACCTTCAGCCCACCACATAATCAATCAACACAATCATCATTTCATCACCAATAATCTCAAAAGTACCACATCAAAGCAAACACAGGCAAAACAGACAAGAAAATACAAGTATAGATAGCAGTTACAGCAAATAGCTCAAATAGCAGTTAATAACAGTTTAGCAATTAGGCAAACCAAAATAAATTCAAACTCAAGCAAAGCATACAAATGCATATGATGCATGCCTGTCTTATGGCTAATGAGCTCATTTTTCAGTTATACAGCCAACCCAACATGTCTTGGTAGCTAACTATTGGATAGTCCCTCTGTGCGCGCATCCCCAAGCTAAAAAAAATAATATCCATGGAGTCAAACTCCAAGCTCAATAATATAATATTCCATGGAGTCAAACTCCAAGCTCAAATATAATATTCAATATCCATATATATATGCATGCCCATGGGGGAACCCGGGGAGTTAAAGTGCCCGGTCACATCTTGCGACAGAAGGTCAACAGAGTATCGAGTCTCAACCTAGAGCAAGTGGTGGCAAGCCACTGCGTCTACCTAGGGAAACTCATGTCTCAGATAGTTCAAATTCATAAGCCATATGAATATCTCAATCATAATTCATATATATCTACATCATTCTCAATATCATTCAATTCACTCAAAAATCATATTTTAGAATCAATCCACATCATTCTTTATTCAAATTCAGTCATTATCATTCCTCCCACTCAATTCATCAAAAACTTCAAACTCAAAACGTAATCATTTTCCTAATAACTCAAAACCAAATCAGCCCAACAGTTTCTCAAACTCTTTTCAACAATTCCAAACCCAAGTCATTCCATAATATAATATCCTCAGCTTCAAACTGTAATGACCCAATTTCTGGTACGTGATGATCATACTAGAAACTAAGTGCTACCAACTTGTCTACCTAATTATTATCTATTATTTATTATATGAGCCTGATTCGTTGTTAAAAGCTTTGTTATTTTACGAGGTACTTTTTTTAAAACGTTTGGATTAATAAATAGAATCATTCATAATCAATTCACAACTGATAATAGATAAAACAGTTATAAACAACCACACATAAATACATTACAAGCAGTTGACAATATTTGGTGATCCAGCCTTTATTAGAGTAAAGACTTTTAGTTAGAACACCCCTAGATATAGCTAGATAATAACTATATACATATATATACATACAACATCCCAGGCCCTGACCTGTTCAAGAAGTCCCTAAGCTGGCGCCCAGGCTAGCCTAGACTCTATACTCACCTAGTCCTTCTAAACTACTAAAGCAAGGGAAAGTACGTTCTAAGTCTTCAAAACTCATGTCAGGTGGAACGTCATTAAAAGGTGGAACAACTTCTACTACTCCTCTGCACGATCAGACATTGCCATATGACGTCTCTCTGGTACCTCATCAAGTAGCCACACAATAGGAGTCTCGTACACAGGATTTAAGTTAAAGTTCACGTACAAACGGGGTGCAGACATTGGCTGGTCTCATAGTATATACATATAAATAGAGAACGCGATTCACCCTAGACTCAGAAGACTACCTAGAGTGGAATCCTTTTTGCGAACGGTCGTCAGTGAACTATGGAAGGGTACTCATGCTTCCATCTGAAGGGAGAAGGGGGAAAGAAGGGGTAAGAACTGGGGAGTTCTTAGTAGGGCCGGGGTTATTAGTTAAGTTCATTAATTCCTTGTTGTTTAGCAAACGAATAGCAAAATACCGAGAAACAGTAAATAGAATATACAGATAAATAGAGAAAACAAAAAGTAGAACACAAACAAAAGATTACAAGAAAATAAAACACAAATACAAAGAATAGAATACAAACAAAGAAAGCATACATTCATTCAACAATCATAACAGAGAAAATGCACAACCAAGTATGATGCATGTCTGTCCTATGCAAGCCATGAGCTCACGTGTCGGTTTACATCCTGCAGCCCGACATTACCTCGGAACAAGTCCCAGATATGGTTTTCCTTTGTGTCCTTAGTACATACGTGTCGGTGGTAAGAATATCACTCCTTCGTGACTACCGGCAGTCGGCACAAAGATCGACCCTATAATATATGCACAAGGGAAAACAGTGATCCTTAGTTTGTGGGCGTCCCCGAGATCAACACACAAACAAAACAGAGATCCTCAATTTGTTTTTTTCCCTGAGATCAACATACAACAAAACAGAGATCCTTAATTCGTGGGTTTCCCCGAGATCAAAGATTATCAACAGTTCATGGGTTATTCCCATAATCAATGATTATCAATTCGTGGGTTTTTCCCGCACACGAAATAGTTAATAGTTCGTAGGTTTCCCCGAGACCAAGGATCATTCAGTTCGTGGGTACTTCCCGTATTTAACATTATCAGTTCCTGTGTTTTACTACTCTTCTCTCTCTGTCTCTTTACTCTGCTCTGATTACTCTTTTCTCTGTAACTATATTACTCTTTTTCTCTTTACCTCTTTACTCTGGTTTAGTTACTCTATTTTTTGTGTTTCTCTACTCTACTCTGATTTCTCAGCTTAATGTATGTATTTAAAGCTTATTTAAATTTTGGTATGAATAGTTAGCCTTCCCCAAGTATAGGTTCATTAATTCTATACTGAAACAATTTAAGTTTTCATATTATACCTAACCCTAGGCGCAACTTAAGAACTAACTATGTTGCTCTTAGTTCATTCACTAATCTCTGTTGTTTTCTGTCATTAAAACTTTACGGACTTTTTCTCCAATTTTCATCTCTTCTTTAACTTTTTATCTTTCCTTTATCTTTGCCTCACTAACATGTTATTACCACTCCCTAAGTGTTTTATGAAGGTAATTATGAGATTTTGAGCTTAAAGCTGTCTTTCTAAAGCTTTTACAGAAAACAGCCTTTTCCGTATTATTTTATTATTTTTATTGAAATATTATTTTTAATTAAATATTATTATTTAATATTTTATTATTATTTATTATTTTATCATTAAATTTTCAAAAATTACCCCACTTTAACTTTTAACCTTTAAAATTCACTTTTTACCACCCGTAACTTTTAATATTTCTACTTTAACCACCCTAACTTACAGAAATTACAAAATAACCCCCCAAACACCAAATAAATTACCCCCTTGCCCTTTTCAAGATCTAAAGCCTGTTCTTCCATGTTCTTCATCACACTCAAAGTGTTCTTCGTGTTCTTCGTAAATTCTTCATATTCTTTTTCTGTTTTTACCCATTTTTCAGTCTTTTCAGCAACCAATTTTTACCATAATTCATAATAAATTCCCAGCCACTAAAATCCCATATTTTCCACATGATTTTAACACAAATTGAACCCCAATTTAGGGCCTAGGGTTTCAGTTTCCATCTGCACTCAAGAACACAAATTCATAGCTTGAATTTCATCAAATTTTATCAAATTTTCATCAAATTTTCAACAAGAATCACTCATATAAATAATCAATTTCAAGCACAGCCAAACCATATCATAATTACAAAACTCAAACATAATCAATCAAGATTAAATTCGTCAAACCCTATCTGGTTTTGCTGCTCCTAATTCGGTTATGTCCTTAGGTGGTCCTTAAGCACTTTTTCCTCTTAAATCACATCAAGAACAACTTTAAATCCACAAACCCTCAACTGACCAAATCTCTCTCAGCATGTTAGGAAGGGATATCTCACCTAAGGAAGAACATCAAGAAAACACATGTTTAAGCATGTTTCTTTGAAACTGAAGCAAAAAGGGAGATGGTGCAACCAACTCACCTTGATTCCAGCCTTGATAAGTCATATGATTATGTAGAGAAAAAATAGAGGATAATTTTGGTCGGATTGGAATTTTGATTTGAGTTTTAGTTCAGCAAAAATCAAGCTTTGAAGATTTATGAACCAAGAACTTTCTCTCCTTTTTCTCTTGATGATTTTCGGCCACAATGAGCAAATGATGTAGCCTTGGGGTTTTGGGGTGTAGAGTGAGTTGTGATTGGTTGGCTTAGAGGTGGGTTAAAATAATATTAAAATATCTCAGGTGTATAACTACTAAAACTAGATGTATCGGAACACTTGTAAAAACATTTCTAAAAATTATTTTGAGCTACTAGCATAAATGACACTAGTAACATATTTATTATGAGAATAGAAGATGTATGATGAGGCATTAGCATTGATAAAGTCATCAAAGAGTGCTGGTGCTAAGCTGCATTAGTAAACTGTGAACCCGGTTAAACCGATTTCCTGTTTTCAACTAAAACAGACCAGGTAACCTTATAATATCATTCAAGCATCTTATAATACTAATATAATGATAATATTATACTATTATCTCTCTTCTCTCACGAATCGAGTCCAGTTTGTCAAACTGAGACTATTTACGGAAACCAAAATCAAAACTCCTAACCGATACGGTTCAAAAACTAGGTTCTCCGTGATTGCATTCTCGGGCTTGTCTCAACTAAGGTCCTGACTTAAAGATGACATAATGACAATGAGGATTGAGATGCTTGATGATACAACAGAGGTGTTCCCTTTACTGATCTTCCGGAAAAATCCGTGCCTTCAGAAAAGATCTCGCGTACTCGAAAAACGGGGTTGTTACATTCTACCCTCCTAAAAGAAAATTTTGCCCTCAAAATTTCAGCCACATGCAAGAATCCATCTTCCAGCGATCTATTTCCTTCAAGCCATCCTGACGAAGAGATCGGTCCGTTCCTTACGGCATCCAAGTCTCACATAGTCATAGCCATGGACATCATAACAGCTATGAAGATAGCTATGGCTTACATCGATTCGTCGTTCGGAGCTCGATTAAACCATGCCTATTCACAGTCATTGAGGTCTTATCCGCACCAAACAAACAACATTAAGGTGATCAGTCTTAATATCTCAAGTTAAGCACGAACATTCCCAAAATGATCGCTTATAGACATTCGCTCATACCCTAACACCACCATAACCTCATCTAAGATAACAGAACAGCGACAAAAGGACTTTTCGGAATGGAAAGCTTACTACAACTAAGAAGCAGCTGAACCAAGTTTTGGCAGGGCGGTTCAACGGCGGAAAAATGGCGATGGAGCACAGATCCTTGAACGGCAGTGGCGCAGGACACAGCTCCTCCTCTCAGAACTCGACAGTGATGTGTGAAGCAGCACCCCTTCCTCCTCTTCTTCGTGGTGGCTCTAACGGCGGCAACAGCAACACCGTGCTCTACCACGCGTGCTTTCTCCCTTTTTGTGTCTCTCTTTGCCCGATCTCTCTCTCTCCTCTTCTGGTGTGCGACGGCAGCGACTGATGGCAAGCTGGGCACGTTGATGGCACGAGGAATGGCGACGATGATGGGCTTTGCTGCTGTGACGCAATGCGACGGTGGCGTGATACAACACTATTTCGTGGTACATTTTGTGCTTAATTTAGGGGATTTTATCAAATTTTCTCACATTTATTCAATGAAATAGCATGGTTTTATGACTTTCTCTTAATTTGTGCTTAAGTGTGAAAACATGCTTTTTAGGCCTTTAATTTGCTAATTTTAATTCACCTTTGATTCTACTAGATGCGTTGATGTGTTTGTTAGTGAATTTAGGTTGAAAAGGATAGGAATGGATCAAAGGAGTGAAGAGAAAAGCATGCAAAGTGGAAAACTCATGGAAAATCAAGGATTTGAAGTGCATTCATTGACGTGCGTGCGTGACAGACGCGCACGCGTGGAATTGAAGTCGCCAGACGACGCGTACGCGTGACATGATGCGTACGCGTGGAAAGCAAAAATGCCAAGCGACGCATACGCGTGACCCATTTGTACACGTCGTAGCACGCACGTGACCTCATTAAAGTGAAAATGCTGGGGGGCAATTTCTGAGCTTCCCAGACCCAGATCCAACTCATTTCTGAGCCTACTACATGCAGAATTCAGAGGGAAAGCAGGGAGTTTTAGTTTTCATGATGCTTTAGTTAGTTTCTAGAGAGAGAAGCTCTCTCTTCTCTCTAGAATTGGGTTAGATGTAGAATAGGATTTCTTAGATCTAGGTTTAATTCATGCTTTGATTTACTTTTCCTTTCTAATTCCTTGTTCCTTTACTTTTGCTTTCCTAGTTTAGCATTTTACTCTTTGTATTTATTTACTTTGTTGTTGATGCACTCTTGTTTCTTCTATTTTCCTTTTAATGAAATTTATGTTTTGTGTTCATTTATTGTTAATTTGAGTTATTGTTGTTAGTTCCTTGCTATTGGTAGTTGTAAATTTACTTTTCTTGCAATCTTATTTTGCCTTCCTTTTATGCCTTCCAAGTGTTTGACAAAATGCTTGGAAGGATGTTAGAATAGATTTTTGTGTTCTTGGCTTGGGATGGTAACTTAGGTGAACTTGAGTTACTAATGTCCAAGTGTTGATAATTGCTGTCCATTGACTCTAGCTTCCACTAAGTTAATTAGTGAGGTGGCTAGGACTTATGGATTTGGATTGATGTAGCTCATTTGACTTTTCTTTTCTTGTTAGAGGATGACTTAATGGGATTCATCCTTGCAATTATCATGTTGCGGTTAGTGATAAGGATAAAGATCCTTAACCATCAACCCTTGCCAAGACCTTTTTACATTTGAGTTCCCTTACTTTCTTGCCATTTATATTTCTTGTCTCTTATCTCAAAACCCTAAAACACTGTCCTATAATCAATAACAAGAACACTTCTCTGCAATTCCTTGAGAGATGACCTGAGGTTTGAATACTTCGATATATTTTTATTGGGGTTTGTACTTGTGTCAAACAAATTTTTGATTGAGTAATTGTTTGTTGGTTTAGAACTATACTTGCAACGAGATTCATTTGTGAAATTCTTTTCCGATAGACAAAATCCGTTCGTCAAAATAGCGTCGTTGCCGGAGAGTTGCAAATGTGTGCCTTGTTATTGGTTATTATAGATATGTTAATATTGTGAATAGTTTGCTCTTTTGTTGGTTTGCTTGTTTGAGTTAGTAGTTAGATTTTATCTCCTTGTTTTTGTGCTTTTTGTTTTTGTTTTTCTACTATGAATTCTCATCATTTTGGCTATGAGTTTAGTTAGAACTATGTTGTAGGAAGTGGAGATTACAATGAAGATATGCATCAAGGATGGGACAATCAAAGGTGGGAGGAGCCTTAAGCATATGCTCAACCTTCTTGGCAACAACCTCCTCTAGTCTCATATAGGTATAATTGCAATCCTAATGCATATCAATCTAACGGATGTGGTAATCCTTATTGTACATGTCAACAACCACTACCACATGCCTATGAACCACCTCCTCAACGTAGTTTTGAACCACTATACTCACAAGCCCCTTTTTACCAAATTTCCTCCTATGACCCTCACCCATCATATAACCAATCACCTTTACCACATCCTTGTGATCATTATGAGAGAAAACCTATAGAACCACCCATATTCCAATACAATTACTCTCAAGGACCACAAATTCCATACCCACCACCTCCATACACTTACCAAGAAGAACCACCTTCCTATCATGAATCCTTTCTCTAAAATAATGAACCCTCCTATCCACCCTAATCCCCAATGGATGATTCTCTCACTTTACTACTTCAAGGGCAAAGAGAAATGCAAAGGGAGGTAATAAAACTCATAAACCAATGAGCCTCCCAATGCTTGAATACTCAAAGTACTTCCATGGCTACATGTGGAGAATTAAATGAAGAGTATAGCATGAAGGAAAGATTGGGAACTCCGGTGGAAAATGAGAAATGTTACTTTGTGTTAGAACAATTGGAGGAACCTATGATTGTTGAAGAAAAGGAAGTAGTGGTTGAAAACTTAGAAGATGCGAAACCGTCATGGGAATATAAAGTTATAGAAAACCCCTCCAAGAAGATTGAATTTGATGTTCAGGAGGAAAGTACACAACCTCCAAAATAATTTTTGAATGAAAACTTGGAAGGAACGAAGCAAGAATTGAGTTCCCTTGGTGATGAAGATCATGCATCAAAACTTCTTGGTGGCGAATCCTTTGAACTTGAAGAACCTTCTCCTGGTGAGATAGAAAGCAATGTGGAGGTAGATTTCTCTCATCCTCCCATTTATGATTTGAGTGATGGAGAAGAGTTAGATGAAATTGATGAAAAAAGGATTGAATTTACAGAAGTTTGTAAAGAGGTGGAGGCAATCAAGGAAGAACACAAGGGAGTAGAGCTTGCAAGGATATTGAAAACACCTCTCCCCAAGCCATCACCATCCATTCTTTCATTCAAGTGGGTAAATCTCTTGTCCTTAAGCTTTAAGATTCCACTTAAATATGGTTTACTTGAGATGGATGGACAACTTAGATCTCTTTGTGGCTTTAAGAGAAAAAGGGAGATGGTTAGTGGTTGGCATTGTGAATCAAAGTTCATGATGGTTGCATGTTCAAGGCTTAATAGTAAGGGTTTGTGTGGAACTAGATTTCTTGGGTCTAGGATGATGTTTGGTTGCTTAAGTGAGAATTCTAAGGTTATGGCACCCAGATGGATTAATGATAATCAACTTGAAGATGGGTATAGAAACAAGATTTGGGATCCGGGAATAAATGAGGATCAATTTTGGGAGCCCTTAGCTTGTGCAGAACTCCATCAAGGCTTGGTGGCATTAATTTTGAAGAATGGAGCTTATTGGAAGTCCAAGCATTGGTGCATGTTCAAGGATGGATTCAAGCACAAGCCACCTTGATGAGGAGCTCCCCATAAGTCCAACTTAAGGACAATAAATAAAAGTGCTAGGTGGGAGACACCCCACTATGGTAAAATCTTTTTATTTTTCTCTTTTTGAGTATTAGTAAAGTAGGGTTAATTTCATGTTTTCTTTGGTTAGTTGAGTTTATTTGGGAATCTAGTTGGTTAAATAAGGTTTTATGGTGTTTTGGTAGCTGTTTGGAGGATTGGAATACTTGGTTTGGTGCAAGAACTTGGAAAAATTTTGAAAAATAGAACACCATGCCACGCGTACGCGTCACCCACGCGTACGCGTGACCCCAAGTTTTTCACCAATCCACGCACATGCGTCACTCACGCGTACACGTGGATCTAAAATTTTCACCCCCTAGCCAAAAACCCAAGAGTTGTGCGTGAAGTGTGCTGGACTTGTGCCTTTAGCACAAGCCAACCCACGCCTACGCGTCACTCCACGAGTACGTGCCGCCTCTTTGAATAACCCATCACGCGTACGCGTGACCTACACGTACGCGTCGCTCCCATTTCACCACTCCACGCTTACGCGTCTCTCCACGCGTACGCGTGGATTGCCCTTTTTCACCACTCTTCTTTTCTTCTCTTCTTTTCATTTCTTTCCTTCTTCTCTCTTCTCTTCTCCTCTTCCCTTCTCTTACCCATCATCCAACACTACCAATCACCATCTAACACCATTTCTTTTAGATAGTTATTTGGTTAGTTTGATTTTTGTTTAATTTTCTCTTTTTCATGATAAGTGTTGGATTATTAATTATGTTTGCTGTATATGCTACTTATTACTAACTGAATGCTATTTTAGCATAATTGTTTTTCGTTATTCATTGCTAGATTTTATTTTTGAAGTTATAGTTTGTTACTTGGTTTTGAGTTCTTCATGCTAAATTTTGTGCATACCAAGATAATGAGAATTGCCTTCAAGCTTCTTAAACCTTTTTGAATTGCATGATTTGGCGACCATGTGATTTAAACCATTTCCTTTGGTTAGGCAATTTCTTGATGTTAGATGATGTGCATTTATCTCAATGCATTGTGTTTCTTGATCATTTGTATTGATAAACCACTATTTTATGGTTTATCTTGTGTTTAATTGAGTGGTTTTATCAAGTCCTTACCCACTTATTCATATGATTTGCATGATTTTACAATTCCTTCCTAGTTTTGTTCTATGGTTAAAAACTTGCTTCCTAGAGATCTTTAATTTATGTATTTTAATTCTCCTTTATACCATTCGATGCCGTGATCCGTGTGTTAAGTGTTTCAGGCTTTATAGGGTAGCAATGGCTTAGATAATGGAGAGGAAGCTTACAAAAATGGAAGGAACACAAGAAACTAAGGAGATGACCAACGAGCATCGACGTGCACGCATGGCTCACGCGTGCGCACGATATGAAGAAATTTGCAGTGACGCGTGCGCGTGCCTGACGTGTACGCGTGGATTGGAGTCCTACAAGATGACGCGTGCACGTGCTTGACGCAAACGCGTGACACGCCAAAACGACCAGCGACGCGTACGCGTGACTGACACGTACGTGTGACATACATGATCTGCAGAATTAACAGAATACGCTGGGGGCAATTTTGGGCCGCGTTTTTACCCAGTTTTTGGCCCAGAAACACAGACTAAAGCCAGGGAACATGCAGAGACTCAACACACATTCTCATTAGGATAGTTTTTAGGTTTTTAGATCTGAATCTAGAGAAAAATCACTCTTCCTCTAGGTTTTCTTTACATTCATAGTTTATTAGTTTTATGCTTTTGCTTTTGGATATTGAAGAGTCATCACCTCCGTTGAGGATACTATTCTAGTTTGTTTCCTTACTTACTCTTTTATTTATTCCATATTCTTAATTCTTGTTTAGAGTTACAATTGGATTATTTTCATGGATTGTTAATGCAGAGGATTACTTTTACTTTCAATTAATTTTCAATTCCTATTTTATTTTATCATGTCTTCTTCTTATATTTTTCTGAGTACTATATTCATGTCAATGGAGTAGATTCTCTACTTGACATGGGGGTTGATTAAGAGGAGACACTTGAGTTGGAATGCTCAAGTGCTTAGTTAAATTGGAAGTTTTTGGCTAATTCTGTATTTACTAACATAGACCTTCCCAAGGGAGATGACTAGGATTTACGAATAAGATTTAGCTCAATCATTTGACTTCCTTTATTTAGTAAGGGTTAACTAAGTGAAAATAACAACCTCTTTATACTACACTTGAGAAAATTCCAACAAGGATAGAACTTCTAATTAATCATTCCCCCGGTCAAGGCTTTTTAATTAGAATATATAATTTTCTTTTAATTACAAGTAATTATTTTCTGTCATTTAACTATCAAAAATCTCTCGGAACTTCCTGATTAATAAATTAGCACCCTTTTTAGCAACTCGTTAGGAGATGACCTGGGACTCATACTCCCAGTATTTTTATTCTAAACTTTTGTGACAAGTTTTCTAAATTGATGAGGCAGATCTTAGCTGATTAAGAACTATACTCACAACGCATTCCCTATATTGATTTCTTAATTAGCTGACTTCTGCCCTTGCATCAATTTTTAGCGCCGTTGCCGAGGAGTTACAATAGTGTGCTAGATTATTAATTAGTGTACATATTTTTATTTTATTTGCATATTTTATTTTTACTTTGTTACCATGAGCTATATGTTTTTCTCATTGAATGACGCGTTCACTACCTGATCCAAGCTTAGCTGCATTTGATCCTGAAATTGAAAGAACTATTTCACATATTAGGCGACCTCGACGTCGGTTAGCCTCTGAGGGTGGTGAAGTGATTGTTATCGATTCACCAGTCTCATCTGAGGGCGAATCTGAACCGCCATATGAGAGCGAAACAAGCTCTTTTACTACTGATTCAGTTGATTCACGTGCAAATAGAATGGCAGCAGCTAGGAGGATTACTCTCCAGGAAGTTAGTGCCCCAGATTTTACACTGCAGCTGTATCAAGTGTATCACCCAAATCTGGCTGCAGATTTTGAACTGAAGACTGCACTAATCAACTTGATGCCCAAGTTTCATGGCTTACCTGCTCAGGAGCCTATCAAGCACCTAAGGGATTTTCAGACAGCCTGTTCTACTGTTAGGCATTATGGTGCAAATGAAACTTCTATTCTGTTAACTGCCTTCTCGTTTTCTCTTGAGGGAAAGGCGAGGGAGTGGTACTACTCCCAACCTGAAGCAACTGTTACCAACTGGGATACGCTCAGGAGAGAATTCTTGGAAAAATATTTCCCAGCTGAAGTTACAGATAGATTGAGGAAAGAGATCTCCTGCATTGTTCAAGGTGAAACGGAGACTCTCTATGAGTACTGGGAGCATTTTAAGAACCTTCTAGACGCATGCCCCATCACAAGATTGACAGGCTAGTGTTGATCAGATACTTCACTCAAGGCATGAAGCCTCGGGATAAAACTAGACTGGATGGTGCTAGTAATGGTTCTATGAAAAAGTACAAGACCGCAGATAAAGCATGGCAACTGATCAGTGACTTAGCTGAGTCCACCAGGAATCACAGGCACAGGAACAGCAACTCAAAAGCTGTTGTAGAGGTTTTCTTTAGCAGTAAGACTACTGCACTTACACAGAGTATATATGAAATGACCAACCTACTGAAGCAGATGCAGTTAAATCAACAACAAGCTCAGCCTCCCCCACCACAACAAAGCCAACAGTTGGTCCCACAAAGAGTATGCGGAATCTGTGCTGATTATAGTCATTATACTAATGAATGATCGCAGCTCCAACAAGAAGACAACACTGTGGAAGCCACTCATAACTTCTCTGACCGCCCGAATCAAGGATACAATCAACAAGGCGGCAACTATAACCAAGGTGGGAACTATAACCAAGGATGGCAGGACAACTCCATCTAGGGTTGGAGAGATAATTCTAACCATGGCTGGAGGGACAACTATAACAGAGGAGGCAGAGATAACAATGGAAACCAGATGTGGAATAACAACAACAGACAGCAGAATCAGAACCAGCCTTACAGAGCACCTCACCAAAGACAGTCCCAAGGATCCTAGCATAACCAACAACAGGTCCCACAGATCACTAATCCTACTTCCTCATTAAATGACGAGATGCTTCGTTCTCTTGCACAAGGACAACAAGACATGCAGACTACACTGAACTCCACTCTAAATGGTCTGAATGCCACTTTACAAGCTCTTGTCTCCCGGATAGATTCATTACCTGCTTCCACCAACCAACCTTCAAGCTCCAGTGGAATTCCTTCTCAACCCTTACCTAATCCCAAGGGTGGCATCAATGCCATCACTTTGAGGTCTGGAACCACACTGCAAGAGAGGAATGAGGAGGAGCCAAGCCCACCAGAACATACCCCAGTTGAGGATATGGTAGAAGTGGAAGATGCTAAAGAGGAAGAGGAAGTACAAGGCAAGATTGAAGAAGAAGTAGCTCAGCAAAGGAATGGAGAACCAAAGGAAGAAGAAGCTGCAAGTGGCACCCTTCCTATCCCATTTCCACACCTTGCAAAGAAGTCCAGAAAGCAGATGGAACTTGATCCCAAAATGGTAGAAATTTTCAAAAAGGTTGAGGTAACTGTTCCCCTTTTTGATGTCATTCAGCAGGTACCTAAATATGCAAAGTTTCTGAAGGATTTATGCATACAAAAAGATAAAATTAATGAATTAGAAACTATTCCTTTAGGTAGTTCTATATATGCTTTAATGGGAGGCATACCTGAAAAATATAGTGATCCAGGTCCATGCATGGTTAACTATACCATTGGAGGTGTAATATTTTTTGACTGCATGTGTGATTTAGGAGCATGTGTTAGTATAATGCCATTGTCTATATATGATACTTTAAGGCTCCCTCCCTTAAAAAGGTCGGCAGCTCGCTTTGTGTAGCAGATAAAAGCATATTACAGTAGTTGGAATTGCTGAAGATGTATTAGTGAGCATTAAGGGGCTCACTTTTTTCATTGACTTCTATATCCTGGAAATACCCCCTAATGACTTGATGTGCATAAACTTGTTATGCTACGATTTAGGAAATTGCACGATCGGCAAAATTCCTTCCGGCAAGTGCACCGGTTATCGTCAAGTAAAAACTCACAATAGAGTGAGGTCGAATCCCACAAGGATTGGTTGAGTGAGCAATTCGGATTAGAAGTATGTTCTAGTTGAGCGGAATCAAGATTTAGATGAGAATTGCGGAATGTAAAATTGCATGAATTAAAGAGCGAGAAGCTAAATTGCTGAAATTAAAAGGGATGGGGGTGATTGCATGAATTTAATTGCAGAATGTAAAGAGAAAGTGGTAGATCAGAAATGGGAGTTCATTGGGTGTTAGGAGATATTGAGATCTCCGAATCAAAACAACTTTTATCCCTTCCTTAACCAATGCATTCATTGAATTTTGCTTGGCAATCTTATATGATTGGATTCCAATCCCTTGGCTCACCAATTCTCTCTAAAAACAAACAAATTCCCAATCCCTTGGTTTAAATGTTCATAAGAAGAGATGATGCTCGATCACTGATTATACCACACAGTTTCATGACCCACAATTTGGTAGGATTACATGTCACAATATCCATCCAAACCCTAATCCAATTCACTGTGAGAAAGCTTCTCTACCATGAATCCTCAATTCCTTTCCCAAGGTTCCGAAGGATTCCAATTATGGGTAGTTTCTTTCCCAAGACAACTACCCAATGGAATTAGATCGAGAAGCTTTCTAACAAAATTCAAGAGAAAAGATTGAAGAAGAAGATAAAACTATTATTGATTCATTGAATTACAATAGAGTTCCCTAACCCAATGAAAGGGGTTTAGTGAGTCATAGCTCTGAATTCAATTACAAAACTAAAAGAAAATGATCCAAAGTTCTCCGTGTTTTTCTCCCCAAAAGTTCTGTGTAAAAATCCCCAACTAACTTAAATTCTATCCTATTTATACACTTTCTAAATTGAGCTTCTGTTGTGTTTCTTGGGCTTTGAGGCCTTTCCCTGAATTCCTTTTGCTTTGGGTTTATGGTCCATAATTCTGATGAGGCTGTGGTCCAATTCTGTAACATTCATTGAGCAAACTTAGTGATAAACAAGTAATGACACAAGACTCAACAAATTAAAGCTCCAGACTCATCAATTCTTCAGGCCCAATCCCATAAACCATGATATTCAATTGGGTTTCATACCATAATACGTTTAAGTTAATGTTTGTGCTCAAATGCTAACTTAAACTTCAATATATTTGGCCCAGAAACCCCTTTCAAAAAGTGGCGTTTAAGTTTCAGTTTAAGTTTCAGTTTAAGGTTAAACTGAAACTTAAACGTGGAAATGGAAGAAAGCAACCCAGGAGTGTGAAATGTCGAACACGTTTAAGCTTCAGTTTAAGGTTAAACTGAAGCTTAAACGTGGAAATGAAGGAAGCAACCTTGGAGGAGCAATTGGGTCGAACACGTTTAAGCTTCAGTTTAAGGTTAAACTGAAGCTTAAACGTGGAAATGAGAAAGCAACCCTGGAGGAGAGAAATAGTCGAACACGTTTAAGCTCCAGTTTAAGGTTAAACTGGAGCTTAAACGTGGAATGCTCCTGGTGCCTTTCTTACTTCTGGCGTTTAACCTCCAGTTTAAGGTTAAACTGGAGGTTAAACGTGGAAATGCTTCTTTGGTGAGAATTTGTGTCGAACACGTTTAAGCTCCAGTTTAAGGTTAAACTGGAGCTTAAACGTGGAAATGCTCCCTTGGTGAAATTCTCATTCTGGCGTTTAACTTCCAGTTTAAGGTTAAACTGGAGGTTAAACGCCAGTTCCAGCATTTCTTGGCCTTCATGATTCTGGCGTTTAAGCTCCAGTTTAAACTTAAACTGGAACTTAAACTCCACATGTGATATTCAAGCTTCCTTTATTGATTTTGTTGCTTCCTTGCCTAGCCTCTTCTTCCCTGAAATCATCCAAACAATTGCATCAAAGTCTTGCAAAATTTCATGAGAAATCTTCCATTCATAGCATTCAAGTAATATAACTAAAAACTCATGGAATTTGCATCAAAATCATACTGTTTGGATGATTCATTGCTTTGTTATTCATTTAACCATTCTTGGTTCCTTTAAGCTCAAGAAAATGCATAAAACAACTAAAACTAACAGAAAAATGCTAGTGAAACTAGCCTAAGATGCCTTGGCATCACAACACCAAACTTAATACTTGCTTGTCCCTAAGCAAGTCCTGAGTTATTTGAGAAGAAAGTATGAAACAGAAAGCAATTACATTGGCTATATTAGCAAGCATTTGAAGTTCATCAGAAGGGTTTTATGCAGAAAGTTGCAGCATCACTTTTTCATTCTTATCAGGTAAGATTATCACTTTTTCATTGCATCCATCAAACACTGCTATGGCCTCTTGTTATTCTTATGTCCTTGGCACTTTTCTCTTCTTTGTTTTTCTTTTCTTTTTCTTAGAGCTCCTTTGCTCCTTGTTTGCTTAGTGTCATGTGTTGCACAAGCCTTTGGCATTTTCTTTTTCTTATCAGTGCACTACACATATCCACTACAGGCATTTTAGTTCACATTTCTTCTTGAGACATTGGTGCCCAGCACCTCTTTGTGTGACTAAATGTTTTGTATTTAGGTTGCTCTTGATAATGGACTTTTGGTTGATAATCCCGGGTTAGTTAACCCAAGTTACCAAGTGTTGAAACACTCCTCAGAACCTATTCATCCAAGCATATCCTTAATACATAAACACCACAGGCATTTGTCTCAGAAGTTCAAACCATTGGTGCCTAGCTTATTTTCTCAATTTTTTTGCTTTTTGGTTGCCCTTTTTCAGTGGCTTTTTCTTCTTCTTTTTCTTTCTTTTTCATAGCCAAAGACATTTATTCATCAAGATCCATAGACAGTTTTCAATTTCTACACAAAAAATGATAATTCTTCATTCTATTTCCAGTGATCTGACTAAACAATCAAGCATGCATACCACCACTTAATTCTACTTGATTTGTCACTAATTGAGCCAAGTTACTTTTGTTCAAACTTTTCTTTTATTTTTGGAAACAGAACAAGCATGGCAAGCATTTGTTTAAGAAGGTGAAGTTATATCCAAACATCTAGGCATTCACTTTATTCAAAGCAGTAAACGGACAAACATACTAGAAACTTCACATTCCAGAAAGATTCAACAATTACAGTTTAAACCAGAACAATCA
The DNA here is from genome assembly GCF_003086295.3 of Arachis hypogaea. Classification (NCBI taxonomy): domain Eukaryota; kingdom Viridiplantae; phylum Streptophyta; class Magnoliopsida; order Fabales; family Fabaceae; genus Arachis; species Arachis hypogaea. Next base: position 51,349,906 of record NC_092053.1, read on the forward strand.
TGCTTTTGTTTGCCCTTTTTAAAGAATTGTCAAGGAACAACACCACCTTGTGAAATTCCTTGTTTTCTCTTTGTTGCCAGGAAACAATTTGATTTCTCCTTCTTCTCCTAGTTGTTGCTTCATGTTCTTTCTAAGATCCTTGTTTCCTTTCCTGCAAAGAGTGATGAAGTTGCTTGCTTCTCAAGCACTTGAGTGGTTAGCTGAACTATGTATGGGCAAGTGTCTGAGTCTTAAGTTGGTGTGTGAACACCAAACTTAGTCTCCTGCTTACTTCTCTGTTCTTTGAATCCTTGAGTTCTCCTTGGAATGAAGTTGCTGCTAAGGAATTTAAGCATTCCTGTGATTGCTTAGAATGGTTGTTCCTTTCATATAATTCAAAGGTTATTGTGTTCAGTTGATCTTTATGGTGGAACACCAAACTTAGAGTCACACATTCCCCTTTGAATTATTGATCCACGAATTCATTGTTTGGTGTGAAACACCAAACTTAATTCTTTGCAATGCACAGAAACTACTTCACCCTTTTTATTGAAACAAATAAAAGAAACAGCAAAGGGGTATTACCTCAGGTTGGGTTGCCTCCCAACAAGCGCTTCTTTAACGTCACTAGCTTGACGGTTGTCTTCCTCAGTTGAGGTTATATTTAACCTTGTCCTTCTCCTCCACATCTCCCAAGTAATGTTTGAGTCTTTGACCGTTCACAGTGAAGGTTCGTTGTGACTTTTCTTCCATGATTTCTACTTGTCCATATTGGGAGACCTTGGTGACAAGGAATGGTCCAGACCACCTTGATTTTAGCTTCCCTGGAAATAGCTTCAGCCTAGAATTGTAGAGCAATACTTTTTGTCCTTCTTCAAATTTCCTTGGGGGTATGTTGCTATCATGCTTCTTCTTTGCTCTTTCTTTGTAAATTTTGGCATTCTCATAAGCTTCAGCTCTGAATTCTTCCAACTCTTGAATTTGCAACATCCTTCTTTCTCCAGCAGCTTTGCTGTCCAAGTTCAAGATTTTCAAGGCCCAGAATGCCTTGTGCTCCAACTTCAGTGGCAAATGGCAAGCTTTTCCATATACTAGTTGGTAAGGAGACATTCCAATTGGTGTTTTGAAAGCTGTCCTATATGCCCAAAGAGCATCATCTAGCTTAATCAAACCAGTCCTTCCTTGAAGTTCCCACAGTCTTTTCCAGGATTCTTTTGAGTTCTCTATTAGATATTTCGGCTTGCCCACTTGTCTGTGGATGGTATGGTGTGGCTACCTTGTGTTTGACTCCATATTTTAGAAGCAATGCCTCTAATGGTTTGTTGCAGAAGTGGCTTCCTCCATCACTGATGATTGCTCTTGGAACCCCAAAACGGCAAAAAATGTGTTTTCTGAGGAAGTTCATGACTATCTTATTATCATTGGTTGGAGTTGCTATTGCTTCAACCCATTTGGAGACATAGTCTACTGCTACAAGAATGTAATTATTTGAGTATGAGGTGGGAAAGGGTCCCATGAAATCTATCCCCCATACATCAAACAATTCAAGTTCCAGAATGAATTGTTGTGGCATTTCATTTCTTCTTGGCAGGTTCCCCGCTTTCTGGCATTCATGGCAGTGCTTCACTAGTTCCTTTGCATCTTTGAAGATAGTGGGCCAATAAAAACCACACTGCAACACCTTAGCTGCTGTTCTTTCTCCTGCAAAATGTCCTCCATAAGTGGAGCCATGGCAGTCCCATAATACTTCCCTTCCTTCTTCCTCTGATATGCATCTTCTGAGTATGCCATCCGAACATTTTTTGAACAAGTATGGTTCGTCCCAGATGAAGTATTTGGCATCATTTACCAATTTCTTCCTTTGATGCTTGTTAAATTCCAACGGCAAACTCCCAGTGGCCTTGAAGTTTGCTATGTCTGCAAACCAGGGTGCTTTGTGAATTACCATGAGTTGTTCATCAGGAAAGCACTCATTTATATGTGTGCTTTGTGCGCTTCCTTCTTCACATGGTATCCTTGATAAATGGTCTGCCACCTTGTTCTCTACACCCTTCTTGTCTTTGATTTCAATGTCAAATTCCTGCAACAAAAGAACCCATCTAATAAGTCTTGGTTTGGATTCTTGTTTAGCAAGTAAGTATTTTAAAGCTGAATGATCAGTGAAGACAATGACTTTAGATCCAATGAGATAGGATCTAAATTTGTCAAATGCAAAGACTATTGCCAAGAGTTCTTTTTCAGTGGTTGTGTAATTCCTTTGGTTATCATTCAAGACTTTACTGGCATAATAAATCACATGTACCAAATTGTCTTTCCTTTGTCCTAACACTGCCCCAATAGCAAGGTCTGATGCATCACACATCAGTTCAAAAGGTAAGTTCCAATCAGGTGGGGCAATGATAGGTGCAGAGGAAAGTTTTTGCTTCAAAAGTTCATAGGCTAGCATGCAATTTTTATCAAATACAAAGGGTGTATCAGAGACAAGCAAGTTACTCAAAGGTTTGGCTATTTTAGAAAAGTCTCTAATAAACCTTCTGTAAAAACCAGCGTGTCCCAAAAAACTCCTAACTGCCTTGACATTACTTGGTGGAGGTAGTTTTTCAATGAGTTCCACCTTAGCTCTGTCCACCTCAATGCCTCTATTAGAGATTTTGTGGCCAAGGACTATTCCTTCTGTGACCATGAAATGACACTTTTCCCAGTTTAATACTAGGTTGGTCTCTTGGCACCTCTTAAGCACCAAGGCAAGGTGGTGTAGGCAGCTAGGAAAAGAATCTCCAAACACAGAAAAATCATCCATGAAAACCTCAATAAATTTTTCAATCATGTCCGAAAAGATGGACAGCATGCATCTTTGGAAAGTGGCAGGTGCATTGCACAATCCAAAGGGCATGCGTCTATAAGCAAAAACTCCATATGGACAAACAAATGATGTTTTCTCTTAATCTCTAGGATCAACTACTATCTGATTATAGCCTGAGTATCCATCCAGAAAGCAATAGTAAGCATGTCCTGCAAGCCTTTCAAGCATCTGATCCATGAATGGGAGTGGGAAATGATCTTTTCTGGTGGCTTCATTGAGCTTCCTGTAGTCTATGCACATCCTCCACCCAGTGACAGTTCTTGTGGGTATGAGTTCGTTCCTCTCATTTGGCACCACAGTTATGCCACCTTTCTTGGGAACTACATGGATGGGACTAACCCATGGGCTATCAGAAATGGGGTAGATTACCCCTGCCTGCCATAACTTCATGACCTCCTTTTGTACCACTTCTTTCATGACGGGATTCAATCTTCTCTGAGCTTGAATGGAGGGTCTAGCATCCTCTTCTAACAAGATTTTATGCATGCATATGGATGAACTTATCCCCTTCAAATCAGCTAGGGTCCATCCAATGGCATCTTGATGAGTTTGTAGCACCTTGATCAATTCTTCTTCCTGTTCTTGACTCAGGGCAGAGCTAATGATAACAGGATGGCTCTCATCACTACCCAAGTATGCATACTTGAGATTAGGGGGCAATGCTTTGAGCTCAGGTTTTGGTGCTTCCTTCTCTTCTTTCACTCTCTCTGGCATGCTTGGCATGGTTGTTTCAGCAGCCTTGATGTCACTAACTTCAATATCCTTGGTGAACTCCTCCTCTGCCACTTCCTTTGTTGTTTCCTCAAAGGTTTCTTGTACTGTAATGTCCACTACATCCACCCTCATGCATTCCCTTAGTGATTCTGATGGATAGCTCATTGCCTTGAATACGTTAAACACCAATTTCTCATCATGTAGTCTAAGAGTGAGTTCACCCTTTTGTACATCTATGATGGCTCCAGCAGTAGCCAGGAAGGGTCTTCCCAGAATTATTGAAGCTTTGGCTTCTTCCTCCATATCTAACACCACAAAATCAGCAGGAAATATAAAATCTCCCACTTTCACCAACAAATCCTCAACTATCCCATGAGGGAATTTAAAAGTTCGATCTGCCAATTGGAGGGCCATTCTTGTTGGTTTGGCTTCCTCAATCTTCATTCTTCTCATCATTGTTAGAGACATCAAATTGATACTGGCCCCTAAGTCACACAAGGCCTTCTCCACCATGACTTCTCCTATGATGCAGGGGATTTGGAAACTGCCTGGATCCTTCAATTTCTGAGGCAATTTGTGCTGAATGATGGCACTGCATTCTTCAGTTAACAACACAGTTTCCTCATTTCTCCAGCTTCTCTTCTTGGTCATTAATTCCTTTAAGAATTTTGCATAGAGTGGCATTTGCTCTATTGCCTCAGCAAACGGAATGTTGATTTGAAGCTTCTTGAAAATCTCCAAGAATCTGGAGAATTGGCCATCCTTTTCACTTTTCATCAAACGTTGAGGATATGGTGCTTTAGGTGTATAAGGCTTCAGGACCTCTTTTTCTTTTTCTTTTGTTGCAGACGGTGTAAAAGATTGTCCTTGTTCCTTGTCTCTCACATTTTCCTTTGCTTCATCCTCTGTGGTTTCCTTTGAGATCTCCTTTAGATTCTTTCTACTTCTGAGGGTTATAGCCTTACATTCTTCCCTTGCAATAGCCTTGGCAGCATGAGAAACGCTTGGCCCAGGGATTTGCTTAGACAAATACACAATTTGATTTTCTAGCTTCTGGATGGCAGCTCCTTGGTTTTGCAGGTTAGAATTTACTTCTTCCTTAAAGGCTTTCAATTCGGTTATGTCTTGACTCATGGTTGCAAGCATTCCTTCTATCCTGTTTAATTGATCTTGAAATTGTTGGTTCGGATTAGGTTGGGTAGGTTGATTATTTTGGCCATGATATGATGGTTGGGAGTAAGTGTTTTGTGTGGCTTGGTATGATCTTTGGTTGGAGTTTTGGTATGTGGAATTGTTATGTTGGTTGTGGTTGTAAGGTTTGTGGTTTTGTGGTTGGGTTTGTTGGTTCCCCCACCCAAAGTTTGGGTGGTTTTTCCATCCTGGATTGTAAGTGTTGGAATGTGGATCATATGATTGCCTTTGTTGGTTTCCCACATAGTTGGCCTCTTCCCAATCACCTCCTTCAGTGCTTACTTCCTCTTGATCTTGTGTGTGTATTGCAGCCACTTGCTTTGTTTCTAATTTCCTGGTGAGCTCTGCTAGTTGCTTGGCAAACACCTTGTTTTGGGCTAAAATTGTATCAACATGGCTCAGCTCCATGATTCCCTTAGTGTTGTGTCTCTCTGAAGCATAGTAGTACTCATTCTCAGCCACTGTCTCAATCACTTCAATGGCTTCTTCCACAGTCTTTTTCCTGTTCAATGAACCTCCTGATGAATGGTCTACAGCCTTCCTTGATTCATAAGAAAGTCCATCATAGAAAATATGCAATTGCACCCAGTCATGGAACATGTCTGGTGGGCATTTCCTTGTCAAATCCTTGAATCTCTCCCATGCCTCGTAGAGAGTTTCACCATCTTGTTGTCTAAAAGTCTGAACCTCAGATCGAAGCCTATTGACCTTTTGTGGGGGGTAGAAACGTGCCAGAAACTTGCTTTCCACCTCATCCCAGGTTGTTAGGCTCCCCCTTGGGAATGATTCCAGCCACTTAGCTGCCTTGTCCCTAAGTGAAAATGGGAACAAGAGCAGTTTATAGGTATCTTCCTGGACTCCATTGGACTTCACAGTGTCGCAAATTCTCAGGAATTTTGTGAGATGTTGGTTTGGATCTTCGTTAGCACTCCCACCAAATGAACAATGATCCTCCACAAGTGATATTAGCTGTGGTTTGAGTTCAAAATTGTTGGCCTGAATCGGTGGTTTCTGAATGCTGCTACCACAATTCCCAGAGGTTGGGTTTATATATGAACTAAGAACCCTCCTCTCGGGAATGGCATTGTTTCCATCAGCTCTCTCATGGTTGTGAACTTCTCTATCCATGTTGAGATCTAGAGCTTCCTCAAAATTGTCCTCAGATTCTCCTTCAGATTCCTCTTCTCTCAGTACTCTCTTCCCTCTTGCTTCCCTTCTAAGTCTATGAAGGGTCCTCTCTGGTTCGGTATATGGAGGAGTTGATGTCTCTCCTCTCCTACCTGTCATACAAGAACACAGCACAGGCACCAAACAAGTGAAATACTCTTGGTTAATGGAAGAGTATGGTTAGAGCAGTTGAGGAATTAATTCAAATAGTTAGTGAGTCAGTGAGTTAGTTGCTTGAATTTAAAGGCATAAAGAAAGAAAGCATGTAACAGAGTGCAGAAATTGAAATTCAACAAGTAACTTGAACTAAATTATCAAAACAACAAAAAAAATGCTCAATCTAGTTAACTTCCAATTTGAGAATTGTCAATCGAAAACCAATCCCCGGCAACGGCGCCATAAACTTGATGTGCATAAACTTGTTATGTTACGATTTAGGAAATTGCACGATCGGCAAAATTCCTTCCGGCAAGTGCACTGGTTATCGTCAAGTAAAAACTCACAATAGAGTGAGGTCGAATCCCACAAGGATTGGTTGAGTGAGCAATTCGGATTAGAAGTATGTTCTAGTTGAGCGGAATCAAGATTTAGATGAGAATTGCGGAATGTAAAATTGCATGAATTAAAGAGCGAGAAGCTAAATTGCTGAAATTAAAAGGGATGGGGGTGATTGCATGAATTTAATTGCAGAATGTAAAGAGAAAGTGGTAGATCAGAAATGGGAGTTCATTGGGTGTTAGGAGATATTGAGATCTCCGAATCAAAACAACTTTTATCCCTTCCTCAACCAATGCATTCATTGAATTTTGCTTGGCAATCTTATATGATTGGATCCCAATCCCTTGGCTCACCAATTCTCTCTAAAAACAAACAAATTCCCAATCCCTTGGTTTAAATGTTCATAAGAAGAGATGATGCTCGATCACTGATTATACCACACAGTTTCATGAACCACAATTTGGTAGGATTACATGTCACAATATCCATCCAAACCCCAATCCAATTCACTGTGAGAAAGCTTCTCTAGCATGAATCCTCCATTCCTTTCCCAAGGTTCCGAAGGATTCCAATTATGGGTAGTTTCTTTCCCAAGACAACTACCCAATGGAATTAGATCGAGAAGCTTTCTAACAAAATTCAAGAGAAAAGATTGAAGAAGAAGATAAAACTATTATTGATTCATTGAATTACAATAGAGCTCCCTAACCCAATGAAAGGGGTTTAGTGAGTCATAGCTCTGAATTCAATTACAAAAATAAAAGAAAATGATCCAAAGTTCTCTGTGTTTTTCTCCCCAAAAGTTCTGTGTAAAAATCCCCAACTAACTTAAATTCTATCCTATCTATACACTTTCTAAATTGAGCTTCTGTTGTGTTTCTTGGGCTTTGAGGCCTTTCCCTGAATTCCTTTTGCTTTGGGTTTATGGTCCATAATTCTGATGAGGCTGTGGTCCAATTCTGTAACATTCATTGAGCAAACTTAGTGATAAACAAGTAATGACACAAGACTCAACAAATTAAAGCTCCAGACTCATCAATTCTTCAGGCCCAATCCCATAAACCATGATATTCAATTGGGTTTCATACCATAATACGTTTAAGTTAATGTTTGTGCTCAAATGCTAACTTAAACTTCAATATATTTGGCCCAGAAACCCCTTTCAAAAAGTGGCGTTTAAGTTGAAGTTTAAGTTTCAGTTTAAGGTTAAACTGAAACTTAAACGTGGAAATGGAAGAAAGCAACCCAGGAGTGTGAAATGTCGAACACGTTTAAGCTTCAGTTTAAGGTTAAACTGAAGCTTAAACGTGGAAATGAAGGAAGCAACCCTGGAGGAGCAATTGGGTCGAACACGTTTAAGCTTCAGTTTAAGGTTAAACTGAAGCTTAAACGTGGAAATGAGAAAGCAACCCTGGAGGAGAGAAATAGTCGAACACGTTTAAGCTCCAGTTTAAGGTTAAACTGGAGCTTAAACGTGGAATGCTCCTGGTGCCTTTCTTACTTCTGGCGTTTAACCTCCAGTTTAAGGTTAAACTGGAGGTTAAACGTGGAAATGCTTCTTTGGTGAGAATTTGTGTCGAACACGTTTAAGCTCCAGTTTAAGGTTAAACTGGAGCTTAAACGTGGAAATGCTCCCTTGGTGAAATTCTCATTCTGGCGTTTAACTTCCAGTTTAAGGTTAAACTGGAGGTTAAACGCCAGTTCCAGCATTTCTTGGCCTTCATGATTCTGGCGTTTAAGCTCCAGTTTAAGCTTAAACTGGAACTTAAACTCCACATGTGATATTCAAGCTTCCTTTATTGATTTTGTTGCTTCCTTGCCTAGCCTCTTCTTCCCTGAAATCATCCAAACAATTGCATCAAAGTCTTGCAAAATTTAATGAGAAATCTTCCATTCATAGCATTCAAGTAATATAACTAAAAACTCATGGAATTTGCATCAAAATCATACTGTTTGGATGATTCATTGCTTTGTTATTCATTTAACCATTCTTGGTTACTTTAAGCTCAAGAAAATGCATAAAACAACTAAAACTAACAGAAAAATGCTAGTGAAACTAGCCTAAGATGCCTTGGCATCATGACTCAGGAAGACCATCATCAATCCTGCTTGGAAGACCATTCCTGAAGACTTCGAAGTTCAAGCTTGATGCATTCTCAGGAACTTACTCATTTGATATATATGGCAGAGCAGTGAGTTTCAGTTTAAATGAAGCTATGAAGCACCTTCCGGAAGATCATTCTATCTTCCAATGTGACATCATTGATGAAACTGTAGCTGAAGTTCACCAAGAAAAAATAGAAGATAAGCACGTGGAGCAAGGTCCAAGTGTGGGGACACTCTCTGAACACAATGAGGACACTTTGCCATTATCATTAGCTTCGGATGATCCAGAACCTAGCCATGAGAAGAAATTGGAATTAAAGCTCCTTCCTCCATACCTTAAGTATGTTTACTTTGAGGATAATCAGAAGTTCCCAGTTATCATTGCAAAGGAACTTACTTTCCAATAGGAAGAACAACTGCTTAGTGTGCTGAGAAAACATAAGAAAGCAATTGGGTGGAGCTTGGCGGATATTGTAGGCATCAGCCCTCAGGTTTGTGAGCACAGAATATACTTAGAAGAGGGATCAAAGCCTGTCCGTCAACCCCAAAGAAGATTGAATCCCACCATCTTAGAAGTTGTCAAGAAAGAAGTAACCAGACTACTGAAGCAGATGTCATTTACCCCATCTCAGACAGTGAATGGGTCAGTCCAGTACAAGTGGTGCCCAAGAAGTATGGAGTCACAACAGTAAAGAATGAGCATGGAGAGCTCCTGACAACTAGAGTGTAGAATTCATGGAGGGTTTGCATTGACTATAGGCGTCTCAACCTAGCCACTCGCAAGGATCATTAGCCCTTTCCGTTTATTGATCAGATGCTTGATCACCTGTCAGGTAAATCCCATTACTATTTTTTAGATGGTTATACAGGTTACTTTCAAATCCATATAGCTCCTGAAGATCAGGAGAAGACTACTTTTACATGTCTCTCTGGAACGTACGCATATAAGAGAATGCCTTTTGGCTTATGTAATACACCGGCTACTTTCCAAAGATGCATGATCAGTATCTTTTCAGATCTTATTGTAAACTGCATGGAAGTTTTCATGGATGATTTTAGCATTTATGATGATTCCTTTAACCTTTGCTTGGATAGCTTAGCTAGAGTATTAGACAGGTGTGTTAGTTCAAACCTTGTATTGAATTTTGAAAAATGTCACTTTATGGTAAAACAAGGAATTGTACTAGGACATGTTGTGTCTAATACTGGCATTTCTGTAGATCCAGCAAGGGTAGATGTCATTTCTAGTTTACCTTACCCCTCCTCTGTGAGGGAAGTCCGTTCGTTCCTTGGCCATGCAGGTTTCTACAGGAGATTCATTAAGGACTTCAGTAAGGTAGCATTGCCTTTATCCAGATTGCTACAGAAAGATATTGAGTTCGAGTTCAGTGAGGATTGCATACAAGCATTTGATAAGCTGAAGATCGCCCTGACTCAAGCTCCAATTGTGAGAGGACCAGACTAGAGCCAGCCATTTGAGATTATGTGTGACGCCTCCAACCATGCAGTAGGAGTGGCGCTGGCTCAGCACGAAGGTAAGGATCCTTTTGTAATTGCTTATGCGTCTAAGACCTTAGACGTTGCTTAGTCTAATTACACTACTACTGAAAAAGAGCTTCTAGCTATTATTTTTGCTCTGGATAAATTCTGAGCCTATTTACTTAGTACTAAGGTGGTAGTGTACTCAGACCATGCAACTCTCAAATATTTATTAGCTAAAAAAGAGTCCAAACCAAGGCTAATACGTTGGATACTGCTGCTGTAAGAATTTGATTTAGAAATTAAGGATAGGAGTGGTAACCAGAATTTAGTAGCAGACCATTTGAGTCGCCTTGAGCACATTAAGGATGACTCCATTCCTATCAATGATACTTTCCCATTTGATAGCTTACATGCAGTATCTGAAGTAGTTCCTTCGTATGCACCTGTAGCTAATTATCTAGTTAGCCATACTTTCCCTCCAAATTTTACTAAGCATCAAAGAGACAAGCTGAGAAGTGAGTCCAAATAATATATATGGGATGACCCATATTTATGGAGGTGTGGTGCTGACCAGGTAATTAGAAGGTGTGTGCCTCAATCAGAATTCCAGTCCATTTTAGAGGCCTGCCACTCCTCTGAGAGTGGAGGACATTTTGGCCCTCAAAGATCAGCTAGAAAAATCTTAGACTATGGATTCTGGTGGCCTACTCTTTTTAAAGATGCCGCTGCCTTTTGTAAATCTTGTTCTCCTTGCCAAAGATTTGGTAATATATCCAAGAGGGATGAGATACCTCAACAAATTATGCTTTTCTGTGAAATTTTTTATGTTTGGGGCATTGACTTCACGGGTCCATTTCCAAACTCTAATAGTTACCTTTATATACTGTTAGCTGTAGATTATGTTTCTAAATGGGTGGAAGCAATTCCTACCCGTACTGATGATGCTAATACTATTGTTTTCTTTGTTAGAAATCATATTATCTGTCGCTTTGGATCGCCACGAGCAAGCGTGAGCAATCAAGGCACTCACTTTTGTAACAGAAGACTAACAGGATTACTGAAGAAGCATGGGATAGTTCACAAAGTAGCAACAGCTTATCACCCCCAGACCAATGGGCAAGCATAAGTATCTAATAGAGAGATTAAGCGTATTCTGGAGAAGATAGTAAAGCCTCATAGGAAGGACTGGAGTGCCAGGCTACAAGATGCACTCTGGGCATATCGCACAGCGTACAAGACACCCATTGGGTTGAGCCCCTTCTGCTTAGTATACGGAAAGGCTTGCCACCTTCCAGTAGAGGTGGAACATAAGGCTTTCTGGGTTGTGAGGGAGTGCAACATGAATTTTGAGGAAGCTGGTGATGCCAGGGCATTTTGGCCAGTTTCACTGACCTTTTCTTTACTGTTTTAGGGTAGTTTCATGCATTTTCTTAGGAAATAAGCAAGTTTTGGGTAGAATTTCACTTACATCTTGATTTAAGCATACATTGAGCACTTTACATGATTTTATGAGAATTTTGCATGAATTAGATGACAAATTGGATGATGCATGTCTCATGATGTGGATTAGAACTTTGATGCACTTTATTGCTTGATTTCAGGACAAAGGAAGCAAGAAAGAGCCACGTTAGCAGCCACATTAGTCTAACTAACGTGACCACCAACGTGGAATGGGAGCTAGCTTACAACGTTAATGAGAAAAGTAATCGCCAATAACGTCCTCAAAAGCCATCATAGCCCACGTTAAGGGTCACGTTAACTAAGTTAACGTGAACTCTAACGTGGAAGAAAGAAATAAGGCCAACGTTAGTGACACTCACCTTTGTCACTAACTTTGGACCAAGCTCATAAGTGGCCACGTTAAGAGCCACGTTAACTCAGTTAACGTGGACTCTAACGTTGGGAAGCAAAAGAGAAGCCAACGTTAGTGACACTCACCTTTGTCACTAACGTTGGTCAAGCTACAATGAGCCACGTTAGTTGCCACGTTAACTTAGTTAACGTGGAAGCTAACGTGGAGAAAGCAAGTGATCGCCAACGTTAGTGACACTTACTGTTCCGAGGGTTACCTGAAACTATAGGTCGATCTCGGATGAGATCTTCTGTGCTGGTCGGAGCTGTTGTGTCCGACTAGTTTGATGGTGGCCGGAGCTGTTGCGTCCGACTTGTTGGACTTGCTGCGCTACTGATCCTTGGTCACCGGAGGGTGGGGGGTACCTGCAAGAGACTCCGATTCTTAAGTTAGCATGGGTATTAAACAGGTTTTATGTAGAATCAGAGTATGAGTTTATACCTGGGTGCTCCAGTGTATTTATAGTAGTTGTAGAGTGACCTTTCTAGATAAGATAAGTTAGTTATCTTATCTTATCTTTATCTTTGAGTTGAGGTCAGCTTATCTTCAAGGGAACCGCCCTTATCTCTTATAGGCTTGGACGGCCTTTGGACTTAGGTCGTGTTCCTCTACTTGGGCCCTTTATGGGCTTTCCTGTCAACTTAGCCGAGTTCTTTAAGAAGAAGTCGGTCCACTTGACCTGAAAAGGTTGGTCGCTTTGTCGTCGATCATCCCAGGTCGAATAGCTCGACCCAGGGTATGAACAGTGCCCCTGCTTGAGCTCGGTCTTCTGCTTTGAAATCGAGTTTCTTGACTTCAAACTTTTTTACAGCGAAGCCGAACTCGAGCACTTTTGTCGATTCCTTTCTTCGTAGAGCTTTTTGAATGTAGAACGTTTTCCTCTAAAAACGCGCGCTTTTATACCAGCGCTTTGTTCTTGGGAACGTAAGAGGGTTTAATGCCTTCATTAATTGGTTATTAATTGCCCTTGTTCTCTCTTGGCTTTTATTTTGAAATTCTTAATAAAAAAAACGGTTTCTCTTCTTCGCTCCTCTTCGTAACTTCTCCCTTTACTATCTTATTTTCTGTTTCTTTCGCAATTTCTCCTGCCACGCCTGTTCTGTTACTGCTTTCTGTGGGAAAGGGGCGATTTCCAGATTTCTCCTTCTATCTTCGTAATCTCTGCTTCGAGGGGGGTAGTTTTGCTTCTGCTCTTCGGCTTTCTTTTACAGTCTTTCTTCCATTTCTCCAGGTTCGATTTTTCTTTCTATCTTTCTCTATGCCTTTTTTGTGTCTGTTTTGAGAAAGTTTGGGTTTTTCTGTCTTTTTGATGATCATTGCGTGTCTTGTAATTTCTCCCTCTGTTTTTTGATACTTTAAGAACTTTGCATGTTTTGTGAATGCTTTTGTATTTGAAGCTTTTGGAATGATGACTCTGTTTGCCTCTGAAAAAGGTTGCTCTTTTGGCGTTTTTGGGAGTGTTCGATGTTGGTGCTTGTTCTTTGTTGATGATTTTTTGCTTGATTTCAAAAAAGTTTGCGTCTTTGTTGTTTCCCTGCTTTTGATGGTTTTCTATTTGGCATTGCTGACGTTAACAGTGCTTTTGCTGGTAGACTATAAAAAGATAGTTACTTTGATGACTTTGCGTTTCTTAACTTTGATGGACGAAATGCTTGCTGCTTTTAGGTCTTCTTTCCTTGTTTTGAGAGATACTGGGGTGTAGGTTTTTCCTAGAAATCTTGCTTTGTTATTGCCTCCAAAGGATGCCCCAGGACTTTTTGGCTTTAGTCTTGGAGTTTTCCTTTTGTTTATCCGCCCGTCGAGATATTTTGACCCGTGCCCGAGATGTTTTTTGAGTAATCCGCTCTTCTTTTCTTTTGTAGGATCTTAGTTGACCTCATGTCTTCCCGAAATAACGTCGTAGCGACGCCTTCTCAGGTCCCTATGGGTATGGCCGATTGGGTGGATTCCATGGTCCTCATATGTGTCTTGCTGGTTGATTCTGAGTTTTGTTCTCAGCTTAGGCAGTTTCACAGCGTCTGTAGTAACTCTGGTGATGAGAAGAATTATAAGCTTGTTCCTCCTTCCTCTGACGAGAGAGTCTATTTCTCGACTCGAGTTGTTGACGATCGCCCTTTCTTTTATGCTTACGATTTTTTCTTTGGTCAACTCGGAGTTACTCTTCCTTTTACTCCATTTGAAATTGACCTGTTATGGTCTTGTAATGTTGCCCCTTCTCAACTTCACCCCAACTCCTGGGGTTTTATTAAAATCTTCCAATTGTTGTGTAATAGTTTTGGTATGCCTGCTTCCCAATCTCTCTTTTTCTATTTGTTCATCTTGACTAAGCCTGGTGTGGTGAAAAAGAAGTCAGCTTAGGTTTCCTTCCGTTCTACCCAAGGAAAGAAAGTTTTTTTCCATGTTTGACGAATCGTTTCGGGATTTTAAAAACTATTTCTTCAAGGTCCGAGCTGTTGAAGGATCTCGGCCCTTTTTCTTGGATGAAAATGACGAGCCCGCCTTTCCCCTAGAGTGGCAGAAGGATATTAGGGTCTCTAGGTACTCTTGGGACATGTTGGATGAGGCTGAGCGAGCCTTTGTGACTGTTTTAGAGGAGCGTTGGGGTCAGCCTCCCCATCTTGACACAAAGAAATTTCTAACCAACCCTTCTCTTCTTCAATCTGAACTGGGTATCTTGTGTTTCCTTTGCTGTTTGTCTTACGATGCTTGTAGCCCTTTTTTTTGACTTGTTTGATTTGTAGCTTGACTTCTATTTTATTTGCAGAGGCAATGAAGAACAATGAGTCTATGAAAGCTTTTAAAAGGGCACAGAAGGCGACTGCTGCCAGGAATGTTGCGGCCAGGGCTGCTGGGGAGGGGTCTTCTCAGCCTCGTGAGAAGCCGGCCGTGCCAAGCTCTCCCGGGGTGAAGAAGACGATCCCGATACCTCGGGTCTGTTTGGTGGATCCCCCTTCTTCTTCTGCTGTTCCACCCATTGTTCCTCCAAGTAAAAAGCAAAAGACTTCCGAGCCCTTTGATCTCAATGCTCCTAACTTCAATGCTATTGAATTTATAGATCAACAGATTGGGCCATATGGTACCATTCCCATGGATGATGTATCCATTCTCCATCATTTGGAGTTTATGGCTCAGAATCATGTAAGGATGGCCTATATGGCGGCTGCGATTCATCGAACTGCCCAGAACCTTCCTCTTCATGCTACTAAGGCATTTATGAAGGAGGCGAAATGGGAGTTCGACCGGATGAAGGGGTTGAAGGAGGAGCTCGAGGTGAAGGTGGCCAAGTTGGAGAAGGACCTCGAGAATGAGAAGGCAAGCTCTGAGTTGCTGGCTGCTTCCTTGAGGTTGGCTGAGGATGCAGCCATGATGCACAAGGAAAGTTATGTGACATCCTATATGGAGGGGAGGCGCTTGAGGGAAGAGCTGGACAACGCCCGGGAGGATTATGCCGACCTCCAGGGTCATCTTGTTGGTAGCGTAACTGCTGCTTACGAGAACTTGAAAGAACAAGTCTGGATCCTTGCTCCTGAGGCCGATCTCACCCTTTTCAGTTTGGATAATGTTGTCCGAGATGGCAAAATTGTCCCTGATGATGAGGGTGATGATGATGAAATTGTTCCTCCCCTCGTGTCTTCCACCAAGGCGCCGACCACTTCCGCTCCTTCCACTGTGCCTGACTTGGATTGCCAGATCCTGAATCAGGAGGATGGGACTGTTGATGCGGTGCCGATTCAAGCTCGTCCTTCTTCCCCTGGTCTTGATGCCGCGAAGAAAGCTCCTGATGGTGCCAAGAAAACTTCTGATGCCTGTTGATTTGTAGTTGGCCCGGCTTGTGGGCATTTTGTGGGAACTTTTTATAGCTTTTTGTGTAGATGGCCCGATTTTTTGGCCTTTTGATCTCTTTATTTATATATTGACTCTTCTTAGTTGCTTTCCTAACAACTTTTATTACTTTTAGAAACAGACAAGTAGCTTGCTGTCCTTTGGGTAGTAAGTGTTGGTGATCCTTCGAGGCCTTTATAATTTCATATAAAACCTGCTGATGTTGAACTCTCTCAATTTGAACTTCTTTGAGTTTTTAACTCTTTGTAGTCGTAGGGGTCCAATTTGGTTTTCTTTCTTTGCGTGTGTTTTTTAGTGCCTTGTGACCGACTTCTTTGCATTGGTCCCCTGATAGACTCCTTTTTGTAATCCTCTTTCTTGGACCTTCGTGAGGTCTCTTTCAGGAATTGCTGGATTTTTGTAGTGGATCGACTTTGTTGGGTCGATTTCTTTTAAGTTATTTTGTAATCCTCTTTCTTGGACCCTTGTTAGGTCTCTTTCAGGGATTACTTTTATAACTTGTTTTTGTAGGAAATCGACTTCGTTAGGTCGATCTTTTCTAAGTTATTTCGTAATCCTCTTTCTTGGACCCTTGTTAGGTCTCTTTCAGGGATTACTTTTATAACTTGTTTTTGTAGGAAATAGACTTCGTTAGGTCGATCTTTTCTAAGTTATTTCGTAATCCTCTTTCTTGGACCCTTGTTAGGTCTCTTTCAGGGATTACTTTTATAACTTGTTTTTGTAGGAAACCGACTTCGTTAGGTCGATCTCTTCTAAGTTATTTCGTAATCCTCTTTCTTGGACCCTTGTTAGGTCTCTTTCAGGGATTACTTTTATAACTTTTTTTTGTAGGAAACCGACTTCGTTAGGTCGATCTCTTCTAAGTTATTTCGTAATCCTCTTTCTTGGACCCTTGTTAGGTCTCTTTCAGGGATTACTTTTATAACTTGTTTTTGTAGGAAACAGACTTCGTTAGGTCGATCTCTTTTAAGTTATAGCAATTCCTCTTTAATAAGGTTGATCAGACCTCTTTCCAGGGATTCGCTGATAACTTGGGTTGACTTGGTCCGACTTTTTGATGTCGGCCAGTCTCTTTAAGTTATTTATATTAGCTATCTATAAGACCTCGTCAGGTTCTTTTTTAGATTGCTTTCGATAACTTCTTTCATTATTCTGTGTTCATTTTTGCCGATTTGTAGAAAGTGGTTGGCATATCGAGCTCGTCCTTTGGGTGAATCGTGCTTTCACCTTTATTGGTCGATTTGTCTTTATCGTGGTCGTGCAGTGAAATTGTTTTTCACTTTTCGCCGACCTGTAGCTTTATAACCGGACGATGAATGCTTCAGAATAATGCGTCTTGAAATCTTTGTAGAATACCTAGGTAATATTTTATTCAAAGAAAAATGCAAATATATACATGTGGGATTTTTCTTATCCGCTTAAGTTGGGTCTAGGTCTCGACCAGGTGCCTCATTAAAAAACCTTTTCAGGAAAAAGAGCGCATCCACTGGTGAGATCCTTTACTCTTTCTAACTGTAGTACCTTCTTAGGTTGCAGGCATGCCATGACCTTGGAAGCTCCCGTCCGTCGAGTTCGGATATTCTGTAGTAGCCCTTCCCGAGTACTTTTGTGACCCGGTATGGTCCTTTCCAATTAGCTGCCAGTTTTCCTTCTCCGGGTTGGGTTGTTCCTATGTCGTTTCAGATTAAGATGAGATCGTTCTCAGCGAAACTCCTTGGTACTACCCTTTGGTTATATCTGGATGCCATTCGACGTTTTAGCGCTTCTTCCGTGATCCGAGCTCTTTCCTGGATCTCAGGTAGCAGGTCGAGTTCTTCCCTCTGAAGTTGGGGATTTGCTCCCTCATTATAATGGACTGCCCTGTGCGATCCTTCCTCAATTTCTACTGGAATCATTGCCTCCGTTCCGTATGTTAACCGAAATGGGGATTCCTTTGTGGTAGAATGTGGCGTCGTTCGATAGGCCCATAGGACTTGTGGAAGCTCCTCTGCCCAAGCTCCCTTTGCATCTTGTAGTCGTCATTTTAACCCTGCTAATATGACTTTATTGGCGGCTTTGGCCTGTCCGTTGGCTTGAGGGTGTTCGACAGAGGTAAACTGGTGCTTTATATTCAAGTCGTATACTAGTTTCCTGAAGCCAGCATCTGTGAATTGGGTGCCATTGTCTGTGGTTATTGAATATGGGACCCCAAATCTTGTGACAATGTTTCTGTATAAAAACTTCCGGCTTCTTTGGGCAGTGGCGTTGGCTAAGGGTTCTGCCTCGATCCACTTTGTGAAGTAATCTACCCCTACTATGAGGAATTTAACTTGCCCCGATCCCTGGGGAAAGGGGCCGAGAAGGTCGAGTCCCCACTTCGCAAAAGGCCAAGGTGCGGTCACACTGATGAGTTCTTCTGGTGGGGCAATGTGGAAGTTGGCATGCTTCTGACATGGTGGACATGTCTTTACGAACTCTGTAGATTCTTTCTGTAGAGTTGGCCAGTAAAACCCTGCCCGGAGTATCTTTTTGGCAAGAGCCCGCGCTTCGAGATGACTGCCGCAGATGCCGCTGTGTACCTCTTCTAGCACTTCCCTGGTGTGGGAGGTCGGCATGCACTTTAGTAATGGCATCGATATCCCTCTTTTGTACAAGGTGTTATTTATAATGGTGTAGTATTGTGCTTCCCTTTTTAGCTTCTTTGCTTACTTTTCTTCTGCGGGGAGCGTTCCTGACTTGAGGTAGTTGATTATGGGTATCATCCAGTCTTGGTCCTGGCCTGTTATGTTTAGGACTTTTTCTGTTTCCGAGATTGATGGGTTCTGTAGCATTTCCTGGATGAGGCTTCTATTATTGCCTCCTGGTTTGGTGCTAGCCAGCTTTGAGAGTGCGTCAGCTCGAGCATTTTGCTCGCGGGGTATGTGGCAGATCTTGTATTCCCCGAATTGTTCGAGCTGTTGCTTGGTTTTATCCAGGTATCTTTTCATGATGGGATCTTTGGCTTGGTAGCTCCCTGCTATCTGTGATGTGACTACTTGCGAATCACTATATATGTTGAGTTTTCGCGCTCCCACTTCTTCAGCCATTTTCAAGCCAGCTAGCAACGCTTCATATTCCGCCTGGTTATTTGAAGCCGGGAATCCGAACTTGAGGGAAAGCTCAACGTGGGCTCCCTGGTTGCTTTCTATTATCACTCCTGCGCCACTTCCTGTTTTGTTTGAAGATCCGTCCACATACAAATTCCACTCTATGGGGCCTCTAGGGTATCTGTGAACTCGGCAATAAAATCGGCTAGGTATTGTGATTTGATGGCAGTCCGAGCTTCATATTGGAGGTCGAATTCTGATAGCTTGACTGCCCATTGTAGAATTCTACCGGCTAAATCCGTTTTCTGTAGTATTCCTTTTAAGGGCTGATTAGTTCGAACTTTGATGGTGTGGGCCTGGAAGTAGGGGCGGAGTCGTCGAGATGTTAAGACGAGAGTGTAGGCAAATTTTTCTATTTTCTGATAGTTCAGCTCGAATCCCTGTAGTGCTTTGCTAATGAAGTAGATGGGTTGTTGCCCGTTTTTGCTTTCTCGAATTAATGCTGATGCTACTGCCTTTTCTCCTACTGCAAGATATAGTATGAGTGGTTCTCCTTCTTGAGGCCGGGATAGAATAGGTGGCTGTCCTAAGAACTTCTTAAAGTCTTGGAACGCTTATTCGCATTCTGTCGTCCATTCGAACTGTTTTCCTTTTCTTAAAGTTGCATAGAAGGGGAGAGATCTTATTGCAACTCCTGCTAAGAATCGTGATAGGGCAGCTAGCCTCCCGTTGAGTTGCTGTACTTTTTTTATGCAGGTTGGGCTCTTCATGTTCAATATGGCCTGGCATTTATCTGGGTTTGCTTCGATTCCTCGTTGTGTGAGCATGAAGCCTAAGAATTTTCCTGCTTCTACTGCGAAGGTGCATTTAGCTGGATTGAGTCGCATACTATGTTTCCTGATGGTGTCGAATACTTGGGCTAGGTCGGTCAACAGTGTCTGTTCGCTTTTCGTTTTAATTAGCATGTCGTCCACATAAACTTCCATAATTTTCCCGATGTGCTCCGAGAAGACTTTATTCATCAATCTTTGATAAGTGGCTCCTGCGTTCTTAAGGCCGAAAGGCATTACAATGTAGCAGTAGTTTGCCTTTGGTGTTAAGAACGAAGTTTTTTCCTGGTCCGGTGGGTACATGGGGATTTGGTTGTATCCCGAATACGCATCCATAAACGAGAGATATTTATACCCCGAGGAAGTGTCTACCAGGGCGTCGATACTCAGGAGTGGGTATGGATCTTTTGGGCAAGCTTTGTTGAGATCTGTATAATCGGTGCACATTCGCCAATTCCCGTTTGACTTCTTTACCAAGACAACGTTGGCTAGCCATAATGGGTATTTGACTTCTCTTATAAATCCAGCTTCCAATAGTGCCTGCACTTGCTCTTCCACAGCCTAGGATCGCTCTGGCCCGAGCTTTCTTCGTTTTTGTTGTACTGGTCGAGATCCTGGATAGACTGCCAACTTGTGACACATTAGCTTAGGGTCTATACCTGGCATGTCTGCGGCTTTCCATGCAAACAGGTCGGCATTATCTCGCAAAAATTGCATTAGATGTTCTTTTAGATCTCCTTTGAGGATTGTGCCGATATTAGTTATTTTTTCCGAGGTGTCTCCGATCTGAATTTTTTCTATCTCACCCTCTGGTTGGGGACGGAACTCCTTTCGTCGTTGAACTCCGCCCAGTTCAATTGCGTGGAACTCTTCTCCTTTGCCTCTGAGGTTGAGGCTCTCGTTGTAACAGCGACGCGCCATCCTCTGGTCCGCTTTTATTGTAGCTATTCCTTTTGGAGTTGGGAATTTCATACACAGGTGTGGGGTCAAGACTATTGCTCCGAGTTGGTTGAGCGTGGTCCGACCTATGAGAGCGTTGTAGGCTGAGCTTACGTCGACTACGATGTAGTCTATTTTGAGAGTTCTTGATTGGTCTCCTTTTCCAAAAGTTGTATGCAGTGGTATGTATCCTAGTGGTCGAACCGGAGTGTCTCCTAACCCGAACAAACTGTTTGGATATGCTTTAAGTTCTTTTTCTTCTAAGCCGAGCTTATTGAAGGCTGTTTTGAATAAGATGTCGGCAGAACTCCCTTGGTCTATTAATGTCCGGTGTAGGTTGGCGTTTGCCAAGATGACGGTGATAACCATGGGATCGTCGTGTCCGGTAATGATACCGGTTGCATCTTCTTTAGTAAATGTTATTGCTGGGATGTTGAGTGCTTCTTCCTCTCCTTCGACATGATATATCTCTTTGAGGTATCTCTTACGAGAGGATTTGGAGATTCCTCCTGCTGCGAAACCGCCATGTATCATATGGACGTGTCTTTCTGGCGTCCGAGGTGATTGTTCTGTTCGTTCGGTATCATCATCCCTTCGTCTCTTTCTTTGCTCGTCATCTCGGGTGGCCAGGAATCGATCTAGTTTTCCTTCCCTTACCAATTTTTCTATTATGTTTTTTAAATCGAAGCATTCGTCAATGGAGTGTCCCCGGACCCGATGATATTCACAATACTATTTTCGGTTTCCTCCTCCCTTTTTGCCTTTAAGTGGCCGAGCTGGGGGATTTTTTCCGTGGGCAGACTTCTTTATATATTTCGACCAGTGATGCCCTAAGAGGAGTGTAGTTATGGTACTTCTTAATTTTCTCTCCTTGTCTGTCGTCTTTTCTTTTGGATTCTTTGTCTCTGTCACGGTAGGAAGCTCCCGATTTTGAGGACTCTCCTAGACGAGCGTTTTCTTCCATATTGATATATTTTTCTGCTCTCTCCTGAACTTCGTCGAGGGTAGTCGGGTACCTTTTTGATATAGATTGGCTGAAAGGTCCCTCTCGTAGGCCGTTGATGAGTCCCATGATTGCGGCTTCCGTGGGTAAACTTTGTATGTCCATGCATGTTTTGTTGAATCTTTCCATGTAGTTGCGAAGGCTCTCCCGATCTCCTTGTTTGATTCCTAATAAACTGGGGGCGTGCTTAGCTTTATCCTTTTGAATGGAAAATCTGGCTAAGAATTTCTTAGCTAAGTCGTCGAAACTTGAGATGGATTTTGGTGGTAAGTTGTCGAACCACCGCATAGCTATCTTTGTCAGAGTTGTTAGGAAGGCTTTACAGCGAATGGCGTCTGGGGCGTCAGTAAGATACATTCTGCTTCTGAAGTTACTGAGATGGTGGTTAGGATCCGTGGTGCCGTCATATAGAGCCATATCCGGAAGTTTGAAGTCTTTTGGAATTTTGGTTTTCATGATTTCCCTAGTGAAGGGGTATTGTTCTTTGTGTGAATTCTCTTCGAGATTAGCACGAGGGGCTTTTGATTTGAGATCGGCTTCCAATTGTTGCAGTTTTTCTTCCAACTCCCGACGTCGCCGCATCTCTCTTTGTAAATCCCTTCCGATTTCCCTTTGTTGGTGGGTTTCTTTTTCCAGTTATTTTAGGCGATCTAGGAGTGCTTCTATGGCCCCCGAATTTGGCGAGTCTTTGTCTTGGTTGGTCTCCGGAGCGTCTTGTAGCGTGACGTTCGCGTTTTTGTGTGGTGTTCGATCCTCCAGACCTGAATCGTGATCGTTGTCATGGTTGTCCGCCATGGTGATGGGATGACTTCCAGGTCCCCGGCAACGGCGCCAATGTTCCGAGGGTTACCTGAAACTGTAGGTCGATCTCGGATGAGATCTTCTGTGCTGGTCGGAGCTGTTGTGTCCGACTAGTTTGATGGTGGCCGGAACTGTTGCGTCCGACTTGTTGGACTTGCTGCGCTGCTGATCCTTGGTCACCGGAGGGTGGGGGGTACCTGCAAGAGACTCCGATGCTTAAGTTAGCATGGGTATTAAA
This sequence comes from Arachis hypogaea, assembly GCF_003086295.3. Taxonomy (NCBI): domain Eukaryota; kingdom Viridiplantae; phylum Streptophyta; class Magnoliopsida; order Fabales; family Fabaceae; genus Arachis; species Arachis hypogaea. Next base: position 51,372,477 of record NC_092053.1, read on the forward strand.
CAGGTTTTATGTAGAATCAGAGTATGAGTTTATACCTTGGTGCTCCAGTGTATTTATAGTAGTTGTAGAGTGACCTTTCTAGATAAGATAAGTTAGTTATCTTATCTTATCTTTATCTTTGAGTTGAGGTCAGCTTATCTTCAAGGGAACCGCCCTTATCTCTTATAGGCTTGGACGGCCTTTGGACTTGGGTCGTGTTCCTCTACTTGGGCCCTTTATGGGCTTTCCTGTCAACTTAGCCAAGTTCTTTAAGAAGAAGTCGGTCCGCTTGACCTGAAGAGGTCGGTCGCTTTGTCGTCGATCATCCCAGGTCGGATAGCTCGACCCAGGGTATGAACACTTACCTTTGTCACTAACGTTGGGATGTACCACCACAAGTCACTATGAGCAACGTTAGCTCCCACGTTAACTTAGTTAACGTGGAAGCTAACGTGGATAAAGGAGATGATAAGCCAATGTTAGTGACACTCACCTTTGTCACTAACGTTGGAGATGGCTATCATTACCACGTTAGAAGCCACGTTAACTTAGTTAACGTGGACTCTAACGTGGGAAGTGGGGGCACCTTGGAACGTTAGTGACAAAGGTAAGTGTCACTAACGTTCTCGAAGAATTGGCAAGCCTACGTTAAGAGCCACGTTAACTAAGTTAACGTGAACTCTAACGTAGGGAGGGAGGACTCTCAACGTTATTGGAAAAGGTGAGTCCCAATAACGTGTGCGAAGGACCAAGAGGCAACGTTAGTGGTCACGTTGGTGCCACTAACATTGAAGTTAACGTGGATCATCCCTGGGTAAGGAACGTTAGTGAAAAAGGTGATTGTCACTAACGTTCTCGAACCCCCACTCTCACTTAACGTTAACGCCACTAACGTCTTGAGCTAAAGACCCTTCCTACTTCACACTTTCTCTCTGCAAGTAAAGCTAAGTCCACTGCAGAAGATAACTGCTTCAAACTCAAGATCCAAAGGCCCATATCCAAGACTTTAAGAATCAACTAGAAAATCAGAAGAGTAGTATATATAGGGGTAGTTTTGAATCAGGAAAAAGAGCTTTTTTGGGGGATTGGAAATTGAGAACAACTCTCTGTATAATTTACTCTGCACTTCTAGTTTTATTTTTCATGATGTATTCTCCATCTTTGTTTTCCATTTCAAGAGCTATGAACAACTAAACCCCTTTCATTGGGTTAGGGAGCTCTGTTGTAATTTGATGGATCAATACTAATTTTCATTACTCTTCTTCTATCTTTTCTCTTGATTTTACTAGAAAGCTTTCAATCTTCATCCAATTGGGTAGTTATCTTGGAAAAGAAGCTATTCATACTTGGATCTCTTTTGAACCTTGGAAGAGGAATGAAGAGATCATGCTAGAAATGCTTTCTCATGTTGGACCAAATTGAGTTTGGTTGGGTATGGTGACTATAATCCTACCAACACTTGATTTGGGAATGCATGTGGTATAATCAGTGACCATACTTCATCTCTTCTCATGAGCAATTGACCAAAGAATTGGCTATTGATAAAGATTTGAGAGACTAAATTACCAAGGAATTAGAATTCGATCACTTAAGATTGCTAAGGAGATCAATGAATGCATTGATTGAGGAAGAGATGAAAATGAACTTGATCCGGAGAATGTAACATCTCCTAAGCGCAATGAATTCCCATTTCTGATCTTACCCATTCTCTTTAATTTCTGCAATTTACTTTCATGAGCATCTTCCCCATTCCCATTTACAATTCTGCAATTTACTTTCCGTCATTTACTTTCAGCTCTTTACTTCCAGCATTTACATTTTCTGCTATTTACTTTCCCGCCATTTAATTTCCTGCAACTCTCAAACCAAATTCTACTTCGCTCAACTAGAACATTCCTCTAATTAAAGTTGCTTGACCAATCAATCCCTGTGGAATTTGACCTCACTCTATTGTGAGTTTTTACTTGACGACAATTCGGTATACTTGCCGAAGGAAAATTGTTGAGAGACAAGTTTCCGTGCTATCAGCTGGTGCTGAAAGGAAGCTGCAACTAGCAGAACTAGAGAACCTTCGCCTAGAAGCATATGACAACTCCAGGCGATACAAAGAAAAGATGAAGGCGGTCCATGACAAGCACATAAAAAGGAGAGAATTCAGACCAGGGGAGTTAGTTCTTCTTTATAACTCCAGACTGAGGCTCATGCCAAGTAAACTGAGATCAAGATAGGAAGGTCCATACAGAGTAGAAAAGGCAGAGCGATACGGAGTTTTTCACCTACGTCATCCTTCTAGCTCCAAATTCATCAAGGTCAATGGACATCGCCTAAAGCTTTATCATGGTGAGAAGATGATGGATCACAAAGAGCTAGAGGTCTTCCTCTTGGAAGACCCACCAACAGAAGCAGAATGAGCCTTAAGACCATCCAACTTAAGGACGTAAAAGCAAAGTGCTAGGTGGGAGACAACCACCATGGTATGATCATTCCGTTTCAGTCTTAGTTTTATTTTACTTTATTCTATTTTGTTTTTGTTAATGACTCTTCTCATAATCTCTGCATACAGCCTACATTTGCATTTGCATTCGAAACACGCGACGCACAAGCGTCGCTGACGCGTCCGCGTCATATGTGCATTCGAAACAAGGAAGAAAAGAAGCAGAGAGTCACGCGGGAACATGGCTGGAGGCATGCCTAAGGCACACACACACGCCCACGCATGTGCGTCCCTAACGCGTCCGCGTCACTTGAGAAAACAGCCTCCCACGCGTGCGCGTCACCACACCCACGCGTGACCCTGCAAAATCGACGTAAATGGGTGTATGGCAGAGAGTTATGATGGAGTGGGCTGGAATTGTGCTAGAAGCACAAGCCCTACCACACGTATGCGTCTCCCATGCGTCCGCGTCATTTTTAAAAGTAAGGCCATTCACGCGTGCGCGTCACCCACGCGCACGCGTCACCCTAAATTTTGGCAATGTGCGAATGAAACAGAAAGTTGTGCGCACGCGTGGCTGCTCTCGCGCCAATGGCACATTTTATTTCACGCGAACGCGTGACCCACGCGTTCGCGTTACTTGAAAATAGCACCAATCACGGGAACGCATCCTCCACGCGTCCGCGTTGCCTGCGCCGCACAGCTTATCCAGATCAGCGCCAGAAATCTTATCTTTTCTTCCCCAATCCTAATTTTTTCTTCTACCTTCTTATTTCTTTCTTCTTCCTTCTTTCTTTTTTATTCCTTCTCATTTTTTTACTTTCCCCTCCTTCTTTCTTTTTCACATTCATCATCAAGGTTCTTTTCTTTTCTTCTTCCCTCTCTACTTTTTCATTATTATTTTTATTTATGTTTTCTTCTTCTTTTTCCTTTTTCTTTCATTATATATGTTTTCTTTTTCTTTCTTTTACTTTTTATTCTTTTGATTGGTGTTAGAAATTTAATTTCGTGATTGTTTTCTTCTATATTTTGCTTGTGGATTATTAAGGAATTGTTTGACAATTAAATATCACTTCTTAAAGGGTTGCTTGCATATTCAATTTAATACTTTCAACAACATATTTACCATGCATGCTAAGTATTTGTGAAAAAGCCCGTATGGCATTGTGCATTATTTTTAAAATATTATATTCTACTACTCGAATGCCTGTTTTTCACAAAATCCCTTTTTATATATTATTGATTGAATATAATTGTCAATTCAAACAGATTGTTAGTTTAACAGACTTGATAATCAAATTGGGCATTTAATGCTTGATCTATGCTACTCATGCCTTTGCCGGCATGCCAATAAACATCTTGCATCTACTTGCCATCACATGCACTTGCTATATTTCCATTGATGAACTTTTCACATGTAGTCGCGACCATGTGTTAACGACATCCTTCTTTACCGTGCATTGATTATCACGTGTCCTGTCCTCTTTCTTGTTCGAACCCTTAGCTTTACATGTTACTTTCTTCTTCCCTTTTCAGGATGGCCACCAAGAAGGGTAAAGAGAAAGCTACTCCCAAACCACCAGCAAGAAAAGGAACAAAAAGAGCACTAGTGGCAGAGCCATCTTCAACAGCAGTAAAACCTTTAACAAAACGAATCAAGAGGATCATCAAGGTCGATGAAAAAGAGAAAGCCTTTCCAGCAAAGGACACTGCGTGGTTCACTAACTGCTACTGTGAGCAGATGTTCTCCATCCTGGCTGAGAGGAACTATAACAATGAGCACCATCTCATCCTCCCAACCTACATTGTTGAATTTGTTGAGCCCCGAATTAAGCAAAGACAATGGGGATTTCTACGGAGAAAGCCACGGCAGGTTAACCTATCATAGGTAGTTGAATTCTACTCCAATTTTCACATGCCAACCCTGTAGTCTGTCTATGATCGTCAGAAGCACGTCCCCATAACTGAAGAGGCCATTCAGCGAGCTTTAGATCTTTCCCTACTCCAAAAGGATTGGACGCATTCCAAGAAGCTTCATTCAAGCGCCAGACATACCAATTTGACTGGGATGTCGTTCTCAGAGTTATAGCACAACCTGGCAGCAGATGGATCTGTGGATACCATCGATCCCGACCTAAGAGCATATTGGCTTCAGCACTCACCTTGGAGGCTCGAGTATGGGCACAGATCATGTCCCGTTACGCCTTCCCAAGCACTCACGAGTCCTCCTTCACTGCAGACATGGCTATTCTACTCTGGTATATCCTTACAGACCAGCCTCTAAACTTACCATGACATATCCGGCATGACATGGGACACGTTTAAATTGTGGACAACCTACCTTTTCCCGCTTTGGTTTCAGATCTAGTCTCAGCAGCCGGAGTCTCCTATAGAGCTGGGGACACCAAGGCTATGATCCCATGGGATGATCAGTACGTCCCTAACGGGAAGTATATTAGACCTCCAGCAGCCACTACTAGCCAGCCTGCAGAATCGGCCGAAGATATTCCTTCACCTTCCACATCACAATCACCTTCAACAAACCAACTGCTCCATCAGATACTTGAGAAGTTAGACCGGCTTGACCGGAAGGGAAACCAAAGGGAGCACCGTAACAAGCGCCGATTTACATACCTCAAGGAGCTGTTTGTTGGTAACCACCCACCTGAAGAAAACCATACACCCCGGACTCTACTTCATTTACTAGCACAGGGAGCCATGACGGTCCCGATTATGGAGATACTGCTACCAGTCCCCCTTTGTTCCTGACTGATGGCACCGAGGACAGTGCAAAGCTTTAAGTGTGGGGAGGTCGGTCAGTACCTGACTTCCGGAGGTAATTTCTCTTTCTAAACACCAATTGAATAGGATATTTATTAATTTTTCTTTTGATTAGGATAGGATAGATTGCATAGTAATAAGTTATTTGCATGCATCTTCTATTTGGTTGAAATATAATAAGTTTCTTTTTAGGACCCTATTTTTGAAAAATTTCACTAATTTAAATCAAAACTTTTGTGTTAAATTTGTTTGAAGATTGTAAATTGGAACATAGTTTAAAAAGCTAAGAACACACAACCTGTGAGATTTGAGCTTAATTACATGGTTACATTATTTAACCATAATATTTTATTCTTGTGTATTTTTCTTCTTTATGATTGTAATCTATATTTTGTTCCATCCTATATGTCCAATGTTTGATGTGTTATATGCATGCATATGATTGAGGTCATTATTTGTTATTAGCTCACTAATCCCAAATAGCCTACCCTTTCAATCACCATTTGTTAGCCACCTTGAGCTTTTTAATCCCCATTTGTTCTATATTTTACTACATCACTAGCCTTAAGCAGAAAAACAAATTAATTACCCTAAATTGAATCTTTGGTTAGCTTAAGATAGAGATTGTGTGCCAATTAAGTATGAGAAAATTGTGGGAACATGGGTTAACAAGGGAATGTGTTATGTTTTTACAATTGATAAAATATTGGGAATTTGGGTGCCTACTCATGTGAAACAAAAAAAATTAAAAATCCATGTGCATTGATAAGTTATGTTTGCTTTTATATTTTCAAAAAAAAATATTCAAGTAATTAAGTAATTAAGTAATTAAGTAAATGAATAAGGAGACAAAATTACCCCAATGTTAAGTTTAATAAAAAAAATCAATGCATATGTGATACAAGTTAAGAGAAAAGTTGATGCATGAGTATGTGAAATATGCAAAAGTGGAAACTTTGGGTAGCTAGGCATGATTTTAAAATTATAAAGAGTGTATGTATAGGTAAGAGCTTAAGCCATCCAAAGATTCAATTTATAGCTCACTTAGCCATATATATACCCTCACCTTTGCCTTAGCCCCATTACAACCTTGAAAAGACCTCATGATGTTTGCATTGGTACATTAAATACTTGTCGATTGGTTAGGTGAAGAACAAGGTTTAGAAAGCATGATTAGAGAAGAGTAGAGTGATTACCATATACACTAGAGTGACCAGAGTGCATATACACCATCAGTGAGGGTTCAATGCTTAATTCTATGTTCCCTGCTTTCGTGAGCTGTCTTACAAGTTTACTTGTTTTAACTGTATAATTTGAATTAGTGGAATTTGATTTATGTTTGTCTTGAAGAACTTATTTACTTTTAACCAAGTAGGCAAAATCATTTTAGAATATCGTTGCATTCATATACATAGGTTGCATTGCATTGCATGAGTCTTACTTTTCCCTACTCATTTATTTTATCTCCTTAAGCTAAGCATGACGACATGCTAATGTTTAAGTGTGGGGAGGTTGATAAACCACTATTTTATGGTTTATCTTGTGTTTAATTGAGTGGTTTTATCAAGTCCTTACCCACTTATTCATATGATTTGCATGATTTTACAATTCCTTCCTAGTTTTGTTTTATGGTTGAAAACTTGCTTCCTAGAGATCTTTAATTTGTGTATTTTAATTCTCCTTTATACCATTCGATGCCATGATCCGTGTGTTAAGTATTTTACGCTTTATAGGGCAGGAATGGCTTAGAGAATAGAGAGGAAGCTTGCAAAAATGGAAGGAACACAAGAAACTAAGAAGATGACCAGCGAGCATCAACGCGCACGCATGGCTCACGCGTGCGCATGATCTGAAGAAATTTGTAGCGACGCGTGCGCGTGCCTGACGCGTACGCGTGCCTGACGCGTACGCGTGGATTGGAGTCCTGCAAGATGACACGTGCGTGTGACATGCCAAAACTACCAGCAACGCGTACGCGTGACAAGCGCGATCTGCAGAATGTAACAGAATACACTGGGGTCGATTTTGGGTGGCGTTTTGACCCATTTTTCGGCCCAGAAACATAGACTAAAGCCAGGGAACATGTAACAACCCCGATTTTCGAATACGCGAGATCGTTTCTGAATACACGAATTTCTCCGAAAGATCAGTAAAGGGAATACCTCTTCTGTATCATCAAGAATCTCAATCCTCATTGTCATTATATTATCTTTAACTCAGGACCTTAGTTGAGACAAGCTCGATAACGCGGTCACGAAGAACCTAGTTTTTGAACCGTATCGGTTAGGGGTTTTGATTCGGTTTTTCGTAAATAGTCTCAGTTTGACAAACCAGACTTGATTTATGAGAGGAGAGAGATAATAGTATAATATTATCATTATATTAGTATTAGAAAATGCTTGAATGATATTATAAGGTTACCTGGTCTGTTTTAGTTAAAAACAGAAATCGGTTTAATCGGGTTTACGGTTTACTGGTGCAGCTTAGCACCAGCACTCTCTGGTGACTTTAGCAATGCTAAAGCCTCATTATATATGTTCTATTCTCATAATAAATATGTTACTAGTGTCATTTATGCTAGTAGCTCAGAAAATAATTTTTAGAGATGTTTTTACGAGTGTTCCGATACACCTAGTCTTAGTAATTATACACCTGAGATATTTTAATATTACTTTAACCCACCTCCAAGCCAACCAATCACAACTCACCTTACACCCCCAAGACCTCCAAGGCTGTCTCATTTCATCATTTTGGCCGAAATTGAAAGGAGAGAAAAGAGAGAAAACTTCATGAACACTTAATCTTCAAATCTTGTTTTCTTCTGAACCAAAACTCAAACCAAAACTCTGATTTCACCAAAATGATCCTCTCTTCTTCCTCTACATAACCATGTGACTTATCAAGGCTGGAAATAAGGTGAGATGGCTGTCTCCCTCCATCTTCAATTCGGTTTTCAAGGAAAACCATGCAAAACATGTGTTTTGTTGATGTTCTTCCTTAGGAATCATGCTTAACTTGACTTGAGGGCCAAGAAACATTAATTTTCAGCAAGTCTAAGGTGAGATATCTCTTTCTAACGTGCTGAGGGAGATTTGGTCAGTTGAGAGTTTGTGGATTTAAAGTTGTTCTTCATGTGTTTTAGGAGGAAAAAGTGCTTAAGGACCACCTGAAAGTCTAACCGAATTTGGAGCAGCAAATCAAGGTAGGAATTGACGAATTTAATCTTGATTGATTGTGTTTGAGTTGTGTGATTATGATATGGTTTGTTTATGCTTGAAATTGATTGTTTATATGAGTAATTCTTGTTGAAATTTTGGTGAAAATTTGATGAAATTTGATGATATTCAACTTTGAATTTGTGTTCTTCTTGGCTGCTGGAAAAACGAACCCTAGAACTTAAATTGGGGTTCAATTTGTGTTAAAATCATGTAGAAAAGATGGGGTTTTAGTGGCTGCAATTTTATTTTGAATTATGGTAAAAATCGGTTGCTGAAAAGAATGAAAAACGGGTAAAAACAGAGAAAGAATCTGAAGAATTTACGAAGAACACGAAGAACACTTTGAGTGTGGTGAAGAACAATGAAGAACACCTTTTAGATCTTGAAAAGGGCAAGGAAGTAAATATTTTGGTGTTTGAGGGGTTATTTTGTAATTTCCAAAAGTTAGGGTGGTTAAAGTAGAAATATCAAAAGTTACGGGTGGTAAAAAGTGAATTTTTAAAGGTTAAAAGTTAAAAAGGGGTAATTTTCGAAAATATATTAATAAAATAATAAATAATAATAAAATATTAAATAATAATATTTAATTAAAAATAATATTTTAATAAAAATAATAAAATAATGCGAAAAAGGCAATTTTCTGTAAAAGCTTTAGAAAGACAACTTTAAGTGCAGAATCTCATAATTACCTTCATAAAACACTTAGGGAGTGGTAAGAACATATTAGTGAGGCAAAGATAAAGGAAAGATAAAAAGTTAAAGAAAAGATAAAAACCAAAGAAAAGTCTGTAAAGTTTTAATGACAGAAAAACAGACAGAGACTAGTGAACAAACTAGGGCAACATAGTTAGTCCTTGAGTTGCGACTAGGGTTAGGTATTATATGAAAAGTTAAACTGTTTCAGTATAGACTTAATGAACTTATACTTGGGACAGGCTAACTATTCATACCGAAATTTACATAAGCTTTAAATACATACGTTAAGCAGAGAAATCAGAGCAGAGTAAAGAAAACACAGAGAATAGAGTAACCAGAGAAAAGTAAAGAGATATAGAGAAAAGATTAATCAAAGCAGAGTAAAAAGATAAAGTGAAAGATGTAAAGTTTGTATAGTATGATTGAACAGAGAAAGAAAGAAGTACTGCATAAGAATGTGAAAGTGATGATGAATAATGGGAATGATAATGAATGATGATAATGAGAAAAGAGTAATATCACAAAGAAAATAAAGGAGAAGAGTATAAGAATAAAGAGTTAAGCCTTGTGGCATGATGTTCTGTTGTATGTTCATCTGCTGCTTTTCCATTGGCCCTAGAGGTCCTGTAGGCCCAAGTTCACCTACAGTAAGTTGTTATTCCTATAGGCCGAAGTTCACCTGCAGTGAATATCAATTGTGTATCTCAGGGTGTTACTCCTGTAGGCCGAAGTTCACCTACAGAGAGTTGTGATACCTGTAAGCCGAAGTTCACTTACAGGGGCGCTATTTTTGTAAGCCGAAGTTCACTTACAGAGGTGCTATTTCTGTAGGCCGAAGTTCACCTACAGAAAGTTGTTGTGATTAAACCATTTCTGTAAGCCGAAGTTCACTTACAGAGGTGTTATTTCTGTAGGCCGAAGTTCACCTACAGAAAGTTGTTGTATTGTGATTAAACTATTCCTGTAAGCCGAAGTTCACTTATGGGAGTGCTGTTTATGTAGGCCGAAGTTCACCTACAGAGATAAAGCCATATCTAGGACTAGTTCCTAGGTAATGTTGGGATGCAGGGTGTAAACCGACACATGAGCTCATGGCCTGCATAGGACAGACATGCATCATACTTGGTTGCGCATTTCCTCTGTTATGATTGTTGTTTGAATGTATGCCTTCTTTGTTTGTAATCTATTCACTGTGTCTGTGTTTTGTTTTCTTGTATTCTTTTGTTTGTGTTTTGCTTTCTGTTTTCTTTATTTCCTCTATTTATCTGTTTCTTCTGTCTATTGCTTCTCGGTATTCTGTTATTTATCTGCTAAACAACACGAAATTAATGAACTTAACTAATAACCCCGACCCTACTAAGAACTCCCCAGTTCTTACCCTTTCTCCCTCCCTTCCCCCTTCAGATGGAAGTAAGAGTACCTTACCATAGTTCACTGATGACCGTTCGCAAGAAGAGGATTCTACTCTAGATAGTCTTCTGAGTCTAGGGTGAATTCCGTTCTCTGTTTATATGTATATACTGTGAGACCAGCCAATGTCTGCACCCCGTTTGTATACGAACTTTAACTTAAATCCTGTGTACGAGACTCCTGTTGTATGGCTACTTGATGGGGTACCAGAGAGACGTCTTATGGTAATGTCTGATCGTGCAGAGGTGTAGCAGATGATGTTCTACCTTTTGATGAAGTTCCACCTGACTTGATTTTTGAAGACTTAGAACGTACTTTCCCTCGCTTTAGTAGTTTAGAGGGACTAGGTGAGTATAGAGTCTAGGCTAGTCTGGGTGCCAGCTTAGGGACCTCTTGAACAGGTCAGGACCTGGGATGTTGTATGTATGTACATGTATATAATTATTATCTAGCTATATCTAGGGGTGTTCTAACTAAAAGTCTATACTCTAATAAAGGCTGGATCACTGAATGTTGTTAGCTGCTTGTGATGTATTTATGTGTGATTGTTTATAACTGTTTTATCTGTTTTTATTTATGAATTGATTATAAATGATTATGTTTATTAATCCAAACATTTTCAGAAAAAAAAAGTACCTCACTAACCAACTACGCTTTTAACAACGAATCAGGCTCATATAATAAATAATAGATAATAATTAGGATGACAAATTGGTAGCACTCGGTTTCTGGTATGTCCTAGGCGTACTGAAAATTGGGTCGTTACAATTTGGTATCAGAGCAGTTCGTTCCCAGTAGAGCCTGGGGAGTGGACTGACTATGCTTCATTGCATACTCTGTTGTGTGTCTCATGCTTATAGGATATCTATGTGATATATGTTGCAAGATTGTCTCTGTGTTTTCATTCTGGGAATGTTCACACTTGACTTGAAGTGTTAAGACTGATCACCTTAATAACGATTGTTTGGTGTGAACAGGACTACAATGAGACCACGGAGACGGAGTACGTGGGAAGGAACCCCTAGTGATAACCGAGAGAGAGAACAGAAAACGTTTATGATTACCATGAACGCTATAGCTGAGGCAGTGCGTGAGGCTGCAGTAGCAGCGGCTAGGGCTGTTGAACGTCTTGGGGTGAGAAATGGGAATGAGAATGAACATGGAGAAGATAGTGGGAATGATGAGAATAACTTGGGGCATCTTGAAAGACCTATGACCCTTGCGACTTTTTTGAAGGTTAAACCGCCTAAGTTTAAAGGTACACTCGTTGCGACTGATGTTGACAACTGGTTTCGAGCTATTGAACGATCACTGCGAGCGCAGCATGTTCCGGAAGGCCAACACGTGGAGTTTGCTACTTATATGCTGGAAGGAGAAGCTGAGCATTGGTGGCAGGGGATACAGCGACTGTTGCAACAAGATGAAGGCGATATTCCTTGGAATACTTTTAAGGATGAATTTTATAAGAAGTATTTTCCGAGGGCAGCTCGTGACGCTAAGGAGATGGAACTTATGCAGCTGAAACAGGGTAACACAACTGTTGCAGAATATGTCCGTAAGTTTTATGACTTGTGCCGTTTCTCCAAGATCTGCCAAGGGAATCCTGCTGACTTTGAAGAATGGAAGTGTTTAAAGTTCGAAGGGGGCCTTCGTGAGGATCTGATGAGTTCAGTAGTTCCATTAGAGATAAGAAATTTTGCTGAACTGGTGAATAAAAGTAAATTAGTGGAAGAATGTTCGAAAAAGGTGGCGATAGCTCGAGCAGATCGTAAGGAAACCTCAGGAAGAGACTTTATTCAAGATCTAGCCCCTCAAGGTCATAACTTTAAGTTCAGTGGTCAGTTCCATCGCCAAAATAGGAATCAACGAAATGGTAACTTTCTCGCTCGTAACAATGGCAAATACGACAACAATAATCTGGGAGAGGAAGAAGGAGGTCAACCTCAGGAAATTCAGGATATTTCAGTATGCTCAAGGTGTGGGAAAGATCATGGTAACATACCATGTCAGTATGGGACAAACCATTGTTATGCTTGCGGAGAACCTGGACACATAGCTAGGATTTGCCCAAGGAGGTTTGTTCGAGATCCAGCAAGGCCAAAACAACAAGGAAGGGTTTTTACCGTAACTGCTGGCAACACAAATGCATATAATTCTTCCACTCGAGGTGAGTACCACACTATGGTTTTGTTTGTACTAGATAATACTATAACTTCTTATGCGCATGTTAAATTTTGAGGGCAAAATTTTCATTTAGGAGGGTAGAATGTAACAACCCCGATTTTCGAGTACGCGAGATCGTTTCTGAATACACGGATTTCTCCGAAAGATCAGTAAAGGGAATACCTCTTCTGTATCATCAAGAATCTCAATCCTCATTGTCATTATATTATCTTTAACTCAGGACCTTAGTTGAGACAAGCTCGATAACGCGGTCACGAAGAACCTAGTTTTTGAACCGTATCGGTTAGGGGTTTTGATTCGGTTTTTCGTAAATAGTCTCAGTTTGACAAATCAGACTTGATTTATGAGAGGAGAGAGATAATAGTATAATATTATCATTATATTAGTATTAGAAAATTCTTGAATGATATTATAAGGTTACCTGGTCTTTTTTAGTTAAAAACAGAAATCGGTTTAACCCGGTTTACGGTTTACTGGTGCAGCTTAGCACCAGCACTCTCTGGTGACTTTAGCAATGCTAAAGCCTCATTATATATGTTCTATTCTCATAATAAATATGTTACTAGTGTCATTTATGCTAGTAGCTCAGAAAATAATTTTTAGAGATGTTTTTACGAGTGTTCCGATACACGTAGTCTTAGTAATTATACACCTGAGATATTTTAATATTACTTTAACCCACCTCCAAGCCAACCAATCACAACTCACCTTACACCCCCAAGACCTCCAAGGCTGTCTCATTTCATCATTTTGGCCGAAATTGAAAGGAGAGAAAAGAGAGAAAACTTCATGAACACTTAATCTTCAAATCTTGATTTCTTCTGAACCAAAACTCAAACCAAAACTCCGATTTCACCAAAATGATCCTCTCTTCTTCCTCTACATAACCATGTGACTTATCAAGGCTGGAAATAAGGTGAGATGGCTGTCTCCCTCCATCTTCAATTCGGTTTTCAAGGAAAACCATGCAAAACATGTGTTTTCTTGATGTTCTTCCTTAGGAATCATGCTTAACTTGACTTGAGGGCCAAGAAACATTAATTTTCAGCAAGTATAAGGTGAGATATCTCTTCCTAACGTGCTGAGGGAGATTTGGTCAGTTGAGAGTTTGTGGATTTAAAGTTGTTCTTCATGTGTTTTAGGAGGAAAAAGTGCTTAAGGACCACCTGAAAGTCTAACCGAATTTGGAGCAGCAAATCAAGGTAGGGATTGACGAATTTAATCTTGATTGATTGTGTTTGAGTTGTGTGATTATGATATGGTTTGGTTATGCTTGAAATTGATTGTTTATATGAGTAATTCTTGTTGAAATTTTGGTGAAAATTTGATGAAATTTGATGATATTCAACTTTGAATTTGTGTTCTTCATGGCTGCTGGAAAAACGAACCCTAGACCTTAAATTGGGGTTCAATTTGTGTTAAAATCATGTAGAAAAGATGGGGTTTTAGTGGCTGCAATTTTATTTTGAATTATGGTAAAAATCGGTTGCTGAAAAGACTGAAAAACGGGTAAAAACAGAGAAAGAATCTGAAGAATTTACGAAGAACACGAAGAACACTTTGAGTGCGGTGAAGAACAATGAAGAACACCTTTTAGATCTTGAAAAGGGCAAGGAAGTAAATATTTTGGTATTTGAGGGGTTATTTTGTAATTTCCAAAAGTTAGGGTGGTTAAAGTAGAAATATCAAAAGTTACGGGTGGTAAAAAGTGAATTTTTAAAGGTTAAAAGTTAAAAAGGGGTAATTTTCGAAAATATATTAATAAAATAATAAATAATAATAAAATATTAAATAATAATATTTAATTAAAAATAATATTTTAATAAAAATAATAAAATAATACGAAAAAGGCAGTTTTCTGTAAAAGCTTTAGAAAGACAACTTTAAGTGCAGAATCTCATAATTACCTTCATAAAACACTTAGGGAGTGGTAAGAACATATTAGTGAGGCAAAGATAAAGGAAAGATAAAAAGTTAAAGAAAAGATAAAAACCAAAGAAAAGTCTGTAAAGTTTTAATGACAGAAAAACAGACAGAGACTAGTGAACAAACTAGGGCAACATAGTTAGTCCTTGAGTTGCGACTAGGGTTAGGTATTATATGAAAAGTTAAACTGTTTCAGTATAGACTTAATGAACTTATACTTGGGACAGGCTAACTATTCATACCGAAATTTACATAAGCTTTAAATACATACGTTAAGCAGAGAAATCAGAGCAGAGTAAAGAAAACACAGAGAATAGAGTAACCAGAGAAAAGTAAAGAGATATAGAGAAAAGATTAATCAAAGCAGAGTAAAAAGATAAAGTGAAAGATGTAAAGTTTGTATAGTATGATTGAACAGAGAAAGAAAGAAGTACTGCATAAGAATGTGAAAGTGATGATGAATAATGGGAATGATAATGAATGATGATAATGAGAAAAGAGTAATATCACAAAGAAAATAAAGGAGAAGAGTATAAGAATAAAGAGTTAAGCCTTGTGGCATGATGTTCTGTTGTATGTTCATCTGCTGCTTTTCCATTGGCCCTAGAGGTCCTGTTGGCCCAAGTTCACCTACAGTAAGTTGTTATTCCTGTAGGCCGAAGTTCACCTGCAGTGAATATCAATTGTGTATCTCAGGGTGTTGCTCCTGTAGGCCGAAGTTCACCTACAGAGAGTTGTGATACCTGTAAGCCGAAGTTCACTTACAGGGGCGCTATTTCTGTAAGCCGAAGTTCACTTACAGAGGTGCTATTTCTGTAGGCCGAAGTTCACCTACAGAAAGTTGTTGTGATTAAACCATTTCTGTAAGCCGAAGTTCACTTATAGAGGTGTTATTTCTGTAGGCCGAAGTTCACCTACAGAAAGTTGTTGTATTGTGATTAAACTAATCCTGTAAGCCGAAGTTCACTTATGGGAGTGCTGTTTCTGTAGGCCGAAGTTCACCTACAGAGATAAAGCCATATCTAGGACTAGTTCCTAGGTAATGTCGGGATGCAGGGTGTAAACCGACACGTGAGCTCATGGCCTGCATAGGACAGACATGCATCATACTTGGTGCGCATTTCCTCTGTTATGATTGTTGTTTGAATGTATGCCTTCTTTGTTTGTATTCTATTCACTGTGTCTGTGTTTTGTTTTCTTGTATTCTTTTGTTTGTGTTTTGCTTTCTGTTTTCTTTATTTCCTCTATTTATCTGTTTCTTCTGTCTACTGCTTCTCGGTATTCTGCTATTTATCTGCTAAACAACACGAAATTAATGAACTTAACTAATAACCTCGACCCTACTAAGAACTCCCCAGTTCTTACCCTTTCTCCCTCCCTTCCCCCTTCAGATGGAAGTAAGAGTACCTTACCATAGTTCACTGATGACCGTTCGCAAGAAGAGGATTCTACTCTAGATAGTCTTCTGAGTCTAGGGTGAATTCCGTTCTCTGTTTATATGTATATACTGTGAGACCAGCCAATGTCTGCACCCCGTTTGTATGCGAACTTTAACTTAAATCCTGTGTACGAGACTCCTGTTGTGTGGCTACTTGATGGGGTACCAGAGAGACGTCTTATGGCAATGTCTGATCGTGCAGAGGTGTAGCAGATGATGTTCTACCTTTTGATGAAGTTCCAGCTGACTTGAGTTTTGAAGACTTAGAACGTACTTTCCCTCGCTTTAGTAGTTTAGAGGGACTAGGTGAGTATAGAGTCTAGGCTAGTCTGGGTGCCAGCTTAGGGACCTCTTGAACAGGTCAGGACCTGGGATGTTGTATGTATGTACATGTATATAATTATTATCTAGCTATATCTAGGGGTGTTCTAACTAAAAGTCTATACTCTAATAAAGGCTGGATCACTGAATGTTGTTAGCTGCTTGTGATGTATTTATGTGTGATTGTTTATAACTGTTTTATCTGTTTTTATTTGTGAATTGATTATAAATGATTATGTTTATTAATCCAAACATTTTCAGAAAAAAAAAAGTACCTCACTAACCAACTACGCTTTTAACAACGAATCAGGCTCATATAATAAATAATAGATAATAATTAGGATGACAAATTGGTAACACTCGGTTTCTGGTATGTCCTAGGCGTACTGAAAATTGGGTCATTACAGAACATGCAGAGACTCAACACACATTCTCATTAGGATAGTTTTTAGGTTTTTAGATCTGAATCTAGAGAAAAATCACTCTTCTTCTAGGTTTTCTTTACATTCATAGTTCATTAGTTTTATGCTTTTGCTTTTGGATATTGAAGAGTCATCACCTCCATTGAAGATACTATTCTAGTTTGTTTCCTTACTTACTCTTTTATCTTCCATTGTTAGACAACTTTGAGCCTACGATTAACCCACTTGTTCATAATTTTAGCACATTACAAGCCTTAAAGCGAAAAACAATAAATACCCCGTATTTGGATCTTTGATTAGCTTAGGCTTGTGAGTGTGTGTATCATTCAAGTGTGGAAAAACTTGGGACATTGGTTGAGGTAAAAGCGTACTTTGAGTTTTTCATTGAAAACATTGGAAATTGGGTACATACTCGTGTGTTAATTAAATGTAAAACCATATGTATTGATACTTTCGTATATACGTTATTGCGAAAAGAAAAAAAATATATATATATATACAAAATGAAGAAAAAATATATATCAAAAGAAAAAAATAGAAAAAGAAAAGAAAGAAAAAGAAAAGAAATAAAAAGGGGACAAAATGCCCAAAGTGAAGCCCAATAACAATCAATGCATATGAGTTGTAATAAAAAAAGAGAATGCATGAGTGTGTGGAAAAGTGAGGATTATGGGTAGTTAGGTTTGTTTAAATTGTATAGGTTGTTATATAGGTTAGGTGGGAAGCTTAAATTAATCAAAGATTCAAAGTCTAGTCAACTTGACCATATGCATCCTACCTTGACCCTAACCCCATTACAACCTATGGATAAGTCCTCATGATATTTGTATGCATGCATGAAATAATTGTTGGTTGTTAGATGAAAAACAAATCTTGGAAAGCATGATTAGGGAAGAATTAAGTGAATCAACTCTATACACTTGAGTGACTAAAGTAGATACACATCCAGTAAGGGTTCGATTGCTCAATTACATGTTTTCACCTAGAATCATCACTTTTCTTGCAAGTTTGTAAAACCTTTAATAACTCAATTCAATTGTGGTTTGGCTTGCTTGATTAATACCTTTAGCCCTCATGTGCATATATGTTTTCTTGGGGATTGATTTATTTTGACCAAGTAGTTGCATTCATTTAGATAGATCGCATTTAGATAGGTTGCATTTAGGTAGTTTACATTGAATAAATGATAACACCCTTTGTCTCTTTCTTGGTTTAGCATGAGGGCATGCTTGGTTTAAGTGTGGGGAGATTTGATGCACCACTATTTTGTGGTACATTTTGTGCTTAATTTAGGGGATTTTATCAACTTTTCTTACATTTATTCAATGAAATAGCATGGTTTCATGACTTTCTCCTAATTTGTGCTAAAGTGTGAAAAAAAACATGCTTTTTAGGCCTTTAATTTGCTAATTTTAATTCACCTTTGATTTCACTAGATGCCTTGATGTGTTTGTTAGTGAATTCAGGTTGAAAAGGATAAGAATGGATCAAAGTAGTGAAAAGAAAAGCATGCAAAGTGGAGAACTCATGGAAAATCAAGGATTTGGAGTGCATTCATCGATGTGCGCGCATGACAGACGCGCATGCGTGGAATTGAAGTCGCCAGACGACGCGTACGCGTGACATGACGCATTCGCGTGGAATGCAAAAATGCCAAGCGACGCGTACGCGTGACCCATGCGTACGCGTCATAGAACGCACGTGACCTCATTAAATTGAAAATACTGGGGGCTTTTTCTGAGCTTCCCTGGCCTAGATCCAACTCATTTCTGAGCCTATTACATACAGAATTCAGAGGGAAAGCAGTGAGGTTTAGTTTTCATGATGATTTAGTTAGTTTCTAGAGAGAGAAGCTCTCTCTTCTCTCTAGAATTAGGTTAGATGTAGATTAGGATTTCTTAGATCTAGGTTTAATTCATGCTTTGATTTACTTTTCCTTTCTAATTCCTTATTCCTTTACCTTTGCTTTCGTAGGTTAGCATTTTACTCTTTGTATTTGTTTACTTTGTTGTTGATGCACTCTTGTTTTTTTTATTTTCCTTTTAATGGAATTTATGTTTTATGTTCCTTTATTGTTGATTTGAGTTGTTGTTGTTAGTTCCTTGCTATTGGTAGTTGTAGATTTACTGTTTTTGTAATCTTATTTTGCCTTCCTTTTATGCCTTCCAAGTGTTTGACAAAATGCTTGGAAGGATGTTAGAGTAGATTTTTGTATTCTTGGCTTGGGATGGTAACCAATGTTCTGAAAATCGGTTCGAACCGGACGCTTGAACCGGTCGAACCACGAACCCCTATCAATTGCGGTTCGGACAGAAGACAAAACCGGCAAATTTGAAAACCGCCATTGGACCGTTGAACCGGCTGGGAACCGGTCGGTCGAACCGAACCGTGCCCGGCCGGTTTTTGAATCTTAACAAAAATGCAGTGTTTTGTTGTGCAGGGATGGCAACCCTAAGTTCCCTAACCCCTCTTCCTTCTAGTCTCTAGCCTCCACAACGCGAAGCAGCAGTCTAGAGTCCAGACTCTAGCCCCAATTCGTCGCAACCTCATCGAAGCCGCCGGCGCATGTCCGTCCAGCCATCGCCGTTTGAGCTTCGAAAATTAAAGCCACCGTCGCCGGTCTCGCCTCTTGCCTCTGTCGCACAGCCACTTCCCGCCGGTGCCAGCTCTGTTCCACACCACCACGTCGGCCACTGTCTTCCCATCCACCATCCCCGGCCACTTTCACACCCTCGCCAGCTCTGTCCTGTTCCAGCCTTCCAGGATCCAGCTTCTAGCCTAGGTATTAATTTTTTTGTAATTAATAATTGATTTTTGTTACTCTGTTGCTGCTTTTTTTAATTTCTGAATGTGAAATTGTGAAGGAAAATCAAATAATTGATTTTGTGTTGTTGAAATTATTGCTAAAAATGGATTTGATACTCTGTTGCTGCTTTTTTAATTTCTGAATGTGAAATTGTGAATGGAAATCAAATAATTGATTTTGTGTTGTTGAAATTATTGCTAAAAATGGATTTGTTACTCTATAGCTGTCATTTGAGCCATTCACAGAACCAATTTGGCCAAGCTCTCTGCTAAAAGGCAAGAAGTTCTTTCTCCAGCAGGCAACATTGTTGAATAGGTCAATAATACACCCAAGTATTAGTCTTGGGAGCTTCTTTTAACTTTTTTTCATCTGGGGTGGTGTTGTGATTGTTTGATTGAATCATTGAATAACTGTTGCATGTCTCTGTCTCCTGATGAGTTTGATTGAGTAGCTCTTTGGGCCTAATACAACTATCTTTTTGGCTGTCGAGCTTCGAAATGGTGAAGGATTTATTTCTTTTAACTTCATTTTTGGACCCTAATCCTCACAAGTATTATAAGTTCTGAGATCTTTTTTTCTTTTCTGGTTTCACAATTTCAGAATTGGTCGCATTGATCAAAATCTGTGGCATCCTGATTATCACAGCAACCGAGTTGTTCTTTATGTTCTTGTGAAGAAATGAAGGTTTCAGAATTAATGAAACCATGTTACTTTATAGTCTACACTCTACTAGAGTGTGACCCTCCTACGCTAGGATTCATTGTAAAAGTTTCTCCTTCCATGTATTATTTTTTGATATAATGCTCATTTTGAGAAGCCTAACAATTTTGTTTTGACAGATAAAAGTGGACTATGATCTGTGAACTATTTTCAGTGAATTCATTCACAACCACTGTTAATAAGACACAATTTTGTAATGCTTGATGGAACAACTAAAACTCCAATTATTGCTTGGTTATCATCAAAGGATAATCTCTGAATCCAAAATATTTAATATAGAACAAAGGCTACTTAAATTCTAACATGTAAATTGTAATACAAAGTAAAGTGTTGATTAAACAATTCCTAAAGCTAGATACATATGTACTTTCTAAATTATCTATCAAAAAGAATTTAAAATTAAAAGTTAGTCACAAAAATGACTAATTTATAGTTCAAATAATTTTCATGTGTTTATTTATATTTATTTATTATTTTATTATAAAACGGTTTTTCCGGTTCAACTACGGTCGAACCGGTTGAACCTATGAACCAGTGAACAAGTAGTTAGAGCGGTTCGATGATCGGTTCGGTTTTCAGAACCTTGATGGTAACTTAGGTGAACTTGAGTTACTAATGTCCAAGTGTTGATAATTGGTGTCCATTGACTCTAGCTTCCACTAAGTTAATTAGTGAAGTGGCTAGGACTTATGAATTAGGATTGATATAGCTCATTTAACTTTCCTTTACTTGTTAGAGGATGACTTAATGGGATTCATCTTTGCAATTATCATGTTGCGGTTAGTGACAAGGATAAAGATCCTTAACCATTAACCCTTGCCAAGACCTTTTTACATTTGAGTTCCCTTACTTTCTTGCCATTTATATTTCTTGTCTCTTATCTCAAAACCCTAAAACATTGTCCCATAATCAATAACAAGAACACTTCCCTGCAATTCCTTGAGAGACGACCCAAGATTTTAATACTTCGGTTTATTTTTATTGGGTTTGTACTTGTGACAAACAAATTTTTGATTGAGGAATTATTTGTTGGTTTAGAACTATACTTGCAACGAGATTCATTTGTGAAATTCTTTACCGATAGACAAAATCTGTTCATCATGGCACGGTGGAAACTGGCAGTGACACGCTCGGGATGAAGACAACGCCAGTAAGGACCTCCGCGAAGATATCGACAGAGCAGAACGTGGCGTCTCCTTCTCTTCTCATCGGCTCTCCTCCGTTCCCTCACTTTCCCGATCCTGTGTCTTTTCCTCTGGTTTCTCTTCCCCCCTTTTTCTTTCTTTCTTCCATGTTTCCATGTTTCCCTCTCCGTTCTTCCCTTTCTCTTGTTTCCTTCTTTTTTTACTGTCGTGTGTGTGTGATAAGGAAAATGTTAGTGGCGACTAGGGTTAGGTACAAGGGAATTAGGGTTTTGTGTTTAATTTTTAGGATTAGAGTTTGATTTGGGGGCAATTTGAAATTAGGGATATTTTAGTAAATTGAATTTGGTAAATTCTAAATCAAATTAGGTTATATCATATAAATTTTGAAATCTAAATTTAATCCTTCAAAATCACTTTGAAAATATTATTTAATTATCAATTTGCAAGATAGCTTTTAAAAAAATATTGTAATTTAAAATTAGAGATAATATAATCAATTTTCTTTGTTTATAAAAATTAAAGTATTAAATCCTAAAATCTCTAATTTAATTATCAAAAGTTAATTTAATTATTTTTAATAAAATAATTTCTAAAAATAAAGTCTTTAATGAATAAATAAATTGAAATTAACTCATAATAATATTTTTCGAAAATTCTGGGTCTTACATCCTACCCACCTTATAAAAATTTTCGTCCTCAAAAATTAAAGTAATACATAAGATATTACATAGTTTTGATACTGTACTTTTGAATACCTTAGAAAAGTAAGTAGTCTTGGCATATATATAAATTTTCAAATACCGGATAAGCCATAAGATTTAGATATAAGAGAAGAATGTGGCGTAAAGTAGAAATCACAAGATAGGCTCAAAACAATGAGGTTACTAATATAATATCATCAAAACTCTTTCATGTAAAACAAAGCTCTACAGCATCCGGTGGCATTGCAAAATTACCAATTTCATCTTCCACACCCACCAACCGTATTGCAAGAACTAATGTATCACTTGCTATATCTAAAGGTCGCATGTGACATTAAGATAAATCTCAATTTTATTCATAAGGATACAAGATTTTAGAAAGGAATAACAAGCGACAAAGACAATACTCATAATAATTTGAAACAATGAATGAAATTGCAGGTAAATAAGGATGCACAAGCAATGAAGTTTGCTGGAAAAGAATCAATTACCAACTTCAAGGATAACTCTTGAATCAAAGAAAGTCGATAATATCAATAAGAAGAAAAATAGCGCATTAATTTGAAATAGATTTAAGCTGGGTCGACAAAGCATGAGATTTTATAGAAAAGGAATGATTAAAGACAATAGTGACACATCGTAACAGACCAACTTCAGATTACCACAAGGGCTTCTTAGCTCGTGGAGGAATATGAGATCAACCGTGTGTTACAAGAGTCTTCACATAGTCAGAAATGTAAGCAGATCAAGATATGCATAATATATAGATTGTGAAGCAAAGAAGTCTAAATTACATCTCAAGAAAAGAAAAAGGATAAACGACACGTCAAATTACATGACTCGATTAGAACGCATAAGCCAATACCACCTACTTAAAAGGATCACTTAACATTTTCAAAAAATTTAAGGATCGGTTTAGTACCAAGACAAATTTCAAAGAGATAAGTGCGAATATGTTCAAAGAGATACAAATCTTAGTAAGAAAAAAAATTAGCAACAGAGATAAAATTCACATGAATTCAGAAGGAGACATAGGATTACAACTAAGCAACAACGTACAGGCACGAGAAATCGTTCCAAAAAGAGTCATCTCACATCTTAACAAGAAATATTGAATCTAGAAACTCCAAAAGAAGCAAGAAAAGAGTAGTGGTAACTTAGATCAAAATAAGCTGTAACCAAATCATAGGAGCACAAAGTTCACAAGAATATAAAGGAATGGTTTGAGTCACCAACAAACAAGAATGTTTAAAAATTATGAAGTGTGCTGGAAAGAAAAATCGAATTGCATATAGGAAAGAATCTTGATTACAAAGAACTAAAATACAAACCATAGAGGAGAACAGGGCGATTGTTTACAAAACTTAAGAGAATTAGTAAAAAAGTAAATATTACATCATGTTAAAACAAATTCAAGTCGAACTAGATTATGCAAGATTTGTGAAATGAAAATTAGTTAGGCTAAGGATAAAATATTTTCTCAAAAATCTTGAAAGACACTTTACATAATCAAGAATGTCATAAAAACAAAAGTGAGGTTGGTATGAAATCAAGCTGTAATCCTAAGAAGGAATTTGAATATAAGAACTTCAAAAGGAACAATCAAGAGGAAGAACGATGCATTCATTTAAGCCGGATTTGAGCTGAGTTATAAAATAAAATTTAATTGGGCTATGAGTAAAAATATTTCCTCAAGAGTCTTGAAAAATACTCAGATGCAAAATCGCATAAGAATACGTTTAAAATTTGTGATAAGGTTGAAAGTAAAATCAAGTTATAGTAAATAAAAGAAATCCAAAGTAGAAATTATTTTCACATGTCTATAGAAGAATAGGTGAAGCATTGCAGATAAACAGATTTAAATCATATAAAGAAATTCTTTAATCTATTTATGAAAGTATATGCTAAATTAAAAGTGATCTTATAAAAAAATTGAAGGATGGTTGTGAAACAGAATTAGGCAGGGAAAGAGTCAATTCAAAACTTTTTTAATCCAAAACCAGAACCCTAGAAATAGACTGTAAGGGATGATGCATCACACCAACACAAGCTTAGTTTACGTCAAGGAGATACATAGATCACGAAGAAGAATTCAAGGTCAGGAACTATGATGTCGAGAATTTAAGAGATAATCAAGAATATAGTCAGATCAATATATACATTAGACATGAAGCAAAAGAATCAAATTACATAGTTATCTTAGTTCAAATAATAACTTTCAAGGTTCAAACCGCTCAAGATTTAAGGATCATGCATCACGCCAAAACAAGTTCAAGATCAGATCAATGAGCACAGGATTCATGAAGTAGAGTATAATCAATGATAAAGATAGATATTTTTGAAAGACTAAAGCAATTTCTCAAGAATACAATCAAGAAAGATTATGGACGAATAATAAAATACGGTCAGAAAATGGTCAAATCAGGGTTCAAGGAAGGAATTCGTGTCAAGGAACTTCAATGAGGATAGTAAAGAAGAAACGATATGCCAACCTAAGCGACATAAACAAAATTCATAAGTTGAAACCAAGCACAAAAAGCAAACTCTAACATTCCCGAACCACGTGACTTGCATTACCCATTACTTATCAATTTCAATTCACCTATAATAACCTGTTAACTTCCCTGTACAAGTAAACCATCAACATTAAGTTGGCTAGACTTAACATCAGCAGATATGCAACGGTAAGCTAACAACATTAATTAATAGACAATCATGTTTATAAAGCTCTATTTCTTGTTATCTGGACAAGCCCTACAACATGACAGACATTCAGAGTATGCAATGAAGCATAGTTAGTCCATTCCCAAGGCTCTATTCAAGATGAACTGCTCTAGTACCATAATGTAACACCCTTACTTTTAACACCTCATTATCGTACAAAAAGTTTATGGGTTACTTATCTCTAATCCTTTAATTTGATATATATTTATGTAATATTGAGCCTTTACGAATGTGAACCGGATTTTAATTATGAAAGCAAAAAGTCTTTACTTTAAAATCACATAATCACGTATCATATCCACATAATAATAAATACATAGACTTATTCAAAACTTCTTAATATTCAAGTCCGGCCACATAAAGCTTTGTAGTTCGATCGTGGTTTCGTACCAAAGCTTCTTGAACCTTTCGCTGAAAAAAAAATTCTGTAGGGAGTGAGAACATCATCCTCGAAAAGGTTCTTAGTAGAGGGTTTAAGAATTGTTATAAGAAGATACGTATAAAGAGAAGAATTAATTTCAAGGCAGTGATTATCGTTCGTCCTATGAATCTATTAAAAACCAACGGCAAATCATCAAACTTGGCTTGAGTGTTTATGTTGAACTCTTCCCTATGTAGTTGTCGTCCTTCATTGAGCACGCTGAACTCATTGAATGCTTTTGTTTGAGCTAGCTGGCGTTGGTTGAGTTCTTGAAGGCATTTATCTTGACGCTCTTGCCTTTCAGTCACTTGATTGATGGCTTGAGTGAGCTGGCAGTATTGCTCCTGTTGCTGCTCCATTTGTTGCTTCTGCCACTCCTTCTGCTGACCCATCCAATTAGAGAGCAGTTCTTCTTGGTGATCCATCCTTTGGGCTTGAATGTGCAGTTGTTATTCTTGTCCCTCCATATAACTCCTTGCTAGCTCCTCAATGGCTCCGTGAATGTGATTCAAGTTTATGTTAGTTGGATCATAGTACTCTTCTTGCTGGTATTCTTCTTGATGAGATTCTTTTTGGTGAGGTCCTTCTTGTGATGTTCTTTTCCCTATTTGAGGCCTTCTTTGTTGTTGGGCGGGTGCCACATAAGTTATACGCTATAGCGTAACTAACCTCCTAGGGTTTACCCAATTTGGATTGCTGTCCTCGAAGACTACCTTGGCTTTCGTACACAGTCTAAGGATGGTGCTGGGGTACCAAAGTCTAGCACCCGGATCATTCTTCTCGGGTGACTCTTGAATCCCCTCAGCTATAATTTCGTGTACATTGATGCCTCTACCCTTTATTAAGCAATGTACTATAGTAGCTCGAGTAGTGTTAACCTCAGAATTGTTCGCGGCTGGGAGGATAGATCTCATCACGAGCTCAAACCACCCCTTGGCTTCTGGAATGAGGTCTCCTCTCCTGATGAACTGGGATCTCCTATCCGAATACCTTTCCCAGTCAGATCCTATAACACACATATTATTCACAATTTCTTCAAGTTCATCATTGTTCACATATTGTTCAGATCCTATAACACATATTATTCTTACATGATAACTGGGCTCATCAAAATGTGGCGATTTCAGCTGAAGAGTCCTTTTTATGGCATTGGGGCTGAAGTCCACCTCTGTTCTTATCACATAACTTTTGAAGGTGGGGGCCTTGGTTTTGTCTTCTCTGACCACATTTGCATAGAACTCTTTGATGAGGTTTGCATTTATCTTTGCTTCTGGGTTCGTGAGCCTTTGTCAACCCCTTTGTTCAATCTTCTCTCGAATCTGTGGGCACTCATCCTCGTTGAACTGGAATGTTAACTCAGGCAATATCTTTTTGAGCTTTATCCGTTCAAATTTGAGTTCATGGAATGCAGTTTTGAATCTCCCTTCATCGAAATGGATGCTCTCCACCGGTTTCTTCCTCTTTTGCCTCTTGGAGCTCGATGATGCCATGAGTAGGAGTTGATATGTGAAGGTAGGGAGTGTGTCTTTGATGGGGTAAAAGGAGTTGGTTGCCAAAAGTGGGAAGTGTAAAGGATGGAAATTGGAATGTGAAAGGAAGCATGGAATAGGAACCACTTATATAGGGAAGTGGTGAGTGAATAAAAGGTGTGGATTGATGGAGTGGGTGTATGATGAACGGATGGGGTTTAGCATGGGATGAGCACAAGGATCATCAACTTTATGATGGGTTTAGTTCGATTTCCAAGCGTGTCATTCTTCCAATGTTGCATGGCAACATTTCCCAATGCATTCCCCTTGAAGACACGTGTATAGTCCTCTCCTTTTGAAGTAGCCGAACCCTTCCTCTTTCAATTGTCCCATCAATTTTCCTACAAAACGAAAGGGATGTGATTAATGAAATTGTGGAAAATGGTGGCAAAATTTAAAACAAAATGGGATAACTACTTTTTTAAAGTTTTTGTTTCTAACTAACTAAGTGCTATTCATGACTGCAAACCAACTGTCTATTGAATTGTCCATGTATACAACATTGGTGACACCAAACTTAGTTTGTGGCCATGTGGTGTACAAAGTTTTGTTCAAGGTTCTAAGAGTGACATGATATGAATTGCATTCATGTCCTCTTTGTGTGTCTTGAATACCAAACTTGTTCTTCACTATATGCTGCATAAAAGGATTCATTCAAGTATATGTCAGAGTTGAATTGGAATTCATGAACCTTGCATTATTAACTACTTAAAAGCATATAAAACATGGGTTGCCTCCCATGAAGCGCTTCTTTAGCGTCACTAGCTTGACGTTCTGACTTTGTCAGGGTGGTTGGTAATGCTTCAAATCTTCCTCCCTCGCAGTAAATCTATCTCCATTGGCTTCATCAAGGATCTCCACATGTTCTAAGGAGAGAATCCTGTTGATGGTGAAAACTTTAGGTAGCTGAGATGGGATGGTGGGGAGATGAGGTGGGATAACTGGGAAATAAGCTGAGATCACTTTATGCCCTGGAGAGAAGTTCTCTGTAGGGATCTTCTTGTTGCTCCACCTCCTCGGTGCCTTCTTCTTTGTTCCTTTTGATGTTGCCCTGCTCTTTGTGACCTCTTTTTTCCAAGGAAATTTTGTTGCTGGTCTCATATGACTCTGGTGGTTCAGGTTCCTCCTGGATTTCCTTTTGATGTGACAACTGCTGACCGTCTTGTTCATCAACCAAAGGGATTTTCAGGTGTGCAGCTTGTGCTTCAATGCTTGTTTCTTCCACCAGTGCTTTGTCGTGATCTCCCCTTGGTTCCTTGCTTTCTTGATCTGCTTCTTGTGAGGGTTTGAAGATATTGAATGCGAGTTGTTCGTCATGTATCCTCAGTATTAGCTCTCCTCGTTCCACATCTATAAGCGCTTTGGCTGTAGCTAGGAATGGTCTTCCAAATATGATTAGGTGAAGGTGACTCTCTTCCATTTCCAATATGACAAAGTCTGTGGGAAGGAAGTAGTTCTCAACCTTTACCAACACGTTTTCAACCACTCCTACTGCTTGTTTTTGAGTTTTGTCAGCCAGCCTGATGACTACGTCTGTGGGCATTAGCTCATTGATCTGCAGCTTCTTCATAAGGGATAAAGGCATTAAGTTGATACTTGTCCCAGGTCACAGAGTCCTTTGTCAAACATTGTTTCTCCTATGGAACAGGGGATGTAAAAACTCCCTGGGTCCTTTCTTTTTGTAGGCAACTCTGGTTGAATGAGAGCACTGCACTCCTTATTCATCACTATTGTTTTCCCTCCTTTGAGTGAGCTTTTCCTGGTCAGCAGCTCTTTCATATACTTAATGTACGAGGGCATTTGTTGGAGAGCCTTGATGAATGGTATGTTTACATGGAGAGATGCAAACATATCAAGGAACCTTGAGTATATTCTCTTTTCCACACCACCCTTGAGTCTTTGGGGAAAAGGTGCATAGAGTTTCAGCATCTCCTTCTATGTAATTTTGGTTTCTTGGTGACTCTCTTCCTGCTTCTCTGCTGAAGTATCTCCAGAGTGTTCGAAGGGTTTGTTCAGCTCTTCCTCAGTCCCCTTATCACTTATAGTGACCATCTTGCAGTTTTCCCATCTTACTTTCTTTGCTTCACCTCTCGGGTTTTTCTCTGTGTCACTTGGGAAGTTGTCAGCAGGTTTGGGAATCTTCTCAGAGAGGTATCCCACTTGAATTCTAGCCTCTTAATGGTGTCTCCCTGGTTTTTGATATTAGCTCGCACCTCCTCCTTGAACACCTTGTTCTCTTGGAGTTCCTTACATATGCCTTCAAGTAGGGTCTTAATCCTTGAGAGTCTATCTTCGGATGATGGTAAGTTGGAGTTGGAGGGATGAGAATGGCTATTTTGGTTTTGATATGGATGTTGAGAGGTGTTGTTAGGTGGGTGCTGATATGATCTCTGTGTGGAATGTTGGTGAGCTGTATTGTTGTTGGGGTTGTGACATCTCTGATCTTGGCCTTGATCTTGTTGATTTTCTCACCCAAAGTTTGGGTGGTTCCTCCAACCAGGATTGTAAGTTTTAGAGTATGGATCATGGGTCTGCCTAGGTGAGTTTCCAATGTAGTTGGCTTGTTCCTGCTCACCCTCTGCTTCTGCATTCACTCCTTCTTGGGTTGCTGATGAGGTGGTGATTGCTGCTACTTAGCTCCTCTCCATCTTCTTGGTAAGGTCAGCCAACTGCTTGGTAATCAGCTTGTTCTGGGCCAGCAATGCATCCACGTTATTTAGCTCCATTACTCCTCTAGTGTTGCCTCTTTCAGAAGCATAGAAGTAGTCATTCTCCGCTACAGTCTCAATGACATATATGGCTTCTTCAATGGTCTTCTTCTTATTCAGAGATCCCCCGGATGAGTGGTCTACTGGCTTCTTTGATTCATAAGAAAGACCTTCATAGAAAATATGTAACTACACCCATTCATTGAACATATCTGGCAGGCACCTTCTTGTCAAGTCCTTAAACCTCTCCCATGCTTCATAGAGAGTTTCACCATCTTGTTGCCTGAAGGTTTGTACCTCAGCTCTTAACCTGTTGATTCTTTGAGGAGGATAGAATCTCGCCAAGAATTTGTTCACCACATCTTCCCAGGTTGTTAAACTCTCCTTCGGAAAGGATTCCAGCCATTTAGATGCTTTGTCCTTGAGTGAGAAGGGAAACAGAAGCAGTCTATAGGTGTCAGGATGAACACCATTAGACTTCACAGTATCACATATCCTCAGGAATGTGGTTAGATGTTGATTGGGGTCTTCTTGGACACTTCCTCCAAATGAACAGTTGTTCTGAACCAGGGTGATGAGCTGTGGCTTTAGTTCAAAGTTATTGGCATGTATGATTGGCTTTTGGATGCTACTTCCACAGTTTCCTGGGTTTGGATTGATATAAGAGCCTAGAACTCTCCTTTCTTGTCCAGCATGATGCACTGGACCTTCTCTTCCATGGTTGTGAGCCTCTTCTTCATGATGGTTCTCTATATTCTCATCCATGTCTGATTCAAAGTACTCTTCCTCTTCCTCAGCACTAACAACTCTCTTTCTTCTTGCTTCCCTCCTTAATCTAAGGAAGGTCCTCTCAGGTTCAGAATCAACAGAAGTTGAAGCCCCGCTTCTTCTACCTGTCATACAACCAACAAGGCCAAAGCAAAAGGGAGATAGAGAATATTCTTGTTAAAAATGCTGTTAGTGTGAGTGATGCAATATATCAAACAGTTAGTGGGTTAGTGAACTGAATTGTAACAAATACGAGAACACCACAAATGGGTAGGGGCAAAGGGAAGAAAATAACTAAAACTAAAAGTAAATTACTCAAACAGAATTTAAATCAAACAAAAGAAAAATGCTCAATCTAGTTATCCACCAATTTAATCATTGTTGATACAAAATCAATCTCCGGCAACGGCGCCATAAACTTGATGCACAGAAACTTGTCTCTCAACAATTTTCCCTCGGCAAGTATACCAAATTGTCGTCAAGTAAAAACTCACAATAGAGTGAGGTCGAATCTCACAGGGATTGATTGGTCAAACAACTTTAATTGGAGGAATGTTCTAGTTGAGCTAAGCAGAATTTGATTGAAGAATTGCGGGAAATTAAATGGCAGAAAGTAAATGGCAGGAAATGTAATTACTGGAAATAAAGGACTGAATGTAAATGATGGAAAGTAAATTGCAGAATCTTAAATGGGAAAGGGGAAGATGAACATAAAAGTAAATGGAAGAAAGTAAAGAGAATGGGTAAGATCAGAAATGGGGAGTTCATTGGGCTCAGGAGATGTTGTATTCTCCGGATCAAGTTCATTTTTATCTCTTCCTCAATCAATGCATTTATTAATCTCCTTAGCAATCTTAAGTGATTGAATTCCAATTCCTTGGTAATTCAATCTCTCAAATCTTGATCAATAGCCAATTCCTTGGTCTAATTGCTCATGAGAAGAGATGAAATGTGGTCACTGATTATACCACATGTATTCCCAAATCAAAATGTTGGTAGGATTATATGTCACCATATCCATCCAAACCCCAATTTGGTCCAACATGAGAAAGCATTTATAGCATGATCTCTTCATTCCTCTTCCAAGGTTCCGAAGAGATCCAAGTATGAATAGCTTCTTTTCCAAGACAACTACCCAATTGGATGAAGATTAAAAGCTTTCTAGTAAGAACAAGAGAAAAGAAAGAAGAATAATGAAAACTATTATTGATCCATCAAATTACAACAGAGCTCCCTAACCCAATAAAAGGGGTTTAGTTGTTCATAGCTCTGGGAATGGAAAACAAAGATGGAAAATACATTCTCAAAGTAAAACTAAAAGTGCAGAGAAAGTAAAATTATACAGAGAGTAGTTCTCCCAATGGCCAAAAGCTCTCCTTTTCCTTTTTTCTATAGTTCAAAACTACTCCTATATATACTACTCTTCTGATCTTCTATTTGGCTCTTCAAGTCTTTGGATATGGGCCTTTGGATCTTGAGTTGAAGCAGTTTGGAATCTTCAGTGGGCTCAGCTTTACTTGCAGAGAAAGTGTGAAGTAGGCATGGACTTTAGCTAGAACTTTAGTGGCATTAACGTTAAGTGAAAATGTGGGTTCGAGAACGTTAGTGACAATCACCTTTTTCACTAACGTTCCTAGCCAAGATGGTTCACGTTAACTTCAACGTTAGTGGCACTAACGTGACTACTAACGTTGCCTCTTGGTCCATCGCAAGCTTTATTGGCGTTCACCTTTGCCAATAACGTTGCTCTTAGCCCCCCTTTTCTCACGTTAGAGTCCACGTTAGTATAACTAACGTGGGCATGCCTTAGCCTCGAGAGCGTTAGTGACACTTACCTTTGTCACTAACGCTCCAAACGCCCCTTCTCACGTTAGTGCCTCACGTTAATTGTCTTAACGTGGCCACTAACGTGGTGGTGATTGCCATCTCCAATGTTAGTGACAAAGGTGAGTGTCACTAACGTTGGCTCATCATTTCTTTCCTCCACTTTAGCTTCCACGTTAATGCAATTAACGTGACAACTAACGTGGCTCATAGTGGCTTGGTCCAACGTTAGTGACAAAGGTGAGTGTCGCTAACGTTGGCGATTTCTTGCTCCTCCCACGTTAGAGTTCACGTTAATGTAGTTAACGTGACTCTTAACGTGGCCAAGTGGGCTTAGTCCAACGTTAGTGACAAGGTGAGTGTCACTAACGTTGGCATTGTCTTCCCTTTCCATGTTAGAGTTCACGTTAACTGAGTTAACGTGACTCTTAACGTGGCCAATTGCCAATTTGGAGCGTTAGTGGTATTTACTTTTACCACTAACGCTGGAGCTCCCTTTCTCTCCACGTTAACTACCACGTTAATGTAGTTAACGTGGCAATTAATGTGGGCCATGATGGTTTTGAAGGCGTTATTGGCAATCACTTTTCTCATTAACATTGCAAGTTTATTCCCATTCCACGTTAGTGGTCACGTTAATTAGATTAACGTGGCTGCTAATGTGGCTCTTCCTTGCTTCCTTTGTCCTGAAATCAAGCAAATAAAGTGCATCAAAGCTCTAATCCAAGTTATGAGACATGCATTATCCAATTTGTCATTCAATTCATGCATAATTCTCATAAAATCTCATGAAATTCACAATGTTTGCTTGAATCAAGATGTAAGTGATTATCTACCCAAAACTTGCTTATTAACTAAGAAAATGCATGAAACTACCCTAAAACAGTAAAGAAAAGGTCAGTAAAACTGACCAAAATGCCCTGGCATCAACGCATGCCCCTACCACATGATTGACAGGCTAGTATTGATCAGCTACTTCACTCAAGGCATGAAGCCTAGGGATAAAACTACTCTGGATGGTGCTAGTAATGGTTCCCTGAAAAAGTACAAGACCGCAGATGAAGCATGGCAACTGATCAGCGACTTAGCTGAGTCCACTCAGAATCATAGGCATAGGAACAGCCACTCAAAGGCTGTTGTTGAAGTTTCCTCTAACAGTGAGACTACTGGTGCACGAAATTGTGATTCACACTTTTCACAACTCCGCATAACTAACCAGCAAGTGCACTGGGTCGTCCAAGTAATACCTTACGTGAGTAAGGGTCGAATCCCACGGAGATTGTTGGCTTGAAGCAATCTATGGTTATCTTGTAATTCTTAGTCAGGATATCATTTATAATTATCAGTTTGGATTGCGAAAAATAAAAGAGCATGAATTAAATACTTGTTATGCAGTAATGGAGAATATGTTGGAGTTTTGGAGATGCTTTGTCTTCTGAATCTCTGCTTTTCCCCTGTCTTCATCTTCACGCACGCAAGGTTCCTCCTATGGCAAGCTGTGTGTTGGTGGATCACCGTTGTCAATGGCTACCATCCATCCTCTCAGTGAAAATGGTCCGGGTGTGCTGTCACCGCATGGCTAATCATCTGTCGGTTCTCACTCGTGCTGGAATAGGAGCCATTGATCCTTTTGCGTCTGTCACTATGCCCAACTCTTGTGAGTTTGAAGCTCGTCATAGTCATTCAATCCCTGAATCCTACTCGGAATACCACAGACAAGGTTTAGACTTTCCGGATTCTCAAGAATGCTGCCAATGGATTCTAGCTTAAACCACGAAGATTCTGATTAAGGAATCCAAGAGATACTCATTCAATCGAAGGTAGAACGGAGGTGGTTATCAGTCACATATTCATAGGTTGAGAATGGTGATGAATGTCACGGATCATCACATCCATCATATTGAAGTGCGAATGAACATCTTAGATAGAAACAAGCGTGTTTGAATAGAAAACAGAAATAATTGCATTAATTCATCGAGACGCAGCAGAGCTCCTCACCCCCAACAATGGAGTTTAGAGACTCATGCCGTCAAAGAGTACAAAGTTCAGATCTAAAAATGTCATGAGGTACAAAATAAATCTCTAAAAGTTGTTTAAATACTAAACTAGTAACCTAGGTTTACAGAAAACGAGTAAACTAAGATAGATAGTGCAGAAATCCACTTCTGGGGCCTACTTGGTGTGTGCTAGGGCTGAGACTCGAGCTTTACACGTGCCTACGCTATTTCCAAAGTTAAACGCCAGGTTGTAGCCTGTTTCTGGCGTTTAACTCCAACTTGTAACCTGTTTCTGGCGTTTAACGCCAAAATGCAACATGGAACTGGCGTTGAACGCCAGTTTACGTCACTTATCCTTGAGCAAAGTATAGACTATTATATATTGCTGGAAAGTCCTGGATGTCGACTTTCCAAAGCAATTGAGAGCGTGCCATTTGGACTCCTGTAGCTCCAGATAATCCATTTCGAGTGCAGGGAGGTCAGAATCCAACAGCATCTGTAGTCCTTTTTCAGCCTGAATCAGATTTTTGCTCAGCTCCCTTAATTTCAGTCAGAAAATACCTGAAATCATAGAAAAACACACAAACTCATAGTAAAGTCCAGAAATATGAATTTTTCCTAGAAACTAATAAAAATATACTAAAAACTAACTAAAATATGCTAAAAACTACATGAAATTACCCCCAAAAAGTGTATAAAATATCCGCTCATCACAATACCAAACTTAAACCTTTGCTTGCCCCCAAGCAACTATACAAATAAAATAGGATAAAAAGAAATTGAGAAGCAATAATATCTCAAAGTTTTAAGTGAAGCTCCGATTCTAATTAGATGAGCGGGACTAGTTGCTTTTTGTTTCCGAACAGTTTTGGCATCTCACTTTATCCTTTGAAATTCATAATGATTGGCGTCCATAGGAACTCAGAATTCAGATAGTATTACTGATTCTCCTAGTTTAGTATGTTGATTCTTGAACACAGCTACTTTATGAGTCTTGGCCGTGGCCCTAAGCACTTTGTTTTCCAGTATTACCACCGGATACATAAATGCCACAGACACATAACTGGGTGAACCTTTTTAGATTGTGACTTAGCTTTGCTAAAGTCCCCAATTAGAGGTGTCCAGAGTTCTTAAGAACACTCTGTTTTTGCTTTGGACTTCGACTTTAACCGCTCAGTCTCAAGTTTTCACTTGACACCTTCACGCCACAAGCACATGGTTAGGGACATCTTAGTTTAGCCGCTTAGGCCATGATTTTATTCCTTTTAGACCTTCCTATCCATTAATGCTCAAAGCCTTGGATCCTTCTTACCCTTGTCTTTTGGTTTTAAGGGCTACTGGCTTTTTCTACTGCTCATTCTTCTTCTCTCTTTTTCTCTTTTTTTTTGCTCTTTTTTCTTGCTTCAAGAATCAATTCATGATTTTTCAGATCATAAATAACATTTCTCTTATTCATCATTCTTTCAGGAGCCAACAATTTTAACATTCATAAAATTCAATATAAAAAATAGCACTGTTCAGGCATTCATTCAGAAGACAAAAAGCATTGCCACCACATATAGATAATTAGAATTTTCCTTATTAAGAACTCGAAAAAATACTGCCTCCTTATAATAAAAATCTGCTATTTTATTCATGTTTGATGATGATGAGAAAAATAAATTATAGCTTAATTGGAGATAAAATCAAAATAGAGATACTAATTACTACTACTCATATATAACTTCTAAGGTAAATTTCTAATAAGAACAATTATCACAGGGTTAAGGCTAAGATTAGAACTCAACAACCTTGAATTTGGGAGGTGGATACCTCTTTAGTCTGTGGAGTGCTTGGCCCTTCAAGAGATAGCTTCTGGCGCTTCAATTCCTTCAGTTCACGCCCTTGCTCTTCTTGTTCTCTAAGTAGTTTGCAGAGCATGCTGTTTTGATTTTGCTGTTCTTCCTTCAGTTGATCCACAGCTTCTTGCAACTTGGTGACAGATGCTTCTAGGCGCTCCCAGTATTCAATTTGAGGGATTTCCAGGAGGAACTCCTGTGCTCTCCTCTTGATGGGTTCGTCCTGCACTTGTTGTCCTTCCGTAGACTTTTTGGTGATTGGTAGCTCAACTGGAATGTACTCATCTACTCCCATTTTTATACCAGCATCTTTACATAACAGAGAGACCAAGCTTGGATAAGCCAATCTGGCATCTTTGGAGTTCTTGTTTGCAACCTTGTAAAGCTCACAAGCAATCAGCTGATGAACTTCCAATTTTTTTTCCAGCATAATGTAATGAATCATCACTGCTCTTCTGATGGTGACCTCAGAGCGGTTGCTAGTGGGCAATATAGAGTGCCCAATGAAGTCCAGCCAACCTCTGGTGACTGGTTTGAGATCTCCTCTTTTGAGTTGGTTTGGGGCACCCTTTGTGTTGGTTGTCCATTTAGCTCCAGGAAGATATATGTCCTCTAGGATTTTGTCCAAGTTCAGGTTTGATCTCATCATTATCCTATTAAAAGAGTCTGGGTCATCTTGCAGTTGAGGCAGCTTGAAGATATACCTTATTTTGTCAGGGTGGGTGTGAACAATCTTCCCTCTGACCAGAGTTCTATAGTCATAGAATGCGGTTCCCGCTATTCTCTACCTGTCCATCTACCACAGATTTGCATAGAATTCCTGAACCATATTTCTTCCCACCTTTGTTTCAGGATTAGCTAGGACTTTCCAGCTCCTGTTTCGAATTTGCTCTTGGATCTCCGGATATTCGTCTTCTTTCAGATCAAATTTAACTTCTGGGATCACTGACCTTAGACCCATTATTTTGTAGTAATGGTCTGAATGTTCTTTAGTTAAGAACTTTCCTTGATTCCAAAGTGATTTTGAAATATTCTTTTTCTTGCCACTTGAGTTAGTTTGTTTTCCCTTAGGAACCATGATCGTAGTGGGTATTGGCTTAGTGATCACGGATAACCACACCAAACTTAGAGGTTTGCTTGTCCTCAAGCAAAAGAAAAGAAAGGAGAGGGAAAGAGGGAGAGCCAAGTTCGACTTGTGGAGGAAAAGGGGAGAGGCTGAACCAACATTTAAAGGGAAGGGGGTGGGTTTCGAAAATTGTTTGAAAAAGATATGATAGAAAAAGTGATTTGGAAAAGATGTAATTTAAAATTCAAAAGATATGAAAGATATTTGAAAAAGATAAATCTGAATTTTGAAAAAGATGTTGTGAAGATTTGAAAAAGATATTGATGAGTTGAAAAAATTTTAGAAGGAAAAGAGATAGAATTGTTTTGAAAAGGATTTGAAAATAATTTGAAGAGGATAAAAAAAGGGTTTATGAATTAAGATACATTTGATATCTTTTGAAAAAGGATTTGAAAAATTAGGATTTGTAACATGTTTGTGCAAGAAATCATGAATTGAAACTGATGCACGGAAAACTTGTCTCATAACAAATTTCCTTCGGCAAGTGTACCGAATTTGTCGTCAAGTAAAAACTCACAATAGAGTGAGTTCGAATCCCACAGGGATTGATTGATCAAGCAACTTTAATTAGAGGAATGTTCTAGTTGAGCGAATCAGAATTTGAGTTGAGAATTGCAGAAAATTAAATGGCTGGACAGTAAATAACAGAAAAGTAAATGCTAGAAATAAAGAGCTGAATGTAGATGACGGAAAGTAAATTGCAGAATCTTAAATGGGAATGGGGTAATTGCTCATAAAAGTAAATGACAGAAATTAAAGAGAATGGGTAAGATCAGAAATGGGGAGTTCATTGGGCTCAGGAGATGTTGCATTCTCCGGATCAATTTCATTTTTATCTCTTCCTCAATCAATGCACTCATTGATCTCCTTGGCAATCTTAAGTGATCGAATTACAATTCCTTGTAATTCAATCTCTCAAATCTTGATCAATAGCCAATTCCTTGGTCAATTGCTCATGAGAAGAGATGAAGTATGGTCACTGATTATACCACATGCATTTCCCAAATCAAGTGTTGAGAGGATTATAGTCACATATCCATCCAAACCCAATTTGGTCCAGCATGAGAAAGTATTTCTAGCATGATCTCTTCATTTCTCTTTCAAGGTTCAGAAGAGATCCAAGTTTGAATAGCTTCTTTTCCAAGATAACTACCCAATTGGATGAAGATCGAAAGCTTTCAAGTAAAATCAAGAGAAAAGATAGAAGAAGAATAATGAAAACTAGTATTGATCCATCAAATTACAACAGAGCTCCCTAACCCAATGAAAGGGGTTTAGTTGTTCATAGCTCTGGAAAATGAAAACAAAGATGGAGAATACATGATGAAACTAGAAGTGCAGAGAAAGTAAAATACAGAGAGTAGTTCTATGCCAAGAGGCTCCCTATAATTTCCAATCTCATTTTTCTAATTCAAAGCTACTCCTATATATACTACTCTTCTGCTCTTCTAGTTGGCTTTTCAAGTCTTGGGTAGGGGCCTTTGGATCTTGAGTTTGAAGCAGTTATCTTCTTTATTGGGCTTAGTTTTACTTGCAGAGAGAAAGTGTGAAGTGGGCAGAGACTTTAGCTCAGGACGTTAGTGGTGTTAAAGTTTAAGTGGAAATGTGGGTTCGAGAACGTTAGTGACAAACACCTTTTTCACTAACGTTCCTTACCAAAGTAAGAGCCATGTTAACTCCAACGTTAGTGGCACAAACGTTGCCACTAACGTTGCCTCTTTGTCCTTCACACACGTTATTGGGACTTACCTTTTCCAATAACGTTGAGAAGTCTCCCCCTTCCCTACGTTAGAGTCCATGTTAACTTAGTTAACGTGGCTCTTTTAACGTAGGCTTGCCAACCTTCGAGAACGTTAGTAACACTTACCTTTGTCACTAACGTTCCAATGTGCCCCTGAGAGAAATCTACCTCTGCATCATCTTCATATTCACTTGGGGAAGATTCTTCGATCTCAGAGAATTCACTTACGGATGCAAGTTCATCACTAAGAGAGCTAGACTTGTGACTATCACTATCGAGGGAATTTGTTTCTTGGATTATTCCGTCTGATTCTTCATAAACGACTTGCCTTGGAGAAATATCCTCCTTAGCATCAACTGTAGTTTCCTTGACTGCGTGTTCCTCAATTCTGGATTCCCATGGAGGTTCAGCATCTCCTAGATCTTCAACCAACTCTTCTTCTTGAGCGATGACAGCTTCTTCTACTTGTTCTAGTACGAATTCATTCTCTGTCTTATCCACTGGAGTTTCTGGTATCTCCTTCATGCTACGCTCTTCGTTAGACTGTTCACATGGAGCTGTGGATGATCCTTGTGTATTTGAGTGCCTAGAAACCCATTGAATTATCGCTTGCTCCAATTGTTGAATGGTTGTTTGAAATTTATTTACTGTTTCCGTTAGGCGAACCTCTGCTTCTCGGGTTGCTGGACTTGGACATGACACAAAGGAAAGTGGTGGTGATTGGGAGCGATTGGATTGGCACTGGGTTAAGGAAGGATCATATGGTGGCGAATGGTGAAGAGGAGCTTGTGAGTGTGCGGTTCGAGGTTATATTGAAAGGATGGTTTACATGCACGGGGTGGGGCTTGTTGGTAGTTACAAGGTTGTCCACTATATCTTTCAGCTGGGTATGCATTGTAGAATGGTCTTTGTCCAGGATATCTCGGAGGGTGTTGCTGCCAAAAGGGTTGATTAGATCCTCTTGGTTCCATCCATCCTTGATTGGTCTGACCTTGATGCACGTTCCTGCTGTAACTTCTATTTCCTTTAACAATATTAGAACCAAACTCAAAGCGAGATGGGTGAGAGTTCATGGTAGCAAATAAAGATAAACAGGAAAAAACAAAAATAAATAAACAAGCAAAAGAAAAATATTTACAATAACCAATAATAAGGCACACGTTAGCAGTTTCCCAGCCGTCAGTTGTTCAAACACGAACAATCCCCGGCAACGGCGCCAAAAACTTGGTGCACGAATTGTGAATTACACTTTTCACAACGCGTACCACTAACCAGCAAGTGTACTGGGTCGTCCAAGTAATACCTTACGTGAATAAGGGTCGAATCCCACGGAGATTGTTGGTTTGAAGCAATCCATGGTTATCTTGTAAATCTTAGTCAGGAAGTCAATTATGTTTATCAATTGAATTGTGAATAACCAGTAGAGCATAAATTAAAGGTTACTTATTGTGCAGTAATGGAGAACATGTTGGAGTTTTGGAGATGCTTTGTCTTCTGAATCTCTGCTTTCCTCTGTCTTCTGATTCATGCACGCACGTCCCCCTATGGCAAGCTGTGTGTTGGTGGATCACCGTTGTCAATGGCTACCTTCCATCCTTCCAGTGAAAACTACGCTCACGCGCTCTGTCACAGCACGGCTAATCACCGGTTGGTTCTCGATTCGGTTGGAATAGGATTTACTATCCTTTTGCGTCTGTCACTAACGCCCAGCCTTCAGGAGTTTGAAGCTCGTCACAGTCATTCAATCCTTGAATCCTACTCGGAATACCACAGACAAGGTTTAGACTTTCCGGATTCTCATGAATGCCGCCATCAGTTCTAGCTTATACCACGGAGATTCTGATTAGGGAATCTAAGAGATACTCATTCAATCGTATATAGAACGGAGGTGGTTGTCAGGCACACGTTCATGATTTGAGGAAGGTGATGAATGTCACAGATCATCACCTTCATCACGGTTAAGCGCGAATGAACATCTTAGATAGGAACAAGCGTGTTTGAATGGAAAACAGAAATACTTGCATTAATTCATTGAGACACAGCAGAGCTCCTCACCCCCAACAATGGGGTTTAGAGACTCATGCCGTCAGAGAATACAAAGTTTAGA
This sequence comes from Arachis hypogaea, assembly GCF_003086295.3. Taxonomy (NCBI): domain Eukaryota; kingdom Viridiplantae; phylum Streptophyta; class Magnoliopsida; order Fabales; family Fabaceae; genus Arachis; species Arachis hypogaea. The sequence continues at coordinate 51,413,441 of NC_092053.1, forward strand.
TCTGAAATGTCATGAGATACCAAATAAGTCTCTAAAAGTTGTTTTAAATACTAAACTAGTAGCCTAGGGTTACAAAATATGAGTGGACTATGATGGATGATGCAGAGATCCACTTCTGGGGCCTACTTGGTGTGCTGGGGCCCACTTGGTGTGTGCTGGGGCTGAGACTTTAAGCAATTCACGTGCGGAGGCCATTTGTGGAGTTGAACGCCAGTTTTTATGCCAGTTTGGGCGTTCAACTCCAGTTTTTGATCCTTTTCTGGCGCTGGACGCCAGAATTGGGCAGAGAACTGGCGTTGAACGCCCGTTTACGTCATTTATCCTTGTGCAAAGTATAGACTATTATATATTGCTGGAAAGCCCTGGATGTCTACTTTCCAACGCAATTGGAAGCATGCTATTTCGAGTTCTGGAGCTCCAGAAAATCCACTTTGAGTGCAGGGAGGTCAGAATCCAACAGCATCAGCAGTCCTTTTTCAGCCTGAATCAGATTTTTGCTCAGCTTCTTCAATTTCAGTCAGAAAAATACCTGAAATTACAAAAAAACACACAACTCATAGTAAAGTCCAGAAATATGAATTTTTCCTAAAAACTACTAGGAATAGACTAAAAACTAACTAAAACATACTCTAAACTATATGAAATTATCCCCAAAAAGCGTATAAAATATCCGCTCATCACTCCCATGAAGCGCTTCTTTAGCATCACTAGCTTGACGTTTCTCCTTTATCAGGGAGGTTGATAATGCTTCAAGTCCTCCCCTCTTGCCTTGGACTTATATCCATTGGCTGTATCAATGATCTCTACATGTTCCAAGGAGAGAACTCTGTTGATAGTGAAGACCTTAGGTAACTGAGATGGTACAGTGGAGAGATCAGGGGGAATATCTGGGAAGCTGAGATCACTTTATCCCCTGGAGAGAAGTCTTCTGTAGGGATCTTCTTGTTCCTCCACCCCCTTGGTACCTTCTTCTTTGTTCCTTTTGATGTTGCCTTGCTCTTTGTGACTTCTTCTTCTAAGGGAATTTTGTTGTTGTCTTCACATGTGTCTGGTGGTTTAGGTTCCTCCAGCTTTTCCTTGAGCTGTGGCAACTGCTTATTTCCTTGTTCATCAAGCAAGGGCTTTCCCAGATGGGCTAGTTGTGCTTCAGTGCTTGCTTCCTCTTTCAGTATCCCATTATGATCTTTGCTTGGTTCTTTGTTCTCTTGGTTTGCTTCTTGTGAGAATTTGAAGACATTAAAGCTGAGTCGTTCATCATGGATCCTCAATATTAGCTCCCCTCGCTCCACATCTATGAGTGCTCTGGCTGCAGCTAGGAATGGTCTTCCCAATATGATTGGGTAGGTGTGACTTTCTTCCATGTCCAGGATGACAAAGTCTGTAGGAAGAAAGTATTTCCCAACCTTTACCAACACATTTTCCACCACTCCAATTGCTTGTTTTTGAGTTTTGTCTGCCAGCCTGATGACTACATCTGTGGACATTATCTCATTGATCTTCAGCCTCTTCACCAGGGATAAGGGCATTAAGTTGATGCTTGCTCCCAAATCGCAGAGTGCTTTATCAAACATTGTGTCTCCTATGGCACAGGGGACATGAAAACTCCCTAGATCTTTTCTTTTTGTAGGCAACTGTGGTTGAATGAGGGCACTGCACTCCTTGTTCATCACTATAGTTTGGCCTCCCTTGAGTGAGCTTTTCCTGGGAAGCAGCTCCTTCATATATTTGATGTATGCAGGCATTTGTTGAATAGTCTTGATGAATGGTATATTGACCTACAGAGATGCAAACAAATCTAGAAACCTTGAGTATATTCTCTTCTCCACAGCACCATTGAGCAGTTGGGAAAATGGTGCATAGAGTCTCAGTAGCTCCTGTTGTGAGATTTCTGGTTCTTGGTAATCTTTTTCCTCCTTCTCTGCTGAGGTGTCTCCAGGTTGTTCTGCTGACTTGTTTGGCTTGTTCTCAGTCTCCTTATCACTTATAGTGACCATCTTGCAATCTTCCCATCTTACTTTCTTTGTTTCACCTCTCGGATTCTTCTCTGTGTCACTTGGAAATCCATCTGTGGGTTTAGAAATCTGCTCAGAGAGATACCCCACTTGAGATTCCAACCTCTTGGTTGTATCTCCTTGGTTCTTAAAATTTGCTCGCACTTCCTCCTTGAATGCCTTGTTGTCTTGAATCTCTTTGCCTATGCCTTCAAGTAGATTCTCAATCCTTGAGAGTCTATCATCAAATGATGGTAGATTGGGATTAGAGGTGGAAGGATGAGGTAAGTTGTTTTGGTTTTGATATGAATGTGGAGAGGTGTTGTCATGGGGGTGTTGATATGGTCTAGATGTGAAATGTTGATGGGCTGCATTATTGGGATTTGGGCGTCTTTGATCAGGGCCTTGGTCTTGTTGATTTCCCTACCCAAAGTTTGGGTGATTCCTCTAGCCAGGGTTGTAGGTCTTGGAGTATGGATCATGGTTTTGCCTAGGTGAATTCCCAATGTAGTTGACTTGCTCCTGACTTTCCTATGCTTCTTCATTCACTCTTTCTTGGGTTGTTGATAAAGTGGTGATTGCTGCTACTTGGTTCCTCTTCATCTTCTTGGTTAGGTCAGCCAGCTGCTTGGCAATGAGCTTGTTCTGAGCCAGCAGAGCATCTACATTGTTTAGCTCCATCACTCCTCTCGTGTTCCCTCTTTCGGAAGCATAGAAGTAGTCATTCTCTGCTATAGTTTCAATGACATCTATGGCCTCCTCAATGGTCTTCTTCTTGTTCAAAGATCCTCCGGATGAATGGTCTACAGCCTTCTTTGACTCATAAGAGAGCCCTTCATAGAAAATGTACAGCTGCACCCATTCATTGAACATATCTGGTGGGCACCTCCTTGTTAGGTCTTTAAACCTCTTCCACGCTTCATACAGAGTCTCACCATCTTGTTGCCTGAAAGTTTAGACCTCAGCTCTCAGCCTATTGATTCGTTGAGGGGGGTAAAATCTTGCTAAGAATTTGTTCACCACATCTTCCCAAGTTGTCAAGCTCTCCTTTGGGAAAGACTCCAGCCACTTGGCTGCCTTATCCTTGAGTGAGAATGGAAATAAGAGCAGTCTATAAGCATCAGGATGAACACCATTAGACTTCACTGTGTCACATATTCTCAGGAAGGTGGTTAGATGTTGATTGGGGTCTTCTTGGACACCTCCTCCGAACGAACAGTTGTGCTGAACAAGGGTGATGAGCTGTGGCTTCAGTTCAAAATTGTTGGCGTGGGTGGTTGGCTTTTGAATGCTACTTCCACAGTTTCCTGGGTTTGGATTGATGTAAGAGCCTAAAACCCTTCTATCCTCCCCAGCATGATTTGCTCGACCTCCTCCGCCATTGTTGTGAGTCTCTTCTTCATGATGGTTTTCCATGTTTTCTTCCATGTTTGGTTCAAAGTATTCCTCCTCTTTCTCAGCACCAACTACTCTTTTTCCTCTTGCTTCCCTCCTTAATCTAAGGAAGGTCCTCTCAGGTTCAGAATCAAAGGAAGTTGAAGCCCCGCTTCTTCTCCCTGTCATACAACCCACAAGTACAAGCAAGGAAAATAGATGCAGAAAGTATTTCTGTCAGAATGACTGTTAGTTTGAGTGATGCAATATATCAAATAGTTAGTGGGTTAGTGAAATGAATGGTAAATAACTAAAAACGAAAAAGTAAGGGGAAGGGAAGAAATTAACTAAAACTGAAAGTAAATTACTCAAACAGAAAATTAAATCAAACAAAAATAAAATGCTCAATCTAGTTACCCTCCAATTTAATCATTGTTGATGCACAATCAATTCCCAGCAACGGCGCCATAAACTTGATGCACGAAAAACTTGTCTCATAACAAATTTCCTTCGGCAAGTGTACCGAATTTGTCGTCAAGTAAAAACTCACAATAGAGTGAGGTCGAATCCCACAGGGATTGATTGATCAAGCAACTTTAATTAGAGGAATGTTCTAGTTGAGCGAATCAGAATTTGAGTTGAGAATTGCAGAAAATTAAATGGCTGGACAGTAAATAACAGAAAAGTAAATGCTAGAAATAAAGAGCTGAATGTAGATGACGGAAAGTAAATTGCAGAATCTTAAATGGGAATGGGGTAGTTGCTCATAAAAGTAAATGACAGAAATTAAAGAGAATGGGTAAGATCAGAAATGGGGAGTTCATTGGGCTCAGGAGATGTTGCATTCTCTGGATCAATTTCATTTTTATCTCTTCCTCAATCAATGCACTCATTGATCTCCTTGGCAATCTTAAGTGATTGAATTACAATTCCTTGTAATTCAATCTCTCAAATCTTGATCAATAGCCAATTCCTTAGTCAATTGCTCATGAGAAGAGATGAAGTATGGTCACTGATTATACCACATGCATTTCCCAAATCAAGTGTTGAGAGGATTATAGTCACATATCCATCCAAACCCAATTTGGTCCAGCATGAGAAAGTATTTCTAGCATGATCTCTTCATTTCTCTTTCAAGGTTCAGAAGAGATCCAAGTTTGAATAGCTTCTTTTCCAAGATAACTACCCAATTGGATGAAGATCGAAAGCTTTCAAGTAAAATCAAGAGAAAAGATAGAAGAAGAATAATGAAAACTAGTATTGATCCATCAAATTACAACAGAGCTCCCTAACCCAATGAAAGGGGTTTAGTTGTTCATAGCTCTGGAAAATGAAAACAAAGATGGAGAATACATGATGAAACTAGAAGTACAGAGAAAGTAAAATACAGAGAGTAGTTCTATGCCAAGAGGCTCCCTATAATTTCCAATCTCCTTTTTCTAATTCAAAGCTACTCCTATATATACTACTCTTCTGCTCTTCTAGTTGGCTTTTCAAGTCTTGGGTATGGGCCTTTGGATCTTGAGTTTGAAGCAGTTATCTTCTTCATTGGGCTTAGTTTTACTTGCAGAGAGAAAGTGTGAAGTGGGCAGAGACTTTAGCTCAGGACGTTAGTGGTGTTAACGTTTAAGTGGAAATGTGGGTTCGAGAACGTTAGTGACAAACACCTTTTTCACTAATGTTCCTCACCAAAGTAAGAGCCACGTTAACTCCAACGTTAGTGGCACAAACGTTGCCACTAACGTTGCCTCTTTGTCCTTCGCACACGTTATTGGGACTTACCTTTCCCAATAACGTTGAGAAGTCTCACCCTTCCCTACGTTAGAGTCCACGTTAACTTAGTTAACGTGGCTCTTTTAACGTAGGCTTGCCAACCTTCGAGAACGTTAGTGACACTTACCTTTGTCACTAACGTTCCAATGTGCCCCTATTTCTCACGTTAGAGTCCACATTAACTAGGTTAACGTGGCTTCTAACGTGGCCATGCTAGCCATCTCCAACGTTAGTGACAAAGTTGAGTGTCACTAACGTTGGCTCATCATTCCCTTATCCACGTTAGCTTCCACGTTAACTAAGTTAACGTGGCTCATAGTGGCTTGTGTGGGTTCATTCCAACGTTAGTGACAATGTTAGGTGTCACTAACATTGGCGATCACATTCTTGCTTCACGTTAACTTCCACGTTAACTAAGTTAACGTGGGAGTTAACGTGGCTTATGGAGGCTTGGCCAATGTTAGTGACAAAGGTGAATGTCACTAACGTTGGCTTCTCTCTTGCTTCTTAACGTTAGAGCCCACGTTAACTAAGTTAACGTGGCTCTTAACGTGGCCACTTACGAGCTTGGTCCAACGTTAGTGACAAAGGTAAGTGTCACTAACGTTGGCTCCATTTCCTTTCCTCCACGTTAGAGTTCACCTTAACTTAGTTAACGTGACTCTTAACGTGGGCAATGATGGCTTCGAGAGCGTTATTGGCGATCATTTTTCTCATTAACTTTGCAAGTTACTCCCATTCCATGTTAAAAGTTACGTTAATTAGATTAACGTGGCTGCTAACGTGGTTCTTCCTTGCTTCCTTTGTCCTGAAATCAAGCAATAGAGTGCATCAAAGTTCTAGTCCAAGTCATGGGAAGTACAACATCCAATTTGTCATTAAATTCATGCAAAATCCTCATGAAATCATGTAAAGTGCACAATGTATGATTGAATCAAGATGTAAGTGAATATCTACCCAAAACTAGCTTATTTTCTAAGGAAATGCATGAAACTACCCTAAAAACAGTAAAGAAAAGGTCAGTGAAACTGGCCAAAATGCCCTGGCATCAGAAACATATAAAAAATGGAAAAAATTTGGATTGAAAACGAAATTGCCTACTCCCCACAATCCTGGCGTTAAACGCCCAACTGCTGCATGTTTTGGGCGTTTAACGCCCACTTGGTGCTTGGTCTGGGCGTTTAACGCCCAGCTGTTGCTTCCAGCTGGCGTTAAATGCCAGAAACTCCTTTGTCACTGGGCGTTTTTCTGAACGCCCAGGATGCTGTAAATCTGGCGTTAAACTCCCAGAAGCTGCTTCTTTCTAGCGTTTAACGCCCAGATGGCTATCTTTACTGGCGTTAAACACCCACTGGATGCTCCTTTTGGGCGTTTAACGCCCAATGGTGCCTCTTACTGGCGTTTTCTTGCCAGTGAGCTCTTTTTTTCTGTTTTGTGCTCTGAGTCCTTCTGTAGCCCTGTGAACTTATGCAATTGATTCTTTACCTTGTTAATATTGAACTTATATGCTTTAAAAATAAATAAAATGAAGAATAGAATAAAATAAAATAACAGAAAGAGTTTTGATAATGGCTGGGTTGCCTCCCAGCAAGTGCTTCTTTATTGTCCTTAGTTGGACCTTGCTGAGCTTTTTAATCTAGCCTCAGCCTTGAGCATTCTTGCTCAAGATTGCCTTCAAAATAATTTTGATTCTCTGTCCATTAACAATGAACTTCTTATTAGAATCAATGTCTTAAAGCTCCATGGTGCACGAAAATTACTTCACAATGTAATTTCGCACAACTAACCAGCAAGTGCACTGGGTCGTTCAAGTAATACCTTACGTGAGTAAGGGTCGAATCCCACGGAGATTGTTGGTTTGAAGCAATCTATGGTTATCTTGCAATTCTTAGTCAGGAAATCAATTATATTTATCAGTTGAATTGCGAATAAACAAGAGAGCATGGATTAAAGGTTACTTGTTATGCAGTAATGGAGAATATGTTGGAGTTTTGGAGATGCTTTGTCTTCAGAATCTCTGCTTTCGTCTGTCCTCTGATTCACGCATGCACGTCCTCCTATGGCAAGCTATGTGTAGGTGGATCACTGTTGTCAATGGCTACCATCCATCCTTCCAGTGAAAAGGGTCCAGGTGCGCTATCACCGCACGGCTAATCATCTGTAGGTTCTCAGTCGTACCGGAATAGGATTTACTATCCTTTTGCGTCTGTCACTACGCCCAGCACTCGCGAGTTTGAAGCTCGTCACAGTCATCCAATCCCAGAATCCTACTCGGAATACCACAGACAAGGTTTAGACCTTCCGGATTCTCATGAATGCTGCCATCAATCTAGCTTATACCACGGAGATTCTGATTAGAGAATCTAAGAGATATTCATTCAATCTAATGTAGAACGGAGGTGATTGTCAGACACACGTTCATGGATTAAGGAAGGTGATGAGTGTCACGAATCATCACCTTCTCCATAATTAGGCGCGAATGGATATCTTAGATAGGAACACGCATGTTTGAATGGAAGCAGAAATACTTGCATTAATTCATTGAGACACAGCAGAGCTCCTCACCCCCAACAATGGAGTTTAGAGACTCATGCCGTCAAAGAGTACAAAGTTTAGATCTGAAATGTCATGAGATACAAAATAAGTTTCTAAAAGTTGTTTAAATACTAAACTAGTAGCCTAGGTTTACAAAAAGTGAGTAGACTATGACAGATGGTGCAGAGATCCACTTCTGGGGCCCACTTGGTGTGTGCTGGGGCTGAGACTTAAACAATTCACGTGCATAAGGCTGTTTTGGGCGTTCAACGCCAGGTTTGGATCCATTTCTGGCGTTGAACTCCAACTTTTAATCCTTTTCTGGCGCTGGACGCCAGAATTGGGCAGAGAACTGGCGTTGAACGCCAGTTTATGTCATCTATCCTTGAGCAAAGTATGGACTATTATATATTTCTGGAAAGCCCTGGATGTTTACTTTTCAACACAATTCGAAGCGTGCCATTTCGAGTTCTGTAGCTCCAGAAAATCCACTTTGAGTGCAGGGAGGTCAGAATCCAACAGCATCAGCAGTCCTTTTTCAGCCTGAATCAGATTTTTGCTCAGCTCCCTCAATTTCAGCCAGAAAAATACCTGAAATTACAGAAAAACATACAACTCATAGTAAAGTCCCGAAATATGAATTTTTCCTAAAAACTAATCGAAACAAACTAAAAACTCACTAAAACATACTAAAAACTATATGAAATTAACCCCAAAAAGCGTATAAAATATCCGCTCATCACAACACCAAACTTAAACTGTTGCTTGTCCTCAAGCAACTAGACAAATAAAATAGAAGACTAATAGGTTGAGAAGCAATAATATCTCAGATTTTTGAGTGAAGCTCAGATTCTAATTAGATAAGCGGGACTAGTAGCTTTTTGCTTCCGAACAGTTTTGGCATTTCACTTTATCCATTGAAGCTCAGAGTGATTGGCATCTATAGGAACTTAGAATTCAGATAGTGTTATTGATTCTCCTATTTCAGTATGATGATTCTTGAACACAGCTATTTCATGAGTCTTGGCCGTGGCCCTAAGCACTTTGTTTTCCAGTATTACCACCGGATACATAAATGCCACAGACACATAATTGGGTGAACCTTTTAGATTGTGACTCAGCTTTGCTAAAGTCCCCAATTAGAGGTGTCCAGAGTTCTTAAGCACACTCTTCTTTTTGCTTTGGACCTTGACTTTAACCGCTCAGTCTCAAGTTTTCACTTGACACCTTCACGCCACAAGCACATGGTTAGGGACAGCTTGGTTTAGCCGCTTAGGCCAGGATTCTATTCCCTTAGGCCCTCCTATCCGCTGATGCTCAAAGCCTTGGGATCCTTTTTATTACCCTTGCCTTTTGGTTTTAAGGGTTATTGGCTTTTTTTTTTGCTGCTTTTTCTTGCTTCAAGAATCATTTTTATGATTTTTCAGATTATTAATAACATGTCTCATGTTCATCATTCTTTCAAGAGCCAACATTTTTAACAGTCTTAAACAACAAATTCAAAAGACATATGCACTGTTCAAGCATTCATTCAGAAGATAGAAAGTATTGCCACCACATGTAACTAATTAGAATTTCTCTTTAAAAACTCGAAATTTTATTGCCTCTTATTTAAAAGATCTACTATTTTATTCATGTTTGCTGATGATGAGAAAAATAAACTATGGCTTAATTAGAGATAAAATCAAAATAGATACTAATTACTACTATATGACTCCTAAGGTGAACTTCTATAATGACACTATCACAGAGTTAAAGCAGAAATTGGAATTTAACAACCTTTGTTCTGGGAAGTGGATGTTCCTCTGATCCGTGGAGTGCTTGGTCCTTCAAGAGATAACTTCTGGCGCTTCAATTCCCTTAAGTCACGCCCTTGCTCCTCTTGTTCTTTAAACATATAGGTAAGAATTTGACTGTGTTCCTTCTGTTCTTTTATTATTTGTTCCATAGCTTCCCGTATCTTGGTAACAGACGTCTCAAGATACTCCCAGTATTCAGATTGAGGGATTTCTGGGAGAAATTCCTGTGTTTTCTTCTTGGTGGGATCATCCTGTGCTTGTTGTTTTTCCATTGATGCTTTGGTGATTGGTTTCTCAACTGAGATATACTCAGTTATTCCCATCCTTACTCCAGTGTCCTTGCAGAGTAGAGAAATCACGCTTGGATAAGCCAACCTGGCCTCTTTAGAATTTTTGTTAGCAATTTTGTAGAGTTCAGCTGAGATTAGCTGATGAACTTCCACTTCTTTTCCCATCATGATGCAATGGATCATCACTGCTCTTTGGTAGCACAAATTGCGAATCACACTTTTCACAACTCGTACCACTAACCAGCAAGTGCACTGGATCGTCCAAGTAATACCTTACGTGAGTAAGGGTCGAATCCCACAGAGATTGTTGGTTTGAAGCAATCTATGGTTATCTTGTAAATCTTAGTCAGGAAGTCAATTATGTTTATCAGTTGAATTATGAATGACCAGTAGAGCATAAATTAAAAGTTACTTGTTGTGTAGTAATGGAGAATATGTTGGAGTTTTGGAGATGCTTTGTCTTCTGAATCTCTGCTTTCCTCTGTCTTCTGATTCATGCACGCACGTCCTCCTATGGCAAGCTGTGTGTTGGTGGATCACCGTTGTCAATGGCTACCTTCCATCCTTCCAGTGAAAACTACGCTCACGCGCTCTGTCACAGCACGGCTAATCACCGGTTGGTTCTCAATCCGGTTGGAATAGGATTTACTATCCTTTTGCATCTGTCACTAACGCCCAGCCTTCAGGAGTTTGAAGCTCGTCACAGTCATTCAATCCTTGAATCCTACTCGGAATGCCACAGACAAGGCTTAGACTTTCCGGATTCTCATGAATGCCGCCATCAGTTCTAGCTTATACCACGGAGATTCTGATTAAAGAATCTAAGAGACACTCATTCAATCGGATATAGAACGGAGGTGGTTGTCAGGCACATGTTCGTGGGTTGAGGAAGGTGATGAATGTCACAGATCATCATCTTCATCACAGTTAAGCGCGAATGAACATCTTAGATAGGAACAAGCGTGTTTGAATGGAAAACAGAAATACTTGCATTAATTCATTGAGACACAGCAGAGCTCCTCACCCCCAACAATGGAGTTTAGAGACTCATGCCGTCAGAGAATACAAAGTTTAGATCTGAAAATGTCATGATATACAAAATAAGTCTCTAAAAGTTGTTTAAATACTAAACTAGTAGCCTAGGGTTACAAAATATGAGTGGACTATGATGGATGATGCAGAGATCCACTTCTGGGGCCCACTTGGTGTGCTGGGGCCCACTTGGTGTGTGCTGGGGCTGAGACTTTAAGCAATCCACGTGCAGAGGCCATTTGTGGAGTTGAACGCCAGTTTTTGTGCCAGTTTGGGCGTTCAACTCCAGTTTTTTATCCTTTTCTGGCGCTGAACGCCAGAATTGGGCAGAGAACTGGCGTTGAACGCCAGTTTACGTCGTCTATCCTTGTGCAAAGTATGGACTATTATATATTGCTGGAAAGCCCTGGATGTCTACTTTCCAACGCAATTGGAAGCATGCCATTTCGAGTTCTGTAGCTCCAGAAAATCCACTTTGAGTGCAGGGAGGTCAGAATCCAACAGCATCAGCAGTCCTTTTTCAGCCTGAATCAGATTTTTGCTCAGCTCCTTCAATTTCAGCCAGAAAAATACCTGAAATTACAGAAAAACACACAACTCATAGTAAAGTCCAGAAATATAAATTTTTCCTAAAAACTACTAGAAATAGACTAAAAACTAACTAAAACATACTCTAAACTATATGAAATTATCCCCAAAAAGCGTATAAAATATCCGCTCATCACAACACCAAACTTAAACTGTTGCTTGTCCTCAAGCAACTAGACAAATAAAATAGAAGACTAATAGGTTGAGAAGCAATAATATCTCAGAGTTTTTGATTGAAGCTCAGATCCTAATTAGATGAGCGGGACTAGTAGCTTTTTGCTTCTGAACAGTTTTGGCATCTCACTTTATCCATTGAAGCTCAGAGTGATTGGCATCTATAGGAACTCAGAATTCAGATAGTGTTATTGATTCTCTTAGTTCAGTGTGATGATTCTTGAACACAGCTTCTTTATGAGTCTTGGCCGTGGCCCTAAGCACTTTGTTTTCCAGTATTACTACCGGATACATAAATGCCACAGACACATAACTGGGTGAACCTTTCCAGATTGTGACTCAGCTTTGCTAAAGTCCCCAGTTAGAGGTCTCCAGAGTTCTTAAGCACACTCTTCTTTTTGCTTGGACCTTGACTTTAACCGCTCAGTCTCAAGTTTTCACTTGACACCTTCACACCACAAGCACATGGTTAGGGACAACTTGGTTTAGCCGCTTAGGCCAGGATTTTTATTCCTTCGTGGCCCTCCTATCCACTGATGCTCAAAACCTTGGGATCCTTTTCATTACCCTTGCCTTTTGGTTTTAAGGGCTATTGGCTCTTTCTGCTTGCTTTTTCTTTTTCTTTCTATATTATTTTTTTTTTTTCGCTACTTTTTTTTTCTTTTTCTTTCTGCAAGCTTTGTTCTTTGCTGCTTTTTCTTGCTTCAAGAATCATTTTTTATGATTTTTCAGATTATCAATAACATGTCTCATGTTCATCATTCTTTCAAGAGCCAACATATTTAACAGTCTTAAGCAACAAATTCAAAAGACATATGCACTGTTCAAGCATTCATTCAGAAGACAGAAAGCATTGCCACCACATTTAACTAATTAGAATTTCTCTTATTAAAACTCAAAATTTTATTGCTTCTTATTCAAAAGATCTACTACTTTATTCATGTTTGCTGATGATGAGAAAAATAAACTATAGCTTAATTGGAGATAAAATCAAAATAGATACTAATTACTACTATATGACTCCTAAGGTAAAATTAAAATAAGAACAGTTATCACAGAGTTAAGGCTAAGATTAGAACTCAACAACCTTGAGGTTTGGGAAGTGGATGTTCCTCTAGTCTGTGAGGTGCTTGGTCCTTCAAGAGAGAATTTCTGCGCTTTAGTTCCTTTAAATCACGCCCTTGCTCCTCTTGGAGTGGGTTGTTTTCCTTTAGGGGCCATGATCTTAGTGATCACGGATAAGCACACCAAACTTAGAGCTTTGCTTGTCCTCAAGCAAAAGAAAAAGAAGGAGATGGGTAGAAGGAGAGCTCCTCCCCACCATCCTGGCGTTTGAACGCCCAAACACTGCCTGTTTTGGGCGTTCAACGCCCAAATGCTGCTCTCCTGGGCGTTCAACGCCCAGTTGTTACCCTTTTCTGGCGTTGAACGCCAGATAGCTATCCTTACTGGCGTTCAGTGCCCACTGGATGCCCATTTTGGGCGCCGAACGCCCAAAATGGCCTTCACTGGCGTTTTCTTGCCAGTAAGCTCCTTATCTTTGTTTTGTGTGTAGATTCCTTCTGTAACCCTGTAAACTTATGCAAATGATTCTTTACCTTAGTGTCAGTGAACTTTATATAAATAAATAAAAATAAAAATAGGGCAAAATGCTTAGAGGATTGTTGCCCCATGGCTGGGTTGCCTCCCAGCAAGCGCTTCTTTATTGTCTTTAGCTGGACCTTGTTGAGCTTTTAATCTAGCTTCAGCCTTGAGCATTCTTGCTCAGTGTTGCCTTCAAGATAATGCTTGATTCGCTGTCCATTGACAATGAACTTCTTATCAGAATCAATATCTTGAAGCTCCACATAACCATATGGTGACACACTTGTAATCACGTATGGTCCCCTCCACCGGGATTTCAGTTTCCCGGGGAATAGCCTGAGTCTAGAGTTAAACAACAGGACCTTCTGTCCTGGTTCAAAGATTCTAGATGATAGCTTTCTGTCATGCCATTTTTTTTATTTTTCTTTATAAAGCTTGGCATTTTCGAAAGCTGTGAATCTGAATTCCTCTAGCTCATTTAGCTGGAGCAATCGTTTTTTTCCTGCTAATTTGGCATCTAAGTTTAGGAATCTGGTTGCCCAATAAGCTTTATGTTCCAGTTCCACGGGCAGGTGACATGCCTTACCATACACAAGTTGGTATGGAGAGGTCCCTATAGGGGTCTTGAATGCTGTTCTGTAAGCCCACAGAGCATCATCCAAGCTCCTTGCCCAATCCTTTCTACGGGTATTTACTGTCCGTTCCAGGATTCTCTTTAATTCTCTGTTAGAGACTTCAGCCTGCCCATTGGTTTGTGGATGATATGGAGTGGCCACCTTGTGGCGAATTCCATACCGAACCATGGCAGAGTAAAGCTGTTTATTGCAGAAGTGAGTGCCCCCATCACTGATTAACACTCTAGGGACACCAAACCTGCTAAAGATATGTTTCTGGAGGAACTTCAGCACTGTTTTAGTATCATTGGTGGGTGTGGCAATAGCCTCAACCCATTTTGATACATAGTCAACTGCCACCAGAATATAAGTGTTTGAGTATGATGGTGGGAAAGGTCCCATGAAGTCAATTCCCCATACATCAAACAACTCTATTTCCAAGATTCCTTGTTGAGGCATGGCGTAACCATGAGGCAGATTACCAGCTCTTTGGCAACTGTCACAATTACGTACAAACTCTCAGGAATCTTTATAGAGTGTGGGCCAATAGAAGCCACATTGGAGGACCTTGGTGGCTGTTCGCTCACCTCCGAAATGGCCTCCATATTGAGATCCGTGGCAATGCCATAGGATTCTCTATGCTTCCTCTCTAGGGACACACCTACGGATAATTCCGTCTGCACATCTCTTAAAGAGATAAGGTTCATCCCACAAGTAGTACTTTGCATCAGTAACTAATTTCTTCTTTTGTATTCTATTGTACTCCTTGGGTATGAACCTTGCAGCTTTATAGTTTGCAATATCGGCAAACCATGGTGCTTCCTGAATGGCAAATAGATGCTCATCAGGGAACGTCTCAGAGATCTCAAGAAAGGGGAGGGACGTCCCTTTCACTGGCTCTATCCGGGACAGATGATCAGCCACTTGGTTCTCTGTCCCTTTTCTGTCTCTTATTTCTATATCAAACTCTTGCAGAAGCAATACCCATCTGATGAGCCTGGGTTTTGAATCCTGCTTTGTGAGTAGATACTTAAGAGCAGCATGGTCAGTGTACACAATCACCTTTGATCCTACTAAGTAGGATCTGAACTTGTCAATGGCGTAAACCACTGCAAGTAATTCCTTTTCTGTGGTTGTGTAATTTTTCTGGGCATCATTTAAAATGCGACTGGCATAATAAATGACATGCAGAAGCTTGTCATGCCTCTGTCCCAGTACTGCACCAATGGCATGATCACTGGCATCACACATTAACTCAAATGGCAATGTCCAGTCTGGTGCAGAAATGACTGGTGCTGTGACCAGCTTAGCTTTCAGCGTTTCAAACGCCTGTAGGCATGCTGTGTCAAACACAAATGGCGTGTCAGCAGCTAGCAGATTGCTTAGGGGTTTTGCGATTTTTGAAAAATCCTTTATAAACCTCCTATAGAATCCTGCATGCCCCAGAAAGCTTCTGATTGCCTTAACATTGGCAGGTGGTGGTAATTTTTCAATTACCTCTATTTTTGCTTGATCTACCTCTATTCCCTTGTTTGAGATTTTATGCCCAAGAACAATTCCTTCAGTCACCATGAAGTGACACTTTTCCCAGTTTAAAACTAGGTTGGTTTCTTGGCATCTTTTCAGAACAAGTTTCAGGTGATCAAGACAGGAGCTGAATGAGTCTCCATATACTGAGAAGTCATCCATGAAGACTTCTAGAAATTTTTCCACCATGTCAGAGAAAATAGAGAGCATGCATCTCTGGAAGGTTGCAGGTGCATTGCATAGCCCAAAGGGCATCCTTCTATAAGCAAACACTCCGGATGGACATGTGAATGTTGTTTTCTCTTGATCCTGGGGATCTACTGCAATCTGGTTATAGCCTGAGTAGCCATCCAAAAAGCAGTAATAATCATGACCTGCTAGTCTCTCTAGCATCTGGTCTATGAATGGTAAAGGAAAATGATCCTTTCTGGTGGCTGTATTGAGCCTTCTGTAGTCAATACACATGCGCCACCCTGTAACTGTTCTTGTAGGAACCAGTTCATTTTTTTCATTATGAATCACTGTCATGCCTCCCTTTTTTGGGACGACTTGAACAGGGCTCACCAAGGGGCTATCAGAAATGGGATAAATAATCCCAGCCTCTAGTAATTTGGTGACCTCTTTCTGCACCACTTCCTTCATGGCTGGATTTAGCCGCCTCTGTGGTTGAACCACTGGTTTGGCATTATCCTCCAATAGGATTTTGTGCATGCATCTGGCTGGGCTTATGCCCTTAAGGTCACCTATGGACCACCCAAGAGCTGTCTTGTGTGTCCTTAGCACTTGAATAAGTGCTTCCTCTTCCTGTGAATTTAAAGCAGAGCTTATGATCACTGGAAAGGTGTCACCTTCTCCTAGAAATGCATATTTCAAGGATGGTGGCAGTGGCTTGAGCTCTGGTTTAGGAGGTTTTTCCTCTTTCAGAAGAAAGTTCAGAGGCTCTTTCATGTCCCTTGAATCCTCCAAATCAGGCTGAACATCTTTAAAGATGTCTTCCAACTCTGATTCGAGACTCTCAGCCATGTTGATCTCTTCTACCAAAGAGTCAATAAGGTCAACTTTCATGCAGTCTGTTGATGTGTCTGGATGCTGCATGGCTTTGACAGCGTTCAACTTGAACTCGTCATCGTTGACTCTCAGGGTTATTTCCCCCTGCTGGACGCCAATGAGGGATCGTCCAGTTGCTAGGAAGGGTCTTCCTAGAATGAGAGTAGCACTCTTGTGCTCCTCCATTTCCAGCACAACAAAGTCAGTGGGAAAGGCGAATGGCCCAACCCTGACAATCATGTCTTCAATCACGCCTGATGGGTATTTAGTGGAGCCATCAGCAAGTTGGAGACATATCCGGGTTGGTTTAACTTCTTCAGTTAAACCAAGCTTTCTAATAGTGGATGCAGGTATTAGGTTGATGCTTGCCCCAAGATCGCATAAAGCTGTCTTGGTGCAATTACCTTCTAATATGCATGGTATCAGAAAACTCCCAGGGTCTTTAAGCTTTTCAGGAAAGCTCTTCAGAATGACTGCACTGCATTCTTCAGTGAAGAGAACTCTTTCTGTTTCTCTCCAATCCTTTTTATGACTCAAGATCTCTTTCATGAACTTGGCATAAGAAGGTATTTGCTCAAGTGCCTCTGCAAATGGAATCTTTATTTCAAGAGTCCTTAGATAATCTGCAAAGCGAGCAAATTGCTTATCCTGCTCCTCTTTCCGGAGTTTTTGAGGATAAGGTATCTTGGCTTTATATTCCTCAACCTTAGTTGCTGCAAGTTTATTGCCTACATAAGTTGTTGAAGAAGCCTTTTTAGAGGGGTTGTTATCAGCATTTGTGTGTGTCTGATCCCTCACTGGCAATTGAGTGCCAGGGTTAGAAACTGAAGTGAAATTGGACGCCAGCTCCTTGTTTGTTTCTGGCGTCTGAACACCAGAACTGTGCCCATTTTGGGCGTTCAGCGCCAGATCTTGCCCATTTTGGGCGTTCAACGCCAGATCCTTGCCTATTTCTGGCGTTGAACGCCAGTCCTGCCTTGTTTCTGGCATTGAACGCTAGTCCTGAGCATGGTCTTGGCGTTCAGCGCCAGCCTTCCACCAAATTTCTGGCGTTTTAGTTCCAGAATTACTTTTCCCTGGGCTCTTACTGTCCTCAGGTGAATTTTGGGTGGTTTGCTCATTTCTTAGCTTTTTGCTGCCTTGAGGTGGGGTATTTAATGTTTTCCCACTTCTTAATTGAACTGCTTGGCATTCTTTTGTTATTTGCCTTGACAGCTGCTGCTTTGTTTGCTTAAACTGTTCTTCCATATGTATATTAGCCATCCTTGTCTCTTGTAGTCTATCTTTGAATTCGGCTAACTGATTTGTTAGAAAGTCCAATTGCTGATTGAATTCAGCAGCTTGTTTTACAGGACTGAGTTCAGCAGTTACTGTCTTAACCTCTTCTTTCATGGAAGCGTCACTGCTTAGGTACAGATGCTGATTCCTGGCAACTGTATCAATGAGCTCTTGAGCCTCTTCAATTGTCTTTCTCATGTGGATAGATCCACCAGCTGAGTAATCTAGAGACATCTGAGCTCCTTCTGCAAGCGCATAGTAGAAGATGTCTAACTGAAGCCACTCTGAAAATATTTCAGAGGGGCATTTTTGTAGCATCTCTCTGTATCTCTCCCAGGCATCATAAAGAGATTCATTATCTCCTTATTTAAAGCCTTGGATTTCCAGCCTTAGCTGTGTCATCCGTTTTGGGGGAAAGTATTGATTCAGAAATTTTTCTGTCAGCTGTTTCCATGTCCTTATGCTAGCTTTAGGTTGGTTATTCAACCACCTCTTAGCTTGATCTTTTACAGCAAATGAAAACAGTAATAATCTGTAGACATCCTGATCTATTTCTTTATCATGTACTGTGTCAGCAATTTGTAAAAACTGTGCCAGAAACTCTGTAGGTTCTTCCTGCGGAAGACCGGAATACTGGCAATTTTGCTGCACCATGATAATGAGCTGAGGATTCAACTCAAAGCTACTGACTCTAATGGAGGGTATGCAGATACTACTCCCATATGAAGCCGTAGAGGGGTTAGAATATGATCCCAGAGTCCTCCTGAACTGTTCATTTCCGCTTAGGTCCATGATGGAGAAAGGGAGATGGTGTAAAATAGAAAAAATATTTTTATTTATTTATTTATTTATTTCGAAAACAAAATAAATTAAAATAAAATAAATAAAAATGAGTGAAAGATTTTTGAAAAAGTGAGGAGAGAGAAAGTGATTAGGAGATTTTGAAAAGGATATCATGATTTTAAAAAGAAGAGTTTTAAATTTTGAAATAAAAATATGAATTTTAGAAATAGATTTCGAAAAAGATGCTTTAAAATAGAGAGAAAAGATATTTTTGAATTTTAAGAAGAGAGAGAAGAACAATAAGATAGCACAAGATTTAAAATTTTTAGATCTAATGCTCCTTGTTTTCGAAAATTTTTGGAGGGAAAAACACCAAGGAACACCAAACTTAAAAATTTTAAGATCAAGACACAAGGAAAACTCAAGAACAATTTGAAGACTCACAAGAACACAAGAACATGAAGGAAGAACACCAAACTTAAAATTTTTAGAAAATCAAACTAAAATTTTTGAAAAACACAGAAAAATCAATAAGAAAACACCAAACTTAAAGTTTGGTATAGGATTTAATAGAAAAATTATTTTTTTTTGAAAAAGATTTTAAGAAAAGGAAAATAAGGATTCTAAAATTCTAACACAATAACAATAAGAGACTCTAAACTAAAAAGAGAAATTTTTCCTAATCTAAGCAACAAAATAAACCGTTAGTTGTCCAAACACGAACAATCCCCGGCAACGGCGCCAAAAACTTGGTGCACGAAAATTACTTCACAATGTAATTTTGCACAACTAACCAGCAAGTGCACTGGGTCGTCCAAGTAATACCTTACGTGAGTAAGGGTCAAATCCCACGGAGATTGTTGGTTTGAAGCAATCTATGGTTATCTTGCAATTCTTAGTCAGGAAATCAATTATATTTATCAGTTGAATTGCGAATAAACAAGAGAGCATGGATTAAAGGTTACTTGTTATGCAG
Source organism: Arachis hypogaea (assembly GCF_003086295.3). Classification (NCBI taxonomy): domain Eukaryota; kingdom Viridiplantae; phylum Streptophyta; class Magnoliopsida; order Fabales; family Fabaceae; genus Arachis; species Arachis hypogaea. The sequence goes on from NC_092053.1 coordinate 51,432,806, forward strand.
TAATGGAGAATATGTTGGAGTTTTGGAGATGCTTTGTCTTCAGAATCTCTGCTTTCGTCTGTCTTCTGATTCACGCATGCACGTCCTCCTATGGCAAGCTGTGTGTAGGTGGATCACCGTTGTCAATGGCTACCATCCATCCTTCCAGTGAAAAGGGTCCAGGTGCGCTGTCACCGCACGGCTAATCATCTGTAGGTTCTCAGTCGTACCGGAATAGGATTTACTATCCTTTTGCGTCTGTCACTACACCCAGCACTCGCGAGTTTGAAGCTCGTCACAGTTATCCAATCCCAGAATCCTACTCGGAATACCACAGACAAGGTTTAGACCTTCCGGATTCTCATGAATGCTGCCATCAATCTAGCTTATACCACGGAGATTCTGATTAGAGAATCTAAAAGATATTCATTCAATCTGATGTAGAACGGAGGTGATTGTCAGACACACGTTCATGGATTGAGGAAGGTGATGAGTGTCACGAATCATCACCTTCTCCATAATTAGGCGCGAATGGATATCTTAGATAGGAACACGGATGTTTGAATGGAAAACAGAAATACTTGCATTAATTCATTGAGACACAGCAGAGCTCCTCACCCCCAACAATGGAGTTTAGAGACTCATGCCGTCAAAGAGTACAAAGTTCAGATCTGAAATGTCATGAGATGCAAAATAAGTTTCTAAAAGTTGTTTAAATACTAAACTAGTAGCCTAGGTTTACAAAAAGTGAGTAGACTATGACAGATGGTGCAGAGATCCACTTCTGGGGCCTACTTGGTGTGTGCTGGGGTGAGACTTAAATAATTCACGTGCATAAGGCTGTTTTGGGCGTTCAACGCCAGGTTTGGATCCATTTCTGGCGTTGAACTCCAACTTTTAATCCTTTTCTGGCGCTGGATGCCAGAATTGGGCAGAGAACTGGCGTTGAATGCCAGTTTACGTCATCTATCCTTGAGCAAAGTATGGACAATTATATATTGCTGGAAAGCCCTGGATGTCTACTTTCCAACGCAATTGGAAGCGTGCCATTTCGAGTTATGTAGCTCCAGAAAATCCACTTTGAGTGTAGGGAGGTCAGAATCCAACAGCATCAGCAGTCCTTTTTCAGCCTGAATCATATTTTTGCTCAGCTCCCTCAATTTCAGCCAGAAAAATACCTGAAATTACAGAAAAACACACAACTCATAGTAAAGTCCAAAAATATGAATTTTTCCTAAAAACTAATGGAAACAAACTAAAAACTCACTAAAACATACTAAAAACTATATGAAATTAACCCCAAAAAGCGTATAAAATATCCGCTCATCACTCCACATAGCCATATGGTGACACACTTGTAATCACATATGGTCCCCTCCACCGGAATTTCAGTTTCCCAGGGAATATCCTGAGCCTAGAGTTAAACAGCAGAACCTTCTGTCCTGGTTCAAAGACTCTAGATGACAGCTTTCTGTCATGCCACCTTTTTGCTTTCTCTTTGTAAAGCTTGGCATTTTCGAAAGCAGTGAGTCTGAATTCCTCTAGCTCATTCAGCTAGAGCAATCTTTTTTCTCCAGCTAATTTGGCATCAAAGTTTAGGAATCTGGTTGCCCAGTAGGCTTTGTACTCCAGTTCCACGGGCAGATAATAGGCCTTACCATACACAAGCTGGTATGGAGAGGTCCCTATAGGAGTCTTGAATGCTGTTCTGTAGGCCCATAGAGCATCATCCAAGCTTCTTGCCCAATCCTTTCTATGGGTACTTACAGTCCGTTCCAGGATTCTTTTCAGTTTTCTGTTAGAGTCTTCAGCTTGCCCATTTGTCTATGGATGATATGGAGTTGCCACTTTGTGGCTAATTTCATATCGGACCATGGCAGAGTAAAGCTGTTTGTTGCAGAAGTGGGTGCCCCCATCACTGATTAGCACTCTATGGACACCAAATCTGCTGAAGATATGTTTCTGGAGGAACTTCAGCACTGTCTTAGTATCATTAGCGGGTGTGGCTACAGCCTCTACCCATTTGGATACATAGTCAACTTCCACAAGAATATAAGGGTTTGAGTATGATGGTGGGAAAGGCCCCATGAAGTCAATACCCTATACATCAAACAACTCAATCTCCAAGATCCCTTGTTGAGGCATGGCGTAGCCATGAGGTAGATTACAAGCTCTCTGGCAACTGTCACAGTTACGTACAAACTCCCAGAAATCTTTATAAAGGGTGGGCCAGTAGAAACCACATTGGAGGACCTTGGTGGCTGTTTGCTCACCTCCAAAATGACCTCCATAATGTGACCCATGGCAATGCCATAAGATCTTCTGTGCTTCTTCTCTGGACACACACCTACGAATTATTCCGTCTGCACATCTCTTAAAGAGATAGGGTTCATCCCACAAGTAGTACTTTGCATCAGTAATTAATTTTTTCTTTTGTTGCCTGCTGTACTCCTTGGGTATGAACCTTGCAGATTTATAATTTGCTATGTCTGCAAACCATGGTGTTTCCTGAATGGCGAACAAGTGCTCATCCGGAAAGGTTTCAGAGATCTCAATAGAGGGGAAGAACGCCCCTTCTACTGGTTCTATTCGGGAAAGGTGATCAGCCACTTGGTTTTCTGTCCCTTTTCTGTCTCTTATTTCTATATCAAACTCTTGCAGAAGCAACACCCATCTTATGAGCCTGGGTTTTGAATCCTGCTTTGTAAATTGATATTTAAGAGCAGCATGGTCAGTGTACACAATCACTTTTGATCCTACTAAGTATGATCTAAACTTGTCAATGGCATAAACCACTACAAGCAATTCTTTTTCTGTGGTTGTGTAATTTTTCTGGGCGTCATTTAAAACACGGCTAGCATAATAAATGACATGTAGAAGCTTGTCATGCCTCTGCCCCAATACTGCACCATTGGCATGATCACTGGTATCACACATCAATTCGAATGGTAGTGTCCAGTCTGGTGTAGAAATAACTGGTGCTGTGACCAGCTTAGGTTTTAAAGTTTAAAACGCCTACAGACACTCTGTGTCAAACACAAATGGTGTGTCAGCAGCTAGCAGATTGCTTAGAGGTTTTGCAATTTTTGAAAAATCCTTTATAAACCTCCTATAAAATCATGCATGCCTCAGAAAGCTTCTGATTGCCTTAACATTGGCAGGTGGTGGTAATTTTTTAATTACTTCCACTTTAGCTTGATCCACCTCTATTCCCTTGTTTGAAATTTTATGCCCAAGGACAATCCCTTCAGCCACCATAAAATTACATTTTTCCCAGTTTAAAACCAGGTTAGTCTCTTGGCATCTTTTCAGAACTAGTGTCAGGTGATCAAGACAGGAGCTGAATGAGTCTCCATATACTGAGAAGTCATCCATGAAGACTTCCAGAAAATTTTCCACCATATCAGAGAAAATAGAGAGCATGCATCTCTGAAAGGTTGCAGGTGCATTACACAGCCCAAATGGCATTCTTCTGTAGGCAAATACTCCAGATGAACATGTAAATGCAGTTTTCTCTTAATCCTGGGGATCTACTGCAATTTGGTTGTAACCTGAATAGCCGTCCAAAAAGCAGTAAAACTCATGACCTGCTAGTCTCTCTAGCATTTGGTCTATGAATGGTAAAGGAAAATGATCCTTTCTGGTGGCTGTATTGAGCCTTCTGTAGTCAATACACATGCGCCACCCTGTAACTGTTCTTGTAGGAACCAGTTCATTTTTTTCATTATGAACCACTGTCATGCCTCCCTTTTTGGGGACAACTTGAACAGGGCTCACCCAGGGACTATCAGAAGTAGGATAAATAATCCCAGCCTCCAGTAGCTTGGTGACCTCTTTCTTCACCACTTCCTTCATGGCTAGATTTAACCGCCTCTGTGGTTGAACCACTGGCTTAGCATCATCCTCCAATAGGATCTTGTGCATGCATCTAGCTGGGCTTATGCCCTTAAGGTCACTTATGGACCACCCAAGGGCTGTCTTGTGTGTCCTTAGCACTTGAAGTAGTGCTTCCTCTTCTTGTAAATTCAAAGCAGAGCTTATGATCACTGGAAAAGTGTCACCTTCTCCCAGAAATGCATATTTCAGGGATGGTGATAATGGTTTGAGCTTGGGTTTAGGAGGTTTTTCCTCTTCCTGAGGAATTTCCAGAGGCTCTTTCAATTCTTCTAAATCCTCCAGATCAGGCTGATCATCTTTAAAGATGTCTTCCAGCTCTGATTTGAGACTCACAGCCATGTTGATCTCCTCTACTAAAGAGTCAATAAGATCAACTTTCATGCAATCTTTTGGTATGTCTGGATGCTGCATGGCTTTGACAACATTCAACTTAAACTCATCCTCATTGACTCTCAGGGTTACTTCCCCTTTTTGGACATTAATGAGAGTTCATCCAGTTGCTAGGAAAGGTCTTCCTAGAGTGAGAGTAGTACTCTTGTGCTCCTCCATTTCCAGTACTACACAGTCAGCGGGGAAGGCGAATAGCCCAACCCTGACAATCATGTCTTCAATCACGCCTGATGGGTATTTAATGGAGCCATCAGCAAGTTGGAGACATATCCGGATTGGTTTAACTTCTTCAGTCAAACCAAGCTTTCTGATAGTGGATGCAGGTATTAGGTTGATACTTGCCCCAAGATCACATAAAGCTGTCTTGGTACAATTACCCTCTAATGTTCATGGTATCATGAAACTCCCAGGATCTTTAAGCTTTTCTGGGAAGCTTTTCAGAATGACTGCACTGCATTCTTCAGTGAGGAGAACTCTTTCAGTTTCTCTCCAATCCTTCTTATGACTCAAGATCTCTTTCATGAACTTGGCATAAGAAGGTATTTGCTCAAGTGCCTCTGCAAACGGAATCTTTATCTCAAGAGTCCTGAGATAGTCTACAAAGCGAGCAAATTGCTTATCCTGCTCCTTTTGGCGGAGTTTTTGAGGATAAGGCATCTTGGCTTTGTATTCCTCAACCTTGGTTGCTGCAGGTTTATTCCCTACAGAGGTGGTTGGGGAAGCCTTTTTAGAGGGGTTATTATCAGCACTTGTGTGTGTCTGATCCCTCACTGGCGTTTGAATGCCAGGGGTGGAAGCTGGATTGGCGTTGGACACCAACTCCTTACCTGTTCCTGGCGTTTGAACGCTAGAACTGAGCTTTCTTTGGGCGTTTAACACCAACTCCTTGCTTGTTTGTGGCGTTTGAACGCCAGAACTGAGCATGGGTTGGGCGTTTAATGCCAGCTCTCCATCCTTTTCTGGCGTTTGAGCACCAGAATCATTCCTCTCTGGGCTCTTACTGTCCTCAGAGGGATTTTTGATGATATTTTGCTCATCCTCTATCATTTGTTCTTTCCTTGGCTTTCTGCTATTCTGAAGCGAGGTATTTAATGTTTTCCCACTTCTTAATTGAATTGCCTGGCACTCTTCTGTTATCTGCTTTGTTTTCCCACTTCTTAATTGAACTGCTGTTTTGTCTGATTCAATTGTGCCTCTATATTTTTATTAGCATTTTTAGTGTCTTGTAGCATCTCCTTGAATTCTGCTAGCTGTTTTGTTAGAAGGCACAATTATTGATTGAGTTCAGCAACTTGTTCTGGAGGACCAAGTTCAGTAGACACTGCTTTGGCTTCTTCTTTTATGGAGGACCCATTACTTATGTACAGATGCTGGTTTCTAGAAACTATGTCAATAAGTTCTTGAGCCTCTTTAATAGTTTTTCTCATGTGTATAGATCCACCAGCTGAGTGGTCTAGGGACATCTGAGCTCCTTCTGTAAGCCCATAGTAGAAGATGTCTAACTACACCCATTCTGAAAACATTTCAGAGGGACATTTCCTTAGCATCCCTCTGTACCTTTCCCAGGCATTATAAAGGGATTCATCATCCTCTTGTTTAAAGCCTTGGATATCCAGCCTTAGCTGTGTCATCCTTTTCGGAGGGAAATATTGATTCAGGAATTTGTCTGATAATTGTTTCCATGTCCTTATGCTTGCTGTGGGTTGGTTATTTAACCACCTTTTGACTTGATCTTTTACAGCAAACGGAAATAGTCACAGCCTGTATACATCCTGGTCTACCTCTTTATCATGTACTGTGTCAGCAATTTGCAAGAATTGTGCCAGAAACTCAGTAGGTTCTTCCTGTGGAAGACCGGAATACTAGCAGTTTTGCTGCACCATGACAATGAGCTGAGGATTTAGCTCAAAACTGCCTGCTTTGATGGAGGATATACAGATACTACTCCCATATGCAGCAGTAGTGGAGTTAGCATATGACCCCAGAGTCCTTCTAGACTGTTCATTTCCGTTTATATCCATGACGGAGAAAAGGAGATGATGTGAATTGCAAGTAGAATATATTTTTATTTTTATTTTTATTAGAAAACAGAAATTAGAAAAAAATAAAATAAAATGAAATGAAAAATGGGTGAGGATTTTTGAAAAATGAAGAAAGAGAAAAAGTGGTTAGGAGGTTTTGAAAAAGATATGATTTTTAATAAAAAATTAAAAAGGATATGATATGAAAAAGATATGATTTTTTTTTAAAAAACTTGACAACTAAGATATGATAAGATAAAATTTTGAAATTGAAATCTGAATTTTTATGAAAAAATTTCAAAATATTTGCTTAAAAATAGTTAGAAAAGATATTTTTTTGATTTTTCAATTTTATGATGAAAGAGAAAAACACACAAAAGACACACAACTTAAAATTTTTAGATCTAATGCAGCTTATTTTCAAAAATTTTGGAGGGAAAGCACCAAGGAACACCAAACTTAAAAATTTTAAGATCAAAACACAAGGAAGACTCAAGAACACCTTGAAGACTCACAAGAACAACAAGAACATGAAGATAGAACACCAAACTTAAAATTTTTAGAAAACCAAAATAAAATTTTCGAAAACTAAAGAAAAATCAACAAGAAAACACCAAACTTAAAGTTCGGCACAAGATTTATTCAAAGAAAAATTATTTTTGAAAAAATTTTAAAAAGAAGATAGCCAATTACCAAGAACATAAGCACAACGCTCTAGCCAATTGAGCTATAAATTTAACGTGTTTTAATAAGGTATTTAATAAATAAAGATTTTTTTGAAAACTGATATTTTGAAAAAGCACAAGAAAAACAAGAAAAGACACAGAACAAGAAAAACTAAAGATCAAACAAGGAAAATAAACAAGAATAACTTGAAGATTAAGAAAGAACAATGAACACAAATTCAAAATTTTAAAAGAAAATAAAAACATGCAATTGACACCAAACTTAAAATATGAAACTAAACTCAAACAGAAAAACTCAATTATCAGTTTATAAAATTTTCGAAAAATTTAAAAAGAGAAAATAAGGATTTAAAAAAAATTTCAACCAAAAACAATAATAGAAGACTCTAAACCAAAAAGAAAAAATTTTTCCAAATCTAAGCAACAAAATAAACCGTCAGTTGTCCAAACCCGAATAATTCCTGGCAACGGCGCCAAAAACTTGGTGCACGAAATTGTGATTCAAACTTTTCACAACTTCGCACAACTAACCAGTAAGTGCACTGGGTCGTCCAAGTAATACCTTACGTGAGTAAGGGTCGAATCCCACGGAGATTGTTGGCTTGAAGCAATCTATGGTTATCTTGTAATTCTTAGTCAGGATATCAATTATAATTATCAGTTTGGATTGCGAAAAATAAAAGAGCATGAATTAAATACTTGTTATGCAGTAATGGAGAATATGTTGGAGTTTTGGAGATGCTTTGTCTTCTGAATCTCTGCTTTCCCCCTGTCTTCTTCTTCACGCACGCAAGGTTCCTCCTATGGCAAGCTGCGTGTTGGTGGATCACCGTTGTCAATGGCTACCATCCATCCTCTCAGTGAAAATGGTCCGGGTGCGTTGTCACCGCACGGCTAATCATCTGTCGGTTCTCACTCGTGCTGGAATAGGATCCATTGATCCTTTTGCGTCTGTCACTACGCCCAACCCTTGTGAGTTTGAAGCTCGTCACAGTCATTCAATCCCTGAATCCTACTTGGAATATCACAGACAAGGTTTAGACTTTCCGGATTCTCAAGAATGCTGCCAATGGATTCTAGCTTAAACCACGAAGATTCTGATTAAGGAATCCAAGAGATACTCATTCAATCGAAGGTAGAACAGAGGTGGTTATCAGTCACGCATTCATAGGTTGAGAATGGTGATGAATGTCACGGATCATCACATCCATTATATTGAAGTGCGAATGAACATCTTAGATAGAAACATGCGTGTTTGAATAGAAAACAGAAATAATTGCATTAATTCATCGAGACACAGCAGAGCTCCTCACCCCCAACAATGGAGTTTAGAGACTCATGCCGTCAAAGAGTACAAAGTTCAGATCTAAAAATGTCATGAGGTACAAAATAAATCTCTAAAAGTTGTTTAAATACTAAACTAGTAACCTAGGTTTACAGAAAACGAGTAAACTAAGATAGATAGTGCAGAAATCCACTTCTGGGGCCCACTTGGTGTGTGCTGGGGCTGAGACTCGAGCTTTACAAGTGCCTAGGCTGTTTCCAGAGTTAAACGCCAGGTTGTAGCCTGTTTCTGGTGTTTAACTCCAACTTGTAACCTGTTTCTGGCGTTTAACGCCAGAATGCAACATGGAACTGGCGTTGAACGCCAGTTTACGTCATTTATCCTTGAGCAAAGTATGAACTATTATATATTGCTGGAAAGCGCTAGATTTCTACTTTCCAACGCAATTGAGAGCGCGCCATTTGGACTCCTGTAGCTCCAGAAAATCCATTTCGAGTGCAGGGAGGTCAGAATCCAACAGCATATGCAGTCCTTTTTCAGCCTAAATCAGATTTTTGCTCAGCTCCCTCAATTTCAGTCAGAAAATACCTGAAATCATAGAAAAATATACAAACTCATAGTAAAGTCCAGAAATATAAATTTTGCCTAGAAACTAATAAAACTATACTAAAAACTAACTAAAATATGCTAAAAACTACATGAAATTACCCCCAAAATACGTATAAAATATCCGCTCATCAACTACTGCCGTCACACAAGCTATATGTGAAATGACCAACCTACTGAAGCAGATACAGTTGAATCAACAACAACAACAGCCTCCCCCACCACAACAAAGTCAACAGCTAGTTCCTCAAAGAGTATGTAGAATTTGTGCTGATTATAGTCACTACACTGATGAGTGCCCGCAGCTCCAACAAGAGGACAACACCGTAGCCGCTACTCATAACTTCTATGATCACCCGAATCAAGGATACAACCAACAAGGCAGAAATTACAACTAAGGTGGAAACTATAACCAAGGGTGGCAGGATAACTCCAACCAGGGCTGGAGAGATAATTCCAACCATGGCTGGAGGGACAACTATAACAGAGGAGGCTGAGACAACAATGGAAATCAGAGGTGGAATAACAACAACAGACAGCAGAATCAGAACCAGCCTTACAGAGCACCTCACCTAAGGCAGTCTCAAGGACCCCAGCACAACCAACAACAGGTTTCTCAGATCACTTATCTTACTCCCTCATCAAATGATGAGATCCTCTGTTCTCTTGCACAAGGACAACAAGACATGCAGACTATACTGAACTCTACCTTAAATGGTCTAAATGCCACTTTACAAGCTCTCGTCTCTCGGATAGATTCATTACCTGCTTCCACCAACCAGCCTTCAAGCTCCAGTAAAATTCCTTCTCAACCTTTACCTAACCCCAAGGATGGCATCAATGCCATCACTTTAAGGTCCGGAACCACACTACAAGATAGGAATCAGGAGGAGCCAAGCCCACCAGAACACGCCCCAGCTGAGGATGTGGTGGAAGTGGAAGATGCTGAAGAGGAAGAGGAAGTACAAGACATGGTTGAAGAAGAAGCAGCTCAACCAAGGAATGAAGCACCAGAGAACACAGAAGCTACAAGTGGTGCCGTTCTTATACCATTTCCACACCTTGCACGGAAGCCCAGAAAGCAGACGGAAGTTGATCCCAAAATGGTAAAAATTTTCAAAAAGGTTGAGGTAACTATTCCCCTTTTTGATGTTATTCAACAAGTATCTAAATATGCAAAGTTTCTGAAGGATTTATGCATACATAAAGATAAAATTAATGAATTAGAAACTATTCCTTTAGGTAGTTCTATATCTGCTTTAATGGAGGGTATACCTGAAAAATGTAGTGACCCGGGTCCATGCATGGTTAACTGTACCATTAGGGGTGTAATATTTTCTGACTGCATGTGTGATTTAGGAGCGTGTGTTAGTATAATGCCATTGTCTATATATGATGCTTTGAGGCTCCCTCCCTTAAAAAGGTCGGCAGCTCGTTTTGTGCTAGCAGATAAAAGCATTATTACAGTAGTCGGAATTGCTAAAGACGTCCTGGTGAGCATTATGGGGCTCACATTTCCCATTGACTTCTATATTTTGGAAATGCCCCCTAATAATTTAGGAATGCCATCATCAATCCTTCTTGGAAGATCATTCCTGAAGACTTCGAAGTTCAAGCTGGATGCATTCTCAGGAACTTACTCCTTTGAAATAGATGGCAGAGCAGTGAGTTTCAGTTTAAATGAAGCTATGAAGCACCCTTCGGAAGATCATTCTATCTTTCAGTGCGACATCATTGATGAAACTGTAGTTGAAGTTCACCAAGAAGAAGTAGATGAGAGGCACATGGAGCAAGGTCCAAGTCTGGGGACACCCTCTGAACATAATGAGGACACCTTGCCATTATCACTAACTCCAGATAATCCACAGCCTAGCCATGAGCAGAAATTGGAATTAAAACCCCTTCTTTACCACCTCAAGTATGCTTACCTTGAGGATAATCAGAAGTTCCCAGTTATCATTGCAAGGGAACTCACTTTCCAACAGGAGGAGCAGCTGCTTAATGTGCTGAGAAAACATAAGAAAGCAATTGGGTGGAGCTTGGCGGATATAGTAGGCATCAGCCCTCAAATTTGTGAGCACAGAATATTCTTAGAAGAGGGAGCAAAGCCTGTCTGTCAACCCCAAAGAAGATTGAATCCCACCATCTTAGAAGTTGTTAAGAAAGAAGTGACCAGGCTACTTGAAGCAGATATCATTTATCCCATCTCAAACAGTGAATGGGTCAGTCCAGTACAAGTGGTGCCCAAGAAGTCTGGAGTCACAACAGTAAAGAATGAGCATGGAGAGCTCCTGACAACTAGAGTGCAGAATTCATGGAGAGTTTGCATTGACTATAGGCGTCTTAACCAAGCTACTCGCAAGGATCATTACCCCTTGCCATTTATTGATCAGATGCTCGATCGCCTGTCAGGTAAATCCCATTATTGCTTTTTAGATGGTTATACAGGCTACTTTCAAATCCATATAGCTGCTGAAGATCAGGAAAAGATTACTTTTACATGTCCCTTTGGAACATATGCGTACAAAAGGATACCTTTTTGCTTATGTAATGCACTGGCTACTTTCCAAAGATGCATGATGAGTATCTTTTCAGATCTTATTGAAGGCTGTATGGAGGTATTCATGGATGATTTTAGCGTATATGGTGATTCATTTAGCCTTTGCTTGGAAAGCTTATATAGAGTATTGGACAGGTGTGTCAGTTCAAACTTTGTGTTGAATTTTGAAAAATGTCACTTTATGGTAAAACAAGGTATTGTACTAGGAGATGTTGTGTTTAATACTGGTATTTCTGTAGATCCAGCAAAGGTAGATGTCATTTCTAGTTTACCTTACCCCTCCTCTGTGAGGGAAGTCCGTTCGTTCTTGGGCCATGCAGGTTTCTACAGGAGATTTATCAAGGACTTCAGTAAGGTAGCATTGCCTTTATCCAGATTGCTGCAGAAAGATATTGAGTTCGAGCTGAGTGAGGATTGCATGCAAGCATTCGATACGCTGAAGATTGCCCTAACTCAAGCTCCGATTGTGAGAGGACCAGACTGGAGCCAGCCTTTTGAGATTATATGTGATGCCTCCAACCATGCAGTAGGAGCGGCACTGGCTCAGTGCGAAGGTAAAGATCCCTTCGTAATTTCTTATGCGTCTAAGACCTTAGACGCTGCTTAGTCTAATTACACCACCACTGAGAAAGAGCTTCTGGATATTGTTTTTGCTCTGGATAAATTCCGAGCCTATTTACTTGCCACTAAGGTGGTAGTATGCTCAGACCATGTAGCTCTAAAGTATTTATTAGCTAAAAAATAGTCTAAACCAAGGCTAATACGTTGGATACTGTTGCTGCAAGAATTTGATTTAGAAATTAAGGATAGGAGTGGTAACCAGAATTTAGTGGCAAACCACTTGAGTCGCTTTGAGCACATTAAGGATGAATCCGCTCCTATCAATGATGCTTTTCCATTTGATAGCTTGCATGCAGTATCTGAAGTAGTTCTTTGGTATGCACCTGTAGCTAATTATCTAGTTAGCCATACTTTCCCTCCTAATTTTACTATGCATCAAAGAGACAAGCTAAAAAGCGAGTCCAAATATTATGTATGGGATGACCTATATTTATGGAGGTGTGGAGCTGACCAGGTAATTAGAAGGTGTGTGCCCCAATCAGAATTCCAATCCATTTTAGAGGCCTGCCACTCTTATGAGAGTGGTGGACATTTTGGCCCTCAAAGAACAGCTAGAAAAATTCTAGACTGTGGATTCTGGTGGCCTACTCTTTTTAAAGATGCTGCTGCGTTTTGCAAATCTTGTTCCCCATGCCAAAGATTTGGTAATATATCCAAGAGGGATGAGATGCCCCAACAGATTATGTTATTCTGTGAAATTTTTTATGTTTGGGCATTGATTTCATGGGTCCGTTTCCAAACTCTGGTGGCTACCTTTATATATTGTTGGCTGTAGATTATGTTTCTAAATGGGTGGAAGCAATTCCTACCCGTACTGATGACGCTAACACTGCTATTTCTTTTGTTAGAAACCATATTATCTGCTGCTTTGGATCACCACGAGCAATCGTGAGTGATCAAGGCACTCACTTTTGTAACAGGAGATTAGCAGGACTACTGAAAAAGCATGGAAAAGTTCACAAAGTAGCAACAGCTTATCATCCCGAGACCAATGGACAAGCAGAAGTGTGTAACAGAGAGATTAAACGCATTCTGGAGAAGATAGTAAAGCCTCATAGGAAGGACTGGAGCGCCAGACTTGTTGATGCGCTCTGGGCATATTGGACAGCGTACAAGACACCCATTGGGATGAGCCCCTTCCGCTTAGTGTACAGAAAGGCTTGGCACCTTCCAGTAGAGGTGGAACACAAAGCTTTCTGCGCTGTGAAGGAGTGCAACATAGGATTTGAGAAAGCTAGCGCTGAAAGAAAGCTGCAACTGGCAGAACTAGAAACCCTTCGCCTCAAAGCTTATGACAATGCCAGATTATACAAAGAGAAGGTGAAGGCTGTGCATGACAAGCATATCAAGAGAAGAGAGTTCAGACCTGGAGATCTGGTTCTCCTTTACAACTCCAGGCTGAGACTCATCCCAGGAAAGCTGAGATCCAGATGGGAAGGACCCTACAGAGTAGAGAAGGCAGATCCATATGGAGTCTTTCACCTGAGTCATCCTTCAAGTTCCAATTTCATCAAGGTCAATGGATATCGCCTGAAGCTTTATCATGGCGAGAAGATGAAGGAACACAAAGCGCTAGAGGTCTTCCTCTTGGAAGACCCAACAACAGAAGCAGAATGAGCCTGAAGACCGTCCAACTTAAGGATGTAAAAGCAAAGTGCTAGGTGGGAGACAACCCACCATGGTATGGTCATTCCTTTTCAGTCTTAGTTTTATTTTACTTTATGTTTATTAGTGTCATTCATAACATCTGCATCAGCATCTTCATTTTTCATTCTACATTCTGCATAAAAAAAAAGAGCACACGACGCGCGAGCGTCGCTGACGCGCGAGGGTCATAGGTGCATGCATGAAAAAGGGGGATTGAACAGAGAGTTACGCAGGAGCATGGCTGGAGGCGTTCCTCAGGCACAAACACGCCCACGCAAACGCGTCCCTGACGCGTCCACGTCACTTGCAAAATTAGCCACCCACGCGTGCGCGTCACCCACGCGTATGCGTGACCCTGCTATTTGGCGTAAAAATGTGTTTAGACAGAAAGTTGTGATGGCCTGGTGCTGGAATGGTGCTGGAAGCACAAGCCGTATCACGCGTACGTGTCCCTGACACGTTCGCGTCATTTTTCCCAACCAAACCATCCACGCGTGCGCATCCCTCACGCGCATACGTCGGTCGAATTTGTGGAAATTGTGCGTATGAGACAGAGAGTTGTGCGTGCGCGTGCCCTACGCGTACGCATCACTTGGAAACAGCATAACTCACACGAACGCGTGATGCACGCGTCCGCGTCACATGCGACGCACAGTTTAACTAGATCAGCGCCAGAAATCTTATCTTTTCTTCCCCAATCCTAATTCTTTCTTCTCCCTTCTTAATTCTTCCTTTTTCCTTCTTTCTTCTTTATTCCTTTCTATTTTTTTTCATTTCTTCTTTCACTCTTAATCTTCATCAATCAAGGTTCTTTTCTTTTCTTCTCTCCCTTTTTACTTTTCCATTATTACTTTTATTTATGTTTTCTTCTTCTTTTTACTATCATTATCTATGTTTTCTTTATTTTTTTTTCTTTTTACATCCTTTTAATTGGTATTAGAAATTTAATTGGGTGATTATTTTCTTCTATATTTTGCTTGTGAATTATTGAGGAATTGTTTGACAATTAACATTACTTCTTAAGGGTTACTTGCATGTTCAAATTTAATACTTTCAATAACATATTTACCATGCATGCTAAGTATTTGTGAAAAAGCCCGTATGGCATTGTGCATTTTTAAATTATTCTATTCTTCTACTCAAATGCCTGTTTTTCACAAAACCCCTTTCTTCTACCATCGATCCCGACCTAAGAGCATATTGGCTTCAGCACTTACCTTGGAGGCTCGAGTATGGGCATAGATTATGTCACATTACATCTTTTCGAGCACTCACGAGTCGTCCTTCACTGCAGACATGGCTGTTCTCCTCTGGTGTATCCTTACAGACCAGCCCCTCAACTTACCAAGAGACATCCGGCATGCCATGGGACACGTACAAATTGCGGGCAACTTATCTTTTCCTGCCTTGGTTTTAGATCTAGTCTCAGCAGCCAGAGTCTCCTACAGAGCTGGGGACACCAAGGATATGATTCCACGGGATGATCAGTACTTTCCTAAAGGGAAGTACATTAGACCTCCAACAGCCACTACCAGCCGGCCTGCAGACCCGGACAGAGATATCCCTTCTCCTTCCACACCACAAGCACCTTCAACAAACTAACTGCTCCATCAGATACTTGAGAGGTTGGACTGGCAAGACCGAAAGGCAAATCTAAGAGAGCGCCGTAACCAGCGCTGATTCACATACCTCAAGGAGCTACTTGTTGGTAACCACCCACCTGACAAAGACCCAGACACCCTGGACTCCACCTCATTTACCAGCACAGGAAGCCATGACGGTTCCAATTATGGAGATACTACTACCAGCCCCCCTATGTTCCTGACTGATGGCACCGGGGACGGTGCCAAGATTTAAGTGTCGGGAGGTCGGTCAGTACCTGACTTCCGGAAGTAATTTCTCTTTCTTAACATCAATAGGATATTTATTTATTTTTCTTTTGTTAGGATAGGAAAAATTGCAAAGTAATAGTTATTTGCATGCATGTTCTATTTGGTTGAAAAAAATAATAAGTTTCTTTTTAAGACCCTATTTTTGAAAAATTTCACTAATTTAAATCAAAACTTTTATGTTAAACTTGTTGGAAGTTGTATTTGGAACATGGTTTAAAAGCTAGAACACACAACATGTGAGACTTGAGCTTAATTACATGGTTACACTATTTAACCATAATATTTTATTCTTGTGTGTTTTTCTTCTCTATGATTGTAATCTTTATTTTGTTCCATCCTATATGTCCAATGTTTAATGTGTTATATGCATGCATATGATTGAGGCCATTATTTGTTATTAGCTCACTTATCCCAAATAGCATACCCTTTCACTTACCTTTATTAGCCACTTTGAGCCTAATAATCCCCATTTGTTCTATATTTTGCCACATCACTAGCCTTAAGCGAAAAAACAATTAATTATTGCAATTGAATCTTTGGTTAGCTTAAGATAGAGATTGTGTGTCAATTGAGTGTGGGAAAACTGTGGGAACTTGGGTTGATGAAAGTTGGTATGCGAAATTGTTACTCTGAGGTTGTAAAATTTGTTGTTCATTCTCTCCCTGGCAATGGCGCCAATAACTGGTGCACCATACCATGGTCCAAACATAACTTCACAACTTTGCACAACTAACCAGCAAGTGCACTGGGTCGTCCAAGTAATAAACCTTACGTGAGTAAGGGTCGATCCCACGGAAATTGTTGGCTTGAAGCAAGCTATGGTCACCTTGTAAATCTCAGTCAGGCTGATATCAAATGGTTATGGAGTTTTCGAATAATAATAATAAATAAACAGAAAATAAAGATAGAAATACTTATGTAATTTATTGGTGAGAATTTCAGATAAGTGTATAGAGATGCTTTCGTTCCTCTGAACCTCTGCTTTCCTGCTGTCTTCATCCAATCCTTCCTACTCCTTTCCATGGCAAGCTTTATGTAAGGGCATCACCGTTGTCAATGGCTACAACCCATCCTCTCCGTGAAAATGGTCCAAATGCTCTGTCACGGCATGGCTAATCATCTGGAGGTTTTCGATCATACTGGAATAGGATTTACTATCCTTTTGCGTCTGTCACTATGCCCAGCACTCGTGAGTTTGAAGTTCGTCACAACCATCCCTTCCCAGATCCTACTCGGAATACCACAGACAATGTTTAGACTTTCCGGATCTCAGGAATGGCCATCCATGGGTTCTAACTTATACCACGAAGACACTTAATAACTCAGACTCGGTCTCCTGTATTAGATATCCAAGAGATATTCATTCTAGCTTGTTTGTATGTAGAACAGAAGTGTTTGTCAGGCACGCGTTCATAAGTGAGAATGATGATGAGCGTCACATAATCATCACATTCATCATGTTCTTGGGTGCGAATGGATATCTTAGAAGCGGAATAAATTGAACTTTGCATTAAATCATGAGGAAAAGCAGAGCTCCACACCTTAATCTATGGAGTGTAGAAACTCTACCGTTGAAAAATACATAAGTGAAAAGTCCAATTTATACTAAACTAGCTACTAGGGTTCAGGCATGGCCGAGAGGCCAGCCCCCAAAACGTGATCACTGGATCAAAAATACAATCAAGGATGTCTAATACAATAGTAAAAAGTCCAATTTATACTAAACTAGCTACTAGGGTTTACAGAAGTAAGTAATTGATGCATAAATCCACTTCCGGGACCCACTTGGTGTGTGCTTGGGCTGAGCTTTAATGTTGCACGTGTAGAGGCTTCATCTGGAGTTGAATGCCAAGTTGTAACGTGTTTTTTGCGTTCAACTCTGGTTCGTGACGTGTTTTTGGCGTTTAACTCCAGACTGCAGTGTAGAACTGGCGTTCAACGCCCTTTTGCGTCATCTAAACTAGGAAAAAGTATGGATTATTATATATTGCTAGAAAGCCCTGGATGTCTACTTTCCAACGCAATTGGAAGCGCGCCATTTTGAATTCTGTAGCTCCAGAAAATCCACTTTGAGTGCAGGGAGGTCAGAATCCAACAGCATCAGCAGTCCTTCTTCAACCTATGAATATGATTTTTGCTCAAGTCCCTCAATTTCAGCCAGAAAATACCTGAAATTATAGAAAAACACACAAACTCATAGTAAAGTCCAAAAATGTGAATTTAACATAAAAACTAATGAAAACATCCCTAAAAGTAACTAGATTTTACTAAAAACATACTAAAAACAATGCCAAAAAGCGTATAAATTATCCGCTCATCACAACACCAAACTTAAATTGTTGCTTGTCCCCAACCAACTGAAAATTAAATAGGATAAAAAGAAGAGAATATACTATAAATTCCAAACTATCAATGAAACATAACTTCAATCAGATGAGCGGGACTTGTAGCTTTTTGCCTCTTGAATAGTTTTGGCATCTCACTTTATCCATTGAAGTTCAGAATGATTTGCATCTATAGGAACTCAGAGTTCAGATAGTGTTATTGATTCTCCTAGTTTAGTATGTTGATTCTTGAACACAGCTACTTTATGAGTCTTGGCCGCGGCCCTAAGCACTTTGTTTTCCAGTATTACCACCGGATACATAAATGCCACAGACACATAATTGGGTGAACCTTTTCAGATTGTGACTCAGCTTTGCTAAAGTCCCCAATTAGAGGTGTCCAGGGTTCTTAAGCACACTCTGTTTTTGCTTTGGACCTTGACTTTAACCGCTCAGTCTCAAGTTTTCACTTGACACCTTCACGCCACAAGCACATGGTTAGGGACAGCTTAGTTTAGCCGCTTAGGCCAGGATTTTATTCCTTTAGGCCCTCCTATCCACTGATGCTCAAAGCCTTGGGATCCTTTTTATTTACCCTTGTCTTTTGGTTTTAAGGGTTATTGGCTCTTTTTTTTTTTTGCTCTTGCCTTTTGGTTTTAAGAGCTTTTGGCTTTTTCTGCTTGCTTCTTTTTTTTTTCTATTTTTTTCGCTATTTTTTTCTGTAAGCTTTTTTATTCACTGCTTTTTCTTGCTTCAAGAATCATTTTTATGATTTTTTAGATTATCAAATAACATGTCTCCTTGTCATCATTCTTTCAAGAGCCAACATATTTAACATTCATAAACAACAACTTCAAAAGACATATGCACTGTTCAAGCATTCATTCAGAAAACAAGAAGTATTGTCACCACATCAATATAATTAAACTAAGTTCAAGGATAAATTCAAAATTCATGTACTTCTTGTTCTTTTGAATTAAAACATTTTTCATTTAAGAGAGGTGATGGATTCATATTCACTACTTTAAGGCATAGACACTTAAATACTAATGATCATGTAATGAAGACACAAACATGGATAAACATTTAACATAGAAAACGAAAAACAGAGAATGTACGAACAAGGAATGAGTCCACCTTAGTGATGGTGGCGTTTCCTTCTTGAGGAACCAATGATGTCCTTGAGCTCTTCTATGTCTCTTCCTTGTCTTTGTTGCTCCTCCCTCATTGCTTTTTGATCTTCTCTAATTTCATGAAGGATGATGGAGTGCTCTTGATGATGGTGGCGTTTCCTTCTTGAGGAACCAATGATGTCCTTGAGCTCTTCTATGTCTCTTCCTTGTCTTTGTTGCTCCTCCCTCATTGCTTTTTGATCTTCTCTAATTTCATGAAGGATGATGGAGTGCTCTTGATGTTCCACCCTTAATTGTCCCATGTTGGAACTTAATTCTCCTAGGGAGGTGTTGATTTGCTCCCAATAGTTCTGTGGAGGAAGATGCATTTGAGGCATCTCCGGGATCTCATGGTGATGAGCTTCATGCGTCTCTTGAGATCCATGAATGGGCTCTCTTGCTTGCTCCATCCTTTTTTTAGTGATGGGCTTCTCTTCCTCAATGGGAATGTCTCCTTCTATGAAAGCTCCAACTGAGTAACATAGATGGCAAATAAGATGAGGAAAAGCTAGCCTTGCCCAAGGAGAGGGCTTTTCGGCTATTTTGTAGAGTTCAAGGGAGATGACTTCATGAACTTCTACTTCCTCTCCAATCATGATGCTATGGATCATGATGGCCCGATCCACAGTAACTTCAGATCGGTTGCTAGTGGGGATGATGGAGCGTTGGATGAACTCTAACCATCCTCTAGCTACAGGCTTGAGGTCCAGTCTTCTTAGTTGAACCGGCTTGCCTTTGGAGTCAATCTTCCATGGAGCTCCTTCCACACATATGTCCATGAGGACTTGGTCCAACCTTTGATTAAAGTTGACCCTTCTAGTGTAGGGGCGTGCATCTTCTTGCATCATAGGCAAGTTGAACGCCAACCTCACATTTTCCAGACTAAAATCTAAGTATTTCCCCCAAACCATTGTAATATAATTCTTTGGATTCGGGTTCTTACTTTGATCATGGTTCTTAGTGATCCATGCATTGGCATAGAACTCTTGAACCATTAGGATGCCGACTTGTTGGATGGGGTTTGTTAGAACTTCCCAACCTCTTCTTTGGATTTCATGTCGGATTTCCGGATACTCATTTCTCTTGAGCTTGAAAGGGACCTCGGGTATCACCTTCTTCTTGGCCACAACATCATAGAAGTGGTCTTGATGAGCTTTGGAGATGAATCTTTCCATCTCCCTTGACTCGGAGGTGGAAGCTTTTGTCTTCCCTTTCCCTTTTCTAGAGGATTCTCCAGTCTTGGGTGCCATCAATGGTAATGGAAGAACAAAAAGCTTATGCTTTTACCACACCAAACTTAGAATATTGCTCGCCCTCGAGCAAGAGAAGAAAGAATAGATGAAGAAGAAGAAGAAATATGGATGAGAGGAGGGAGAGGTGTGTTCGGCCAAGAAGGGGAAGAGAGGGTTGTGTTGTGTGAAAATGAAGAAGAATGGAGGGATTTATATAGGGAAGGGAGGGGGGTAAGGTTCGGCCATAAGGGTGGGTTTTGGATGGGAAATTGATTTTGAATTTTAAAGGTAGGTGGGGTTTATGGGGAAGAGTGGATAGATGTGAGTGGTGAAGTAGTGATAGGGAAGAGAGATTGAGGTGATTGGTGAAGAGTTTTGGGGAAGAGTGTTTATTGGGAAGAGAGGATGAACATTGAGAAGAGGGAAGAGAGTGAGTGGTGGTAGGTGGGGATCCTGTGGGGTCCACAGATGCTGAGTTGATCCTGTAGGGTCCACAGATCCTGAGGTGTCAAGGATTTGCATCCCTGCACCCATTAGGCATGTAAAATGCCTTTGCAGGCAATTCTGGCGTTTAAACGCCGAATTGATGCTTGTTCTGGGCGTTCAGCGCCCAGATGCAGCATATTTCTGGCGTTGAATGCCAGTTCCATGCTTGTTTCTGGCGTTCAGTGCCAGCTTTCCTCACTGTGAATTTCTGGCATCTGAACGCCAGGATGCTGCTTGTTTCTGGCGTTCAACGCCAGATCCATGCTCTGTTCTGGTGTTGAACGCCAGACAGATGTTCCTTACTGGCGTTTGAACGCTAGTGAACTCCTCCTCCAGGGTGTGATTTTTCTTCTGCTATTTTTTTTATTCTATTTTTGATTTTTCTATTTATTTTGTGACTCCACATGATCATGAACCTAATAAAACATGAAAGAACAATAGAAATAAATTAACATTAGATAAATAAAAATTGGGTTGCCTCTCAACAAGCGCTTCTTTAATGTCAATAGCTTGACAGTGGGCTCTCATGGAGCCTCACTGATGTTCAGAGCATTGTTGAGACTCCCCAACACCAAACTTAGAGTTTGGATATGGGAGTTCAACACCAAACTTAGAGTTTGGTTGTGGCCTCCCAACACCAAACTTAGAGTTTGACTGTGGGGGCTCTGGTTGACTCTGCAGTGGGAGAAGCTTACTGTGCCTCTTTTCCATGTTTACAGAAGGATGTCCTTGAGTTTTAAACTCAAGGGAGTCCCCATTCAATTGAAGGACTAGTTCACCTCTGTTAACATCAATCACAGCTCTTGCTGTGGCTAGGAAGGGTCTTCCAAGGATGATGGATTCATCCTCATCCTTCCCAGTATCTAGGATTATGAAATCAGCAGGGATGTAAAGGCCTTCAACCTTTACTAATATGTCCTCTACTTATCCATAAGCCTATTTTCTGGAATTGTCTGCCATCTCTAATGAGATTTTAGTAGCTTACACCTCAAAGATTCCTAGTTTCTCCATTACAGAGAGTGGCATGAGGTTTATCCCTGACCCAAGGTCACATAGAGCCTTTTCAAAGGTCATGGTGCCTATGGTACAAGGTATTAGGAACTTTCTAGGATCCTATTTCTTCTGAGGCAATCTCAGTTGATCCAATGCATTTAGTTCATTGGTGAACAGGAGAGGTTCATCTCCCCAAGTCTCATTACCAAATAAATTGGCATTCAGCTTCATGATTACACCAAGGAACTTGGCAACTTGTTCGTCAGTGACATCCTCATTCTCTTCAGAAGAAGAATACTCATCAGAACTCATGAATGGCATAAGGAGGTTCAATGGAATCTCTATGGTCTCTAGATGAGTCTTAGATTCCTTTGGTTCCTCAGAGGGAAACTCCTTATTAATCACTGGACGTCCCAGGAGGTCTTCCTCCTTGGGATTCACGTCCTTTTCCTCTCTTGTGGGTTCGGCCATGATGGTCAATTCAATGGCCTTGCACTCTCCTTTTGGATTTTCTTCTGTATTGCTTGGGAGAGTACTGGGAGGGATTTCAGTGATCCTTTTACTCAGCTGGCCCACTTGTGCTTCCAAATTTCTAATGGAGGACCTTGTTTCATTCATGAAACTCACAGTGGCCTTAGATAGATCAGAGACTAAATTTGCTAAGCTAGATGGATTCTGCTCAGAATTCTCTATCTGTTGCTGAGTGGATGATGGAAAAGGCTTGCTATTGCTAAACCTGTTTCTTCCACCATTATTAAAGCCTTGTTGAGGCTTTTGTTGATCCTTCCATGAGAGATTTGGATGATTTCTCCATGAGGGGTTATAGGTGTTTCCATATGGTTTACCCATGTAATTCACCTCTGCTATTGCAGGGTTCTCAGGATCATAAGCTTCTTCTTCAGAAGATGCCTCTTGAGTACTGTTGGATGCAGCTTGCATTCCATTCAGACTCTGAGAAATCATATTGACTTGCTGAGTCAATATTTTATTCTGAGCCAATATGGCATTCAGAGTATCAATTTCAAGAACTCTCTTCTTCTGAGGCGTCCCATTACTCACAGGATTCCTCTCAGAAGTGTACATGAACTGGTTATTAGCAACCATGTCAATGAGTTCTTGAGCTTCTGCAGGCGTTTTCTTTAGGTGAATGGATCCACCTGTAGAGGTATCCAATGACATCTTAGCTAATTCAGACAGACCATCATAGAATATATCCAAGATGGTCCATTCTGAAAGCATGTCAGAAGGATACTTTTTGGTCAGTTGCTTGTATCTCTCCCAAGCTTCATAGAGGGATTCACCTTCTTTCTGTCTGAAGGTTTGAACATCCACTCTAAGCTTGCTCAGCTTTTGAGGAGGAAAGAACTTGGCTAAGAAAGCCGTGACCAGCTTATCCCAAGAGTTCAGGCTATCTTTGGGTTGAGAGTCCAACCACACTCTAGCTTTATCTCTTACAGCAAAAGGGAAAAGCATGAGCCTGTAGACTTCAAGATCTACTCCATTAGTCTTAACAGTATCACAGATCTGCAAAAATTCAGTTAAGAACTGAAAAGGATCTTCAGATGGAAGTCCATGAAACTTTGCAGTTCTGCTGCATCAGAGAAACTAATTGAGGTTTTAGCTCAAATTGTTTGCTCCAATGGTGGGGATGGAGATGCTTCTTCCATGTAAATTGGAATTAGGTGCAGTAAAGTCACCAAGCATCCTCCTTGCATTATTATTATTTTCGGCTGCCATCTCCTCTTCCTGTTTGAAAATTTCTGTAAGGTTATCTCTGGATTGTTGTATTTTAGCTTCTCTTAGTTTTCTCTTCAGAGTCCTTTCAGGTTCAGGGTCTGCTTCAACAAGAATGTTCTTATCCTTGGTCCTGCTCATATGAAAAAGAGGGAACAGAAAAATAATAATAATAGAGATCCTTTTTGCCCAAGTATAGAGGTTCCCTTATGTGAGTAGAAGAAAAGAAGAAGAGAAAATCTGAACTCAGAGAGAGAGAGAGGGTTCGGATTTTTGGTGAGTGAGGGAGAGATGTTAGTAGATGAATAAATAAATAGAAGGAGGTGAGAGAGAAAGAGGATTTTCGAAAATAATTTTTGAAAAAGAGTTAGTGATTTTCGAAAATAGTTTTTGAAAAAGGTTTGTAATTTTCAAAAATTAAAATAAAAAATTAAAATAATTAGTTAATTAAGAAGAAATTTTGAAAAAAAGGGAAGATATTTTCAAAAATTAGAGAGAGAGAGTTAGTTAGGTGGTTTTGAAAAAAGATAAGAAACAAACAAAAAGTCAATTAGTTAGTTGAAAAAGATTTGAAAATCAATTTTGAAAAGATAAGAAGTTAAGAAGTTAGGAAAGATATTTGAAAAAGATAAGATAAGAAGATATTTTTGAAAAGATATGATTGAAATTAGTTTTGAAAAAGATTTGATTTTTAAAATCACAATTAATGACTTGATTCACAAGAAATCACAAGATATGATTCTAGAACTTAAAGTTTGAATCTTTCTTAACAAGAAGTAACAAACTTGAAATTTTTGAATCAAAACATTAATTGATGATGTGATTTTCGAAAATTATGATATAAAAGTAAGAAAAAGATTTTTGAAAAATATTTTTAAAATTTTCAAAAATAAATAAGAAAAATGAAAAAGATTTGAATTTTGAAAAAGATTTTGAAAAAGATAAGATTTTTAAATTGAAAATTTGACTTGACTCATAAGAAACAACTAAATTTTAAAAAGTTTTGAAAAAGTCAACTCAAATTTTCGAATTTATGAGAGAAAAAAGGAAAGATATTTTTTTTATTTTTGAATTTTTAATAATGAGAGAGAAAAACATGAAAATGATGCAATGCATGAGAATTTATGGATCAAAACAATGAATGCATGCAAGAATGCTATGAATGTGAAGATGAACACCAAGAACACTTTGAAGATCATGATGAACATCAAGAACATATTTTTGAAAAATTTTTTTATGCAAAGAAAACATGCAAGACACCAAACTTAGAAATCTTTCATGTTCAGACAGTATGAATGCAAAAATGCACATGAAAAACAAAAAAATATGCAAAACAAGAAAACATCAAGATCAAACAAGAAGACTTACCAAGAACAACTTGAAGATCATGAAGAACACTATGAATGCAAGATTTTTTTTCGAAAAATGCAAGATGAACATGCAATTGACACCAAACTTAAAATCTGACTCAAGACTCAAACAAGAAACACAAAATATTTTTTTGATTTTTATGATTTTAAAAATTTTTTTGAATTTTTCGAAAATTATATGAAAAAGAAAAAATAAGGATTCCAAAATTTTTAATATGAATTCCAGGAATCTTGTGCTTTTTAGTCTAAAGCTCCAATCTGAGGGTTAGACATGGCTTAATAGCCAGTCAAGCTTTAGCATGTAAATCAGGTGGATCTGGAACAGCAGCAGGTGGATTAGCAACAACTAGCTTGCTCTTCATAATGTTGGGTTGGAAGCCCCAGTCCAAATAAATTTAGACATGGCTTTACAGCCAGCCAGGCTTCAACATGCTTCATGAAACTCTAGAATTCATTCTTAAAAATTTTGAATAATTTTCGAAAACAGATGAGAAAAATTTTTGAAAGATTTTTTGAAAAATTTTTGGAAATAAAACAAAAAGAAAATTACCTAATCTGAGCAACAAAATGAACCGTCAGTTGTCCAAACTCGAACAATCCCCGGCAACGGCACCAAAAACTTGGTATGCAAAATTGTTACTCTAAGGTTGTAAAATTTGTTGTTCATTCTCTCCCTGGCAATGGCGCCAATAACTGGTGCACCATACCATGGTCCAAACATAACTTCACAACTTCGCACAACTAACCAGCAAGTGCACTGGGTCGTCCAAGTAATAAACCTTACGTGAGTAAGGGTCGATCCCACGGAGATTGTCGGCTTGAAGCAAGCTATGGTCACCTTGTAAATCTCAGTCAGGTTGATATCAAATGGTTACGGAGTTTTTGAATAATAATAATAAATAAACAGAAAATAAAGAGAGAAATACTTATGTAATTCATTGGTGAGAATTTCAGATAAGTGTATAGAGATGCTTTCGTTCCTCTGAACCTCTACTTTCCTGCTGTCTTCATCCAATCCTTCCTACTCCTTTCCATGGCAAGCTTAATGTAAGGGCATCATCGTTGTCAATGGCTACATCCCATCCTCTCTGTGAAAATGGTCCAAATGCTCTATCACGGCATGGCTAATCATCTGGAGGTTCTCGATCATACTGGAATAGGATTTACTATCCTTTTGCGTCCGTCACAACGCCCAGCACTCGCGACTTTGAAGTTCATCATAGCCATCCCTTCCCAGATCCTACTCGGAATACCACAGACAAGGTTTAGACTTTCCGGATCTCAGGAATGGCCATCCATGGGTTCTAACTTATACCACGAAGACACTTAATAACTCGGACTCGGTCCCCTGTATTAGATATCCAAGAGATATTCATTCTAGCTTGTTTGCATGTAGAACAGAAGTGTTTGTCAGGCACGCGTTCATAAGTGAGAATGATGATGAGCATCACATAATCATTACATTCATCATGTTCTTGGGTGCGAATGGATATCTTAGAAGCGGAATAAGTTGAATTGAATAGAAAACAGTAGTACTTTGCATTAAATCATGAGGAACAACAGAGCTCCACACCTTAATCTATGGAGTGTAGAAACTCTACCGTTGAAAAATACATAAGTGAAAGGTTCAGGCATGGCCGAGAGGCCAGCCCCCAAAACGTGATCACTGGATCAAAAATACAATCCGGGATGTCTAATACAATAGTAAAAAGTCCTATTTATAATAAACTAGCTACTATGGTTTACAGAAGTAATTGATGCATAAATCCACTTCTGGGGCCCACTTGGTGTGTGCTTGGGCTGAGATTTAATGTTGCAGGTGTAGAGGCTTCTTCTGGAGTTGAACGCCAAGTTGTAACATGTTTTTGGCGTTCAACTCTGGTTCGTGACGTGTTTCTGGCGTTTAACTCCAAACTGCAGCGTAGAACTGGCGTTTAACGCCCTTTTGTGTCGTCTAGACTCGGCCAAAGTATGGAATATTATATATTTCTGGAAAGCCCTGGATGTCTACTTTCCAACGCAATTGGAAGCGCGCCATTTTGAGTTCTGTAGCTCCAGAAAATCCACTTTGAGTGCAGAGAGGTCAGAATCCAACAGCATTAGCAGTCCTTCTTCAACCTCTGAATCTGATTTTTGCTCAAGTCCCTCAATTTCAACCAGAAAATACCTAAAATCACAGAAAAATACACAAACTCATAGTAAAGTCCAGAAATGTGAATTTAACATAAAAACTAATGAAAACATCCCTAAAAGTAACTAGATTTTACTAAAAACATACTAAAAATAATACCAAAAAGCGTATAAATTATCCGCTCATCAAAAGTGTACAATGTTTAAATGATAAAATATTGGGAATTTGGGTACCTACACATGTGAGACCAGAAAAATTAAAAATCCATGTGCATTGATAAGTTATGTTTATTTTTCTATTTAAAAAAAAAACCAAAAATATTCAATAAATTGGTAAATAAATAAAGGGACAAAATTACCCGAATGCAAAGTTAAGTTAATAAAAAGATCAATGCATATGTGATAAAATTAAAAGAAGAGTTGATGCATGAGTATGAGATGAAAAAGTGGGAATTTTGGGTAGCTAGGCATGAATTTAAAAATATATAGAATGTGTATATAGGTGAGAGCTTAGGTTAGTCAAGGATTCAATTCATAGGTCACTTAGCCATATATATATATACCCTCACCCTTACCTTAGCCCCATTACAACCTTGAAAAGACCTCATGATGTTTGCATTGGTACATTAAATATTTATTGATTGGTTAGGTGAAGAACAAAGTTTAGAAAGCATTACTAGGGAAGACTAGAGTGATTAACCCCATACACTTAAGTGACTAAGAGTGCACATACACCATCAGTGAGGGTTCAATGCTTGATTCTATGTTCCTTGCTTTCATGAGCTGTCTTCTTACAAGTTTACTTGCCCTTGCTGTATGATTTGAATTAGTCAAATTTGATTTATGTCTGTCTTGAAGAACTTATTTACTTTTAACCAAGTAGACAGAATCATATAGTTGCATTCATACATAAGTTGCATTGCATTGCATGAGTCTTACTTTTCCCTACTTATCTATTTTATCTCCTTGAGCTAAGCATGAGGACATGCTAATGTTTAAGTGTGGGGAGGTTGATAAACCACTATTTTATGGTTTATCTTATGCTCAATTGAGTGGTTTTTATCAAGTCCTTACCCACTTATCCATATGATTTGCATGATTTTAAAATTCATTCCTAGTTTTGTTCTATGGTTGAAAACTTGCTTTCTAGAAGTCTTTAAATTGTGTATTTTAATTCTCCTTTATACCATTCGATGCCGTGATCCGTGTGTTAAGTGTTTCAGGCTTTTATAGGACAGGAATGGCTTAGGAAATGCAGAGGAAGCTTGCAAAAATGGAAGGAACACAAGAAACTAAGGAGATAACCAGCGAGCATCAACGTGCACGCATGGCTCACGCGTGCGCGTGACATGGAGAAATTTGCAATGACACGTGCACGTGCCTGACGCGTACGCGTGGATTGGAGTTATGCAAGATGACGCGTGCACGTGCTTGACGCGAACGCGTGACACGCCAAAACGACCAGCGACGCGTACGCGTGACTGACGTGTACACGTGACATGCGCGATCTGCAGAATTAACAGAAGACGCTGGGGCAATTTTGGGCCGAGTTTTGACCCAATTTTTAGCCCAGAAACACAGACTAAAGCCAGGGAACATGCACAGACTTAAGACACATTCACATTAGCATAGTTTTAGAGTTTTAGATCTGAATCTAGAGAGAAATTACTCTTCCTCTAGGTTTTCTTTACATTCATAGTTTTATAGTTTATGCTTTTGCTTTGGGTTTGGATATTGAAGAGTCATCACCTCTGTTGAAGTTACTATTCTAGTTTGTTTCCTTATTCATTTACTCTTTCAATTACTTATTAACCCTGTTCAGATAGGTATGTTGCATTTTGGATTTATTAATACAGAGAATTACTTTTTCCTTTAATTAATTTTCAATCTCTATTTTATTTATCATGTCTTCTTCTTATATTTTTTTGAGTATTATTTTCATGTCAATGGAGTAAATCCCATACTTGACATGGGGGTTGATTAAGAGGAGACACTTGAGTTGTAATACTTAAGTGATTAGTTAAATTGGAAGTTGTTCGCTAATTCTGTATTTACTAACGATAGACCTTCCCAAGGGAGAGGACTAGGATTTGCAAATAAGAGTTAGCTTAATTACTTGACTTACCTTTATTTAGTAAGGGTTAACTAAGTGAAAACAACAACCTCTTTATAATACACTTGAGAAAATTCCAACAAGGATAGAACTTCCAATTAATCATTCCCCCAGTCAAGGCCTTTTATTTTGAGTAATATAAATTCCTTTTAATTTTCATTGCATTAATTTATAATTATTTATTTTCTGTCATTCAATTCTCAAAATCTCTCGGAAAACTCCTGATTAATAAATTAGCACGCTTTTTGGCAACTCGTTGGGAGACAACCTGGGACTCATACTCCCAGTATTTTTATTCTAAACTTTTGTGACAACCTTTCTAAATTGATGAGGCAGATTTTAGCTGGTTAAGAGCTATACTCGCAACGTATTTCCTATATTGATTTCTTAATTGGCCGACTTCCGCCCTCATGTCAGATGTGTTGTGGTGAAGTTGTGTTGAGGGGTTTGGGATGAATTTTGTGGTTGGTAAAATGAATTCTATGGATCTTGGAGGAAGCTTTGTGTTGAGGTATAGTCAAGTGATGAAAGATTTTCAAATGAAAAAATGGGGGGGGGGGAGGGGGTGAAGTTGGACAACTTTGCATAAATAAGTTGAAGGTTTGCTCAAGTGATGATGGCTCTTGATTAATGGAGTATGACACATTGGGTGCTTTCTGATTTTAATCCTCCCAAGCACAACTTGAAGAATTCTTTGAATTCATCACAATATGGATCATCTTGTGGCATTGGTGGACAATTTTGCATGAATTTATTGAAAGCATAATCAAGAGATGATGTCTCTTGCTGAGTATCATATGGAGCACTAAAATTCCCTTCCCAGCCATAGTTAGTGTTAGTATCATAAAAGTATGATTTACTTTGTGGCTCTGGGAGGAAATTCCTTTCACTTGATTGTTCACACTCTTGTTGATATGCACAAACACCATGAGAATAATGACATAAATCATTTTGTGGTTTTGGACAATATCTCATGTGATTTGCTTGATCAATTTGTGGCTCTGGAGCATATCTCCATTGATTGGAGTGCTCAGAATTTGTATTTTTTGGTGATATTCCCAGTCACCATTAGAATAGTCAATTGGTGATGGTGGGTAATATCCCATAAAATTTGTTTGATCACAAGATAAGTTGAAATCCATTTGAATTTTGTAAAACACAACACCAATGAAACTTGAAATTCATGTCATAGAGAAGAATTTTTTAGTGAGGCAATAACTCAAACACGTTGGATTCAACTCAAATCAGAAATTAAGAGAACAAAAACAAAGAAAATGCTTAATCTAGACTTCTTACTCACTTAATCATTGTCGATCTATATCAATCCCCGGCAACAGCGCCAAAAACTTGATAGGTGAAAATTAGATTTCCACACAAACTCACTGGCAAGTGTACCGGGTCGCATCAAGTAGTAATAACTCACAAGAGTGAGGTCGATCCCACAGGAATTGATGGATCAAGCAACTTTAGTGAGGTGATTAGTTTAGTCAAGCTAACAGTGGTGAATTGAATGAAATTAAACTAACACAGCGTGAATTGCAAGAATTGTAAATAGCAGGAAGTAAATTTGGCAGAAACTTAAAGAGCAAGAAAAGTAAATTGCAGAAGATCTAACTTGCAGGAAGTAAATTGATAGAATCTTAAAGAACAAGAAATGTAGATTGCAGCAAATGTAAAGGGAATTGGGTGCTAG
This sequence comes from Arachis hypogaea, assembly GCF_003086295.3. Classification (NCBI taxonomy): domain Eukaryota; kingdom Viridiplantae; phylum Streptophyta; class Magnoliopsida; order Fabales; family Fabaceae; genus Arachis; species Arachis hypogaea. The sequence continues at coordinate 51,463,637 of NC_092053.1, forward strand.
GAACTTAAATTAGAATTCAGAATAATTGTAGAGGATGGAAATTGCAGGAAAGTAAATTGGGAGCAATGTAAACAGAAAAGTAAAATTGTAGAGGAGGAAATCATAGTAAAAAAGGAAATTATAGCAGAGAAGTGTAAGCAATGGAAATTTCATAAAGCTGAATTGAATTTTGAAATGTAGAGAGTGCTGAAAATAAAAGTGTATCAAAGAGTCTTCTACTCTACTCCTACTCCTACTCCTACTACTTTCTATTAGAGCCAACCTCCCTAATGAAATGAAATTGATGCCTTTATATAGACTTTACAAAATGAAAATGAAATTGAAATTGAAAACAAATTACAATTGAAATGAAATTCCTATTCTAATTGTTTCTTATGCCTTTGAGTCATGTCCAATGGACTTTTGTTGGTTTGGCCTTGAATGAGAGTGGGTCAGGGATGTTGGGTGAAGCTCCCAGTGGAGTGCTCCGTTGAGACAATGAGCGTCCCGTTCACTCACTAAGCGTGCTTCCTTTGGTGTGCATTTTCTTCACTAGCGCTCCTCCAAATGTGTTTTTGGGTCTTAAAGATACCTATCACTTGTGCTTCAATTTCATGCCAAATATAGAATATTATATATTGTTGGAAAGCTCTGAATGTCAGCTTTCCAACGCAACTAGAAGCGCATCAATTGAACATTTGTAGCTCAAGTTATGGTCCTTTGAAGAAGGCATGGTCTTGCTGTCAGCGCCAAGTTAACTTAGTGAGTGCTCGGACAGCAAAAAGCTTGCTTCCAAGCTGAAAACTCACGAAAATGCTCAATTAGTGAGCGTGGCGCTCACTTGGCAAATGAGTGCTGATTGGAGGCCAAAGTTAGCACCAACTTCTGAAGCCCAAACTTAATGTTCACCCCATACTATTATATATCTTTGGAAAGCTCTAGATGTCTACTTTCCAATGCATTTGAGAGCACATCATTCAAAGCTCTACAGCTCGAGTTATCCTCCTTGGAATGTGAAGAGGTTAGCTTGCCTTACTGCAGGTGGATACTATGTTCATCTTTACACTTTCGGGGTAAGTTTTCTCCCTCAGATTTAGTATCCACCATGTAGTGCCATATATGCTTGGAAAGCTCTATATTCCTATTTTTCAATGCCACTTGAATCACCTCATTTGGAGTTTTGTAGCCCGAGTTATTCTTGTTGGAGTGTAAAGAGGTCAGGGTTACAAATCCTCTTTGCTCCTCCTTGAGTCTGTTTCAAATTCTTTTGCCATCTTGGGAGTATGATTCTTCTTTTAGTGCTTCTATTGCTTCTTCTTCTATTTTTTCCCACAAAGTTTATAAAATCAAAAGATCAAAGAAAAATACCATTTAAGCACAAAAGCATACAATATTTAAGCACTAATCATCAATTTCTTGTATGAAAAAGTATAGAAAAACATGACATGATGACATGTCATCACCTATGTTACGAAATTATTTATTTAATCTGATCTTTTACCAAAATGATCAATTTTCCCTTTATGCCTTCCAAATTACTGTTTTATCCTGAGTTTTTTTAATGACTATTTTATCCTTTATTAGTCTAAGTTACAATTTTATCCCTAATATTTTTTTCTTTTCTTAGTACTTTATTATATTTATACTTTTATCCTTAAACTTTACTAAAATTATTATTTACGTCTAAAATTTTATCTTAATTATATTTAACCCAAATTTTTTATATAATTATATTTTTATCCCTAAGCCTTCTATGTTTATATTTTTAAACCTAATATTTTATTATTTACACTTTTAGCCTATTTTTTATTCTAAATTACATATTGGTCATGTTTGGTGCATCATACATTTTGTCATAGACCTAAATCTTTGATTTATGATACTTTTAAGCTCTTTTGTTCACTTTTCCTTCAATCTTTTAATATTTTACATAATTAACTTCAATAATTATTATTTTATGAATTCTTTTACTTGATTTCTAACTTATAAAATTATAATTTAGCCACAAGATCATAATTTAACTTCGGCCATCATTATCATCATACATATCCATCCAAGAATTCATATTAAACACCTGTAAAATATACCAATGGTTCATTCATTAATCAATCATCAACCCAGACACTTATAAGCATTAAATATCATCAAATCATTATTAAACATCAAATATAAACTTATAAATATTTATGAGACATTCTAAGCTAACTTAACCCTTACCTTTCTTGTTAGTTCCTCTAAAGCACTTCGCTAACACTTGTTATGGTCGAATTGAAGTAGCGCGCAAAATTTGAACTCGCACAACTTCACCGATAAGTGTACCGGATCATTTAAGTAATACCTCAGGTGAGTGAGGATCGATCCCACGAGGATTGTTGGATTGAGCAAGCAATAGTTATCTTGCAGAACTTAGTCAGGTAAATAGAAAAGAGAGTTGTTGTTGTAGGCGCATGAAATAGAAAATAAAGAAAATCAATTAGAGATTGATAAAAAGATAATGTATAAAATCAGTTAAGGCTTTGGAGATGCTTTATCTTTCTGGATTAATAATTCTTACTAATTACTGATGCACGAAAACTTGTCTCTCAACAATTTTCCCTCGGCAAGTATACCGAATTGTCGTCAAGTAATAACTCACAATATAGTGAGGTCAAATCCCACAGAGATTAATGGATTAAGCAATCAATGGTTAATTGATTATTCTAGTTAGACGAATCATATTGGAGTGATAAGAAGCAGGAATTGTAAATGGCATAAAAGTAAAGAAAGCAATAAAGTGCAGAAAAGTAAAATGACAAGAAAAGTAAATGTAAGAACTAAAAAATAAAATAAACATTGGGATCAAGAGATATTGCAATCCTCCAGATCAAGTTCATTCTCATCTCTTCCTCAATCAATGTATTCATTGATCTCCTTGGCAATCTTAAGTGATTGGATCCCAATTCCTTGGCAATCCAATCTCTCTAAACTTGAACAATTTTCCAATTCCTTGATTTAATTGCTCACGGAAAGAGATGAAGTTTGGTCACTGATTATACCACACACATTCATAGATCAAAGTATTGGTAAGATTAAATGTCACAATATCCATCCAACCACCAATCTAATCCAATGTGAAAGAGCATTTCTAGCATGATTTCCTCATTCCTCTTCCAAGGTTCAGAGGAAATCCAAGTATGAGCAATTTCTCTTCCGATACAATTACCCAATTGGATGAAGATCGAAAGCTCTCTAATAAAATCAAGAGAAAAGAAAGAAGAAGAAGAATAAGAACTACAATTGATCCATTGAATCACAATAGAGCTCTTTAACCCAATGAAAAGAGTTAGTTGATCATTGCTCTACCAAAATAGAAAAGAAAGAAAGTGCAGAAAAGTAAAGATGAAGATTGAAACAAAAATTGAAACTTCAAAATTCATAAATGAAAAGTACAAAGACAAAGAAACTACTTCTAAGGAAGAAGAGTGTAGGAGGGGAGGGGTCCGAAGACCTACTCCCCTTGGAGTGTGCCAATTCACAGAAGTTCGAATTGGTCTTCACTCTCTCTCCCTTCCTTCAATTCTCCATTCCAGGATGAAATCAATGTAGAAACTAAGGCCTTTTTATAGGCTCTGCTAAATTACAAAGGAAATGAAATTAAAAGCAAATTACAATGAAATGAAAATTAACTATTCTAGATGCTTCTTGTGGCCTTGATTGGTTGACAATTGTGGGCGTGCTTGCTTGAGCTTTGAAGTGGACTTGAGAGAGAAGTAAATTAAATTGAGGTCCAGGGTGATTGGCTTTATTGCTTCCATTAGCCACACTAATTCTACAAGTGTGGCGTTAGTGCTGAAGTTAGTGTGGCTAATGTCACACTTGCTACCCAGTTGGTGTTTTTGGGGCTTAAAAGATACCTCTAGTTTGTGCTCCAATTTCATGCCCACTATAGAGTATTATATATCGTTAGAAAGCTCTAAAGGTCAGCTTTCTAACGCAACTAGAATCACCTCAATTGGACCTTTGTAACTCAAGTTATGCTCCTTTGAAGGTGACAGGGTCGCTGGCATAGTCGCTAGCATTACTGGAAAAAGCGAGTTACGATAATGTTAGCGATCAGGGGCTTAATATTGCCAGGTTCTGGAGCTTAAACTTAAAGTTCACCCCATACTATTATATATTGTTGGAAAGCCCTGGATGTCTACTTTCCAACTCCTTTGAAAGCCCATCATTTGGAGCTCTACAGCTCGAGTTACACTTCTTGGAAGGTGAAGAGGTCAGCTGGCCTTACTACAGGTTGATACAATGTTCATCTTTGCACTTTCGGGGCAGGTTTTCTCCCTCAAATTCAGTGTCCACTATGTAGTGCCATATATTCTTGGAAATATCTGGAATCATACTTTCCAATGCCATTGGAATCACCTCATTTGGAGCTTTGTGGCTCAAGTTATTCTTGTTTGAAGAAGGCATGGTCAGGCTGCCAGGTGAGACTTTTGCCCACGTTAATGTCCACGTTAGTGTAACTAACATGGCCATTAATGTGGGTCTTCCTTTGCTTCGCAAACGTTAGTGGCACTCACTTTTTCCACTAATGTTGGCGCTTCCCTTTCCTTCCACGTTAGTTCCCATGTTCATGTAACTAACGTGGAAGCTAACGTGGGTCTTCTTTTGCTTCGCTAGCGTTATTGGCACTCACTTTTGCCAATAACGCTGCTCCTTCTTCAAAGTTAATGCCATTAACTTTCTCACTAACGTTGGGACTTCTCTTTTCTTCCACGTTAGTTCCCACGTTAGTGGAGCTAACGGGGTTGCTAACGTGGGTCTTCTTGCCTATTGCTAACGTTAGTGGCGTTAACGTTCTCACTAACTTTCCAAGCTTTTCTTCCTTCCACTTTAATGGCCACGTTAGTGGCGCTAACGTAGCCACTAACGTGGCTCTTCTCTGCTTCCTTTGGTCTGAAATCAAGCAAACAAAGTGTATCAAAGTAACATACAAGACAAACTTCATTATACTAAGTGTGCTAATAATACCCAAGATCAAAACTTCACTTAGTGTGATCTATTTCATCATATTTACCCTGTATATTAGCTAAAATTCACCTATGCTTGAGATTTTGTTTCCTGCAGAGATTTTTCATGCTTTTGCTCCTTTATCAACAGAAATTGTATGAAAACTGAATTAAAATCTACTGAAAAAGCATAGAAAAACAGGTCATAATGCCCTAGCATCACAACACCAAACTTAAATCTTGCTTGTCCCCAAGAAAGAAGAGAATCATGCAATAAGGTTTGACAATCCAAGGTAAGAAGAGTAGCAGTGTAATGTTCATGGTTAGCTAGCTTTCTATGCATGCAACAATCACAAAAGAAATTTAGATGATTGATGCCTCTATCTAGCTCATTTTATGAAATCTTTTCTATATGTTTCTTCCTTGAACAAGCTTTTCATTCTCTTTTTATCTTATCTTCTTGGTGCTTTGCACCATGATTTGAAAGCTACGACTCTAAATGCTTTGTTTTCAAGTATTACCACTTGATACATAAGCACCACAAGCATTTAATCAGAGGACTCTTTTGGCTCATTTTGTTTTCTTGTCTTCTTGACTCTCTAATCATTGATGCTCAGAGCCTTGAGCCTTGAGAGAGTGCTTTTGCACTTCAGCCTAGCCTTGACTCTAAATATTTTATTTTCAAGCTTTTTGCTTGATACATAAACACCACAAGCACTTAACAATTGAATTGTCATTGGTACTCAGAGCCTTCAGCTTTCTCATTCTCTCCCTTTTTTTTTGCCTTATTTGCAATTGCTTTTTCAAGGTTTTCATGATTTAAAAAATTTTATAAAATGTCCTAGATGAAAACTTCAATTAAATAAATTCAAATGCAATTGAGAAACAATAGTCATGCTAGCTTCCCAATACTTATATGCTCATGCTAACTTCTTCTTAAATGACCTTATTTGTTTATGATCATGAAACTACATTGCTTTGGACTCACAAAAATTCAAGATGGCAATCATAATGTCACAACAACATATTGTAATTCAAAAATCAAACTATGCTTATTCATAAGGAGCAAGCACACATACATACAAAGAAATTTGAAGACAATCATGCAATTGAATGTACTGGAAATAAGTAAGAGAAAAAAGAAACTTTACCACCTCATAGTTCATCATCATTGTTGTTGCCCTTTTTCTCCTACTTTTCTCCCTTCCCACACCAATTTAGACTAATTGCTTGTCTTCAAGCAGCAAATAAAACAGTGGTGGTGGAGTCTATGATGGGTCATGAACGTCTTACATATTAAATGTAAGTGATGTATATAGTTAAGCAAGCAAAAATTAAGGATAACACTGCAGGCCAAAGAAGCACAGACATTATGATTATACAAATAAGTGGTGTTGCTGGATACATTGCATAGAAAAATAAATGGCACACCAAACTTAGTGTGACACTTTCTCTTGGAATTGATGCAAGTATCCAGAAAGATTGAAAACAGAATGTTGCAGGGCAACACCAAACTTAGAATGTGATCATATGCCAATTTTATTTGAGAAGAAGCTAAGTAAAAGAAACTGTTGTATTAATAACAAAATCACCAAGAGCTAGAGGTGTCACGAACAGGGGCTTCTTGGTGAGGCATTAACACAAACAGTTAGATAGCAAAAGAAAATAAAGAAACAAAAGAAAACAAAGACAAAAGAAAAGTGTCTAATCTAGTAAATTAATCAACCGGTAGTTTGTTAATCACAATTAATCCCCGACAACGGCGACATAAACTTGATGCACGGAAACTTGTCTCTCAATAATTTTCCCTCGGCAAGTATACCGAATTATCGTCAAGTAATAACTCACAATAGAGTGAGGTCGAATCCCACAGAGATTAACGGATTAAGCAATCAATGGTTAATTGATTATTCTAGTTAGACGAATCATATTGGAGTGATAAGCAGCAGAAATTGTAAATGGCATAAAAGTAAAGAAAGCAATAAAGTGCAGAAAAGTAAAATGGCAAGAAAAGTAAATGTAAGAACTAAAAAATAAAATGAACATTGGGATCAAGAGATATTGCAATCCTCCAAATCAGGTTCATTCTCACCTCTTCTTCAATCAATGCATTCATTGATCTCCTTGGCAATCTTAAGTGATTGGATCCCAATTCCTTGGCAATCCAATCTCTCTAAGCTTCAACACTTTCCCAATTCCTTGATTTAATTGCTCATGGGAAGAGATGAAGTTTGGTCACTGATTATACCACACACATTCATAGATCAAATTATTGGTAAGATTAAATGTCACAATATCCATCCAACCCCCAATCTAATCCAATGTGAGAGAGCATTTCTAGCATGATTTCCTCATTCCTCTTCCAAGGTTCAAAGGAAATCCAAGTATGAGCAATTTCTCTTTCGAGACAACTACCCAATTGGATGAAGATCGAAAGCTCTCTAATAAAATCAAGAGAAAAGAAAGAAGAAGAATAATAAGAACTACAATTGATCCATTGAATCACAATAGAGCTCTTTAACCCAATGAAAAGAGTTAGTTGATCATTGCTCTGCCAAAATAGAAAAGAAAGAAAGTGCAGAAAAGTAAAGATGAAGATTGAAACAAAAATTGAAACTTTAAAATTCATAAAAAAAAAAGTACAAAGAAAACGAAACTACTTCTAAGGAAGAAAATAAGAGAAAAGGAAGAAGAGTGTAGGAGGGGAGGGGTCCGAAGACCCACTCCCCTTGGAGTGTGCCAATTCACAGAAGTTCGAATTGGTCTTCACTCTCTCTCCTTTCCTTCAATTCTCCGTTCCAGGATGTAATCAATGTTGAAACTAAGGCCTTTTTATAGGCTCTGCTAAATTACAAAATGAAATGAAATTAAAAGCAAATTATAATGAAATGAAAATTAACTATTCTAGATTCTTCTTGTGGCCTTGATTGGTTGACAATTGTGGGCTTGCTTGCTTGAGCTTTGAAGTGGACTTGAGAGAGAAGTAAATCAAATTGAGGTCCAGGATGATTGGCTTTATTGCTTCCGTTAGCCACACTAACGCTACAAGTGTGGCGTTAGTGCTGAAGTTAGTGTGGCTAATGTCACACTTGCTACCCAGTTGGTATTTTTGGGGCTTAAAGGATGCCTCTGGTTTGTGCTCCAATTTCATGCCCACTATAGAGTATTATATATCGTTGGAAAGCTCTAAAGGTCAGCTTTCTAATGCAACTAAAATCAATTCAATTGGACTTCTGTAACTCAAGTTATGCTTCTTTGAAGGTGACAGGGTCGCTGGCATAGTCGCTAGCATTACTGGAAAAAGCGAGTCACAATAACGTTAGCGATCAGGGGCTTAATATTGCCAGGTTCTGGAGCTCAAACTTAGAGTTCACCCCATACTATTATATATTATTGGAAAGCCCTGGATGTCTACTTCCCAACTCCTTTGAAAGCGCATCATTTGGAGCTTTACAGCTCGAGTTACACTTCTTGGAAGGTGAAGAGGTCAGCTGGCCTTACTACAGGTTGATACCATGTTCATCTTTGCACTTTTGGGGCAGATTTTCTCCCTCAAATTCAGTGTCCACCATGTAGTGCCATATATTCTTGGAAATATCTGGAATCCTACTTTCCAATACCATTGGAATCACCTCATTTGGAGCTTTGTGGCTCAAGTTATTCTTGTTTGAAGAAGGCATGGTCAGGCTGCTAGGTGAGACTTTTGCCCACGTTAATGTCCACGTTAGTGTAACTAAAGTGGCCATTAACGTGGGTCTTCCTTTGCTTCACAAATGTTAGTGGCACTCACTTTTTCCACTAACGTTGGCACTTCCCTTTCCTTCCACGTTAGTTCCCACGTTAATGTAACTAACGTGGAAACTAACGTGGAAACTAACGTGGGTCTTCTTTTGCTTCGCTAGCGTTATTGGCACTCACTTTTGCCAATAACGCTGCTCCTTCTTCAAAGTTAATGGCATTAACTTTCTCACTAACATTGGGGCTTCTCTTTTCTTCCACGTTAGTTCCCACGTTAGTGGAGCTAACGGGGTTGCTAACATGGGTCTTCTTGCCTTTTGCTAACGTTAGTGGCGTTAACGTTCTCACTAACTTTCCAAGCTTTCCTTCCTTCCACTTTAATAGCCACGTTAGTGGCGCTAACGTAGCCACTAACATGGCTCTTCTCTGCTTCCTTTGGTCTGAAATCAAGCAAATAAAGTGTATCAAAGTAACATACAAGACAAACTTCATTAAACTAAGTGTGCTAATAATACCCAAGATCAAAACTTCACTTAGTGTGATCTATTTCATTATATTTATCCTGTATATTAGCTAAAATTCGCCTATGCTTGAGATTTTGTTTCAACAGAAATTGTATGAAAACTGAATTAAAATCTACTGAAAAAGCATAGAAAAACAGGCCATAATGCCTTGGCATCAACTACTTTAACAATGAATGATTTATTCTATGGCAAAGTTTTAAGTGATTAACACCATTAGTCAAGGTTAATTAATCTCCTTTAATACACATCAAACGCCGTTCTCAATGGTCATTTAACATGAACGAGGATGAAGCTCACACAATTCACTCTCCCTTGATCCTACTTAAAGTGCCACAGACAATGTCAGATCTTTTGAATTGGAGAATAAAGCTCAATACTCTAGCCTTAGCGCTACAAAAACCTCAATTACCCACAACTAACGAGATTATATGTCGCATATCCCAATTAGCCCAGATAACTTGTTCGTTTAGGAGATGTATTCTTAAGCTATAGCTCAATACTATCCGGGTCAGGACTCACAAGAACTCATGCAGAATAAGGGTTCATACTTTTGTTCCACCCGACATTCGTTTAGATAAAGAACGACAAAACACCATAGAATGGAATAAAACATATATTACAATAGAGAAGTAACTGACAAACTACTATTTTATGGTTTATTTTGGATTGAATTGAGTGGATTTTGTCAACTATGTTCACAGGTATTCATATAAATTGTATATTTTTGTAAATCCTTCCTAATTTGTACTTAAGAATGAAAACATGCTTCATAGGCCTTAAAATTGCTAATATTTAATCCTCTCTTATTACCATTCCATCCCGTGATGTGTTTGTTAAGTGATTCTAGGATTTATAGGGCAGGAATGACTTAGATTTTGGAAAGGAAGCATGCAAAAATGGAAGGAACACAAAGAATTAAAGATTTGAGAAGTTGGTATCGACGCATACACGTGGGTGACGCGTGCGTGTGACCAGAAGAATCCTCTACCGACGCGTACACGTGACTGATACGTATGCGTGACTAGGTGCAGAAGTCCAATGATGCGTACGCGTGGCTGACGCATACGCATGACAAGTGTCATGTGCCTCACTTAAGGGAACACGCTGGGGGCAATTTCAGAGATCATTTCTGGCCCAGTTTTGAGCCCAGTCTGCAGATTAAAGGCTGGGAGTGAAGGAGGATGAGAGACAACACAACACATTCCATTAGCTTAGTTTTAGATAGATGTAGAATTCTAGAGAGAGATGCTCTCTGCTCTCTTTAGGTTTTAGGGTTCTTAGTTTAATTTCTTCTTAGATCTAGTTTTTAATCTTGCTTCAATTTAGTTTGTCTTTACTTTTATTTGTTCTAGCACCTTAGTTTATCCAACTTCTCATGTTAATTTCTTTATTTTGCCAATTTTATTTCATAAACTCTCTAGTCAATTTCAATTTCCTTTTAATGCAATTTTATGTTTTCATGTCTTTTTATGTTTACCTTAGTTGCTATTGTTGATTTCTTGCTTGTGTTAGTTATGGATTTTACAAATTCTTGCATTTTATGATGTTTGCATTTATTACATTCTAGGTGTTTGATGAAATGTTTCTTTTAGCTATGGATTAGATTTTTCTATTCTTGGCTTGGGTTGATAACTTGGGTGACCTTGAGTTACTAATGTCCAAGTGATTGATAATTTGTTTCCATTGGCACTAGCCTTCACTAGTTCAATTGGTGAGATGGCTAGGACTTATGGATTAGGATTAATGAAGCTCATTTGACTTTTCTCCAATTGTTAGAGGATGACTAAATGCGATTGATCCTTGCAATTATCATGTTGTGGTTAGTGACAAGGATAATGATCCTTAACCAACAACCCTTGCCAAGACCCTTTTTACCATTTGAGTTTTCTTTTCTTTGTTAGTTAATTGCCATTTACTTTCTTGTTATTTACATTTTGTCAATTGCCACCTCAACCCCCGATTTCTCTCATAGCTAATAATTGAGCACTCAATTACAATTCCTACGGAGAATGACCCGGGATTAACACTCTCGGTTATTTTGATTTGTATTGTGACAAAATTTTTAAACTTTGATTGGTGGATAAATTGTTGGTTTGGACTATGCTTGCAACGAAATTCCTTTGAGAAATTCTAGACCGACATTTATCCTCCATCAAGTTTTTGGCGCCGTTGCCGAGGATATCTTACATTGTCAAAAGGAGTAGAGCTTACATTGTCAAGGCCATTGGATATCTTCCTTGCTATGTCACCATCCAAATTAGAAATTATGTGGGTAATCATCTCATCCTTTAATTTCCTTGGCCCATATCAATATGCTTTGTTAGAAATGGATGGTCAACTTAGAGCTATTTGTGGGTTAGAAAGTAGAAAATAATTGGATGTTGGTTGGCAACAAGAATCAAGGTGCATAGTGGATGGAAGTTCAAACTTTGGGATTCATAGGTGGAGTGAAGCTGAAGTCATTGGAATTAGGATGAGGATTAGGAGTTCTAAGGAGAATTCAAGAAGTTTGTCGGCCAATTGGAAGCATGACCATCAAGAAGAAAGGGTGTTCATAAATAAAGTATGGGATCTCGGAATACACATCAACGATCATCAATCTTGGGGTCTTACTACTTGCTTGAGGTTTCTTGGAAGAGTGGTATGCATAATTTGGGATCTTGGAGGCTATTGGAAATGCAAACATTGGTGGGGATTCAAGGAAGAATTCAAGTATAAGCCACCATAGCAAGGAGCTCACCAAATGTCCAACTTAAGGACTTTAAATAAAAGTGCTAGGTGGGAGACACCCCACTATGGTAACCTCTTTCCGTTCTCTTGTAGATATAAACAATGAATAAATTGAGTTGCCATTATTAGGCACTTTCTTGATTTTATATCACTCTTGCATATATTGCTTTGGTTGCTAGTTTGTTTGGTTAGACTTATGCCTTAAATTGTAAGTTAGTAGTTTTGAATTGCATCTTGTTCAACATTGCATTATTGGTTTAAATTACTTAGTTGCATGTTTGCATAATTTTTATAAGTTAGGAATTTTGTTAATTTTGAATTTTGGTTGGCCTTAAGAATGTATGTAATGGGTGGGAGTGCCCTGTTTCTATTTTATGTTTCTTTAAAATAAAAAAAAGGTTGTCACGCGTGACACATGCGTACGCATCGATGCCTCAATAATGATGATGTGGAAACCATGCTGAAACGGTGCGAACGCATGGCCAGGACAGAAAGTTGTGCCAGGATTGTGCTGGTGGGTGCGAGGCGCACAACCCTTCCCACGCGTACGCGTTGCCTATATTTACTTGCTTCTCACGTGAACGCGTGACTGACGCGTACGTGTCAAAAGCTTTTCCTCCCTCCCACGAGTTCACGTGACTGACGCGTACGCATCACTTTCTGAATTCAAATAAAGGACGCGCTGCCCTGTTTCCTTCTCCCTACTTCTTCCTTCTTTATTTCTTCCCAACTTCTTTCTTTCTTTCTTTCTTTCTTTCTTCTTCTTCTTCAATTTCTGTTTTCCACCATTACTCACTTACATGTCTCCATTTCTTCACCTTTCTCTTTTTAAAATTTTACTTCTCCACTTCTCTCTCTTTCTACTTTTCTTTTGCTTGTTACATGTGATTACCTTTTTGTTATTAATTGTATTTAGTTCTATTATTTGTAGTTAGTTCTTTTTCCTTATTTTCTAAATTTGTTGTTTCAACATTGGTGTTGAATTTTCCTACTTAACTGTTGAAAATTTCTTGGATAGTTTTGGTGCTTCTTGACTTGTTTGATATTGATTGGGTGATGAAATTTTTAGGTCAGTGGTTAATCTTTGTGATTCTTGCATCCTTTGTGCATTGATATGAACTCACATGTCTTTCATGACTCACTCTTTCCTATTTGAACTTGATGCTCCAAGTGCTCTTCATGCCATTTACTTGTGCTTTAATTTTACTCTTGCATCAAGTGCCAATCGATATGCCCTTTGCTTATATTGCTGTTTCACTTACATGTTATAGCTACCATGTAATTGAGAACCCCATTCTTATTCAGCATTAGCCCCCACTTATATTCTATTTGCCTTGATGTCTTTGTTTTTAGGCTTATTCTTCCGTCTTTTCTCCCTTTTCAGGCTGGCCACTGAGAAGGAAAAGGAACCCACGCTAACCCACCTTGCTCATCTTTGGATACACCGAGGACGGTGCAATCTTTAAATATGGGAAGGTCGAGGACTAACTTCCGTGGGTAACTACTCCTTTCACCAACAGCAAACCTTAATCTTCTTTGTTAGTTAGTTGTTGCATTACTTAATAAATTGCATGATAGTTAGAGTTTGTACATATTCTACCCATTTTTATGTTAGGATTACTTGGTTAGAGTGATGATTTCTTTTCCAAGAAATTATTTTAAGGCATTTTGATAAACCCCAATTTTGTGGTTTATCTTGTGTTGATTTTAGGAGATTTTATCATCTTTTCTCACATTTATTCAATGAAATAGCATGATTTTGTGAATTGCTCCTAATTTGTACTTAAGAGTAAAAACATGCTTTTTGGGCCTTTAAATTGCTAATTTTAATTCACTTTAATTCCATTCGATGCCTTGATATATTTGTTAAGTGATTTCAGGTTCATAAGGCAAAGATTGGGTTGAAGGAATGAAGAAGAAGCATGCAAAAATGGAGAATTAATGAAGAAATGAGGATTTGCTGAAATGAAGGCCACGCGCACGCGTCACCCATGCGTACGCGTGAGATTGAAATTTGCAAGCGACGCGTACGCGTCACCCCACGCGCACGTGTGACCAGGAAAATTGCCAATGACACGTATGCCTGACCCATGCGTACACGTGACAAGAGGCACATGACCAACTTAAGGGCAATATGTTGGGGGCAATTTCTGAGCTCAAGGAGGCCTAAATCCAACTCATTTCTGATGCTTTTGAACCCAAGGATGGAAAGGGATTGAAGGGGGAGACTCATAGTGTAGTTTTCATCATGTTGTAGGTTAGAATTCTAGAGAGAGAAGCTCTCCCTTCTCTCTAGAATTTATGGTAGTTTAGGTTTTATTCTCTTAGATCTAACTTTCAATTCTTGTTTTGATTTAGTTTTTCCTTTTAATTTCTTGTTGTTATATCTTTAATCTTCTAGTTTTACTTGTTCATTTCCTTTATTTTGTTGCTCTTATGTTTTTGAACCTTGTGGATCTAATTTTCTTTTAATGTAATTTTATGTTTCCATGTTTCTTTTATGTTGATCTTAATTGTTATTGTTGATTTCTTGCTTATGTTAGTTATGGGTTTCATTAATTCTTTCATTTTGTGATGTTTACTTTTATTGCACTTTAGGTGTTTGATAAAATATTTCCTCTAGTTTTTGGGTAGTTTTCTTTACTCTTGGCCTAGGCTAAGGGAATTGAGTGACCTTGAGTCATTGGGTCTCATTGAATTGGTGATTTGATAACCATTAACACTAGCCTACTACTAAGTCAATTGGTAGCTAGGTTAGGACTTATGAATTGATGTTGATCAAACCTATTTGACATACTTAATGCATTGAGGTAGACATTATACTTACTTCAAGCATAGGAGTAGACTAAATGGGTTAGTCCCTCATAATTATCAATGTATGGTTTGTAGATAAGGATGGTGATTCTAATTCCCATGCCTAGCCAAGAGTTCTTTCCCTTTCTTTTATTAATTATTGTTATTTACATTTCTTGTTCCTTATTACAAAAATCCCAAAATATTCCTTCATAGCCAATAATAAAGCACTTCATTGTAATTCCTAGGGAGAATAACCCGGGATTAATACTCTCGGTTATTTTATTGGGGTTGAACTAGTGACAACCAAATTAAATTTGATTTGAGCATCACTTGTCGGTTGAGAACTATACTTGCAACGAAGTTATTTCCTCTAACCGAGAAGAAATTCTTAGCCGATGGTTTTGTTTCTTTCACATTTCACTAATTTGAATTAAAATTTTTTGTTAAACTTGCTTGAAGAAATTAATTTTGGAACATGGTTTTAGAGCTAGAACACACAAACCCAGTGAGATTTTGAGCCTATCTGATTGGTTGCATCTTATCAACCAATATATTTTTTTGGTGTGTGTTGTTCTCTCTAAGATTGTGATTTCTATCTTGCTTGATTCTATATTTCCATTGTTTAATGTATGAATACATTTACGTGATTGAGGCCTTTGTTTTCACTAAAGCTCACATACCCAAATAGCCTTACCCTTGTTATCAATCCTTTGCAAACCAATGTTGAGCCTATTTGACCCTATTTGTTCTTTATTTTAGCACATCACTAACTCTAAGTGGAAAACAATGAATGTCCTTAATTTGAATCATTGGTTATCTTAGACTAGTGAGAGTGTGCATGATTTTAGTGTGGGAAAATTGGGTTTAGGAATGTTTGGTTTGGGAATTGGGTATGTTATACTTTTTATGAAAATGTGAAAAATAGTTTGGGCGCATGTTCATGCATTCAATACTTTAATTATATGCATTAATCTTTCGTGTATATATATATATATATATATATATATATATATATATATCATCCACAATATGTATACATAAAAAAAAGAGAAAAGAGGAGAAAGACAAAAAGAAAAAAAATAAAAAGAGAAAAAAAGAAAACAATAAAAAGGGGACAAAATGCCCCAAAGTAAGTAATGATAGCAATGCATATGAATTGTGTTCAAATTTGGGATGCATGAATATGTAGAAAAGATAGACAATGGGAAGTTAGGTTTTGCATCTTGATTACATGGAGTGCCTTAGGTTAGGTGGGAAGTTTAGGTTAATCAAGGATTCAGATTTTAGTCTACTTGACTAAATACATTCCTTCCTTGACCCTAACCCCATTACAACCCTTGAAAAGACCTCTTGATATTTGTATCCATGCATGGATCATATATTGATTGGTAGAAGAAGAGAAATCCTTAGAAAACAAGATTAGTAGAGAATTAAGAAAATCGACCCTCAAAGACTAGAGAGATTAGAGTGCAAACACTTCCGGTGAGGGTTCAATGCTCAATCCCTTGTTCCCAACTTTCATGAACTTTCTTCTTGCAAGTCTATTTGTACTTCATTTTGAGATTTGAATTAGTGAAATTCATGAATCATCATGCTATCTTAGCCCTACTTGTTCATATATGTTCTTGGAAATTGATTTACTTTTAACCAAGTAGGTAGAAGCATTTAGCATGTACTTGCATTCATATAGATAGGTTGCATTTAATAAATCCTACCATTCCTCTTTATTCCTTTATGGCTTTTCATGAGCTTAGCATGAGGATATGCAATTGTTTATGTGTGGGAAGATTGATAAATCACTATTTTATGGTTTATTTTAGATTGAATTGAGTAGATTTTGTCAACTATTTCTATCCTTATTCATATAAATTGCATGGTTTTGTAAATCCTTCCTAATTTGTACTTAAGAATGAAAACATGCTTCATAGGCCTTAAATTACTAATTTTTAATCATCTCTTATTACCATTCGATGCCGTGATATGTTTGTTAAGCGATTCCATGGTTTATAGGGCAGGAATGGCTTAGAGGATGGAAAGGAAGCATGCAAAAGTGGAAGGAATACAAAGAATTAAAGATTTGAGAAGCTGGTAACGACGCGTACGCGTGACTGATGTGTACACGTGACAAGGTGTAGAAGTCGAATGACGCGTACGCGTGGCTGACGCTTACGCGTGACAAGTGTCACGTGGCTCACGTAAGGGAACATGCTGGTGGGCGATTTCAGAGCTCATTTCTAGCCGAGTTTCGAGCCCAGTCTGCAGATTAGAGGCTGGGAATGAGAAGGATGAGAGACAACACAACACATTCCATTAGCTTAGTTTTAGATAGATGTAGAATTCTAGAGTGAGAGGCTCTCTCCTTTCTCTAGGTTTTAGGGTTCTTAGTTTAATTTCTTCTTAGATCTAGTTTTTAATCTTGCTTCAATTTAGTTTATCTTTACTTTTATTTGTTCTAACACCTTAGTTTATCCAACTTCTCATGTTAATTTCTTTATTTTGCCAATTTTATTTCATAAATACTCTAGTCAATTTCAATTTCCTTTTAATGCAATTTTATGTTTTCATGTCTTTTTATGTTTACCTTAGTTGCTATTATTGATTTTTTGCTTGTGTTAGTTACAGCTTTTACTAATTCTTGCATTTTATGATCTTTGACTTTATTGCATTTTAGGTGTTTGATGAAATGTTTCTTCTTTTAGCTATGGAGTAGATTTTTCCATTCTTGGCTTGGGTTGGTGACTTGGGTAACCTTGATGAGTTACTAATGTCTAAGTGTTTGATAATTTGTTTCCATTGACACTAGTGTTCACTAATTCAATTGATGAGATGGTTAGGACTTATGGATTAGGATTAATAAATCTCGTTTGACTTTCTCCAATTGTTAGAGGATGACTAAATGGGATTGATCCTTGTAATTATCATGTTGTGGTTAGTGACAGGGATAGTGATCCTTAACCATCAACCCTTGCCAAGACCCTTTTCACCATTTGAGTTTTATTTTCTTTATTAGTTAATTGCCATTTACCTTCTTGTTATTTACATTTTTGTCAATTTTCACCTCAACCCCCGATTTTCCTCATAGCCAATAATTGAGCACTCAATTGTAATTCATAGGGAGAACGACCCGGGATTAATACTCCCGGTTATTTTGATTTGTATTGTGACAACCTTTTTAACTTTGATTGGTGGATAAATTGTTGGTTTGGACTATGCTTGCAATGAAATTCCTTTGAGAAAATCTAGACCGACGTTTATCCTCCATCAGTAATCATATTAATCTATAGGACAAGCAGAGCTCCTAACCTTAACCTAGGATGTTTAGTTGCTCATAATTTACAAAGAAAACAAAGAAGATCTATCTGTCAATTCATAAATTGATGCTTAATCCTAAGTGATCTCCTCTTTAGTAGTTAATACTAACCCTTAGAAATGTTAATTTTAAATTAAAAAGTACAAAGATAAGACTGCATAGGCTAAGGAGTGCTAAAATCCACTTTGGGCCCACTTTGGTTGAGTGCTTCGTCCAAGCCTGGCATTCAACTTGGAGAATGGGCGTTGAACCCCCATAAGGGGGTAAACTCACTGCTCTCTGCTCCCTAGCTAGCGTTGAAAGCCAGTTTTGGCCGTTCAACGCTGGAGGCTGGTCCTTCTTGGGTGTTGAACTCCAGATGAGGACGCTCAATGCCAGTTCTGGGCATGATTCTGAAAATGAAGTATAGACTATTATATATTGTTACAAAGCTCTGAAAGTTAGCTTTTCAATGCCGTTAAAACCGTGTCAATTGAACCTCTATAGTTCAAGATATTCTCGTTAGAATGTACGGAGGTCATTATTCGACAGCATTTGCTATCTTTTCTTCATCTCTGAACAAGACCTTGCCAATTTTGGCAATTTCGCCCAAAAATTCCTAAAATCATAGGAAAAACATAAGAACTCAAAGTAGCATCCAAATATGAATTTTTACACTAAAACTTAATAGAATATAACTAAAAATACTAAGAAAATTCAATGAAAAAGTGTATAAGATATCCACTCATCACAACACCAAATTTAAACTGTTACTTGTCCTCAAGCAACGAAAAACAAGATAGGATTAAATGGAAGAGAAAAATACATAAGGTTTTAGAATTGTCAATGAAGCTCGGTTCCAATTACTGAATGGGGCTATTAGCTCCTTACTTCGGAATAGTTTTGGCATCTCACTTTTCTTTGAAGCTCAGAACTTTGGCATCCTTTGGAACTAGAATCCGGATGATATTATTGATTCTCTTCTTTTAGTTTTTCTTGATTCTTGAACACAGATTCTTTTTGGTACTCTGCACCTTTGAGCCTAGCCATGACTCTAAGCATTTTGTTTTCAAGTATTACCACCGGATACATAAATGCCACAAGCACTTAACTGGGGGAACCCTTTGGATTCGAATTTAGCTTTGCTTAAATTCCCAGATAGTGGTGCTCAGAGTTCTTAAGCATACTCTTTAGCTTTGGATCATGACTTTAAATGCTCAGTCTCAAGCTTTTCACTTGACACCTTCACACTGCAAGCATATAGTTAGGGATAGCAACTCATTTGAGCTTTTTAGGCCAATTTTGACCCTCCTAACCATTGATGCTCAAAGCCTTGGATCCTTGCTCTTTCAAATTTTCTTTTTATTTTTATTTTTCTCTCTTTTTTCTTCTTGGTGTTTCTTTTACTTCAAGAATCAATCTTTTTGATTTTTCAAAGAATCAATAATACTTCTCTAAATTCACTATTCTTCAAGAGTCAATATACTCAACTTTAATATCAAATATGCATAGTTAATTCATATATTCAGAAAATAAAGGTAGGGCCACCACATCAATATAATCAGAATAACTTAAGATATAACTTGAGACCTTGTGCATTTTACTCCATCTTTTATTCAAAAATTTTCTTTTAAGCTTGTTGAGGGATACATACATTATCTTATAACAAAACAAAGAAAAGAAAATAATACTAGAAAGAACGAAATACTGAATGTGATCATGCACTAGAATGGAAAATAGACAATAAGATAAAGTACAATAAAAATAGAAATAAAATAAGCAAAGGGAGAATGGAACTAGACCACCTCAGTAATGGCGGCTGCTGCTCTCTCCGGGGAATCTTCTGGAGCATTTAAGCTCCTCAATATCACGCCCTTGTCTCAGTTGCTCCTCCTTCATGATCCTCTGTTCCTCCTTTATCTGATAGAGGATGACAGAATGATCTTAATGCTCTATCCTCAGCTGATCCACAGATGAAGTCAGCTCCCCTAGAGATGTGTTCAATTGGTCCTAAAAGTCTCGGGGAGGGAAGTACGTTCCCTGAGGCATCTTCGGGATCTCAGGTGGAGGCGGCTGAATAGGCTCGTACTGTGGTCCGTGTGCAGGCTTCCTGACATGCTCCATCCTCCTTTTTGGGATGGTTTGTCCATCTCAATGAGGGTGATGAGTTTGGAAAACTCCAAATTAATTTGATGATGATCAAACATTATTAAAAACAATTAATTACAAAATTATTAATTTGAATTTCAATTCATATTTGCTAATTAATAATTTTTTTACTTGCAGATTTTATAATTGGGCATAAAGAAAAAGAAAAACCCAAAATGGTTAGCAAATAAAATTCATCCTTAGTACAAAAAAATCTTAATTATAATGGTTAAAGCAATATTTTGTTTATTGGGCCAGAATTTTGGTAAGCAAGCCCAAAAATAAAATCTTGGTACAAGTGATGCCAGGGCATTTTGGCCAGTTTCACTAACCTTTTCTTTACTGTTTTTAGGGTAGTTTCATGCATTTCCTTAGGAAATAAGCTAGTTTTGGGTAGATATTCACTTACATCTTGATTCAAGCATACATTGTGCACTTTACATGATTTCATGAGGATTTTGCATGAATTTAAAGACAAATTGGATGTTGTATTTCCCATGACTTGGACTATAACTTTGATGCACTTTATTGCTTGATTTCAGGACAAAGGAAGCAAAGAAGAACCACATTAGTGGCTACGTTAGTTACACTAACGTTAACACTAACGTGGAATGGGAGTAACTTGCAAAGTTAATGAGAAAAGTGATTGCCAATAACGCTCTCGAAGCCATCATTGCCCACGTTAAGAGTCACGTTAACTAAGTTAACGTGAACTCTAACGTGGAAGAAAGGAAATGGAGCCAACGTTAGTGACACTTAACATTATCACTAACGTTGGACTAAACTCATGAGTGGCCACGTTAGTCACCACGTTAACTTAGTTAATGTGGCCTCTAACGTTAAGAAGAAAGGGGGGAAGCCAACGTTAGTGATATTCAACATTATCACTAACGTTGGCCAAGTCACACTAGGCCACGTTAACTCCCACGTTAACCTAGTTAACGTGGAAGCTAACGTGAGGAAAGGAGGTGACGCCAACGTTAGCGACACCCAACATTGTCACTAACGCTGGAAGGAGCCCACACATGCCACCATGAGCCACGTTAACTTAGTTAACGTGGAAGCTAACGTGGATAAGGGAATGTTGAGCCAACGTTAGTGACACTCAACTTTGTCACTAACGTTGGAGATGGCTAAGCATGGCCACGTTAGAAGCCACGTTAACCTAGTTAATGTGGACTCTAACGTGGGAGCTAAGGGTCACATTGGAACGTTAGTGACAATGTTAAGTGTCACTAACGTTCTCGAAGGTTGGCAAGCCTACGTTAAAAGAGCCACGTTAACTAAGTTAACGTGGACTCTAACATAGGGAAGGGAGAGGCTTCTCAACGTTATTGGGAAAGTTGAGTCCCAATAACGTGCACGAAGGACAAAGAGGCAACGTTAGTGGCAACGTTTGTGCCACTAACGTTGAGGTTAACGTGGCTCTTACTTGGGTAAGGAACGTTAGTGAAAAAGTTGAATGTCACTAACGTTCTCGAACCCATATTTTCCCTGAACGTTAACACCACTAACGTCCGGAGCTAAAGTCTCTGCCCACTTCACACTTTCTCTCTGCAAGTAAAGCCAAGCCCAATGAAGAAGATAACTGCTTCAAACTCAAGATACAAAGGCCCAGACCCAAAACTTGAAGAACCAACTAGAAGAGCAGAAGAGTAATATATATAGGAGTAGCTTTGAATTAAATAGAGAGTTGGAAAATATAGGGAGCCTCTTGGCATAGAACTACTCTCTGTATTTTACTTTCTCTGCACTTCTAGTTTCATCATGTATTCTCCATCTTTGTTTTCATTTTCCAAAGCTATGAACAACTAAACCCCTTTCATTGGGTTAGGGAGCTCTGTTGTAATTTGATGGATCAATACTAGTTTTCATTATTCTTCTTCTATTTTTTCTCTTGATTTTACTTGAAAGCTTTCGATCTTTATCCAATTGGGTAGTTATCTTGGAAAAGAAGCTATTCATACTTGGATCTCTTCTGAACCTTGAAAGAGGAATGAAGAGATCAAGCTAGAAATGCTTTCTCATGCTGGACCAAATTGGGTTTGGATGGATATGTGACTATAATCCTCTCAACACTTGATTTGGGAAATACATGTGGTATAATCAGTGACCATACTTCATCTCTTCTCATGAGCAATTGACCAAGGAATTGGCTATTGATCAAGATTTGAGATATTGAATGACAAGAAATTGTAATTCAATCACTTAAGATTGCCAAGGAGATCAATGAGTGCATTGATTGAGGAAGAGATGAAAATAAAATTGATCCGGAGAATGCAACATCTCCTAAGCCCAATGAGCTCCCCATTTCTGATCTTACCCATTCTCTTTAATTTTTATTATTTACTCTTATGAGCAATTCCCCCATTCCCATTTACAATTCTGCAATTTACTTCAGTAATTTACTTTCAGTTCTTTAATTCTAACATTTACTTTTTCTGTCATTTACCTTCCCGCCATTTTATTTTCTGCAATTCTAAACTCAAATCCTGGAATCGCTCAATTAGAACATTCATCTAATTAAAGTTGCTTGATCAATCAATCCTTGTGGGATTTGACCTCACTCTATTGTGAGTTTTTACTTGACGACAAATTCGGTACACTTGCCGAAGGAAATTTGTTAAGAGACAAGTTTTCCGTGCATCAAGTTTATGGCGCCGTTGCCGGGGATTGATTGTGCATTAACAATGATTAGATTGGAGGATAACTAGATTGATTATTTTATTTTTGTTGATTTAATTTTCTGTTTGAGTCATTTACTTCCTGTTTTAGTTAATTTCTTCCCTTCCCCTTACTTTTTCTTTGTTATTTACCATTCATCTCACTAACCCACTAACTGTTTGATATATTGCGTCACTCACACTAACAGTAATTCTGACAGATATACTTTCTGCACCTATTCTCTTTGCTTGTACTTGTTGGTTGTATGACAGGGAGAAGAAGCGGGGCTTCAACTTCCTTTGATTCCGAACCTGAGAGAACCTTCCTTAGACTAAGGAGGGAGGCAAGAGAAAAATGTGTAGTTGGTGCTTAAGAAGAGAAGGAACATTTTGAGGAATACTTTGAACCAAACATGGAAGAAAACATGGAAAACCATCACGAAGAAGAGGCTCACAACCATGGCGGAAGAGGTTGAGCAAATCATGCTGGGGAGGATAGAAGAGTTTTAGGCTCTTACATCAATCCAAACCCAGGAAACTGTGGAAGTAGCATTCAAAAGCCAACCATCCATGCCAACAATTTTGAACTAAAACCACAGCTCATCACCCTTGTTCAGAACAATTGTTCGTTCAGAGGAAGTGTCCAAGAGGACCCCAATCAACATCTAACCACCTTCCTGAGAATATGTGACACAGTGAAGTCTAATGGTGTTCATCCTGACGCCTATAGACTGCTCTTATTTCCATTTTCACTGAAGGATAAGGCAGCCAAGTGGCTAGAGTCTTTCCCAAGGGAAAGCTTGAAAACTTGGGAAGATATGGTGAACAAATTCTTAGCAAGATTTTACCCTCCTCAACGAATCAATAGGCTGAGAGCTGAGGTCCAAACTTTCAGGCAACAAGATGGTGTGACTCTATATGAAGCATGGGAGAGGTTTAAAGACCTAACAAGGAGGTGCCCACTAGATATGTTCAATGAATGGGTGTAGCTGCACATTTTCAATGAAGGGCTCTCTTATGAGTCAAAGAAGGCCGTAGACCATTCATCCGGAGGATCTTTGAACAAGAAGAAGACCATTGAGGAGGCCATAGATGTCATTGAAACAGTAGCAGAGAACGACTACTTCTATGCTTCCGAAAGAGGGAACACAAGAGGAGTAATGGAGTTAAACAATGTAGATGCTCTGCTGGCCCAAAACAAGCTCATTACCCAGCAGCTGGCTGACCTCACCAAGAAGATGGAGAGGAACCAAGTAGCAGCAATCTCCACTTTATCAACACCCCAAGAAGGAGTGAATGAAGAAGCAGAGGGTAGTCAGGAGCAAGCCAACTACATTGGGAATTCACCTAGGCAAAACCATGATCCTTACTCCAAGACCTACAACCCTGGATGGAGAAATCACCCAAACTTTGGGTGGAGAAATCAACAAGACCAAAGCCTTGATCAAAGGTGCCCAAATCCAAACAATGCAGCCCACCAATAATTCACATCTAGACCATATCAACACCCCCATAATAACACCTCTCCACATTCATATCAAGGCCAGAATAACCCTCCTCAGCCTGACTTATCATCATTTGATGAAAGAATCTCAAGGATTGAGAATCTACTTGAAGGCATAAGCAAGGAGATTCAAGACAACAAGGTGTTCAAGGAGGAAGTGCGAGCCAGTTTCAAAAACCAGGGAGACACAATCAAGAGGTTGGAATCTCAAGTGGGGTATCTCTCTGAACAAATTCCCAAACCCACAGATGGATTCCCAAGTGACACAGAGAAAAATCCGAGAGGTGAAACAAAGAAAGTAAGATGGGAAGATTGCAAGATGGTCACTATAAGTGATAAGGAGACTGAGGACAAGCCAAGCAAGCTGTCAGAACAACCTGAAGATACCTCAGTAGAGGAGGAGGAAAAAGATTACCAAGAACCAGAAATCTCAAATCAGGAGTTGCTGAGACTCTATGCACCTTTTCCCCAACTGCTCAATGGTGCTGTGGAGAAGAGAATATACTCAACATTTCTTGACTTGTTTGCATCTTTGCATGTGAACATACCGTTCATCAAGACTATCCAACAAATTCCTGCATACATCAAGTATATGAAGGAGCTGCTTCCCAGGAAAGGCTCACTCAAGGGAGGCCAAACTATAGTGATGAACAAGGAGTGCAGTGCCCTCATTCAACCGCAGTTGCCTACAAAAAGAAAAGATCCAGGGAGTTTTCATGTCCCCTGTGCCATAAGGGAAACAATGTTTGATAGAGCACTCTGCGCTTTGGGAGCAAGCATCAACTTAATGCCCTTATCCCTGGTGAAGAGGCTGCAGATCAATGAGATATTGCCCACAGATGTAGTCATCAGGCTGGCTGACAAAACTCAAAAACAAGCAAGAGGGGTGGTGGAAAACGTGTTGTTAAAGGTGGGGAAATACTTTCTTCCCACAGACTTTGTCATCTTGGACATGGAAGAGAGTCACACTCACCCAATTATATTGGGAAGACCATTCCTAGCTACAGCCAGAGCACTCATAGATGTGGAGCGAGGGGAGCTAATATTGAGGATCCATGATGAACGACTCAGCTTTAATGTCTTCAAACTCTCACAAGAAGCAAACCAAAAAAACAAAGAACCAAGCAAGGATCATAATGAGATGCTGACAGAGGAAATAAGCACTGAAGCACAACCAACACATTTGAGAACCCCACTGAATGATGAACAAGGCAAACAGCAATTGTCACAGCTCAAGGAGAAGCTGGAGGAACCTAAACCACCAGAGGCATGTGAAGACAACAACAAAATTCCCTTAGAAGAAGAAGTCGCCAAGAGCAAGGTAGCATCAAAAGGGACAAAGAAGAAGGTACCAATGGGGTGGAGGAACAAGAAGATCCCTACGGAAGACTTCTCTCCAGGAGATAAAGTGATCTTAGCTTACTTTCCAGATATCCCCCTTAATCTCCCCACTGTACCATCTCAGTTACCTAAGGTCTTCACTATCAACAGAGTTCTCTCCTTGGAATATGTAGAGATCATTGATACAACCAATGGATATAAGTCCAAGGCAAGAGAGGAGGACTTGAAGCATTATCAACCTCCCTGATGAAGGAGAAACGTCAAGCTAGTGACGCTAAAGAAGCGCTTCATGGGAGGCAACCCATGTTTTATTAGCTTTTACTAGTGAATAAATCAATATTCAGGAATTCCAACCCAAACTTTGTGAAGTCCTTATATTGCAGTATATAGTAAAGAACAAGTTTGGTGTTCAAAGCGTGCCAAGAAAGCATGAATGCAACTGAGAGCATGCTAGTCTTAGAGCTTTGAACAGAACTTTTCATCACAGTGCTCCAAACTAAGTTTGGTGTCACCCCATGGTGCCACCAATGTGCATATAAGGATACACAGTTAGTTAGTTAGTTGGAGTTCATGAATAAACAAAATCTTTTCTTCTCCTTATTATTCTAGCCGTAAAAAAATTTAAATTGAATTTTTTTGATATTTCTTACTTTTCTTATTTGATCTTTATAGGGAAAGGAAAGGAGCATTGAAGGAGATTGATTGGACAATTTAATGAGAAAGGTTCGGCCACTTCATGAAGAGGGTACTACACACGTGCCTCAAGGGGGAATGCATTGGGAATGGTTGCCATGCAACATTGGAGGAAGAACAAACTTGGAAACTGAACCATCTCCATCATAAAGTTGGTAATCCTCGTGCTTACTCCATACAAAACCCCATCAGTTCATCATACACTAACCCCATCAATCCACACCTTTCATCTCTTCATCACTTCTCTATATAAGTAGATCCAATCCACACCATCTCCACATTCGAAATTCATATCCCTTGCACTTCACTTTCCAGCAACTAATTCTTCAACTTCCCACTCTCTAAATCCCACATTTCTTCCCTTCACTACACCCTTTTCGCATTAACTTCATTCATGGCATCATCAAGCTCAAAGAGGCAAAAGTGGAAGGAACCAATGGAGAACATTCATTTCGACGAGAAGAGATTCAAGACTGCCTTTCATGAACAAGAATTTGAGTGGATAAAGCTCAAAAAGATACTGCCCGAGTTAACCTTCCAAATCAATAAAGACGACTGCCCACAGATTCGGGAGAAGATTGAAGAAAGAGGGTGGCAAATGCTCACCAATCCAGAGGGGAAGATCAATGCAAACCTCATCAAAGAGTTCTACGCAAATGTGGTCAGAGAAGACAAAACCAGGGCCCCAACCTTCAAAAGCTATATAAGAGGAAAGGAAGTGGACTTCAGCCCAAATGCTATAATAAGAACTCTTCACCTGAAATCACCACATTTTGATGAGCCCAGCTATCATGCAAGGATAAGTAAAAGCCAAGACAATGATGAGCTCACTGAGATCGTGACTGACATCTGTGTTATAGCAGCTGACTGGGAGAGGTATGGAGATGGGAGACCCCGGTTCATCAAGAGGGGAGACCGTAGCCCAGAAGCCAAGGGGTGTTTTGAACTCATGAGGAAGTCTATTCTCCCAGCTGCAAATAATTCAGAGGTAAATATTAATCGAGCAACTATGGTACATTACCTAGTACAAGGTGGAGAAATCAATGTGCATGAACTTATAGCTGAGGGAATTCAAAATTCAGCTGAGAAGCTTGAATCAGGTGCCAGGCTTTGGTACCCCAGCACCATTCTCCAATTGTGCACAAAAGCCAAGGTGGTCTTTGAGGATAGCAATCCAGACTGGGTGAACCCTGGGAGGCTAATGACAACCCATCGTATGGCCTATACTACACATGCTCAGCAACAAAGAAGGCCACAAATAGGAAAATTAAAAGCAAAAGAAGGAGCTCACCAAGAGGAGTCTCATCTGGAAGAATATCAACAAGGAGAGCATCCTTACCCAGCCGACTTGAATATGAATCACCTTCTAAGAGCTATTGAAGATTTGGGGATGAGACATATGGAAGGACAAGAGCAAATACTAAACCGGATGAGCCAACAAGAAGAGTGACAGAAACAACAAATGGAGCAGCAACAGGAACAATACTCCCAGCTCACTCAAACCATCCACCAAGTTACTGAGAGGCAAGAACGTCAAGATAAGCATTTGTAGGAACTCAATCAGCGACAAATAGCCCAGATGAAAGCATTCAATGAGTTCACTGTACTTAATGAAGGGCGGCAACTACATAGGGAGGAGTTCAACGTCAACACTCAAGCCAAGTTGAACTACATGTCCAGTAATATGCATCATCTACACTATGCCATCTCTACATATGATGAGGTCCAAAAAGATTTTGTAGAACAAGAAGAAAGGAAGGTGAAACAGCAGAAGGAAACACTCAAGAAGAAGATGGAAGATGGTGGTTTCTGGAAGAAGCTGCTTGGAAAAGGCAAGGGAAGTGGGAGCACAAGCAATCAAGAAAAACACCAGGAGGACAAACAAGAAGGAGAGCATGGACATCCACAAGAGTAAAAAGTGGTGGAGTTCCTTCTTTGGTCCATCTTTTTCTATGCTTTAAATAAGGAAGATCTTGTATGAAATAGAACATGCTTCCATGTTAGTTGAACTTTTTAAATTCTGTCTTTAAAGTTTTCTTTCTGAATAGGTCTATGTTTGCTAGTCTTTATGTTACTACATCATCTCCTTACTTACTTGTATGCTTGTTCCTTCAAATCAAATGAAAAAGAGAATGAGTGTTTTTAAAGACCAGAGAAGAGTTCATACTATGGAGTAAGTTCATGAGTTTATGGTATAGTCATAAGTTAACTAAGTTGGTTCAACCATAAGGTGGGAGGACAACTGTCTGTCATGAATACTATGCTTGTGACACACCCCATGAGACTAGCTAAATAAGAAGATCCTAACAAGAAAAAGGGAAAGAACAATAAAGGTTGAAAAATAAAAGAAAAAGAGTAAGCAATATGGCTAGGCACCTATGGTTTTAATCTTGAGGCATGTGTCTGTGGTGTTCCTGTGTGAGGGATCTACTTGGATGAATAAGCTCTTAGGGGTGCCTTATCACTTGGTAACTTGGGTTAACTAACTCGAGATTATCAGCTGAAAGTCCACTATCAAGAGTAACCCTCAATACAAAGCATTTAGTGACCCAAAGAGGTGCTGGACACCAAGGTCTCAAGAAAAGGAAATAAATAAACTATGTGCCTGTGGTGTGTATGTATGGGGGAAAGACTTGAGCAAGTAAGTCCTTAGGGGTGCTTCAACACCTAGCACCTTGAACCAACTGGTTCGGGAGTGTTGGCTGAAAGTTTATTTTAAAGAGTTGCCCCCTTACAGAACACTTAGCCTAAGAACACAAATAAGCCCTGAAATAACAACAAAAGGATCAATAAATAAAAGTTTCATGGGATGCAATCACGGTGAGTATTCTATGACATGATAAAGGTCTGAAAGCCAAGAATGAACCTAAGTTGCTATGCATGAAACCACCATAAAACCAGGGACATGACTTCCACAAGAATGACTCATTTCTCTTGGCATTCCATTCATCATTCTCTTGTTCCAGTACTTGATTAGGGACAAGCAAGCTTTAAGTTTGGTGTTGTGATGCCAGGTCATTTTGGCCAGTTTCACTGACCTTTTCTTTACTGTTTTTAGGGTAGTTTCATGCATTTTCTTAGGAAATAAGCTAGTTTTGGGTAGATATTCACTTACATCTTGATTCAAGCATACATTGTGCACTTTACATGATTTCATGAGGATTTTGCATGAATTTAAGGACAAATTGGATGTTGCATTTCCCATGACTTGGACTAGAACTTTGATGCACTTTATTGCTTGATTTCAGGACAAAGGAAGCAAAGAAGAACCACATTAGTGGCTACGTTAGTTACACTAACGTTAACACTAACGTGGAATGGGAGTAACTTGCAAAGTTAATGAGAAAAGTGATTGTCAATAACGCTCTCGAAGCCATCATTGCCCAGGTTAAGAGTCACGTTAACTAAGTTAACGTGAACTCTAATGTGGAAGAAAGGAAATGGAGCCAACGTTAGTGACACTTAATATTATCACTAACGTTGGACTAAACTCATGAGTGGCCACGTTAACTTAGTTAATGTGGCCTCTAACGTTAAGAAGAAAGGGGGAAAGCCAACGTTAGTGATATTCAACATTATCACTAACGTTGGCCAAGTCACACTAGGCCACGTTAACTCCCACGTTAACCTAGTTAACGTGGAAGCTAACGTGAGGAAAGGAGGTGACGCCAACGTTAGCTACACCCAACATTGTCACTAACGCTGGAAGGAGCCCACACATGCCACCATGAGCCACGTTAACTTAGTTAACGTGGAAGCTAACGTGGATAAGGGAATGTTGAGCCAACGTTAGTGACACTCAACTTTGTCACTAACGTTGGAGATGGCTAAGCATGGCCACGTTAGAAGCCACGTTAACCTAGTTAACGTGGACTCTAACGTGGGAGCTAAGGGGCATATTGGAACGTTAGTGACAATGTTAAGTGTCACTAACATTCTCGAAGGTTGGCAAGCCTACGTTAAAAGAGCCACGTTAACTAAGTTAACATGGACTCTAACGTAGGGAAGGGAGAGGCTTCTCAACGTTATTGGGAAAGTTGAGTCCCAATAACGTGCGCGAAGGACAAAGAGGCAACGTTAGTGGCAATGTTTGTGCCATTAACGTTGAGGTTAACGTGGCTCTTACTTGGGTAAGGAACGTTAGTGAAAAAGTTGAATGTCACTAACGTTCTCGAACCCATATTTTCACTGAACGTTAACACCACTAACGTCCTGAGCTAAAGTCTCTGCCCACTTCACACTTTCTCTTTGCAAGTAAAGCCAAGCCCAATGAAGAAGATAACTGCTTCAAACTCAAGATCCAAAGGCCCAGACCCAAGACTTGAAGAACCAACTAGAAGAGCAGAAGAGTAGTATATATAGGAGTAGCTTTGAATTAAATAGAGAGTTGGAAAATATAGGGAGCCTCTTGGCATAGAACTACTCTCTGTATTTTACTTTCTCTTCACTTCTAGTTTCATTATGTATTCTCCATCTTTGTTTTCATTTTCCAGAGCTATAAACAACTAAACCTCTTTCATTGGGTTAGGGAGCTCTGTTGTAATTTGATGGATCAATACTAGTTTTCATTATTCTTCTTCTATCTTTTCTCTTGATTTTACTTGAAAGATTTCGATCTTCATCCAATTGGGTAGTTATCTTGGAAAAGAAACTATTCATACTTGGATCTCTTCTGAACCTTGAAAGAGGAATGAAGAGATCAAGCTAGAAATACTTTCTCATGCTGGACCAAATTGGGTTTGGATGGATATGTGACTATAATTCTCTCAACACTTGATTTGGGAAATGCATGTGGTATAATCAGTGACCATACTTCATCTCTTCTCATGAGCAATTCACCAAGGAATTGGCTATTGATCAAGATTTGAGAGATTGAATGACAAGAAATTGTAATTCAATCACTTAAGATTGCCAAGGAGATCAATGAATGCATTGATTGAGGAAGAGATAAAAATGAAATTGATCCGGAGAATGCAACATCTCCTAAGCCCAATGAACTCCCCATTTATGATCTTACCCATTCTCTTCAATTTCTGTTATTTACTCTTATGAGCAATTCCCCCATTCCCATTTACAGTTCTGCAATTTACTTCAGTAATTTACTTTCAGTTCTTTAATTCTAGCATTTACTTTTTCTGTCATTTACCTTCCCGCCATTTTATTTTCTGCAATTCTAAACTCAAATCATGGAATCGCTCAACTAGAACATTCCTCTAATTAAAGTTGCTTGATCAATCAATCCTTGTGGGATTCGACCTCACTCTATTGTGAGTTTTTACTTGACGACAAATTCGGTACACTTGCCGAAGGAAATTTGTTAAGAGATAAGTTTTCCGTGCATCAACAAGACCAACTAGCTTGGTCTAAAATTGAAAAAGAGAGAAAGCAAAGATTGCATGCTTGCAATGGATACCCACTTTCATCATCGAATGGATTTCAAAATTTAATTAACTTGCTTTAATAGCATTGGAAACATGAAAGAGAAAGTAGAATTGATTTGATTGCCTTTAATGAGCTACACGCTACTAGGCCTGGGGGAGTGTAAACTTAATTCATTTTTATTTCCATTCATAATTCCTTTGAAATCTTTTCTGCATTCTCTTTCTTCTCTTTCTTCTCTGTTCGGTTGTCACTTCACAGAAAATATGGAAGAAAAAACAAGCTATCAGAAGAAAGAAGATGAAGCTAGGCTCAAGCATGAAGTCATTGTGATGATGGCAGTAAGAAAAAGAAAATCTACAATATGGTGTGGCTGAGATCTTTGCCACTTATGGTAAGAAGTGGTGAGGAAGTCTCAAGCTCTCCATACCTGAAAATGGAAGAAGATTCAAATCAGTCAGAGGAAGAAGATCCCTTAAAGGTTTGGCTCGTCTCTACTTTTGATCAACCATCACAGAAGGTAGCTACTGTAGCTACGTGGAGGAAGAGGCAGAAGATAGAGCAGATGGAGCTGTCAAGCATCAAGGACTCATCAAGGGTCAGGAATCCTTCTTGGGGAGCAAGTCAAGATGGAAGGCCCGGATTGATGAAGCTTGGTGAGAAGGGATGAGGAAGAGGTAATTGCATGTTGGATTTTATATTCGGTTCTCTCTCTTCTCTCTCTGGCCGAACCGGTTTTGTTATTGAAGAATAAGAAGATTAGCTCGGTTGAACCGTTTCAACCTTGGAGGCTTCCCCTTCTATAATAAGGGTGAACAGCCAAGGCTTGAAGCAAGGAGAAAAGAGTGAAAAGCACAAAGTTTTCATAGCTACCCAAGCTAACAGAAGTTCATCTCCTTCAATGTTTTTCATGTTATATTTTTCTGTTTAGTTTTGTCTGTCTTGAGTCTCATGGAAAAAAGGCAAATAGTGAAGTTTGTAAGAAAAAGCTATAGAGCGGAAAAAGACAGAGTATCCAAAATTAAAAAAATTCCATAGATGTCCTAGAGGTCCTTTGTACATCTGTGTTGTGTTTCATGATTCTGTGGGAATCCCCTTAAAAGTTGGGTTAGCACTTAGCAGTTGAAACCTTGGTAGGTGACCAAGTCAAGTTCATGATTGGGGATAGACTCTGGACTTGTCCCAGATAGGAAGGGTAGTTCCTAGAAAGAATTGGTGTCTGTAATCTGTTTGATTATAGTGAAATTCTATCATTGTTGTGATGGAGACTGGATGTAGGCTGCACTGCACTTAGTAGCTAAACCAGGATACTTCTGGGTGTGATTTTCTCTTCTACCCTACTCAAATTCTGATTCTGTTCGAAGGAGACAAAAATTGAAAAAATATCTCTTCATTGGTTACGAGACAAAAAGAAAAATTCTCTTGACCAGTGATGAGACAAAAAGCAGAAATATCTTCTTAAGCTTTTTAAAAGGACAACAAGTTTTACTCAGCAAAAAAGGGGCTAAGATTCAACCCCCCTTCTCTTAGCCACTGATAACCATCAGAGGGTATCTCCTCCTATGCGATCTCCAGCTGAATTGCATAAGAGATAAATGAGGTGAGGGAATGCTAGCCTTGCTTGGGTGGAGGCCTTCTCAGCTACCTTGTAGATCTCTTGAGGAATCACCTTGTGCACCTCCACCTCATTCCCAAGCATGATACAATGAATCATTGGTGCATGAAACTGGCTCTGCAGAATTCGCACAGATAGACCGACAAGTATACTGGGTCATCCAAGTAATAACTAAGGTGAGTGAGGGTTGATCCCATGGAGATTGTTGGTTTGAGCAAGCAGTGGTTACCTTGCAGATCTTAGTTAGGCAGATAGAAATTATAGTTTGTCATAGAAAACACATAAAACAAAATAAATAAATAAAACATTACTAGATAGATGTGAAATCAATGGTGATAGAATGGTTGAAGCTTCGGAGATGATTTGTCTTTCTGGATTAACTTTTCTTGCTGTCTTCTTCAATAACTTTCTGATTCCTTCAATGGCAGCTGTAAGTGATAAACTCATGTCCTCTCATCAAGTTAACCTCCTCCACTACAGCAATCCACCATGTTGAGATGACTCATGTCCTCTTATCAAGCCACCACTAGGTTTCTCACTGTAGCAAAAGATGAAGCTTTAAGCAATCCACTCCCCTTCAAGATCCTACTCAAGGTGCCATAGACAAAGCAGATCTTTCGGATCAGAAAGTGCTACTTCTCTGACTCTAGCCTTAACACCACAGAGACCTCAAGCACCCACAGTCAACAGGATTATATGTCACATATCCGAAGTTGCTCAGATGCTCTATTGGGATCCGCAATGCAATCTCTAGCTTTAGTTCAACGCTATCTGGGTCAGGAATCGCACGGAACCCATGTAGAACAAGGGTGATTGTCATGGGTCACCCTCAATTCATAAGATGAAGAACGAGGTTGCATAAGAGAATAGAATCAGACGTATTAAATTAGAACAGTAATATTATTGATCCATGAAACTCAGCAGAGCTCCTAACCCTAACCTTAGGAGGTTAGTGACTCAAATTGTACAGAAAATAATAATGAAAGGTTCGAATGGGCAAAAGATCTATAACAAGGGTGATCTTTGTTCTATATATACTAGTCTAGTAACTAAGGATTACAGAAAATAAGATAAAGTAGTCTTGTAGTGTGAAAATCCACTTTTGGGGCCCACTTGGTGAGTGTTTAGGCTAAGCTTGAGTGTTTTCCATGAGCTAGTACCCCTTAGGGGCGTTGAACGCTGGGTTAGGACCCCCTAAAGGGCGTTGGACGCCAGCTACCCCCTTATGGGCGTTCGACGCCAGGACTGGGGCTGGTAGTTGGCGTTGAACGCCAGTTTTGGGCCTTCATTTCCCAAGAAAAGTATGAACTAATATATATTTTTTGAAAGCCCTAGATGTTAGATTTCTATAGTTGTTGAGAGCACGCCATTTGAACTTTTGTAGCTCCTGAAAAGCTCTTTCGAGTGCACGGAGGTCAGATCCTGACAGCATCTGCAGTCCTTTCTCTGTCTCTGAATCAGACTTTTGCTTAAGCTCCTCAACTTCAGCCAAAAAATACCTGAAATCACCATAAAACACACAAAGTCAAAGTAGAATCCAAAATGTGAATTTTGCACTAAAACCTATGAAAATAGAATAAAACTTAAACAAAACATAATGAAAACTATATGAAAATGATGCCAAAAAGCGTATAAAATATCCGCTCATCAGAACATCAAACTTAAACTGTTGCTTGTCCCCAAGCAACTAAAAACAAAGTAGGATAAAAAGAAGAGAAGGATACAATAAATCTCAGAGTTCTCAATGAAGCTCAGATTCAATTAGATGAGCAGGACTAGTAGCTTTTTGCTTCTGAATAGTTTTGGCATCTCACTTTCCATTGAAGATCAGAATGGTTGGAATCCTTAGGAACCTAGAATCCAGATAATATTGTTTATCCTCCTAGTTTAGTTCTGTTTTATTCTTGAACATAGCTTCTTTAGAATCTTGGCCGTGACCCTAAGCGCTTTGTTTTCCAGTATTACCACTGGATACATAAACGCCACAGACACTTAACTGGGTGAACCCTTTCAGATTGTGATTTAGCTTTGCTAGAATCCCCAGCCAGTGGTGTCTAGAGTTCTTAAGCACACTCTTTGCTTTGGATCACGACTTTTACTGCTCAGTCTCAATCTTTTCACTTGACACCTTCGCACCACAAGCATATAGTTAGGGAAGCAGCTCATTTGAACTATTTAGGCTAAGATATTTCTTTTAGGCCCTCCTAACCATTGATGCTCAAAGCCTTGGATCCTTGCTCTTTCCTTTTGGTTTAAAGAGCTATTGGCTTTTTGCTCTTGCCTTTTGGTTTAAAGAGCTATTGGCTTTTTCTACTTTTTATTTCTTTTTCTGCTTGCTTTGCTTTTTTTTTCGCATATATATATTTTTTCTTTTATTGCTTTTTGCTGCTTTTTCTTGCTTCAAGAATCAATTTTTGGATTTTTTAGATCACCAATAATACTTCATTTTTATCCTCATTCTTTCAAGAGCCAGCATTCTTAACTCCAATATCAAATATGCACTGTTTATTCATACATTCAAAGAACAAAATTAATGCCACCACATCAAATAATTGAACTATTCTTAATATACAACTCGAAATTCATGCATCTTACTTTTTCTTTTCAAATAAAATTTTCTTTTAAGAAAGGTGAGAAATGCATGGAATATTTCATAACTTTAAAGCATAAAGACAGATGATCATGTACTTGAAATAGACAATAAAAAAATGGAAAACAGTATATAACATAGGCAATAGGGGAGTAAAGGGAACGAATCCACCTTAGTGACGGCGGCTACTACTCCTGTTAGAGCATCCAATGGAGTGCTTGATTTTCTCTATGTCACGCCCCTATCTCTGTTGTTCTTCCTTCATGGCTCTTTGATCTTCTTTTATTTCATGGAGGATGTTTGAGTGCTCTTGATGTCCCATCCTTAGCTGATCCATGTTGGAGCTTAACTCTCCTAGAGAGGTATGCCATTGGTCCCAAAAAAATTTTTGGGGAGGAAAATACATCCTTGAGGCATCTTAGGGATTTTTTGTTGAGGCGGCTCCATATGCTACTGCTGTGGTCCAAGTGCCGGCTCTCTAACATGCTCCATCTTTCTTTTAGTGATGATCTTGTCATCTTCTATAACAATTCTAGCTAAATTAAATAGGTGACAAATGAGGTGAAGAAAGTGGAGGCAAGTGCCTTTCCAACCTCCTCCTTGAGGATTCACCAATCTTTGGTGCCATACTTAGGGATGGTAGAAGTCAAAAAGCAAAGCTTTTGCACACCAAACGTAAGATTTTGCTCGTCTTCAAGCAAATATGAACAATTGTAAATGAGAGAGTAGAAGTAGAAGAAGAAAGAGGGAGCGATAGAGGGTGAGGTAGGTGGGGTAGGTAGAGTTTCTGTGGGACCCATTGGTCCTAGGAGGCTAGGGAATTCAAATTCCTTGCCCGTAATGGGTGTTAATGCCCAACTCTTGCTCCTTGCTGGCGTTCAACGCCAACTTGATGCTTCTTATAGGGCATTGAATGTCCATTGGGGTGCTCCTTCCTGGCGTTCAACGCCAGGTCTCTGCCCCCTGGCTGGCGTTCAACGCCAACTATGTACTCCTTTCTGACATTCAATGCCAGCTTTGCTGCTCCTCATGGGCATTGAACACTCACTCTAGCCCCCTCGTCTGGCATTCAACGCCAGCAAGATCTCTGCTCCAGGGTGTTTTGTTTCCAGTTCTGACTATTTCTGTTTCGATTCTAACTACTGCACATGATCACAAATATTAAAAAATAAGGGAAAACTCTAAAAATAAACTAAAATAAACTGAAATGTATACACAAAAGAAATAAGAACAGAAATACTCTACTCATGGTTGGGTTGCCTCCCAACAAGCGCTTCTTTAATGTCATTAGCTTGACACTTGATTGCTGACTTTCTTCCTCGTCTTCCAGTTGGTTAACAGAAATGACTCCATGGGAAAAGAGGAAGATATTAGTGCTCTCAGATTTGAATTCCTCCTAACAAGCTTTCTTTTAGTGTGATGAGCTTGATTCTCCTTGCTTGTTAGGGTAGGGGTTGTATTGTTTCTCCATCCCCTATGCATCTTCCTCTTGGGACCTTTCCCCTTGGTGGGTTGTGACTACCCAACACCAAACTTAAATTTGATGTCTGAGGAAACTATATGAGTTTTCACCAAGGGAGGGGGCTTCAGTATTGTACTCTGGATGAAAGTACCTCCTTTGTCACGGGGTAGTGGATGTTTAAGGACCTTGATAATCATGTAATCCTTCTGTAACCTCTGCACCAATTCGCCTTTCTCAGTATCAGAGAGGTTTCTTTCAGTAGAGAGAGACCATTGCTCTAAAACCTCAGCAAAAGGAATATTGGTTTGCATCTTTTTAGAGTCTTCCAAGGATTGTAAGTAATTCTCATCATTGGTCTCCTTTTGGGGCATCTAAGGGTGTGGTACTTCAGACTTTCTTCCCATAAGAGAGGCGTGCAACAATGTGCTTCTAGCCTCTTCTTGAGCCTCTTCTTCAATTAGTTCCTGATGACTTGCATCATCTACCCTTTTTTCTTGTCTAAAAAAGGACCATAAAAGAGCATAATCTCATTTAATCATTACAATTTTTGAGTTAATTGATGAATATTATGGTACATTGCTTTGAAATGGGGTTGTGCTGAATTTCAGGTAAAAAAAGAGCAACAAAAGGGAAGAAAAACAACAAAACAAGCTAGACATGTGAAATTGGCGTGCCACTTGGAACAAACGCCACAAAATTGTATGGGCGTGGCACGCTAGGAGCTGGGTGTGGCATGCCAGTGTAGTTTTTCCATAGAGCAATAATGAAGGCCACTAAAGGGGCGTAGCACGCCAGGCTGGGCATGGCATGCCTAACCCTTCACATACTATTGGTGTGCCACTTGAGCCATGGGGCATGGCATGCCAGTTCATCACTCTAGAAGGGATCATCACCTGGGCGTGCCACTTAGTATCGAAGGCGTGGCACGCCAGCTTCAAAAGTCACTTGGGTGTGCCACTTGAAGAGTCAGGCGTGGCACGCTAGTACAAATTTCCAGAGACGAAGACAAAGGCCAAGCACTGGGCGTGCCACTTGGTATCGAAGGTGTGACATGCCAGCTCTCATCTTCACTTGGGCGTGCCACTTGAGCATCCAATCGTGGCACGCCAACACTCAAGGAAACCAAAGCAAAGCTGGGCGTGCCACTTGGTATCGAAGGCGTGGCACGCCAGCTCTAGAATTTCACTTCGGCGTGCCACTTGAATGCTGGGCATGGCACGCCAGCTACTGGAACAAAGAGGAATCATAGGCGTGGCACGCCAGACCCTGGGCATGGCACGCCAGTTATATTTTCCAGAAAAGGATATGGGAGGCCAACCATATGGGCGTGCGACTTGGTGTCGACGGCGTGGCACGCCAGCTACCATTTCTCACTTAGGCATGCCACTTGAGTCTCAGGCGTGGCACGCCAACATCACCAATCAACAAGAAGAGGACCTGGGCATGCCACTTAAGTTCCGGGCGTGGCACGCCAGCGAAGGAACCAAGCACACAAATGGGCGTGGCACGCCAGACCCTGGACGTGCCACGCTAGTTCAATTTTCCAGAGAGATGGACCAAGCACATAATGGGCGTGGCACGCCAAGCTAGTTCAACTTTCCAGAAGCAAGAAGAAGAGGGAGAAGGCCTGGGTGTGCCACTTTAGGTCGAAGGCGTGGCACGCCAGGGTATCTAAGGTTTTAAAAAAAGCCTGGGCGTGCCACTTGGGCTCGAAGGCATGGCACACCAGGGATGCCAATGAAGGAGGGCGTGCCACTTGAAGAGCTGGGCATGGCACGCCACTGAAGCGTCAGTCACACGCCAGCTGGGAGATCACATTTATTGAGTTTCTTTTGCCTCCAAGTTGTATTTTTCTTTTCACTTTTGTATTTTCTTTATTTCTAATGCTAGGAGTAGTATAAATAACCCGTGAAAGTACTGAGAAAGGGGTTAAGAAGTTAGGAAGCTAAGTTGTGGAGTAGAGTCTTTAGTTGGATTTACTCTTTCACTATATCATGTCTTTTATCTCTTGTACTTTTCTCTGAGCTATGAGTAGTTAAATTCCCTCTCATTGAGAGAGGGAGCTCTGTTGTACTTGATGGATTAATGATAGTTAATTTCTTCTTCTCTTCATCTTCTCTTTGATTTGCTAGAAGGAATTTCATTTTAATGACTAGTGTTCAATCATCTTGGAAAAGAGATTGGATGCAAAATGGGTTTCATGGGAACCTTGGAAAAGGAAACATGAAACCATGCTAGAAATCTCTTCTCACACTTGAGTAGGATCTGGGTTTTGGTGTATGGATATGGTAACATATAATCCTCCCTCTACTTGGACCTATGATGATGTGTGGTATAATCAAGGACCAAGCATATCTCTCTTCATGAGCAATTAGACCAAGGAATTGGCTACTGATCAAGATCTGAGAGATTGAGTTACCAAGGGATTGGGGTTCAATCACTCATGATTGCCAAGAGGTCAATGAGTTGCATGATTAAAGAGGATATGAGCTGGATTTAATCCAAAGAGACAACATCTCCTGATCTCAATGAATTTCCCTATTCTTGTCTTCCACATTCTTTATAGCTTTCTTTACATTCTGCAAATCCCCATTCCCATTTACAATTAAGTCATTTATGTTTCTATACTTTACATTACTGCCATTTTCTCTTCTGCACTTTATTACTTTTATTTACCTTTGAGCCATTTATGTTTCTGCCCATTTAATATTCTGCAATCACAATCTATTCTGTTTAGCTTGACTAATTCACCAATTGATTAAAATTTCTCAAATCTACCAATCTTTGTGGATACGATCCCATTCTACTGTGGGTTATTACTTGACGATAATTTTGGTGCGCTTGCCAAAAGAACGGATTCATCATTTTTATATGTGGAGTGAATTCTGGTCATCAAGTTTTATGGCGCCGTTGCCGAGGATTGATTTAAATTTGACAATGATTAAATTGATTGGAGAGCTAGATTAAGCATTTTAATTATCTTGTTATTTTTTTTAGTTCTTTAAATTTTCTTGCCACTCTATTTTCTTTTTACTTTGATCATTTCAGTTATTCATTGTTCATAACTCTATTCTTCTAACTGTTTGATTAATTACATCAACCAAGCTAACCACTAATCTTAACTAGAGTGATTCCTTCACTTGTCCTCTACTTGCTATTTGTTGAATGTATGACAGATAGAAGGGGAGAAACTTCATCCTCCTTCGATAGTGAACCTGAGAGGACCTTCCTTTGGTTAAAGAGGGAAGCAAGAGGCAAAGGCATAGTTGGCGAGGAAGTAGTGGAGGAAGATCTGAGAATGACCATGGATGATGAGGTGCAAGACCATGTTGGAGGAGATGCTGGCAATCATGTTGGGCAAGAGAGGAGAGTCTTAGGCTCTTACATCAACCCAAATCCAGGAAACTGTGGCAGCAACATTCTGAAGCCAACAATCCATGCTAACAATTTTGAGTTGAAACCTCAACTCATCACACTTGTCCAGAATAATTTTCCAGAATAATCCAATGGTGTACACCCTGACACCTACAAGCTACTTTTGTTCCCTTTCTCACTCAAAGATAAGGTAGCAAAATGGTTGGAAGCATTTTCTAAGGAGAGCTTGACTATATGGGATGATGTTGTGAACAAATTTCTAGCAAGATTCTACCCTCCACAAAGAGTTAACAGACTAAGAGCTGAGGTGCAAACTTTCAGACAGCAAGACAGTGAAACACTTTATGAGGCCTG
Source organism: Arachis hypogaea (assembly GCF_003086295.3). Lineage (NCBI taxonomy): Eukaryota > Viridiplantae > Streptophyta > Magnoliopsida > Fabales > Fabaceae > Arachis > Arachis hypogaea. Next base: position 51,504,802 of record NC_092053.1, read on the forward strand.
GGAGAGATTCAAAGATTTGACAAGGAAATGCCCACTGGATATGTTCAATGACTGGTTGCAACTACACATCTTCTATGAAGAGCTGTCATATTAGTAAAAGCAAGCAGTAAATCATTCTTCAAGAGGCTCACTCAATAAGAAAAAAAACCATTGAAGAAGCTATAGATGTCATAGAGACTGTTGCTGAGAATGAGTATTTCTATGCTTCAGACATGACTCAAAAGAGAGGAGTGATGGAGCTCAATACCATGGATGCCCTACTAGCCCAAAACAAAGTGATCACTGCACAACTAGCAGCCTTGACCAAGAAGGTGGAGAAGAATCAAGTCTCAGTCATTCAAGCCCAAGCCCCTCAATAAGAAGGAGATGCACCAGAAGTTGAATGTGAATGGGAGCAAGCTAACTATGTGAACAACCCTTCTAGACCACCATATGATCCAAATTCGAAGACATATAACTCAGGATGGAGGAACACCCAAATTTTGGGTGGGAGAACCAACAAAGCCACAACCAAGATCATAACAAACCTTACCCATCTAACCAATACAACAACCACAACCTTAACCATCAATTAGGGAATAGTAGACCTTACCATAATTCACAAAATACATCATACCATTCCACCCAGCAAATACACAACAACCACCATCAAGACACATCAACCTCAACCATGAAACCATGTGAAATCAAGAGCAACTTTGAGAGAGTAGAGGCGGCAATAGCAAAACTATCATCATAGCTGACAGGAGTTATTTCCACTCTTTTGGAGAGACAAACACAGCTGAAAGAAAGATAGATGCCAACAAGAAGAATACAGATTAAATCTAAAGAATCAAGGCGCAGCAATCTCAATGTTGGAAGCACAGGTGGGGATTTTATCTAAGCAAATTCCAATGCCCACACATACATTTTCCAGTGATACCATGGCAAACCCAAGAGGGAAATGTAAAGCCATCACAATTAGAAGTGGAAGAGTTGTAGAAGACACATCCCTAAGTCAGAGCAACCCAGAAAAAAAGCTGTAAAGGAGCCTGAGAACAAGAAAGAAGAAGAGACCCCTGCACCATCCTCACCAAAGCCAGTTCTAAAACCTTATGTGCCAAAGGCACCATATCCACAAAGGCTGAGGAAGGATGGGAAGGATAGCTAGTTCTCTAGATTCTTAAAGATCTTCAAGAAGCTCCAAATCAACATACCATTTGCTGAGGCATTAGAGCAAATGCCACTCTATGCCAAATTCTTAAAGGAGCTCATGACAAGAAAGAGGAACTGGGAAGAAAAAGAGACCATAGTGTTAACTGAGGAGTGCAGTGCCATCATATAAAAGAAGCTTCCTCAGAAGATGAAAGACCCTGGGAGCTTCCAAATTCCCTGCATCATAGGAGATATCAACATTGAGAAAGCCTTGTGTGACCTGGAGGCTAGCATCAATCTCATGTCCTTGACTATGATGAGAAGAATGAAGATTGAGGAAGCCAAACAAACGAGAATGGCACTCTAACTGGCTGACAGAACATTCAAGTTTCCACACGGGGTAGTGGAAGATTTGTTAGTGAAAGTGGGGGAGTTCATCTTCCCAGTTGACTTTGTTGTGCTGGATATGGAAGAAGAGGTAAACACATCAATCATCCTAGGAAGGCCATTCCTAGCTACTGCTGGAGCCATCATTGATGTGCAAAAAGGGGAACTAGTCTTGAGATTGCATGAAGAGAAGATGGTCTTCAATGTCTTCAAAGAAATGAGTTACCCTAAGGAATCCATAGGAGAATGCATGATGGTAGATACCATCGAACAGATAGTTCAAGGGGTTTTGGAAGAAGAATAATGTGAAGGAACTATGGAGCTAGAGCAACAAGCATCAAGTGGAGAACTACCACAAGGAACCACAGAGAATTCAATCATGCTGAACAAGGAAGTGGAAGCACCAAAACTAGAGCTGAAGACCTTACCACCAAGTTTGAAATATGCTTATTTGGGTGACAACAACACTTACCCAGTAATCATTAATTCGAGCTTGAGTAAGGAGCAAGAAGAGGAGCTTATCCAAGTACTGAAGCAACACAAGGATGCTATAGGATGGACACTTGCAAACTTAAAAGGAATCAATCCTTCAATGTGCATGCACAAAATCCTGCTTGAAGAAGGTGCTAAGCCCTCAAGACAGCAACAAAGAAGGCTGAACCCAACCATGAATGAAGTAGTCTAAAAAGAGGTGTTAAAGTTGTGGCAAGTAGGGGTGATTTATCCCATCTCAGATAGCCCTTTGGTAAGCCCTGTGCAGGTAGTTCCTAAGAAAGGAGGGGTTACTGTGATACCAAATGAGAAGAATGAGCTGATACCAACAAGAACAGTGACTGGCTGGCGCATGTGCATTGATTATAGGAAGCTTAATGAAGCTACCAGGAAGGATCACTTCCCCTTACCTTTCATGGATCAGATGCTTGAAAGATTGGCCGGACATGAATATTATTGCTTTTTGGATAGTTATCCTGGTTACAACCAAATAGTGGTAGACCCCAAGGACCAGGAGAAAACCTCATTTACTTGTCCGTATGGTGTCTTTGCTTATAGGAGAATGCCCTTTGGATTGTGCAATGCACCTGCAACATTCCAAAGGTGCATGCTCTCCATATTTTCAGACATGATTGAAAGATTCATTGAGGTGTTTATGGATTACTTCTCTGTATTTGGTGATTCATACTCTAAATACTTGCATCACTTGGCCTTGGTGCCAAAGAGATGCCAAGAAACCAACCTTATTTTGAATTGGGAGAAATGCCATTTCATGGTTACAGAAGGGGTGGTTCTTAGTCATAAGATCTCAAAAAGAGGCATAGAGGTGGACAAGGCTAAGGTGGAGGTGATTGAAAAGCTACCCCCACCTTGCAATGTTGAAGCAATTAGAAGTTTTGTAGGACATGCTGGCTTTTATAGAAGGTTCATTAGAGATTTTTCAAAACTTGCCAAACCTTTGAGTAACTTGCTTGTCTCTAATGTACCTTTTATCTTTGATAAATAATGCATGCTAGCCTTTGATGAGCTCAAAAATAGACTTTCCTCCGCACCTATCATAGCACCACCATGCTAGGATTTACCTTTTGAGTTGATGTGTGATGCATCAGATTTTGCTGTGGGTGCTGTTTTAGGACAGAGGAAGGACAAATTGGTGCATGTTATTTACTATGCTAGCAAAGTCTTTAATGAGAATCAAAGGAACTATACCACTACAGAGAAGTTATTACTTGCCATTGTCTTTACTTTTGACAAATTCAGATAATACCTTATTGGCTCTAAAGTAATTGTATTCACTGATCATGAGGCACTCAAGTACTTGCTTACCAAACAAGAGTCCAAGCCTAGACTAATAAGGTGGATTCTGGTAATCCAAGAGTTTGACATCGAAATTAAAGACACATGTGGAGTAGAAAACAAAGTGGCTGACCACCTATCAAGGATCCAACAAGAAGAAGAAGAGGCACACCAATTTGCAGTAAATGAGAGCTTCCCTGATGAGCAATTGATGATGGTCCAAGAAGCCCCTTGGTTTGCAGACATAGCCAATTTCAAGGCTATTGGGGAACTACCAACTAACATCAACAAACACATGAGGAGAAAGCTAGTCAAAGATGCTAAACACTATATCTGGGATTAGCCCTATTTGTTCAAAAAGTGTGCTGATGGGATCTTGAGAAGGTGTATTTCCCATGAGGAAGGACAAGAAGTGCTTTGGCAATGTCATGGATCTGCATATGGAGGCAATTTTAGTGGGGAAAGAACTGCAGCCAAGGTGCTATAATATAGGTTCTATTGGCCAACCATATTCAAGGATGCAAGGGAATTGGTGTCAAGGTGTGATGAATGCCAAAGGGCTGGCAATCTACCTAAGAGAAATGAGATGCCACAGAGGTTTATAATGGAGTTAGAATTGTTTGATGTGTGGGGAATCGATTTTATGGGACCTTTTCCATCCTCCTACTCAAATAATTAAATATTGGTGGCCGTAGATTATGTTTCAAAGTGGGTGAAAGCCATAGCCACTGCAACAAACGACAACAAGGTTGTGATAAGCTTCTTGAGAAGGAACATCTTCAGCAGATTTGGAGTTTCTAGAGCCCTTATTAGTGATAGAGGGACACACTTCTGCAACAAGCAACTTGAGACACTCTTTTTCAGATATGGAGTCAAGCACAAAGTGGCAACTCCATACCATCTACAGACCAACGGACAAGCTGAGATTTCAAACAGGGAGCTCAAAAGAATTCTTGAAAAGACTGTTGGAAGCTCAAAGAAGGATTGGTCTAAGAAGCTGGATGATGCATTGTGGGCCTATAGGACAGCCTTTAAAACACCTATTGGGATGTCTCCATACCAATTGGTATTTGGTAAGGCTTGTCACTTACCAGTTGAGCTTGAACATAGAGCATTTTGGACTCTGAAAATGTTGAATTTTGATGATCAAGCTGCTAGAGAAAGGAGGCTAATGCAACTGAATGAGCTGGAGGAATTCAGAAACCAAGCTTATGAGAATGCAAAAATTTACAAGGAAAACACAAAGAGGTGGCATGATCAAAAGATAGCAAGGAGAGATTTCACTGAAGGAGAGAAGGTGCTGTTGTACAATTCAAGACTCAAGTTCTTACTAGGGAAGCTTAAGTCTCGATGGTCAGGGCCCTTCACCATCCTCAAAGTGTTTTCCTATGGTCATGTAGAGCTCATAGAGGACAAAACACAAAGAACCTTCACTGTGAATGGCCATAGACTCAAGCATTACTTGGGAGACTCACTGGATGAGAAGAGAGTGAGCTACTAATGCGGATTTTTTGACCCACAAACTAACCGGCAAGTGCACTGGGTCGTACCAAGTAATAACTCAGGTGAGTGAGGGTCGATCCCACGAGGATTGAAGGACTAAGCAACTATGGTTAAGTGATTCACTTAGTTAGACAAGCAGAAAATAGTGTTTGAGAGTTCAAAAGCATTAAACAGTAAATTCAGAATATCAGAAGACAGGCAAGTAAACAAAGTGGAGAAATAATATAGAGAAGGAAGTTAAGGCTTCAGAGTTATCTATTTTCTGGATTGACTTTTCTTATTAATTTATTTTAATCATGCAAGATTAAATTCATGGCAAACTATATGTGACTAGACACTAATTCCTTAGACCTTTTTAGTCTCCTCTAACTTTTATCAACCGCCAATTCCTTGGTCAATTAATTCCAATTAGGGGGTGGAGTTTAATTCTAGTTATTATGTCACAAAAATCCTAATTACCCAAATATAAGAGGATTATATGTCACGTATCCCATTAAGTCCAGATAATTATAATTTAGGAGAAATTGTTTTCAAGCTGTTGTTCAAGTAAAGAGCCTTTCCAAGTTATACAAGAACTCAATTAGAAATAGGGTCATACTTCCGTTCCACCCAAATTCATAAGATAAAGAACAAAAACAATTCTTAAATTATAAATCAGTACATGAATTAAAATAGAAAAATAATAGAATCAATCCATATAATAGACAGATCTCCTAACCTTAACAGTGGAGGTTTAGTTGCTCATGATTCAGAGTGAAAACTAGGTTTCTGGTAAACTGTAAATTAGGCTGAGGTGGAATAATCCCCAGAAGAGAAGTTTCTTTTCTCTTTTATATCTAATCCTAATTAATTTAAAATGTATCTTCTAAAACTAATATAATATCTTTTTCTATTTATATAAATTAAAGTTTAAATCAGAATTAATTATAGCAATCAACAAGTCTTCAATTGATGGATGGAAACCACTTGCTTCGTAGGATCCATGCCTAATTTGTGAAATAACGAGAAGTGTTTCCCTGATTCCTCCATTCTGCAGCCTCTAATCTGTGTTCCCTGGGCCAAAAACTGGGTCAAAAACAGCCCAAAATTTGCCCCCAGCATTTTCTACGTTTTCTGCATGCTGACGCATACGCGTCGATGGTCTTCTTCGCGTGTCACGCGTACGTGTCAGGTACGCGCACGCATCGCCGTGCAAATCTCCAAATCACGCGAACGCGTCTGGTGTGCATACGCGTTGCTCCTCACTGGTTATCTCTTCTTCTGCAGAAACTCCATCAAATCCAGCCGAATGCTACCTAAATTAAACAGAGTTGCACAAGACTCAAAGTAGCATCCATGGTGGCTAAAAGATAATTAATTCTCGATTAAACTCAAAAAATTAAATGCAAATTCACTAGGAAAGGATAGGAAAGATGCTCATGCATCAGCTACAACCTCAGCTAAGGAAGGAAGAACATCAAGCTAGTGAAAATAAAGAAGCGCTAGTTGGGAGGCACCCCAACACTTTATATCCTTTTGATTTATTGCTTTCTTAGAAGTAGTTAAAAATTTTCCAATTTAGGTAGTTTTAGTTTTAGTCAATATTTATGTTTCATTGCCTTCTAAGGTAGATTGTAGGTGGTAGATTAGGAAGTTTATATATCAGTTTTTGGTAGTTAGAAATTCTTTACATTATATTTTCTTTTTTTTTTCTGAAAATGCAATTTGATGAATATATGTACTGATGACGAGTAATTGGGCTGGGAACTAGCTAAAAAGCTAAGTTTGGTGTGGCTACTTACCCACTTAATCTAGGCTTACAACCAATTGAATGAATTAATTTTGAAGAGTAAGCCCAGAGATTAAGTTTGGTGTGGCCACCACCATACAAAGATCACCTAGCAAGCCCAATACTACTCAATTTGAAAGCATTTAATAAATTGGTGAGCACATGAAACTTGTTTTAAATATGTTCAGAAGAGGGTTAGAACCGAAGGGATATGAAAGGATTGGAATTATTCCACTTTTATGAACACATTAAAAACCCAATGATGAACCCAATTTATTAAGATGCAATGGGATTAAGTTTGGTGTCCCAAGGGACACTCATCAGTTGCAATTTCATTGGCTAGCATTATGAGGAACGTGAAGGATTCTTTTGTCATTACTAATGGGTTTCCGTTTTGTATTTTCAGGAGAGAGAATAGGGCCCACATGATTGATAGCTCATAAAGCAAAAAATCAAAGTGTACTTACACTTTGAAACTCAACACTTGCAGGAGGCCAAACGAGATAAGGGTTGGCGCCTCTTCCCACGCTAGGCGCCACTCCCCAAGTGGGGAAAAATTGAAGTGTTTTTACTTCCCACCATTCAGACCACAATTCTCACCTCTATAAGAAGCCTCTCACTTTCTCACCTCCCTTCATATCTTGAACCCCAATCTCAAAGAGATGAAAGAACCTCCACACTCTCCTCTTCTCTTTCTCTTACCTTTCTTCTCTTTTTCTTTTCCTTTTCCTTTTCTTGATTGGGACAATCAAGTCCTAAGTTTGGTGTTAGAGTAAAACTTTGTTTTGCTTATTCTCTTGCAATATTCCCCAAATTTCTTAAACCTTCAAACACCTTTCTCAACCCAATGGCACCACCAAAAACCTCAGCATAAAAAAAAAGAAAGACCAAGGAACCAACTTCTGGATCCTCAAGTTCAAGTTTCAATGAGTACAAGTTCCTCTCATCATTCAACCAAAACCAATTTTATGGTTGAGTGAGTGAGAGGTAAATCATCCCAGAGGTGGGTTTCCAGCTGGGGAGAAACGAGCACCCTGAGATCAATAGGGAGATAAACGATAGAGGCTGGGCACTCTTGTGCAACCCACCAAGGAAGGTGGTGGAAAGCTTGGTGAGAGAGTTCTATGCTAATGCTGTACCTTAACCTGGGCAAGCCTATGGCTATCTCAGCTATGTGAGGGGAAAGTCCATTGATTATAGCACCCCCAACATAGAGAGGATGCTAATGGTGAAGCGGACAAACTCCACCCGGAGCTTTGAGGAAAGAATGAAGCAACAAGACCCAAGATTTTATGAAATACTCAATGAAATCTATGTGCTGAATGTGCAATGGATAAACGATAAGGATGGGAGACCCAACCAGCTGAGAAGAAGTGATTTGAGCCCCCAAGCTAGAGGGTGAATAGATTTTGTGAGGAGATCTCTAATTCCCACATCCAATACTTCAGAGGTAACTAAAGAAAGAACTGTGCTCATATACAGCATAATGAGAGGGGAAAATGTCAATGTTGGGGAGTTGATTGCCAACAACATCAACAAAGTGCTGAAAAGCACCAAAGATAGCTCAAGGTTGGCATTCCCCAGCATCATCCAAAGACTGTGTGATGAAGCAGGCGTTGAGAAGATTATTGATGAAGTGCTATTGGAACAAAAAAAGCCCATAACTGCCAAGAAGATGGCCAAAGTGGTGGCTGTCAACCCACTTCAAAGGGCCAGAGAACACAGAGCTCATGCTCATGTGCCACAAGGGCAACCACAACAACAAGAAGAAGAGGCTGAAGAGTAACCACATCTCTTACCACTCGAACCACCACCATACCAACAATACCAATAATTTCCTGAAGGATTCAACTGGGAACAACTGCAAGGAGATGTACACCAAATGAAAGGAGACCTACATCATCTGAGAGAGGATGTCAACCAACTCAAAGATAATCAACAAAAGCAATGGGACCAAGTGAATGAAAATATACAACAACTCCAAGGGAGTTTGGAGCACATGAGGAAGGAGCAGCAGGAACAGTTCGGCTGGGGAGAGATGCAAAGTGCACTCAACAAAATAGTAGAGCAGAACAAATGGCAACAGAGGAACCTTACCGAGTTCAGGCATCTTTATGATGCCAGAACCATTTCAAGGAGGCAATATGATATTAACACACAAGCGATGCTGAATCACTTGTGTAATGCTGTGGCCGCTCTAGACCCCGGATACCCAACATTCATGCAAGGGATGGAGGAGTTGAGTGCAAGACAAGGGGAAATTCTAGCTAAGCACAAGGAGGATGAAAGAAACTATATGAGAAGGCTAGGATTTTGGAAGCCCAAAGACACAAAAGCACAGGAAGGATCCTCCAAAAATAATGATGATGACTCCTCCCCCTCCAAAAAGAAAGTCAAAGGAAAAGGGTCAATGAAATGAAGCTGCTCAAGGTTGTTAAGTCCCATGGTTGACACTCTCTAATTTATGAATTATGTTTAAGTTTTTCTTTATGTTTTAATTTCTGAATAAATAGCAATGCTAGGATAGTTTTTGTTTAATGTTTAGTTTTGTTATGCCTTAAAGTCTTTTGCGAGTCCTTTGAATTACAAGAAAGAAAATGCAATGTTATTTTAAGTCTTTTCAACATCAATAAAGAATAGTTTGTCTCCATAAGAGTTGTTGTGAGTTGTGCAAGAACAAGAGTAAAAGAGACTAAGACCAAGAGAGGCTAGTTGGATTGTTGTCTATGGTGTGGTGCTTGGTATTTGGTGTAGTTGTTTTGGTTTTGGTTGGAGTGACCTTGGTTGGCTTGGTAGTTGGTGTTGTTATGGTGGTATTGAGATGAAGATTGGTTGTTGTTGTGATGAGAAGAAGAGTTGTTCCATCTTTGGTTTTGATTGCTCCCTTATGCATTATCCCTCCACCCTTGATGTTGATTACTACCATGAGGGTAGTTGTTTTAGCTTTGAGAAGGATAGGGTGGACGGTTGTTGTAATTCACATTGGCCACTACAAGGGCATGTTCCTCTTGAATTTGATGGCATTGATCGGTGTAATGTGTGGTGCTAGAGCACAAACCACAAATCCTAGGAGGGCCTTCAAGTTGAGCAACTGGAGGTGGGGCTTGGATGGCTTGGATGGAGTTGTATTCCTTTAGATCCTTTTGTATTTGCGTGAGGATGGTGGTCATATCCCCAAGTGCTTTGGTTAGGCTTGCTTCAGAAGGGGATAGTTCTACCACACCCATGAGAGGATTACTTCTCACCCTTGTATGTTGCGTAGACTCGGCAACATCCTTTATCAAATTCCAAGCTTCTCCCTCCGTCTTGTTTTTCGAAAGGGAACCACCACTAGAGGTGGTGAGCAATCTTTTATCTTCCACACAAAGACCTCCGGTGAAGTAGCTAATGAGCAAGTGAGTGTTCATTCCATGGTGTGGACAAGATTCCAATAGCCTCTTGAACTGAGACCAATACTCGTACAAACTCTCTTGGTCTTTTTGCATTATACCCGAAATCTCCTTCTGGATGTAGTCGGTCTTCTCCGGTGGGAAGAATTTATCTAGAAACTCTCTTCTCAAGAAATCCCAATTAGTCACAATCTCATCTGGTAGCGAATAAAACCATGCCTTTGCTTGCACTTCAAAAGAGAAAGGAAAGGCAAAAACCATAATAGCCAACTCATCGGCTCCATGCCTTCGAGCCGTAGAACAAGCAGTTTGAAAATCTCTTAGATGTCGGATGCGGTCTTAACCCGGTAACCCATGATACTTAGGAAGTAGATGTATCAAGCTACTCTTCAACTCAAATTTTGGATCGAGGCTTTGCAACGGTTGAAGTATGATATCCGGAGCTCCTTGCTCATGCAAAGTGATCTGTCGTGGCTTCGCCATGTATGGCTCACCTGTAGGATGCAAAGATGTATTAGTAGTGCCAATAGAAGAATAGGAAGTAGCGGACTCTAAGTCACTCTCGGTACCGTCTAGTGATTCGGTATGTTCCTCAAGAGAGGCCGAAGTACTAGCCGTATAGTCCAACCACCGTCTAGCTTGCCGAGTGTGTAAAAAAGTTCTTTCAATCTCAAGATCAAACTTGGCTAAACTAGAATTCGGTTGAGACCGAGTCATCAAACGTGGGAGTCATAGCACAAATACAAAAGAAATCTAAACTATAGCTAAGTATTAAAAGAAAGTAAACTATCTACAATATTCACATATTCACATAACCAATATCAAGGCATATGTTGCAACCACTCCCCGGCAACGGCGCCAAAAATTTGATAGGCACACGAATATCGTTGATAAGGAATTTCACAAGATTTTCGCATTGCAAGTATAGTCCTCAACCGACAAATAGTCCACGGATCAAATTTAGAAGGAATTTGGTTGTCACAAGTTCAACCCCAAATAGAAATAACCGAAGTATTCAAACCTCGGGTCGTCTCACAAGGAATGGGCAAACATGTGCTTCAACATTGTTAGAAATCCGGGGTTGTGAGTCATGAGCAAGAAATTAAACAAGAAATCTTAACAAGCAAGTAATCTTAAATTGCAAGAAACTAATTCAAATGACTAAGCAAGATATGAGCAATTCCAAACTAATAAGATAACATTCAATTATAATTCTACTCTAGAACTAAACAATCAACTACAACTAAGGCAAAGTAATCAAGACTTTTGGGTTTTCAAATATGAATAATAAAAGCAACTCTTGGCTAGACATGGGAATTGGGGTCATCATCCTTGTCTAATAACCATATCTTGATAATTATGAGGAACCAAACCCATTAAGTCTACTTCTATACTTGAAGTATGTAGAAATGGTTTAGTCAACATCAACCCATAAGGTCTAACCTCACTACTAATTAACCTAGTAGTAGGCTAGTGTCAATGGCTATCAAATTGACCACTAAGAGTTCCCAAATCATCAAATCCATTAGACCCAATGACTCAAGTTTACCCAATTCCCTTAGCCTAAGCCAAGAGTAACAAGAACTACTCCATAATCAAAGGAAAAATTTTATCAAACACATGGTAAGCATTAATAAAAGACATGTTCAAATTGCAATTAAATTGGAATTAACAAGTACCCACTAACAATTATCAACATACAATCACTCAAACAACACCATTAATCATAGAAATCATCAATGCAACAATAACAATTCAAGATCCAAGACATTCGTGAAAATGGGTAGAAAATGACAAACAACAAGGAAACATATAACTAACACAAGATCTAAACAAAATTATACTAGAGAATTCAAATTAAACAATTAAAACTAGTAATTAACAAGATCCAATTCAAAATTCAACAAGGGAAGATCAAATTAAAGGTAGATCTAAAGAGGAACAAGGGTTTCTCTCTCTAGAATAACAAAAAACCAAAAATTAGCTAAAATTGTGTCTAAGTGTAAAATGAATGATCCTCTTCTTTCCCTCTAGCATCCTTGGGTCTTTTCCATGCAGAAACAGCTTGAATTTGGGCCTGATGAGCCTCAGAAATCGCCAGGCACAATTTCCCTTAATGAGGTCATGTGCAGCTTTCCGCGCGTGCACGCCATTCGTGCGTGCGCACCGATTGCTTTCGTGATCCACGCGTGCGCGCCATGTGTGCGTGCGCGTTGGTGGGAATTCTCTGATCCGCATAGATGCGTCCATCCTTACGTGCCTCTTCCAGCTATCCTCATCCACGCGTGCACGTGAAGTGCACGTGAGCGCCGGTGCTGAAGTTCCCAAAATCTAAATCTTCATGTTCCTTCCTCTTGTGCATGCTTTCTTTCTCTCTTCTAGGCCATTCTCACCCTATAAGTTCTGAAATCATTCAACAAACACATCACGGCATCGAATGATAGTAGAATAGGATAAAAATATAGCAATTTTAAGGCAAAAAAAGCATGTTTTTCATCATGGAGCAATATTAGGAAGAGAACACAAAACCTTGCATTTCTTGTGAATAAATGTGAGAAATATTGGCAAAAGCCCCCAAATTCTACACAATATAAACCACAAAATTGGGGTTTATCAGAGGCCATTCCAAAACTAAGAGACAAGGAACTAAGTGTAGAACCTTGAATAAACTAAAAAGAAAATGAGTCATGAAAGGTAACTAGTCTTAGAAGGTATGAAAAGTAGAGGCTAAAGGGTGTTCCTTGAATATCTATAGAACCAAGAAGTAGTAAGAAATAAAGACCCAAGACTCTGAGCATCAACTACTAGGAAGGAAAGAAACATTAAATAACTTAAAAGAATTGGAAACCCTAGTAGATGCTTGACGTGAAGATGTGTCAAGAAAATAGACCTGGGCAAGTAAATTCTTAAGGGTGTTTCAACACCTAGTACCCTAAAGCCAACTGGTTTGGGAGTACTAATTGAAAGCCTAACTAAAGGGTTGTCTTGAGACAAAACACTTAGAGTTGTGGTCAATGAAAAAGAAAAATTAAAAAGGAAAGAACAACAAAAAGAGAATGAAATAACTCTTGCTACTTCAAGGTGACAATCAATAAAAAGGACCCCTGAAGCTTAGACTTGAAAGAACCCTCAAGGATCTAGGAGTTCTTTGTGGCATTAAAACAAAAATGTTCATGCATGTGTTAAACACTTAGTCCTATCCTTAGTCATGTTTGCATCCATTCAAGGTCAAAGTCTCAATTCATATAAGGGCTACTCACATTGATTTGCTTGGGACAAGCAAAGCTTAAGTTTGGTGTTGTGATGACTTGAAACATCTACCCTTTTTTTTGGTCTAAAAAAGGACCATAAAAGAGCATAATCTCATTTAATCATTTCAGTTTATGAGTTAATTGAATGAATATTATGGTACATTGCTTTGAAATGGGATTGTGCTGAATTTCAGGTGAAAAAGAGCAACAAAAAGGGAAGAAAAACAACAAAACAAGCTGGACGTGTGAAACTGGAGTGCCACTTGGAACAAACGCCACAAAATTATATGGGTGTGGCATGCCAGTGTAGTTTTCCAGAGAGCAATGATAAAGGCTACTAAAGGGGCGTGGCACGCCAGGATGGGCGTGGCATGCCTAACCCTTCACATACTATGGGCGTGCCACTTGAGCTATGGGGCGTGGCACACCAGTTCATCACTCCAGAAGGGATCATCACCTGGGCGTGCCACTTGGTATCAAAGGCATGGCACGCCAGCTTCAAAAGTCACTTGGGCGTGCCACTTGAAGAACCAGGCGTGGCATGCTAGTACAAATTTCCAGAGACGAAGACAAAGGCCCAAGCACTGGACGTGCCACTTGGTATCGAAGGCGTGGCACGCCAGTTCTCATCTTCCCTTGGGTGTGCCACTTGAGCATCCAGGCGTGGCACGCCAACACTCAAGAAAACCAAAGCAAAGCTGGGTGTGCCACTTGGTATCGAAGGTGTGGCACGCCAGCTCTCATCTTCCCTTGGGTGTGCCACTTGAGCATCCAGGCGTGGCACGCCAACACTCAAGAAAATCAAAGCAAAGCTGGGTGTGCCACTTGGTATCGAAGGCGTGGCACGCCAGCTCTAGAATTTCACTTGGACGTGCCACTTGAATGCTGAGCGTGGCACGCCAGCTACTGGAACAAAGAGGAATCATGGGCGTGGCACGCCAGACCCTGGGCGTGGCATGCTAGTTATATTTTCCAGAGAAAGAGATGGGAGGCCAACCATATGGGCACGTCACTTGGTGTCGAAGGCGTGGCACGCCAGCTACCATTTCTCACTCAGGCGTGCCACTTGAGTCTCAGGCATGGCACGCCAGCATCACCAATCAACAAGAAGAAGACCTGGATGTGCCACTTGAGTTCCGGGCATGGCACGCCAGCGAAGGAACCAAGCACATAAATGGGCGTGGCACGCCAGACCCTGGGAGTGTCTGGCATGCCATGCTAGTTCAATTTTCCAGAGAGATGGACCAAGCACATAATGGGTGTGGCATGCCAGATCCTGGGTGTGCCACGCTAGTTCAACTTTCCAGAAGCAAGAAGAAGAGTGAGAAGGCCTGGGCATGCCACTTCAGGTCGAAGGCGTGGCACGCCAGGCGATCTAAGGTTTTAAAAAAGGCCTAGGCGTGCCACTTGAGGTCGAAGGCGTGGCACTGACACAAAAATTGTTGTGGGTAAGGAATTTCATAAAATATTTACGTTGCAAGTATAGCTCCAAACCAACAAACAACTCTTGCATCAAATTAAATTTTAGGTTGTCACAAAGAACAAACCCCAAATAAGAAATAACCGGAGTATTTTGGACTTCGGGTCATCTCATAAGGAATTGCAATAAAGTGTTTGATAATTGGCTATGAAAGGGGGTAAGGGGTTTTCTTGATTGGTGAGAGGGCAAGAAAATTTAAATGACAAGAAAAGTAAAGAAAGCAATTAAAGGAAGCAATTAAGGAAGAGAGACATTCATGGCAAGAATTGAGATCATAGGCTTTCTATCCTAGTCATGCAATGATTAATTCATCTTATTTAGTCAACTCCAACAAATAGGGAGAAAGTCAAACACGATTAATCAATCATACCACAATTATAAACAAAAATTTATCTCATTACGTCATCTCCGACAATTGAGGAAGGTATCATGTTATCCTCATACTCGGAGAAAGTCTAATAAGACTAGCTAATCTCAATCCAAAAGTCCTAATCAACTCATTAATTTAATTAGCAAAAGATTAGCGTCAATGGAAACAATATTAGCTAACAACTCTAGATCACCAACATGAGTTGGATTTTCATGACTCAAGATTGCCTAATTACTCTCTCCAAGCCAAGAATGCTCAAAAATCTACTCTAAGGCACAACCAAGCATTTTGTCAAACACTTGGTGGGTACAAATGCAAAGCATAGTAAAATTGCAAGGAATATAAATCTACCAACTACAAATGGCAAGGAATTAAACAACAATAAAGCAATTCAATAATAAAAGAACATGAATCATAAATTGCATTAAAGGAAAATGGAAGAACAAAAGTGCATCAACAACAAAGTAAGCAATTACTAGAATGAAATACAAAATTAGAGAGAGGAAGAGTAGAGGAACAAGAAATTGTAAAGGAAAAGTAAATCAAAGCATGAATTGAATCTAGATCTAAGATGAAAATTAACCTAACCTAATTCTAGAGAGAAGAGGGAGCTTCTCTCTCTAGAAACTAACCTACAAGATGCTATACTACCAAACAATTGCTCCCCCCTTTGCCCAAGCTTGAATTCTGCATGAAATAGCATTAGAAATGATTTGGGTTGGGCCCAAAGTACTTCAGAAATCGCTGGGGGCGATTTCACCTTAGTGGGCCACGGCAGAATCAGCGCGCACGCATACATGGCGCGTGCGTGCCCCTGAGCGCAAAGTAACATATGGCAAATTTTATATCATTTCGAAGCCCCGGATGTTAGCTTTCCAACGCAACTAGAACCGCCTCATTTGGACCTCTGTAGCTCAAGTTATGGTCGTTTGAGTGCGAAGAGGTCAGGCTTGACGGCTTTATGGTTCCTTCATTTCTTCATGAGTTTTCCCACTTTGCATGCTTTTCTCCTCACTTCTTCCATCCAATACTTGCCCTATGAACCTGAAATCACTCAACAAATACATCAAGGCATCGAATGGAATTAAAATGGATTAAAATCGCCAATTTAGGGCCTAAAAAGCATGTTTTTACACTTAAGCAAAATTCAAGGGAGAATTACAAAACCATGCTATTTCATTGAACAAATGCGAGAAAAAGTGACAAAATCTGCCAAATTAAGCACAAGATAAATCACGAAATCGGGGTTTATCAAATCTCCCCACACTTAAACTAAGCATGTCCTCATGCTAAAATCAAGAAAGAAGCAAAGGGACATCAACATTTATTCAATGCAAACTAACTACATGCAACCTATCTATATGCAATCTATCTACATGAATGCATCCACTTAGTCAAAATAAATCAATTTCCAAGAATACATATACAAACACAAGGGCTAAGGCAATAGCAATTACTCAACTCACAATTGAATTGAATTATCAAAAAGATTTTACAAACTTGCAAGAAAATAGATGATCATGGGTGGAAACATGTAATTGAGCAATCGAACCCTCACCGGATGTGTATCCGCTCTAGTCGCTCAAGTGTATGGGGTTGATTCACTAAATTCTCCCCTAATCATGCTTTCCAAGATTTGTTTTTCATTTAACAATCAACAATTACTTTATGCATGCATACAAATATCATGAGGACTTTCCCATAGGTTGTAATGGGCTAGGGTCAAGGTAGGATGCATATGGTCAAGTGAGCTTGAAATTCAAATCTTTGATTAACTTAAACTTCCCACCTAACCTATGACAACCTATACAATTTTAAACAAACCTAACTACTCATTCTTCACTTTTTTACACACTCAGGCATTCTCTTTTTGATCACCACACATATGCATTGACTTTTATTAAACCTTGTTTTGGGGTATTTTTGTCCCCTTTTTATTGTAATTCTTTTTCTTTCTTTTCTATATATTATTTTTCTTCTTATATATATATATATATATATATATATATATATATATATATATATTTTCTTTTTTTTGTTTTTCTCATTTTTTTTTCAAACTAAAACATATACAAGAGCATCAATGCATATGGTTTACACATGATTAATACATGAGTATGTTCCCAATTCCCAAAATTTTCAACACAAATACAAAAATACCTTTTTATTCCCTCGCAATGTTCCCAACTCTCCCATAATCAAATAATGAACACTCTCACTAGCCTAAGCTAATCAAAGATCCAAACAAGGAACATTTATTATTTTTCACTTAGGCTTGTAATGTGTTACAATTAAGAGCAAATGGGTAAAGCATAGGCTCAAAATTGGTTATCAATAGAAGATAAAAGGTAGGCTTATTTGGGTAAGTGAGCTATTTGAACAATGGCCTCAATCATATAAATACATGTATACACAAAATAATGGACATATAGAATTAAACAAATCAAAGATCACAATCATAGGAAGAGAATAATGCACACAAGAATGAAAATAAGTGGTTATATATGATGTAACCACACAATTAGGCTCAAAACTTACATGTTTGTGTTCTTAGCTCAAGACATGATCCACAAAGTATATAATTCAAGCAAGTTCTAAAAAAAAATTTCAATCAATTGGGGTGGAGTGCCCTATAGATAAAATCCTTGGAAAATATCATGATTTTGACTAAGCTTAATATATACATATGCAAAATAAGAAAATGCAACTAAAAATCCTAAAATGAAATGCAAAAGTGTTGGGATTCGAAACTTGTCACCCAAAAATGCCGAGCGGTCGGACGACCTCCCCACACTTAAAAGTTTACACCGTCCTCGGTGCATCCAAAGATGAACAAGGGGGTACGGCGACTTTCCGAGTTGCTACCTTCAGCTGGTAGGTCAACCAGTTGCTGCGTGTTCTTCCTCCCGCTTCCATTTTTGCTTGTGGTGCATCGATCATGAAAAATAAAATAAACACCGTAAGATGAGAAAATACAAAAGGAAGGAAGCTGGTATTGTTGGAATGAGATAAATCACTAGAATTGAGTGGGTGAATTGGTGTGACATTGATGAAAAATAGGTGTGTGAGTTCTAAAATTGCGCGCGGTTTAGAACACACACACACATACTAATATAAAAAGCTGTGTCACATTTACACAAAATAAAACATGCACTTCACTCATTCTAGTGTGCTTGAGATACTTTAAAAGACTTGTAGGTTAAGGCAACCAAACAAGTAGTGAAGAAGCATAAAAGCATTCAAGCAAAAAACAAGCAATTGTGAAATTGGATAATGCATGGACATTGATTGATGTGTAGGTAGACTTAGTGAAAAAAAATGGTATATAAAACTCACACAACAATCAATGACACATATTGAAGTTGTTGCAACACCTAAGTGATATAGAGGTGAAACACATGGATGCTATGGAACTTAGGAAAAAGAAGATAGAAGTGAAAATCAATCACATAGCAAGCGTGGCCCACAAAGCTTTACAAAGCTAAAAAATATGTCACTAGGTAAGCTTTCGATCCAATTTCACAATTCTACAATCTCAATGTATGAAATAGGTGATATGAGTACGGGTAAATCATAAACAAGCATCACCTAAAAAAAATGCAATGATACTATACAATTGCCTAACAATAGATGATGAATGCATGGTGGCCAAAACATGCAATTCAAAAGAGTTAAGAAGCTTAAAGGCAATGTAACATTCACTTGGTACTCACAAATTTTCAACATGAAAATTCAAAACCAAGTAATAAATTGCAACCTCAATAAAGGGATCCAACAATGACAATAACAACAATGATGTTAAACTAACATCCTATTAGTAATAAGCAGTAGTAAACAGTAAACAAGATTAGTAATCCAACATTTATAATGGAAATAAAAATTTAAACTAACTAACTAACTAAAAGAAATGGTGTTATATGATGTTTGGTAGTGTTGGATGATGTTTGAAGGGTGGAAAGAAGAGAAGAGAGAAGAAAGAAAGAAATGGAAAGAGGAGAAGAAAAGAAGGTGAGTGAAACAGGGCAATCCACGCGTGCGCGTCATGTGCGTGTAAGCGTGGATTGATGAAAATGCAAGTGACGCGTACGCGTACAGCGCGCGTACGCGTGCATGGCTGATGAGCGGATAATTTATACGTTTTTTGGCATTGTTTTTAGTATGTTTTTAGTAGAATCTAGTTACTTTTAGGGATGTTTTCATTAGTTTTTATGTTAAATTCACATTTCTGGACTTTACTATGAGTTTGTGTGTTTTTTTGTGATTTCAGGTATTTTCTGACTGAAATTGAGGGACTTGAGCAAAAATCAGATTCAGAGGTTGAAGAAGGACTGCTGATGCTGTTGGATTCTGACCTCCCTGCACTCAAAGTGGATTTTCTTGAGCTATAGAACTCGAAATGGCGCGCTTCCAATTGCTGTGGAAAGTAGACATCGAGGGCTTTCCAGCAATGTATAATAGTCTAAACTTTGCCCAAGTTTAGATGACGAAAACTGGCGTTCAACGCCAGCTCTCTGCCCAATTCTGGCGTCCAGCGCCAGAAACAAGTTGCAAAGTGGAGTTCAACGCCCAAACTGGCACCAAAACTAGCGTTCAACTCCAGAAATGACCTCTACATGTGTAACACTCAAGCTCAGCCCAAGCACACACCAAGTGGGCCCCAGAAGTGGATTTATGCATCAATTACTTACTTCTGTAAACCCTAGTAGCTAGTTTATTATAAATAGGACCTTTTCCTATTGTATTAGACATCTTTGGATTATCTTTTGATCTATTGATCACGTTTTGAGGGCTGGCCTCTCGGCCATGCCTGGACTTTCACTTATGTATTTTCAACGGTAGAGCTTCTACACTCCATAGATTAAGGTGTGGAGCTCTGCTATTCCTCAAAGATTAATGCAAAGTACTACTGTTTTCTATTCAATTCAACTTATTCCACTTCTAAGATATTCATTCGCACTTCAACCTGAATGTGATGAACGTGACAATCATCATCATTCCCTATGAACGCGTGCCTGACAACCACTCCCGTTCTACCTTCGATTGAACGAGTATCTCTTAGATTACTAATACAGGGGACCGAGTCCGAGATATTGGGATCTTCGTGGTATAAGCTAGATTGATGGCGGCATTCATGAGAATCCGAAAATTCTAAACCTTGTCCGTGGTATTCCGAGTAGGATTCCAGGATTGAATGACTGTGACGAGCTTCAAACTCGCGAGTGCTGGGCGTAGTGACAGACGCTAAAGGATAGTAAATCCTATTCCAGTATGATCGAGAACCTCCAGATGATTAGCCATGCAGTGACAGCGCATCGGACCATTTTCACAGGGAGGAATAGGATGTAACCAATGACAAAGGTGATGCCTCCAGACGATTAGCCGTGCTGTGACAGAGCATTTGGATCATTTTCCCGAGAGAGATCGAAAGTAGCCATTGGCACCGGTGTCATCCTTACATAAAGCTAGCCATAGAAAGGAGTAAGATTGATTGGATGAAGATAGCAGGAAAGCAGAGCTTCAGAGGAACGAAAGCATCTCTACACCCATATCTGAAATTCTAACCAATGAATTACATAAGTATTTCTATCCTTATTTTAGTATTATTTTCGAAAACCCCATTACTATTTTACACCTGCCTGACTGAGATTTACAAGGTGACTATAGCTTGCTTCATACCAACAATCTCCGTGGGATTCGACCCTTACTCACGTAAGGTATTACTTGGACGACCCAGTGCACTTGCTGGTTAGTTGTTTTCATGAGTCAAATCAAATTTTCAATTTGAAAATCTTATCTTTTTCAAAATCTTTTTCAAAAATCAAATCTTTTCTATTTTTCTTAGTTATTTTCGAAAATAACAATAACAATTAATGTTTTGATTCAAAAATTTCAAGTTTGTTACTTGTTTGTTAAGAAAGATTCAAACTTTAAGTTCTAGAATCATATCTTGTGATTTCTTGTGAATCAAGTCATTAATTGTGATTTTAAAAATCAAATCTTTTTCAAAACTAATTTCAATCATAGCTTTTCAAAAATATCTTCCTTATCTTATCTTTTTCAAAATATGATTTTAAAATATCTTTTCTAACTTCCTATCTTCTTATCTTTTCAAAATTGATTTTCAAATTTGTTTCAACTAACTAACTAACTTTTTGTTTGTTTCTTATCTTTTTCAAAACCACCTAACTAACTCTCAATCTCTAATTTTCAAAAATATCTTCCCTCTTTTTCAAAAATTTCTTTTTAATTAACTAATTATTTTATTTTATTTTATTTTATTTTTGAATTTTCGAAAACTACAAACCTTTTTCAAAAACTATTTTCGAAAATCACTAACTCTTTTTAAAAAATTATTTTCGAAAATCCTCTCCCTCTCTCATCTTATTCTATTTATTTATTCATCTACTAACATCTCTTCCTCACATCACTTACCAAATTCGAACCCCCTCTTCTATCTGTGTTCGAATTTTTCTTCTTCTCTTCTTCTACTAACAATAAGGAACCTCTTTACTGTGACATAGAGGATTCCTCTTCTTTTCTTTTTCTCTTCTCTTTCTTATGAGCAGGGATAAAGAAAAAGGCATTCTTGTTGAAGCTGATCCAGAACCTGAAAGGACTCTGAAGAGAAAACTAAGAGAAGCTAAATTACAACAATCCAGAGACAACCTTATTGAAAATTTCGAACAAGTAAAGGAGATGGCAGCCGAACCCAACAACAATAATGCAAGGAGAATGCTTGGTGACTTTACTGCACCTAATTCCAATTTACATGGAAGAAGCATCTCCATTCCTGCCATTGGAGCAAACAACTTTGAGCTGAAACCTCAGCTAGTTTCTCTGATGCAGCAGAACTGCAAGTTTCATGGACTTCCATCTGAAGATCCTTTTCAGTTCTTAACTGAATTCTTGCAGATCTGTGATACTGTTAAGACTAATGGAGTAAATCCTGAAGTCTACAGGCTCATGCTTTTCCCTTTTGCTGTAAGAGACAGAGCTAGAATATGGTTAGACTCTCAACCCAAAGACAACCTGAACTCTTGGGATAAGCTGGTCACGGCTTTCTTAGCCAAGTTCTTTCCTCCTCAAAGGCTGAGCAAGCTTAGAGCGGATGTTCAAACCTTCAGACAGAAAGAAGGTGAATCCCTCTATGAAGCTTGAGAAAGATACAAACAGTTGACCAAAAAGTGTCCTTCTGACATGCTTTTAGAATGGACCATCCTGGATATATTCTATGATGGTTTATCTGAGCTATCAAAGATGTCATTGGATACTTCTGCAGGTGGATCCATTCACCTAAAGAAAACACCTGCAGAAGCTCAAGAACTCATTGACATGGTTGCTAATAACCAATTCATGTACACTTCTGAGAGGAATCCTGTGAATAATGGGACGCCTATGAAGAAGGGAGTTCTTGAAATTGATACTCTGAATGCCATATTGGCTCAGAATAAAATATTGACTTAGCAAGTCAATATGATTTCTCAGAGTCTGAATGGAATGCAAGCTGCATCCAACAGTACTCAAGAGGCATCTTCTGAAGAAGAAGCTTATGATCCTGAGAACCCTGCAATAGCAGAGGTAAATTACATGGGTGAACCTTATGGAAACACCTATAATACATCATGGAGAAATCATCCAAATTTCTCATGGAAGGATCAAAAGCCTCAACAAGGCTTTAATAATGGTGGAAGAAACAGGTTTAGCAATAGCAAGCCTTTTCCATCATCCACTCAGCAACAGACAGAGAATTCTGAGCAGAATCCATCTAGCTTAGCAAATCTAATCTCTGATCTATCTAAGGCCACTGTAAGTTTCATGAATGAAACAAGGTCTTCCATTAGAAATTTGGAAGCACAAGTGGGCCAGCTGAGTAAAAGGATCACTGAAATCCCTCCTAGTACTCTCCCAAGCAATACAGAAGAGAATCCAAAAGGAGAGTGCAAGGCCATTGACATAAGCACCATGGCCGAACCTATAAGGGAAGGAGAGGACGTGAATCCCAAGGGGGAAGACCTCCTGGGACGTCCAGTGATCAATAAGGAGTTTCCCTCTGAGGAACCAAAGGAATCTGAGACTCATCTAGAGACCATAGAGATTCCATTGAACCTCCTTGTGCCATTCATGAGCTCTGATGAGTATTCCTCTTCTGAAGAGAATGAGGATGTTAGTGAAGAGCAAACTGCCAAGTTTCTTGGTGCAATCATGAAGCTGAATGCCAAATTATTTGGTATTGAAACTTGGGAAGATGAACCTCCCTTGTTCACCAATGAACTAAGTGATCTGGATCAACTGACAATGCCTCAGAAGAGACAGGATCCTGGAAAGTTCATAATACCTTGTACCATAGGCACCATGATCATTAAGGCTTTGTGTGACCTTGGTTCAGGGATAAACCTCATGCCCCTCTCTGTAATAGAGAAACTGGGAATCTATGGGGTGCAAGCTGCTAAAATCTCATTAGAGATGGCAGATAATTCAAGAAAACAGGCTTATGGACAAGTAGAGGACATGTTAGTAAAGGTTGAAGGCCTTTACATCCCTGCTGATTTCATAGTCCTGGATACTGGAAAGGAAGAGGATGAATCCATCATCTTGGGAAGACCTTTCCTAGCCACAGCAAGAGCTGTGATTGATGTGGACAGAGGAGAATTGATCCTTCAATTGAATAAGGACAACCTTGTGTTTACAACTCAAGGATCTCTCTCTGCATCCATGGAGAGGAAGCAGAAAAAGCTTCTCTCAAAGCAGAGTCAAACAAAGCCCCTACAGTCAAACTCTAAGTTTGGTGTTGGGAGGCCACAACCAAACTCTAAGTTTGGTGTTGAACTCCCATATCCAAACTCTAAGTTTGGTGTTGGAGAGTCTCAACAATGCTCTGAACATCTGTAAGGCTCCATGAGAGCCCACTGTCAAGCTATTGATATTAAAGAAGCGCTTGTTGGGAGGCAACCCAATTTTTATTTATCTAACTATATTTTTTTTCTTAGTTATATGTCTTTATAGGTTCATGATCATGTGGAGTCACAAAATAAATATAAAAATTGAAAACGGAATCAAAAACAGCAGAAGAAAAATCACACCCTGGAGGAAGCATCTGCCTGGCATTCAACGCCAGAACAGAGCATGGTTCTGGCGCTGAACGCCCAAAATGGGCAGTATCTGGGCGCTGAACGCCCAAAATGGGCATCATATGGGCGCTGAACGCCAGAATTGCACCCTGGAGAGGAGCTGGCGCTGAACGCCCAGAACAAGCATGGTTCTGGCGTTCAACGCCAGAAATGGGCAACAAATGGGCGTTGAACGCCCAAAATGGACACCAACCTGCCGCTGAACGCCCAGAGTTGTGTGCAAGGGCATTTTACATGCCTAATTTGGTGCAAGGTTGTAAATCCTTGAACACCTCAGGATCTGTGGACCCCACAGGATCACCTCAGGATCTGTGGACCCCACAGGATCCCCACCTACCTCCACTCACTTCTTCTCACCCCTCTTTCACACAATCCCATAAACACTCTTCCCCAAAACCCTTCACCAATCACCTCAATCTCTCTTCCCCATCACCTCTTCACCACTCACATCCATCCACTCTTCCCCATAAACCTACCCAATAAACTCCACCTACCTTCAAAATTCAAAATCAATTTCCCACCCAAACCCACCCATATGGCCGAACCTTAACCCCCCTCCCTTCCCTATATAAAGCCTTCCATTCTTCTTCATTTTCACACAAACACAACCCTCTCTTCTCTTCGTGGCCGAAATACACATCCCCCCTCTTCTCCATATTTTTTCTTCTTCTTCATCTAATTCTTTCTTCTCTTGCTCGAGGACGAGCAACATTCTAAGTTTAGTGTGGTAAAAGCATAAGCTTTTTGTTTTTCCATTACCATTGATGGCACCCAAGACCGGAGAATCCTCTAGAAAAGGGAAAGGGAAGACAAAAACTTCCACCTCCGAGTCATGGGAGAGGGAAAGGTTCATCTCCAAAGCCCATCAAGACCACTTCTATGATGTTGTGGCCAAGAAGAAGGTGATCCCCGAGATCCCTTTCAAGCTCAAAAGAAATGAGTATCCGGAGATCCGACATGAAATTCAAAGAAGAGGTTGGGAAGTTCTAACAAACCCCATCCAACAAGTCGGCATCCTAATGGTTCAAGAGTTCTATGCCAATGCATGGATCACCAAGAACCATGATCAAAGTAAGAACCCAGATCCAAAGAACTATGTTACAATGGTTCGGGGGAAATACTTAGATTTTAGTCCGGAGAATGTAAGGTTAGCGTTCAACTTGCCAAACATGGAAGAGAACGCACGCCCCTACACAAGAAGAGTCAACTTTGATCAAAGGTTGGACCAAGTCCTCATGGATATATGTGTAGAAGGAGCTCAATGGAAGATTGACTCAAAAGGC
This sequence comes from Arachis hypogaea, assembly GCF_003086295.3. Classification (NCBI taxonomy): domain Eukaryota; kingdom Viridiplantae; phylum Streptophyta; class Magnoliopsida; order Fabales; family Fabaceae; genus Arachis; species Arachis hypogaea. The sequence continues at coordinate 51,530,283 of NC_092053.1, forward strand.
AAACCGGTTCAACTAAGAAGACTGGACCTTAATCCTGTAGCTAGAGGATGGTTGGAGTTCATTCAATGCTCAATCATTCCCACTAGCAACCGGTCTGAAGTTACTATAGACCGGGCCATCATGATCCATAGCATCATGATTGGAGAAGAGGTGGAAGTTCATGAGGTTATACCTCAAGAACTCTACAAGGTGGCTGACAAGTCCTCCACTATGGCAAGGTTAGCCTTTTCTCACCTCATTTGCCACCTGTGCAATTCGGCTGGGATTGACATAGAGGGAGATATCCTCATTAAAGAGGACAAGCCCATCACTAAGAAAAAGATGGAGCAAGCAAGAGACCCCATTCATGGAGCTCAAGAGGCGTATGAAGCTCATCACCATGAGATCCCGGAGATGCCTCAAATGCATTTTCCTCCACAAAACTATTGGGAGCAAATCAACACGTCCCTAGGAGAATTAAGTTCCAACATGGGACAACTAAGGGTGGAACATCAAGAGCACTCCATCATCCTTCATGAAATAAGAGAAGATCAAAAAGCAATGAGGGAGGAGCAACAAAGACAAGGAAGAGACATAGAAGAGCTCAAGGACATCATTGGTTCCTCAAGAAGGAAACGCCACCATCACTAAGGTGGATTCATTCCTTGTTCTTATTTCTTCTTTTTTTCGTTTTCTATGTTAAGTGCTTATCTGTGTTTGTGTCTTCATTACATGATCATTAGTAGTTAGTAACTATGTCTTAAAGTTATGAATGTCCTATGAATCCATCACCTCTCTTAAATAAAAACTGTTTTAATTCAAAAGAACAAGAAGTACATGAGTTTCAAATTTATCCTTGAACTTAGTTTAATTATATTGATGTGGTGACAATGCTTCTTGTTTTCTGAATGAATGCTTGAACAGTGCATATGTCTTTTGAAGTTGTTGTTTAAGAATGTTAAATATGTTGGCTCTTGAAAGAATGATGACTAGGAGACATGTTATTTGATAATCTGAAAAATCATAAAAATGATTCTTGAAGCAAGAAAAAGCAGCAAAGAACAAAGCTTGCAGAGAAAAAAAAAGAAAAAAAATTGGCGAAAAAAATAGAAAGAAAAAGCAAGCAGAAAAGCCAAAAGCTCTTAAAACCAAGAGGCAAGAGCAAAAAGCCAATAACCCTTAAAACCAAAAGGCAAGGGTAAATAAAGAGGATCCCAAGGCTTTGAGCATCAGTGGATAGGAGGGCCTACAGGAATAAAATCCTGGTCTAAGCGGCTAAACCAAGCTGTCCCTAACCATGTGCTTGTGGCGTATAGGTGTCAAGTGAAAACTTGAGACTGAGCAGTTAAAGTCAAGGCCCAAAGCAAAAAAAAAAAAGAGTGTGCTTAAGAATCTTGGACACCTCTAATTGGGGACTTTAGCAAAGCTGAGTCACAATCTGAAAAGGTTCACCCAATTATGTGTCTGTGGCATTTATGTATCCGGTGGTAATACTGGAAAACAAAGTGCTTAGGGCCACGGCCAAGACTCATAAAATAGCTGTGTTCAAGAATCATCATACTGAACTAGGAGAATCAATAACACTATCTGAACTCTGAGTTCCTATAGATGCCAATCATTCTGAACCTCAATGGATAAAGTGAGATGCCAAAACTATTCAAGAGGCAAAAAGCTATAAGTCTCGCTCATTTGATTGGAGCTATGTTTCATTGATAGATTGGAATTTATAGTATATTCTCTTCTTTTTATCCTATTTAATTTTCAGTTGCTTGGGGACAAGCAACAATTTAAGTTTGGTGTTGTGATGAGCGGCTAATTTATACGCTTTTTGGCATTGTTTTTAGTATGTTTTTAGTAGAATCGAGTTACTTTTAGGGATGTTTTCATTAGTTTTTATGTTAAATTCACATTTCTGGACTTTACTATGAGTTTGGGTGTTTTTCTGTGATTTTAGGTATTTTCTGACTGAAATTGAGGGACTTGAGCAAAAATCAGATTCAGAGGTTGAAGAAGGACTGCTGATGTTGTGGGATTCTGACCTCCCTGCACTCAAAGTGGATTTTCTTGAGCTACAGAACTCGAAATGGCGCGCTTCCAATTGCTTTGGAAAGTAAACATCTAGGTCCTTTCAGCAATGTATAATAGTCCATACTTTACCCAAGTTTAGACGATGCAAACTGGCGTTCAACGCCAGCTCTCTGCCCAATTCTGGCGTCCAGGGCCAGAAACAAGTTGCAAAGTGGAGTTCAACGCCCAAACTGGCACCAAAACTGGCGTTCAACTCCAGGAATGACCTCTACACGTGTAACACTCAAGCTCAGCCCAAGCACACACCAAGTGGGCCCCGGAAGTGGATTTATGCATGAATTACTTACTTATGTAAGCCCTAGTAGCTAGTTTATTATAAATAGGACATTTTCCTATTGTATTAGACATCTTTGGATTATCTTTTGATCTATTGATCACGTTTTCAGGGCTGAACTCTCGGCCATGCCTGGACCTTCACTTATGTATTTTCAACGGTAGAGCTTCTACACTCCATAGATTAAGGTGTGGAGCTCTGCTGTTCCTCAAAGATTAATGCAAAGTACTACTGTTTTCTATTCAATTCAACTTATTCCACTTCTAAGATATTCATTCGCACTTCAACCTGAATGTGATGAACGTGACAATCATCATCATTCCCTATGAACGCGTGCCTGACAACCACTCCCATTCTACCTTCGATTGAACGAGTATCTCTTAGATTACTAATACAGGGGACCGAGTCCGAGATATTGGGATCTTCGTGGTATAAGCTAGATTGATGGCGGCATTCATGAGAATCCGGAAAGTCTAAACCTTGTCCGTGGTATTCTGAGTAGGATTCCGGGATTGAATGACTGTGACGAGCTTCAAACTCGCGAGTGCTGGGCGTAGTGACAGACGCAAAAGGATAGTAAATCCTATTCAATTATGATCGAGAACCTCCAGATGATTAGCCATGCAGTGACAGCGCATCGGACCATTTTCACAGGAAGGAATAGGATGTAACCAACGACAAAGGTGATGCCTCCAGACGATTATCCGTGCTGTGACAGAGCATTTGGATCATTTTTCCGAGAGAGATCGAAAGTAGCTATTGGCACCGGTGTCATCCTTACATAAAGCTAGCCATAGAAAGGAGTAAGATTGATTGGATGAAGATAGCACTAAAGCAGAGGTTCAGAGGAACGAAAGCTTCTCTACACCCTTATCTGAAATTCTAACCAATGAATTACATAAGTATTTCTATCCTTATTTTAGTATTATTTTCGAAAACCCCATTACTATTTTACACCTGCCTGACTGAGATTTACAAGGTGACTATAGCTTGCTTCATACCAACAATCTCCGTGGGATTCGACCCTTACTCACGTAAGGTATTACTTGGACGAGCCATTGCACTTGCTGGTTAGTTGTGCGAAGTTGTGAACCATGGTATTGGCATCATGTTTTTGGCGCCATTGCCAGGGAAAGAAAGAGTAATGAATTTTACATAATCAAAGTGTAATCACAATTACGTCCACCAAGTTTTTGGCGCCGTTGCCGGGGATTGTTTGAGTTTGGACAACTGACGGTTCATCCTGTTGCTCAGATTAGGTAATTTTCTTTTTGTTTTCTTTTCAAAAATTTTTCAAAAAATTTTCTCCTTTGTTTTCAAAAAAAAATTTTTAAAACAAATGTTTTCAAAAATATATTTTTCTTCAGAATTTTTAAGAATGAATTCTAGTGTTTCATGAAGCATGTTGAAGCCTGGCTGGCTGTAAAGCCATGTTGAAGCCTGGCTGGCTGTAAAGCCATGTTGAAGCCTGGCTGGCTGTAAAGCCATGTCTAATTCTTCTGGATAGGGCATGTCAGGCGTGTCATGTCTGAGTTACATACTAAAGCTTGGCTGGCTAGTAAGCCATGCCTAACCCTCAGATTGGAGCTTTAGATTAAAGAACACAAGATTCCTGGAATTCATATTAAAAATTTTAGAATCCTTATTTTTTCTTTTTCAATATAATTTTCGAAAAAAAAAACCAAAAAAATTAGAAAATCATAAAAATAAAAAATATTTTGTGGTTCTTGTTTGAGTCTTGAGTCAACTTCAAGTTTGGTGTCAATTGCATGTTTTAAAGTTTGCATAAAATTTTCGAAAAATTCATGCATTCATAGTGTTCTTCATGATCTTCAAGTTGTTCTTGGTAAGTCTTCTTGTTTGATCTTGATGTTTTCTTGTTTTGTGTTGTATGGTGTTTTTCATATGCATTCTTGAATTCTTAGTGCATTTCTAAGTTTGGTGTCTTGCATGTTTTCTTTGCATTAAAAATTTTTCAAAAATATGTTCTTGATGTTCATCATGATCTTCAAAGTGTTCTTGGTGTTCATCTTGACATTCATAGTGTTCTTGCATGCATTTCTTGTTTTGATCCAAAAAGAAAAGAGAAAAACATGAAAATGATGTTTTAATTTTCTCTCTCTCATCATAAAAATTCAAAAATAAAAAAAATATCTCCCCCTTTTATCTCTCATCAAATTCGAAAATTTGAGTTGACTTTTTCAAAAATTTTTAAAATCTAGTTGTTTTCATGAGTCAAATCAAATTTTCAATTTGAAAATCTTATCTTTTTCAAAATCTTTTTCAAAAATCAAATCTTTTCTATTTTTCTTAGTTATTTTCGAAAATAACAATAACAATTAATGTTTTGATTCAAAAATTTCAAGTTTGTTACTTGCTTGTTAAGAAAGATTCAAACTTTAAGTTCTAGAATCATATCTTGTGATTTCTTGTGAATCAAGTCATTAATTGTGATTTTAAAAATCAAATCTTTTTCAAAACTAATTTCAATCATAGCTTTTCAAAAATATCTTCCTTATCTTATCTTTTTCAAAATATGATTTTAAAATATCTTTTCTAACTTCCTATCTTCTTATCTTTTCAAAATTGATTTTCAAATTTGTTTCAACTAACTAACTAACTTTTTGTTTGTTTCTTATCTTTTTCAAAACCACCTAACTAACTCTCAATCTCTAATTTTCGAAAATATCTTCCCTCTTTTTCAAAAATTTCTTTTTAATTAACTAATTATTTTATTTTATTTTATTTTATTTTTGAATTTTCGAAAACTACTAACCTTTTTTCAAAAACTATTTTCGAAAATCACTAACTCTTTTTCAAAAATTATTTTCGAAAATCCTCTCCCTCTCTCATCTTATTCTATTTATTTATTCATCTACTAACATCTCTTCCTCACATCACTCACCGAATTCGAACCCCCTCTTCTATCTGTGTTCGAATTTTTCTTCTTCTCTTCTTCTACTAATAATAAAGAACCTCTTTACTGTGACATAGAGGATTCCTCTTCTTTTCTTTTTCTCTTCTCTTTCTTATGAGCAGGGATAAAGAAAAAGGCATTCTTGTTGAAGCTGATCCAGAACCTGAAAGGACTCTGAAGAGAAAACTAAGAGAAGCTAAATTACAATAATCCAGAGACAACCTTATTGAAAATTTCGAACAAGTAAAGGAGATGGCAGCCGAACCCAACAACAATAATGCAAGGAGAATGCTTGGTGACTTTACTGCACCTAATTCCAATTTACATGGAAGAAGCATCTCCATTCCTGCCATTGGAGCAAACAACTTTGAGCTGAAACCTCAGCTTGTTTCTCTGATGCAGCAGAACTGCAAGTTTCATGGACTTCCATCTGAAGATCCTTTTCAGTTCTTAACTGAATTCTTGCAGATCTGTGATACTGTTAAGACTAATGGAGTAGATCCTGAAGTCTACAGGCTCATGCTTTTCCCTTTTGCTGTAAGAGACAGAGCTAGAATATGGTTGGACTCTCAACCCAAAGACATCCTGAACTCTTGGGATAAGCTGGTCACGGCTTTCTTAGCCAAGTTCTTTCCTCCTCAAAAGCTGAGCAAGCTTAGAGCAGATGTTCAAACCTTCAAACAGAAAGAAGGTGAATCCCTCTATGAAGCTTGGGAAAGATACAAACAGTTGACCAAAAAGTGTCCTTCTGACATGCTTTCAGAATGGACCATCCTGGATATATTCTATGATGGTTTATCTGAGCTATCAAAGATGTCATTGGATACTTCTGCAGGTGGATCCATTCACCTAAAGAAAACGCCTGCAGAAGCTCAAGAACTCGTTGACATGGTTGCTAATAACCAGTTCATGTACACTTCTGAGAGGAATCCTGTGAATAATGGGACGCCTATGAAGAAGGGAGTTCTTGAAATTGATACTCTGAATGCCATATTGGCTCAGAATAAAATATTGACTCAGCAAGTCAATATGATTTCTCAGAGTCTGAATGGAATGCAAGCTGCATCCAACAGTACTCAAGAGGCATCTTCTGAAGAAGAAGCTTATGATCCTGAGAACCCTGCAATAGCAGAGGTAAATTACATGGGTGAACCTTATGGAAACACCTATAATCTATCATGGAGAAATCATCCAAATTTCTCATGGAAGGATCAAAAGCCTCAACAAGGCTTTAATAATGGTGGAAGAAACAGGTTTAGCAATAGCAAGCCTTTTCCATCATCCACTCAGCAACAGACAGAGAATTTTGAGCAGAATCCATATAGCTTAGCAAATCTAGTCTCTGATCTATCTAACGCCACTGTAAGTTTCATGAATGAAACAAGGTCTTCCATTAGAAATTTGGAAGCACAAGTGGGCCAGCTGAGTAAAAGGATCACTGAAATCCCTCATAGTACTCTCCCAAGCAATACAGAAGAGAATCCAAAAGGAGAGTGCAAGGCCATTGACATAAGCACCATGGCCGAACCTGTAAGGGAAGGAGAGGACGTGAATCCCAAGGGGGAAGACCTCCTGGGACGTCCAGTGATCAATAAGGAGTTTCCCTCTGAGGAACCAAAGGAATCTGAGACTCATCTAGAGACCATAGAGATTCCATTGAACCTCCTTATGCCATTCATGAGCTCTGATGAGTATTCCTCTTCTGAAGAGAATGAGGACGTTACTGAAGAGCAAACTGCCAAGTTTCTTGGTGCAATCATGAAGCTGAATGCCAAATTATTTGGTATTGAAACTTGGGAAGATGAACCTCCCTTGTTCACCAATGAACTAAGTGATCTGGATCAACTGACAATGCCTCAGAAGAGACAGGATCCTGGAAAGTTCATAATACCTTGTACCATAGGTACCATGATCTTTAAGGCTCTGTATGACCTTGGTTCAGGTATAAACCTCATGCCCCTCTCTGTAATAGAGAAACTGGGAATCTATGGGGTGCAAGCTGCTAAAATCTCATTAGAGATGGCAGATAATTCAAGAAAACAGGCTTATGGACAAGTAGAGGACGTGTTAGTAAAGGTTGAAGGCCTTTACATCCCTGCTGATTTCATAGTCCTGGATATTAGAAAGGAAGAGGATGAATCCATCATCCTGGGAAGACCTTTCCTAGCCACAGCAAGAGCTGTGATTGATGTGGACAGAGGAGAATTGATCCTTCAATTGAGTAAGGACAACCTTGTGTTTACAACTCAAGGATCTCTCTCTACATCCATGGAGAGGAAGCAGAAAAAGCTTCTCTCAAAGCAGAGTCAAACAAAGCCCCCACAGTCAAACTCTAAGTTTGGTGTTGGGATGCCACAACCAAACTCTAAGTTTGGTGTTGAACTACCATATCCAAACTCTAAGTTTGGTGTTGGAGAGTCTCAACAATGCTCTGAACATCTGTAAGGCTCCATGAGAGCCCACTGTCAAGCTATTGACATTAAAGAAGAGCTTGTTGGGAGGCAACCCAATTTTTATTTATCTAACTATATTTTTTTTCTTAGTTATATGTCTTTATAGGTTCATGATCATGTGGAGTCACAAAATAAATATAAAAATTGAAAACGGAATCAAAAACAGCAGAAGAAAAATCACACCCTAGAGGAAGCATCTGCTTGGCGTTCAACGCCAGAACAGAGCATGGTTCTGGCACTGAACGCCCAAAATGGGCAGTATCTGGGTGCTGAACGCCCAAAATGGGCATCATCTGGGCGCTGAATGCCAGAATTGCACCCTGGAGAGGAGCTGGCGCTGAACGCCCAGAACAAGCATGGTTCTGGCGTTCAACGCCAAAAATGGGCAACAAATGGGCGTTGAACGCCCAAAATGGACACCAACCTGCCACTGAATGCCCAGAGTTGTGTGCAAGGGCATTTTACATGCCTTATTTGGTGCAAGGTTGTAAATCCTTGAACACCTCAGGATCTGTGGACCCCACAGGATCACCTCAGGATCTGTGGACCCCACAGGATCCCCACCTACCTCCACTCACTTCTTCTCACCCCTCTTTCACACAATCCCATAAACACTCTTCCCCAAAACCCTTCACCAATCACCTCAATCTCTCTTCCCATCACCTCTTCACCACTCACATCCATCCACTCTTCCCCATAAACCTACCCAATAAACTCCACCTACCTTCAAAATTCAAAATCAATTTCCCACCCAAACCCACCCATATGGCCGAACCTTAACCCCCCTCCCTTCCCTATATAAAGCCTTCCATTCTTCTTCATTTTCACACAAACACAACCCTCTCTTCTCTTCTTGGCCGAAATACACCTCCCCCCTCTTCTCCATATTTTCTTCTTCTTCTTCATCTAATTCTTTCTTCTCTTGCTCGAGGGCGAGCAACATTCTAAGTTTGGTGTGGTAAAAGCATAAGCTTTTTGTTTTTCCATTACCATTGATGGCACCCAAGATCGGAGAATCCTCTAGAAAAGGGAAAGGTAAGACAAAAACTTCCACCTTCGAGTCATGGGAGAGGGAAAGGTTCATCTCCAAAGCCCATCAAGACCACTTCTATGATGTTGTGGCCAAGAAGAAGGTGATCCCCGAGATCCCTTTCAAGCTCAAAAGAAATGAGTATCCGGAGATCCGACATGAAATTCAAAGAAGAGGTTGGGAAGTTCTAACAAACCCCATCCAACAAGTCGGCATTCTAATGGTTCAAGAGTTCTATGCCAATGCATGGATCACCAAGAACCATGATCAAAGTAAGAACTCGGATCCAAAGAACTATGTTACAATGGTTCGGGGGAAATACTTAGATTTTAGTCCGGAGAATGTAAGGTTGGCGTTCAACTTGCCAAACATGGAAGAGAACGCACGCCCCTACACAAGGAGAGTCAACTTTGATCAAAGGTTGGACCAAGTCCTCATGGATATATGTGTAGAAGGAGCTCAATGGAAGATTGACTCAAAAGGCAAACCGGTTCAACTAAGAAGACTGGACCTTAAGCCTATAGCTAGAGGATGGTTGGAGTTCATTCAATGCTCAATCATTCCCTCTAGCAACTGGTCTGAAGTTACTATAGACCGGGCCATCATGATCCATAGCATCGTGATTGGAGAAGAGGTGGAAGTTCATGAGATTATACCTCAAGAACTCTACAAGGTGGCTGACAAGTCCTCCATTATGGCAAGGTTAGCCTTTCCTCACCTCATTTGCCACCTGTGCAATTCGGCTGGGATTGACATAGAGGGAGATATCCTCATTAAAGAGGACAAGCCCATCACTAAGAAAAAGATGGAGCAAGCAAGAGAGCCCATTCATGGAGATCAAGAGGCGTATGAAGCTTATCACCATGAGATCCCGGAGATGCCTCAAATGCATTTTCCTCCACAAAACTATTGGGAGCAAATCAACACCTCCCTAGGAGAATTAAGTTCCAACATGGGATAACTAAGGGTGGAACATCAAGAGCACTCCATCATCCTTCATGAAATAAGAGAAGATCAAAAAGCAATGAGGGAGGAGCAACAAAGACAAGGAAGAGACATAGAAGAGCTCAAGGACATCATTGGTTCCTCAAGAAGGAAACGCCACCATCACTATGGTGGATTCATTCCTTATTCTTATTTCTTCTGTTTTTCGTTTTCTATGTTAAGTGCTTATCTGTGTTTGTGTCTTTATTACATGATCATTAGTAGTTAGTAACTATGTCTTAAAGTTATGAATGTCCTATGAATCCATCACCTCTCTTAAATAAAAACTGTTTTAATTCAAAAGAACAAGAAGTACATGAATTTCAAATTTATCCTTGAACTTAGTTTAATTATATTGATGTGGTGACAATGCTTCTTGTTTTCTGAATGAATGCTTGAACAGTGCATATGTCTTTTGAAGTTGTTGTTTAAGAATGTTAAATATGTTGGCTCTTGAAAGAATGATGACTAGGAGACATGTTATTTGATAATCTGAAAAATCATAAAAATGATTCTTGAAGTAAGAAAAAGCAGCAAAGAACAAAGCTTGCAGAGAAAAAAAAATAGGCGAAAAAAATAGAAAGAAAAAGCAAGCAGAAAAAGCCAAAAGCTCTTAAAACCAAGAGGCAAGAGCAAAAAGCCAATAACCCTTAAAACCAAAAGGCAATGGTAAATAAAGAGGATCCCAAGGCTTTGAGCATCAGTGGATAGGAGGGCCTACAGGAATAAAATCCTGGTCTAAGCGGCTAAACCAAGCTGTCCCTAACCATGTGCTTATGGCGTCTAGGTGTCAAGTGAAAACTTGAGACTGAGCGGTTAAAGTCAAGGTCCAAAGCAAAAAAAAAAAAGAGTGTGCTTAAGAACCCTGGACACCTCTAATTGGGGACTTTAGCAAAGCTGAGTCACAATTTGAAAAGGTTCACCCAATTATGTGTCTGTGGCATTTATGTATCCGGTGGTAATACTGGAAAACAAAGTGCTTAGGGCCACGGCCAAGACTCATAAAATAGCTGAGTTCAAGAATCTTCATACTGAACTAGGAGAATCAATAACACTATCTGAACTCTGAGTTCCTATAGATGCCAATCATTCTGAACCTCAATGGATAAAGTGAGATGCCAAAACTATTCAAGAGGCAAAAAGCTATAAGTCCCGCTCATTTGATTGGAGCTATGTTTCATTGATAGTTTGGAATTTATAGTATATTCTCTTCTTTTTATACTATTTAATTTTCAGTTGCTTGGGGACAAGCAACAATTTAAGTTTGGTGTTGTGATGAGCGGATAATTTATACGCTTTTTGGCATTGTTTTTAGTATGTTTTTAGTATAATCTAGTTACTTTTAGGGATGTTTTCATTAGTTTTTATGTTAAATTCATATTTCTGGACTTTACTATGAGTTTGTGTGTTTTTCTATGATTTCAGGTATTTTCTGACTGAAATTGAGGGACTTGAGCAAAAATCAGATTCAGAGGTTGAAGAAGGACTGCTGATGTTGTTGGATTCTGACCTCCCTGCACTAAAACTGGATTTTCTTGAGCTACAGAACTCGAAATGGCGCGCTTCCAATTGCGTTGAAAAGTATACATCCAGGGCTTTCTAGCAATGTATAATAGTCCATACTTTGCCCAAGTTTAGACGACACAAACTGGCGTTCAACACCAGCTCTCTGCCCAATTCTGGCGTCCAGCGCCAGAAACAAGTTGCAAAGTGGAGTTCAACGCCCAAACTGGCACCAAAACTGGCGTTCAACTCCAGGAATGACCTCTACACGTGTAACACTCAAGCTCAGCCCAAGCACACACCAAGTGGGCCCCGAAAGTGGATTTATGCATCAATTACTTACTTCTGTAAACCCTAATAGCTAGTTTATTATAAATAGGACCTTTTCCTATTGTATTAGACATCTTTGGATTATCTTTTGATCTATTGATCACGTTTTGAGGGCTGGCCTCTCGGCCATGCCTGGACCTTCACTTATGTATTTTCAACGGTAGAGCTTCTACACTCCATAGATTAAGGTGTGGAGCTCTGCTGTTCCTCAAAGATTAATGCAAAGTACTACTATTTTCTATTCAATTCAACTTATTCCACTTCTAAGATATTCATTCGCACTTCAACCTGAATGTGATGAACGTGACAATCATCATCATTCCTTATGAAAGCGTGCCTGACAACCACTCCCATTCTACCTTCGATTGAACGAGTATCTCTTAGATTACTAATACAGGGGACCGAGTCCGAGATATTGGGATCTTCGTGGTATAAGCTAGATTGATGGTGGCATTCATGAGAATCCGGAAAGTCTAAACCTTGTCCGTGGTATTCTGAGTAGGATTCCAGGATTGAATGACTGTGACGAGCTTCAAACTCGCGAGTGCTGGGCGTAGTGACAGACGCAAAAGGATAGTAAATCCTATTCAAGTATGATCGAGAACCTCCAGATGATTAGCCATGCAGTGACAGCGCATCGGACCATTTTCACAGGGAGGAATAGGATGTAACCAACGACAAAGGTGATGCCTCCAAACGATTAGCTGTGCTGTGACAGAGCATTTGGATCATTTTCCCGAGAGAGATCGAAAGTAGCCATTGGCACCGGTGTCATCCTTACATAAAGCTAGCCATAGAAAGGAGTAAGATTGATTGTATGAAGATAGCAGGAAAGCAGAGGTTCAGAGGAACGAAAGCATCTCTACACCCTTATCTGAAATTCTAACCAATGAATTACATAAGTATTTCTATCCTTATTTTAGTATTATTTTCGAAAACCCCATTACTATTTTACACCTGCCTGACTGAGATTTACATGGTGACTATAGCTTGCTTCATACCAACAATCTCTGTGGGATTCGACCCTTACTCACGTAAGGTATTACTTGGACGACCCAATGCACTTGCTGGTTAGTTGTGCGAAGTTGTGAACCATGGTATTGGCATCATATTTTTGGCGCCATTGCCAGGGAAAGAAAGAGTAATGAATTTTACATAATCAAAGTGTAATCACAATTACGTCCACCAATGGCAAAGCAGAGAGTCGACGCGGACGCGCAAGGTACGCGTGCGCGTGCCTTCAGGCACAACTCTCGGGTGAATGTATGGAGGGGTAGAAAAATTCAATCCACACGTATGCGTACATGGCGCGTCCGCGTGGATGGTCGAAAATGCTTGAGGCGCGTGTACGCACCAGGTGTGCGCACGCGCGGGTTGGTGCTCTGTTTTTCAAAAAAAAAATTTTTATGTCTTTGCACCAAACCAAGCATTCCCAACCTCCAAACAACTACCGAAACATCAAAAAACCTTATTTGACCTACTAGACTCCCAATTAAACTCAACTAATCAAACAAAACATGAAATTAAATCTAAATTACCAATATTTACAAAGGGAAAAGGGAAAGATGTTACCATGGTGGGGTGTCTCCCACCTAGCACTTTTGTTTATTGTCCTTAAGTTGGACTTATGGGGAGCTCTTCATCAAGGTGGCCTGTGCTTGAATCCATCCTTGAACATCCACCAATGCTTGGACTTCCATTGTGCTTTATCATTCAAAGTTAATAACTCCAAGCTTTGATGGAGTTCTTCACAAACCATAGGCTCCCAAAGTTGATCTTCCTTGTACGATCCGGGATCCCACACTTTGTTTTCACACCCGTCCTTGAGTCGATCATGGTGGTTTCCTCCGGGTGGCAAGAGAGATGAATTCTCATGGAAGCACCAAACTATCCTCCTAGACCCATCCAATTGAGCACTAGTCCAACCTTCATTCCTTGAAGCTTCAACAATAATGAACCTAGACTTACAACGCCAACCACGAAACATCTTTCTTTTATGCTTCATCCCACAAAGCATCCTAAGTTGACTATCCGTTTCAAGCAAACCATATTCAAGTAGGATAATAAAGCTAGTAGAAATGAGTTTCACCCATTCAAATGAAGGTGTAGATAGCAACCTAGGCAAAGGTGATTCCAAGGGTCTTGACAAAGCGTATTCAATTCCCATCCTTCTCTTTCTAAGGACTTCCACCTCTCCACAAGATCTCTTAATTTCAATCCTTTGTTCAACAATATTATCTAAGCCTTTTCCCTTACTCAAGTCATAATTAGGAGGGTGAGAAAAATTTACCTCCACAACGCTTTCAAACTCAACGGGAGAAGGTTCTTCATGCTCAAAGGATTCTTCACCACTAAGACTTGATGCTTGATCTTCATCACCAAGGGGACTCAATTCTTGCTCCATCCCATCCAATTCTTCATAAGAGATATGCCTTGGAAGTTGTGCACATTCCTCCTTAGTATCAAATTCAATCATCTTGGAGGGGTTTTCTTCAATCCTAGACTCCCAAGGTGGTTCCGCATCTCCTAAGTCTTCAACCACTTCTTCCTCTTCTTTAATAATATCTACTTCCTCCTCTTATTGCATTTCTTGCTTTAATTCCTCTTCTTCACCTTGGAGCTTCAAGTTCACTCCCTCACTAAGCTTCTTGGTTGCTTCTCCACATTCTACAATGGAAGTGCCTTGATCGCATAGGCTTAGGCGGGATGAGACTATGTTGCCAATGGCTTCTACCATGATAGCCATTTTTGCTCTTAACTCCTCAAAATTCTTTTCATCCTCCTTGTGTTGCCTTAAGATATGTGATTCAAGATCCCTTAATTCTAGCATAGAGGCTTCATCGTGAGGTGATGGTGGAAGAGAGGGTTCATTGTTTGAGGGAAAGGTATTATAGTCGAAAGGTGGTTCCTTTGGGTAGAGTTGTGGTGGTTCAATATTTTCCTTTCTTTCCATTTGTTGCATAACACACTCCATGGTTACTTGAAATTGATCCAATGCTTCCTTGAAATGACCCCTTGACTCTTGCTCCTCTTGGATATCACGAGTAGGATCATATGACTCTTGGATTGAAGGACATGAGTGTTCTTCCATAGGAGGTTGTGTTGGAAAGTAGAGTTTATCTTGTGGTTGAAAGTTTTCATGTATTGGAGGTGGTTCATCTTGGTAATAATATGGAGGGGGCGGTTCTTGAAAATGTTGATGTTGGAGTATTGGTGGCTCTATGTGTGGTTCATATGATTGTTGGTAGGATGGATATGGATTAGGGTCATATGAAGATGGTTGGTAAGAAGGGGTTTGTGAGTATGGTTGAGGGTTATGTTGAGGATATGGCTCATAGGTGTATGGTGGTGGTTCTTGGAAGTCACAAGGAGATTCACCATAACCATCGGATTGGTATGCATCATAGATTGGCTCTTCTTCATAGTGCATTGGTGGAGGTTGTTGCCATGAGGATTGATCATATGCATATGGCTCCTCCCACCTTTGGTTATCCCATCCTTGATGCACATCTTCATTGAAGTTTCCATTTCCTACAACATAGTTGTAATCACACTCATAGCCAAAGTGAGAATTCATAGTGAAAAGTGAAAATAAGAAATAAAAGCTAACAAGAAATAATGAAACAAAGTCCTAAAACTAACAAAAACTAACAAGCAATCCAAAAATCAAGCTATTCATAATATTCACATATATACAATAACCAATAACATAACACCATTGCAACTCCCCGGCAACAGTGCCATTAATTTGACACAAAAATTGTTGTGGGTAAGGAATTTCACAAAATATTTATGTTGCAAGTATAGCTCCAAACCAACAAACAACTCTCGCATCAAATTAAATTTTAGGTTGTCACAAAGAACAAACCCCAAATAAGAAATAACCGGAGTATTTTGGACTCCGGGTTGTCTCACAAGGAATTGCAATAAAGTGTTTGATAATTGGCTATGAAAGGGGGTAAGGGGTTTTCTTGATTGGTGAGAGGGCAAGAAAATTTAAATGACAAGAAAAGTAAAGAAAGCAATTAAAGAAAGCAATTAAGGAAGAGAGACATTCATGGCAAAGATTGAGATCATAGGCTTTCTATCCTAGTCATGCAATGATTAATTCATCTTATTTAGTCAACTCCAACAAATAGGGAGAAAGTCAAACAAGATTAATCAATCATACCACAATTATAAACAAGAATTTATCTCATTACGTCATCTCCGACGATTGAGGAAGGTATCATGTTATCCTCAAACTCGGAGAAAGTCTAATAAGACTAGCTAATCTCAATCCAAAAGTCCTAATCAACTCACTAATTTAATTAGCAAAAGATTAGCGTCAATGGAAACAATACTAGCTAACAACTCTAGATCACCAACATGAGTTGGGTTTTCATGACTCAAGATTGCCTAATTACTCCCTCCAAGCCAAGAATGCTCAAAAATCTTCTCTAAGGCCCAACCAAGTATTTTGTCAAACACTTGGTGGGTACAAATGGAAAGCATAGTAAAATTGCAAGGAATATAAATCTACCAACTACAAATTGCAAGGAATTAAACAACAATAAAGCAATTCAATAATAAAAAAACATGAATCATAAATTGCATTAAAGGAAAATGGAAGAACAAAAATGCATCAACAACAAAGTAAGCAATTACTAGAATAAAATACAAAATTAGAGAGAGGAAGAGTAGAGGAACAAGAAATTGTAAAGGAAAAGTAAATCAAAGCATGAATTGAATCTAGATCTAAGATGAAAATTAACTTAACCTAATTCTAGAGAGAAGAGGGAGCTTCTCTCTCTAGAAACTAACCTACATGATGCTATACTACCAAACAATTGCTCCCCCTTTGTCCAAGCTTGAATTCTGCATGAAATAGCATTAGAAATGAGTTCGGTTGGGCCCAAAGTGCTTCAGAAATCGCTGGGGGCGATTTCACCTTAGTGGGCCACGGCAGAATCGGCGCGCATGCGTACATGGCACGTGCGCGCCCCTGAGCGCGAAGTAACATATGGAAAATTTTATATTATTTTGAAGCCCTGGATGTTAGCTTTCCAACGCAACTGGAATTGCCTCATTTGGACCTCTGTAGCTCAAGTTATGGTCGTTTGAGTGCGAAGAGGTCAAGCTTGACGGCTTTATGGTTCCTTCATTTCTTCATGAGTTTTCCCACTTTGCATGCTTTTCTCCTCACTTCTTCCATCCAATACTTGCCCTATGAACATGAAATCACTCAACAAACACATCAAGGCATCGAATGGAATTAAAGTGGATTAAAATCGCCAATTTAGGGCCTAAAAAGCATGTTTTTACACTTAAGCAAAATTCAAGGGAGAATTACAAAACCATATTATTTCATTGAATAAATGCGAGAAAAAATGACAAAATCTCCCAAATTAAGTACAAGATAAATCACAAAATCGGGGTTTATCAGGCACGCCAGGCTACATACTTAAAGAACCCTGGGCGTGCCAGTTGGGCTCGAAGGCGTGGCACACCAGGGATGCCAATGAAGGAGGGTGTGCCACTTGAAGAGCTGGGCATGGCACGCCACTGAAGCGTCAGTCACACGCTAGCTGGGAGATCACGTTTATTGAGTTTTTTTTTTCCTCCAAGTTGTATTTTTCTTTTCACTTTTGTATTTTCTTTATTTCTAGTGCTAGGAGTAGTATAAATAACCCCTGAAAGTACTGAGAAAAGGGTTAAGCAGTTAGGAAGCTAAGTTGTGGAGTAGAGTCTTTAGTTGGATTTACTTTTTCACTTTATCATGTCTTCCATCTCTTGTACTTTTCTCAGAGCTATGAGTAGCTAAATTTCCTCTCATTCAGAGAGGGAGCTCTATTGTACTTGATGGATTAATGATAGTTAATTTCTTTTTCTCTTCATCTTCTCTTTGATTTGCTAGAAGGAATTTCGTTTTAATGACTAGTGTTCAATCATCTTGGAAAAGAGATTGGATACAAAATGGGTTTCATGGGAACCTTGGAAAAGGAAATCCCTTCTCACACTTGAGTAGGATCTGGGTTTTAGTATTTGGATATGGTGACATATAATCCTCCCTCTACTTGGACCTATGATGATGTGTGGTATAATCAGGGACCAAGCATATCTCTCTTCATGAGTAATTAGACCAAGGAATTGGCTATTAATCAAGATCTGAGAGATTAAGTCACCAAGGGATTGGGGCTCAATCACTCATGATTGCCAAGAGGTCAATGAGTTGCATGATTGAAGATGATATGAGCTGGATTTAATCCAAAGAGACAACATCTCCTGATCTTAATGAATTTCCCTATTCTTGTCTTCCACATTCTTTATAGTTTTCTTTACATTCTGCAAATCCCCATTCCCATTTACAATTAAGTCATTTATATTTCTGTACTTTACATTACTGCCATTTCCTCTTTTGCAGTTTATTACTTTTATTTACCTTTGAGCCATTTATGTTTCTGCCTATTTATAATTCTGCAATCACAATCTATTCTGTTTAGCTTGACTAATTCACCAATTGATTAAAATTGCTCAAATCTACCAATCTTTGTGGATACGATCCCACTCCATTGTGGGTTATTACTTGACGATAATTTTGGTGCACTTGCCAAAAGAACGAATTCATTATTTTTATATGGGAAGTGAATTCCAGTCATCAGTTCCTCAACAGTGGGTACCATTTTAGGCTCAGCCTCCTTGGTACTAATAAGGGCCAGACACTCTTCTCTTATCTGTTCATATAAGTGCTGTCTAGTTTGACTCAACTATGCCTCTATAGTTCTGTTAGAGGCTCGGGCTTCTTGCAGCATCTCTTGAAATTTCAACGTTTGTTGTGCAAGGGAGTGCAATTCCTGGGTTAATGACTCACTTTGCTCAAGAGGGTCTGACTCAGTGGATACTGTCTTAATCTCTCCTTTCGTTGGAGTCTCATTAGATGAGTTCAGATGTTGATTGCTAGCAACTGTCTCAATGAGCTCATGAGCTTCCTCAATTGTCTTTTTCATGTGGATTGAACCACCAGCAGAATGGTCTAAGGACATCTTAGCCATATCTGTTAGTCTGTACTAGAAGATGTCTAACTTTACCCATTCTGAAAATATTTCAGAAGGGCATTTCTGTAGCATCATCTTGTACCTCACCCAAGCATCATAACGGGATTCATTATCTCCTTGTTTGAAGCATTGAATGTCCAGTCTTAACTGGGTTAGCCTCTTTAGTGGAAAGTATTAATTCAAGAACTTATCCACCAGTTGACTCCATATTTTCAAACTAGACTTGGTTTGGTTGTCTAACTACCTCTTTACCTGGTCTTTAATAGTAAAGGAAAAAAGTAACAACCTGTAGACATCCTGGTCTACTCCGTCAGTGTACATTGTGTCAGCATATTGCAAGAATTCAGCAAGAAATTCTGTGGGCTCCTCTTGAGAAAGTCCCTGAAACTAGCAGTTTTGCTGCAATAGAGTGATTAACTGTGGGTTGAACTCAAAATGAGCTACTCCAATAGGAGGTATACTAATGCTGCTTCCATAGAAGTCAGCAGTGGGGGTTGTATAAGACCCCAAGGTTCTTCTTTGTTGTGCCTCTTCCTCTAGATCCATAGTGCACTATTCCTATTCCTGCATACACAAACAAGAGACAAAGAAAAGTGGGAGTCTCTATGTTAGAGTATAGAGAGCTCCCAATGAGATACCAAGAAGAGAGGAAATAGACAAGAATTATATTTTTTTTTTGAAAATTAAATAAATAAAAAAAAATAAAAGATGGAAAACTAATAAAGAAAATAATAAGTTAAAAATTTCGAAAAAGCTAAGAAAAGAAAAGATGAAGAAAAGATATGAACAACCAATTAACCAACAAGATTTAAAATTAAAGAGTAAATTTTCAAAAAGTCAAAAAAAAAGAGTCAAATAAAGATTTTGAAATTTTAAAATTAGAAAGAAAAAATCAAGCGAGAGAAACAAAATAAGATAAGATTTAAAAATTTAAAGGTTTTGAAATCCAAATTTGAAAGAAGATTTGAAAATAAGAGATTTGATTTTGAAACGTTTTGAATTTAGAAAGAGAAAGTCAAACAAAAGATTTGAAAGATAATATAAGATTTTATTTTAAAAATTTAAAGTTGGAAAGAGGAAGTCAAACAAAGAAAGATAAGATTTGAAAGATTTGATTTTAAAATTTGAAATTTGAATTTTGAAAACTTGAATTTTGAAGTTTTGAATTTTGAAATCTTGAAACTTGAAAATTGAATTTGAATTAAGATAAGATAAGAATTTGAAATTTGAATTTCAAAATTTGAATTTAAAATAAGATAAGATAGAATTTTTTGAAATTCAAAGAAAGATAAAAAAGATAGGATAAAGATTTGAAAAAGATTTGGAATTCAAAACAAGATAAGATAAGATTTTTGAAATTCAAAGAAAGATAAAAAGATAAGATAAAGATTTGAAAAAGATAACAAGAAACTTTAAAATTGAATTTTTTATTTTGAAAAATTTAAAAAGGCAAAAACAAAAAGACACCAAACTTAAAATTTTTCAAATCAAAGGATATAATTTTCAAAATTTTTGGAGAAAAAACACAAAAAAACACCAAGCTTAAAAATTTAAAGATCAAATAAAGAAAAGGATCAAGAACAATTTGAACACCAAGAAAGAAAAACAAGAACATTATTCGAAAAATCAAGAAAGGAAAAATCAACCAAAACCAAGAAAAGGTACCAAACTTGAAAGTTTTGAAAATCAAGGACACTAATTTAAAAAATTTTAGAAGAAAAACACTACAAGACACCAAACTTATAATTTTTAAAATCAAATAAGAAAAATAACAAGAACAATTTCGAATACAAGGAAGAACATCAAGAACAATTTTTGAAAAACTAAAGGAATGAAAAACTAAGAAACACCAAAAAGACACCAAACTTTAGAATATTGAAACCAAAGACTCTAATTTTCGAAAAGTTAGAAAAGAAAAGAAAAGACTAAAAAAGACACCAAACTTAAAGATTGACACAAGACTCAAACAAAATACAAAGAGTACTAAAGAAAAGAAAAGGTTTTGAAAAACAAAACAAAAGATACAAACAAAGGAGAAAATAAACCATAAAGAATACCTAATCTAAGCAACAAGATAATCCGGTTGTTTGTCAAATCCGAACAATCCCCGGCAACAGCACCAAAAATATGGTGCACGAAACTGGCTCCACAGAATTCGCACAGATGAACCGGCAAGTATACCAGGTCGTCCAAGTAATACCTCAGGTGAGTGAGGATCGATCCCACCGAGATTGTTGGTTTGAGCAAGCAGTGGTTACCTTGCAGATCTTAGTTAGGTGGATAGAAATTATAGCTTGTCACAGAAAATACATAAAACAAAATAAATAAATAAAATGTTACTAGATAGATGTGAAATCAATGGTGATAGAATGGTTGAGGCTTCAGAGATGCTTTGTCTTTGCGGATTAACTTTTCTTACTGTTTTCTTCAATAACTTTTTTATTCCTTCAATGGCAGCCGTAAGTGATTAACTCATGTCCTCTCATCAAGTTAACCTCCTCCACTGCAACAATCCACCACGTTGAGATGACTCATGTCCTCTCATCAAGCCACCCCTAGGTTTCTCACTGTAACAGAAGATGAAGCTCTAAGCAATCCACTCCCCTTTACGATCCTACTCAAGGTGCCACAAACAAGGCAGATATTCCAGATCAGAAAGTGCTGCTTCTCTGACTCTAGCCTTAATGACACAGAGACCTCACGCACCCATAGCAAACGAGATTATATGTCACATATCCAAAGTTGCTCAGATGCTCTATTGGAATCCACAATGCAATCTCTAGCTTTAGTTCAACGCTATCCAGGTCAGGAATCGTACAGAACCCATGTAGAACAAGGGTGATTGTCACGGGTCACCCTCAATTCATAAGATGAAAAACGAGGTTGCATTAGAGAATAGAATCAGACATATTGAATTAGAATAATAATATTATTGATCCATGAAACTCAACAGAGCTCCTAACCTTAACCATAGGAGGTTAGTGACTCATACTGTACAAAAAATAATAATGAAAGGTCGCAAAAGATCTCTAACAAGGGTGATCTTTGTTCTATATATACTAGTCTAGTAACTCAAGATTACAGAAAATAAGATAAGCTAGTCTTGTAGTGCGAAAATCCACTTCTGGGGCCCACTTGGTGAGTGTCTAGGCTAAGCTTGAGTGTTTTCCACGAGCTAATACCTTTTAGGGGCGTTGAACGCTGGGTTGAGACCCCCTAAAGGGCGTTGGACACCAACTACCCCTTTATGGGCGTTGGATGCTAGGACTGGGGCTGGTGGCTGGCGTTGAACACCAGTTTTGGGCCTTCATTTCCAATACAAAGTATGGACCATTATATATTTCTTGAAATCCTTGGATTTTATCTTTTCATAGCCCTTAAGAGCGCGCCATTTGGACTTCTGTAGCTCCCGAAGATCCTGACAGCATCTGCAGTCCTTTCTCTATCTCTGAATCAGACTTTTGCTCAAACTCCTCAATTTTAGCCAGAAATACCTGAAATCACTATAAAACAAAGAAACTCAAAGTAGAATCCAAAAATGTGAATTTTACACTAAAACCTATGAAAATATAATAAAACTTAAACAGAACATAATGAAAACTATATGAAAATGAGGCCAAAAAGTATATAAAATATCCGCTCATCAATCACCACTGCCCTCTCTATTGTAACCTCAAATTGGTTACTTGTGGGGATGATGGAGTGTTGGATAAGCTCCAACCATCCTCTAGCATCAGGCTTGAGGTCAATCCTACCTAGTTGATAGGGCTTGCCTTATGCGTCCCTCCTCCATTGAGCTCCTTCTACACAGATATCTGCAAGCACTTGCTCTAGTCTTTGGTCAGAGTTGACCCTTTGAGTGTAAGAGTGTGGGTCACCTTGCATCCTAGGCAATTATAGTGCCAATCTCACACTTTCCGGGCTAAAATCTAGGACTTGCTCTCTGACCATAGTGTGCCAGTTTTTGGGCTCTGGGTTCACACTAGTGTCGTGCTTCTTGGTGACCCAAGCATTAGCAAAGAATTGTTGCACCATTAATGTTTCAACTGCTGAAATGGGATTGGCCAGAATTTTCCAATCTTTTCTCCAGATTTCTTGTTGGATCTCCGGATACTCATCTTTCTTGAGCCTGAATGGGACCTCGTGAATCACCTTTTTATGCCTCACCACGTCATAGAAGTGGTCTTGATGTGCCTTGGTGAGGAATCTCCATGTTTCCCAAGGTTCAGAGGCAGAAGCGGGGGATTTTTCTTTTCTCTTCCTTGAGGGTTCTCCAGTTTTTGGTGCCATAGAGAGTAGGAATAGAAAGAAAAAAGGGGAGCTTTTTTGACACTAAACTTAAGGACATTGCTCGTCATCGAGCAAACAGTAACAGAAGAAAATTAAAATAGGAGAAGAAAGAAGAAAAAAGATGGATCAAAGAGGGTAAAGAGGCTTCGGCCAAGTGAGGGTAAGAAAGGAAGAAAGGAAGTGTATAAAGGGTAATATGGAAGAAGGGAAGAGGATTGTGAAGGTGTGAGTATGAATGAAAGAATGAAGGGATATTTATAGGGGTGGAGAGGGGTGTGGTTCGGTCATATGGGAGGGAAAAATATGGAGGAAGGTTTGAATTTGAAGTGGGTGGGTTGGTGGGAAGGGACTTGATGGGATTTGTGAATGTGTATCGGGAAGAGGGAAAGCAGGGTGGGAATCAAGGAAGAGAAAGTAAGAGAGAGAAGGAAGGGAGTGAATGATAGGTGTGGTAGGTGGGGATTGGGTGGGACCTAAGGGCTCTGGAAGCTTCAAATGCTAATTACCCTGCCCCCTCCTCGGCGTTGAATGCCAGGTATGGGCGTTGAATGCCAGGTATGGATCCCTTTTTTTTATTCGTGGGGTGTTCAACACCAGGTTTGGGTGTTGAACGCCCAAAGGGGAACAAGAAAATGGTCCAGAGCTTCTCCATAATGGGCGTTGAATGCCCAGCTCTCCTCTCCTTGCTGGCGTTGAGCGCCAATTCTGGCGTTCAACGCCAGTAAGGGGCTCTCTTTAGGATGTGTTGTTTTCAGTCCTCAGTGTTTCTGCTTCTGCTCTAGGTGCTACACATGATCACAAACGTTAAAAAGCAATAGAAAATTATGAAAATTACTACAAGATAAAATAATATGAAAGCAAACTAAAATAAAAAAAGAAAGAAAATAGAAATACTGTACACATGGTTGGGTTGCCTCCTAACAAGCGCTTCTTTACCGTTATTAGCTTGACGGACAGCTCCTTTAAGGAGGTTGATAGGGGCTCAAATCTTCACCCTTCATGGTGAGCTTCCTTCCTATACTCTCATAAATTAGCTCAATATGCTCTAGAGACAGGATTCGGTTCACTGTATGCGGAATGACTGGACTTTTAACGAAGACCATCCTCATGCCAGGTGAGAGGTCTTCAGTTGGAATCTTCTTGTTCCTCCAGGCCTTGGGTACCTTCTTCTTAGTACCTCCTACCCTAGTGGTCGGTGATGGATGCCCAACACCAAA
The DNA here is from genome assembly GCF_003086295.3 of Arachis hypogaea. NCBI lineage: Eukaryota > Viridiplantae > Streptophyta > Magnoliopsida > Fabales > Fabaceae > Arachis > Arachis hypogaea. The sequence goes on from NC_092053.1 coordinate 51,554,382, forward strand.
CTTAGATTTGATGTTAGGGGGCTCTGTATGACTCTGTACTGAGAGAGAAGGTTGAAACACTAAGTATTGCACAGTAGTACCTCCCTTGTCAGAGAGAGACTGGGGGTTGGGAATTTTCAATAGGATATGATCTTTCCAGATCCTCAAAATTAGCTCTCCCTTTTCCACATCAATCAAGGCCTTTGCAGTAGCAAGGAATGGCCTTCTAAGGATGATGGAGTTATCTCTATCCTCCCCAGTGTCAAGTATCATGAAGTCTGTAGGGAGGTAAAGGTCTTCAATATTTACAAGGACATTTTCCACCATGCCATATGCCTATTTCAGGGACTTATCTGCCATCTCCAATGAGATCCTGGTGAGCTGCGGATGAGCGGGTATTTTATACGCATTTTGGCATCATTTTCATATAGTTTTTAGCATGTTTTATTTAAGTTTTATTATATTTTCATAGATTTTAGTGAAAAATTCACATTTTTGTATTCTAGTATGAGTTTGTGTGTTTTTATGCAATTTCAGGTATTTTCGGGCTGAAATTGAGGAGCTCGAGCAAAAGTTTGATTCAGAGACGGAGAAAGCACTATAGAGGCTATCATGATCTGACCTCTGTGTACTCAAAGGAGCTTTTCTGGAGAAACAAAAGTCCAAATGGAGCGTTCTCAACGGCTATGGAAAGCTAACATCTACAGCTTTCCAAAAATATATAATACTTTATACTTTACTTCAGAATTGAAAGCCCAAAATTGGCATTCAACGCCAGCCATCTACTCTAGTCCAGGCGTCCAACGCCCACAAATAAGTGGCGAGCATCCAACACCCACAAAGGTGTCCCTAGTCAGTGTTCAATGCCCAAAGAGCATCCTAGCACGTGAGAGACAGTAAAGCTCAACCTAAACACTCACCAAGTGGGCCCCGAAAGTAGATTTTCGCACTACAAGCCTAAGCCTATCATATTTCTGTAATCCTTATTCATTAGTTTAGTATTTAAAGGAGAAGATTACCCTTTTGTTGAGGAGATTCGAGAAATCCTAGCATTTTTTGAACCTTTCATTGTATTTTCTATCAGTATAAGTCTCTAAACCTCCTAGGTTAAGGGGAGGAGCTCTGCTGAGTTTTATGGGTTAATAAAAGTATTACTGTTCTATCTCAATTCATGTTTGATTCTCTATTCTAAGATGTATCTTTGTTCTTTAACCTTATGAATGAGTTGAACCGGCACAAGGTTATCCCTATTTATGGGTTCAGCGAGCGTCTTTCATCGGATATCAATGAACCACTAGCTTGATTATACATCTCTTAGACAGCTAATCCACGACTTCGTTGGAGACTTCTCGAGACACCAGTTTAGCTGAGGTATGGGGAGATTAGGGTCTTTGTGGTAAAGGCTAGAACCAAAGGTGGAACATTCTTTGATCCAGAAGATTTGACCTTGTCTATGGTGTTTTGAGTAGGATCATCAAGGGGAATGGACTGCAGGAGCTTTACCCTCATTCACACTGGATGCGCACTAACCCTGGTGTTCAGCCTAGAGGAAAATTGGCGACCTCTCAAGAAAGGCGTTGATCACATACAGCCTGCCATAGAAGAAATCATTCACAGTTGGCGTAGATAGTGGGACCGAATTAATCAAGAAGAATAAAGCATCTCTGAAGGCTTAACCATCTTCTAATCATTGCATTCACCTTTAATTGAGTAATGTTATCTTTATTTTACTTTTATCCACTTTAAACAAACAAATAACTTTTCTATCCGCCTGACTAAGATCTACAAAATAACTACAGCTTGATTCAAGCCAACAATCCTCGTGGGATTGACCCTGACTCACTCAGGTATTACTTGGATGACCCAATGCACTTGCTGGTTCAGTTGGGCGAAGTGTAATTTCACGCACCAGCTGCACCTCTTGAATTCCCAACTTTTTATTCACAGAGAGAGGCATAAGGTTAATGCTAGAGTCAAGGTCGCACACAATGCCCTCTTAATGGTGATGGTCCCTATAGTATAGGAAATCAGGAAGCTTTTGGGATCTTGCATCTTCGAAGGCAGCTTCTTTTGGACCAAGGCGCTACATTCTTTGGTTAGTACCACAATCTCATCTCCCCTAAATTTCTTATTTTCAGAGATGGCATTTTTCAGATAGGCTATAGAGGGGGGTCGCTTTCCTAACACCTCTACAAAAGAGATATTGACTTGTAGCTTCCTGAGAATTACTAGGAACTGAGCAAGTTGCTCATCCTTAGGCTCCTCTTGCACCTTTGGAGAGGGTTTTTCCTCCATCTTCATGGAGACGTGCATGGTGACATTCCCAGTCTCCTCCTGAGCCTTGATCTCCTTCAGTTCCTCAGTAGCAGGCTCCTCTTTGAGTTTGGCCTTAGCTCCCATAGTGAGGGCCCTGTATTCTTGATGGAGAAAAAATTTCGGTAAATATTTTTACAAAAATTTCGCGTTGCAGGTATAGTTCTAAACCGACAATTAAACCTCAATCAATATTTAAATTATTTATCACAAATACAAACCCAATAAAATTAACCGAAGTATTTAAACCTCGGGTCATCTCTCAAGGAATTACAGGGAAGTGTACTTACAATTGGTTATGGAAAAGTATTTTTGGGGATTTTGTGATAAGAGACAAGTAATGTAAATAACACGGAAATAGAATAACAACTAAGAAAAAATCCTAGTAAGGATTGAGAATTGGAATTTCGATCCTCATTATCATTATCAATGGTGATGGTAATTTCCTTTTGCTTTCACTTAGTTAACCTCTAACAATGAAGGAAAGTCAAGTGAGCAAAATCAATTTAAGTTCACAAGTCCTAATCAAAGACTAGATTTAGTGAAGCCTAAGCCAACTAGCAATTTTCAATCACCAATCAATAAAGAGTTTTGATAACTCAAGAGTTTCTAATTGATCAATCCAAGTTAAGAACATAAAAATCTAATTTAAAATCTAACCAATCATTTTATCAAATACTTGGAAGGCATAAAATAAAAATAGAGAAAACTAACAAGACATAGCAAAATATAAGACTACCAAAGCAAAGAAATAACAATAACAAGGCAATTGAACAATAAGAAACGTGAAACATAAATTACATTAATGAAAGTTGAGAGTAACACATGAGTTCATAAACTAAATTAGCAAAATAAAGGAATCAATAAGAGAAGTAGATAACTAAAGTGCTAGAACAAATAAAAGTAGAAGAAACCTAAATTAAAATAAGGTAGAAATCTGAAATTGAGAAGGAACAATACTAAAAAACCCTAAAACCTAGAGAGAGGAGAGAGCCTCTCTCTCTAGAAAACTACATCTAAACCTCAAATTTTATGAATAAATGTGTGAATGATTGATTCCTCCTTCCAGCTCCACTCCGTAGCTTCTAATCAGTATTTTTGGGCTTGAAACTGGGTTCAAAGCAGCCCAAAAATTACCCCAGCGAATTCTGTAAATTGCAGCACGTGACGCTCGTCACGCGTACGCGTCGACCACGCGTACACGTCATTGGATGTTTCTCTGGCCACGCGTAGGCGTCAGCCACACGTGCGAGTCGTATGTTTACTGCACCAGTCACGCGTACGCGTCGCCCATGCGTGCGCGTTGCTTCCAGATTCTGAAATACTTGATTTCTTGTGTTCCTTCCACTTTTGCATGCTTTCTTTTTATCCTCTAAGCCATTCCTGCCCTATAAACCCTGGAAATACTTAACAAACGTATCACGGCATTGAATGGTAATAAGAGAGAATTAAAATTAGCAAATTTAAGGCCAAAGAAGCATGTTTTCAATCACAGAACAAAATTAAGAAGGAAAATGTAAAACATGCGAATTGTATGCATAAGTGTGAGAATAAGGGATAGAATCCACTCAATTCAGCCTAAAATGTACCACGAAATAGTGGTGCATCAAATCTCCCCACACTTAAACATTAGCATGTACTCATGCTTTGCTCAAGAGAACCAAAAGAGTGAAGAGGAATGGTAGAAATTATGAAATGCAACCTATCTATATAAATGCAACTAAATACAAAATGCTTTCACATACTTGTTTAAAAGTAAATAAACCTTTCAGGAAAAATATGAACTGGATTCCACTAATTTAAATCATAAAATGAAGTTCAAATAGACCTGCAAGAAGAAAGCTCATAAAAGCCGGGAACAAAGAATCGAGCATCGAACCCTCACCGGAAGTGTATATACTCTAATCACTCAAGTGTTTAAGGTTTGATTCTCTCAATTCTCTACTAACCTTGCTTTCTAAGGCTTGCTCTTCTTCTACCAATCAACAAAAATTTAATGCAGAAATACATATATCAAGAGGTCTTTTAAGGGTTGTAATGGGGTTAGGGTCAAGGTAGGAATGTATTTGGTCAAGTGGACTAAAATTTGAATCCTTGATTAACCTAAACTTTCCACCTAACTTAGACAATCCATGTAATCAGAATATAAAACCTAACTACCCATTAACTATGTTTTGTCACATATTCATGCATCCAAATTTGAGTACAGTACATATGCATTGCTATCACCATTTACTTTGGGGCATTTTATCCCCTTTTATTATTTTCTCTTTTTTTCTCTTTTTTTCTTATTTTTTTCTTTTCTTTTGTTTTTCTCAATGTATATGATTAAGGTATTGAATGCATGAACATTTCCTCAATATTCTTGTTCACATTTTCATAAAAAAGTCTAACATACTCAATTCCCAAACCAAATATTGTCAAATCCAATTTCTCCACACTTAAATCATGAGCACTCTCACTAGTCTAAGCTAACCAAGGATTCAAATTAAGGACATTATTGGTTTTTGCTTAGAGTTAGTGATGAGCTAAAGTAAAGAACAAATGGGGTAAAATAGGCTCAACATTGGTTTACAAAGGATAGTGAAAGGTAAGGCCATATGGGTATGTTAGCTATAGTGAAACAAAGGCCTCAGTCACATAAGTGCATGCATACATCAAACATTGGAAATATAGAATCAAGCAAGACAAAGATCACAATTTTAGAGAGAATAACACACACCAAAATAAAACATTGGTTGATAAAATACAACAAATCAATAGGCTCAAAATCTCATTGGGTTTTGTGTTCGAGGTCCAAACCATGTTCCAAAATAAAATTCTTTAAGCAAGTTCAAAAAGTTTTAATTCAAATTAGGGAAAAGCTCTAAAACAGTTTCTTAGAAAAGGATTCATCACTTCAACCAAGTAGCACTGAAATGCAAGCAATTGACTACACATGCAATCTATTATTGATGCCAGGGCATCCTGGCTAGTTTTACTAGCCATTTTTTGTATGTTTTAGGTTAGTTTCATGCATTTTCTTGGGAAATAAGGAAGTAATTGGTTGAATATGCATCCATACCTTGATTCAAGCGAACATTGTGAATTCTAAACAATTTCATGAGAATAATGCAAGAGTTGAATGATATAATACATGATGCATCATCTCATGATCAAGAGCAAGACTTTGATGCACTATGTTTGATTGGTTTCAGGTACAAGAAGCAGTGAAGAGCCTCTTCAGTGGCCATGTTAGTGCCACTAACGTGGCCATTAACGTGAAAAAGGGGAAAGCTTGCAACGCTAGTGGTATAGTTAACACCACTAAAGTATTCGAAGGTCATTTAAGCTTAGGTAAGTGGCCCCATTAGTGCCACTAACGTGGGCACTAACGTAGAAGAAAGAAGAAGCCCCAACGTTAGTGGTGTAGTCAACACCACTAACGTTAGTGGTGATGTTAACACCACTAACGTTAGGAGTGCCATCATAAGCCCGCTGATAAACCACTATTTTATGATTTATCTTGTGCTCAATTTAGTGTTTTTATTAATTCTTCACCCACTTATTCATATGAATTTCATGATTTTACAATTCTTTCCTTATTCTATGATATATGTGAAAACATGTTTCCTATGCCTTAAAAATATTTATTTTAATTATCCTTTATTATCATTCGATGCCGTGATCCATGTGTTGAGTATTTTCAGGCTTTATAGGGCAGGAAGTGCTTAGGGGACAGAAAGGAAACACGCAAAAATGGAAGGAACACACAAAATAGAGTTTTGAAGAAAATGGCAGCGACACGCACGCATGGACGACGCGGACGTGTGCCTAGCGCTAAATGGCAGCGACGCGCATGCGTGGACGACGCACACGCGTGCCTAGAACAGAACACAACTGACGCGGACACGTTACCGACGCGTACGCGTGGAAAGAAAAATCTCCAGATGACGCGAACACGTGACCCACGCGCACGCGTGACAGACGCCACGTGCAAGAATCTGCAGAAAATGTCCTCTGCGATTTCTGGGCCCCTTTTTGGCCCAGATCCAAGCCCAGAAACATAGAATAAAGGCTGGAGAATGGGAGAATTAAATCATTCATCAATCATACATTCATAATACATAATTTTTTAGGTTTTAGATGTAGTTTTCTAGAGAGAGAGGCTCTCTCCTCTCTCTTAGGTTTTAGGATTTAGGATTTCTATTAGGATTAGGATTTCTTCTCCTATTCAGGTTCAATGTTCCTTTAATTTATGTTTCTCTTCTACTTTTATTTATTCTAATGCTTTTACTTGTTAATTACTTATGTTGCCAAATTGGCTTATGAATCTTCTCATGTTAGATTTGAATTTATGTTTAAATGCAATTTGAGATATTTCAGATTTATGGTTGCTTTCTTTTATTAATTATATAAATAATTTGGATTTTCCCCTTTTGGCTTTGGTTGAGTAATTGGTTACACTTAAGTTGTCAAACTTAACTGTTGATTAAAAATTGGAGTTTGCTAATTGATTTAGATCCCTCTAAAGCTAGTCTTTCCATAGGAGTTAACTAGGACTTGAGGAATCAAGTTGATTGGTCCACTTGACTTTCCTTTATTTAGTAAGGGTTAACTAAGTGGGAGCAATAAACAATTCTCATCACACCTGATAAGGATAACTAGGATGGGATTTCCAGTTCTCATACCTCGCCAAGAGTTTTTATAGTTAGTTTGTTTCCATTGCCATTTACTATTGTTGCTTTTTATCTTATACAAAAACCCAAAAATATACCTTTCCATAACCAATAATAAATCACACTTCCCTGCAATTTTTTGAGAGACGACCCGAGGTTTAAATACTTCGGTTATTATTTTTATTGGGTTTGCTTTAGTGACAAACAAGTTTTTGTACGAAAGGATTCTCTGTTGGTTTAGAAACTATACTAGCAACGAGAACTTATTTGCAAAATTTCTTACTAGCAGAAATCAGTTTGTCAAAATGGTGCCGTTGCCGGGGAATTTGCAATTGTTTGCCTTTTTATTGGTTATTGTAAATATTTTCTTTTACCTGTTTATTTCTTTTTAATTTTTGCTTTTAATTTCTTTCATTAGCTACTATGAATTCTCACCCCTCTGGCTTCAAGTTTGGTTCCAATGTTGCTGTAAGGAATGGAAATTATAACAGGAACATGCATCAAGGTCGAAACAATCAAAGATGGAAGGAGCCACGAGGATCTGATCAACCCTTTCGGCAACAACACCTTCCAAGATACCATGGACAACGACCATTCTACAATGCATGCCAAGACAATAGTTATGGTGGACCCTTTCGTTACAACCAATACCCACCAATTTACTATGGTCAAGAGCCATTCCGAGGTACATACCAAGATGACAGATATGGTGGACCCCTTGTAATTACCAACAAGCCCCATCATATGCTTATGAACCACCTCCTCAACATAGCTTTGAACCACCACACTCACAAGCCACCTACCACCATTCACCCCCATATGACCCTAACCCTTATCCGCCCCAATTCCCATCCAATTACTCCCAAGAACCACCACTTTCATATGCACGATGTCCATATCCATCGACCCGAGAATCATAGGAGCATCTCAAGGAAACAGTGAATAAATTTCATGCAACCCTTCACCAATTGGAGCAAGCGATCAATCGATTAGCTTCCCAATGTTCGGACACTCAAGGAACCCCATGACTTCATGTGGACAATCTAATGAAGAACGTAGCATGAAGGAGATACTAGAAACTTCAGTGAATAGTACAGAGCATGACTTTGTACTGGAACAAGTGGAGGAAGCCGTAATTATCGAAGAAGAAGAATTGGTTGAAGACTTAGGAGATCCTGAACCTCCATGGGAACTAAGAATTGCGGAGAATTCCGCCAAGAAATTTCCAAATGATGATAAGGAGGATAGTGCACAACCCCCGAAGCATATATCTTAGGAAGAACTAGACAAAACAGCTCAAGAAACAAGTTCCCTTGGTAATGATAAGCATGAATCAAGTTCTCCTAGTAATGAACTTGCACCCGCAAGTGAATTCTTTGAGATTGAAGAATCTTCCCTAAGTGAATACGAAGATGATGCGGAGGTAGACTTTTCTCAACCTCCAACTTATGACTTGAGCGACGGGGAAGAAACCGAAGACTTTGTGATGAATCCAATTTGAACCCCCATTAAAAAATGGTGAATCAGTTCTTTTAGCAAGCACACCAAAATTATCGTCAAGTAATAACCCACAGTGGAGTGGGATCGTATCCACAGAGATTGGCAAATTCAAGCAGTTTTAATCGATTGATGAATTAGTCAAGCGGAACAAGTAGATTGTGATTGCAGAATTATAAATGGCAGAAATGTAAATGGATTGAATATAAAGAAAAGCAATAAAGTACAGAAATGGAAATGGCAGAATGTAAAGTGCAGAATCATAAATGACTTGAATGTTAATGGGAGTGGAAAATTGCTGAATGTAAAATTAAGCTATAAAGAAAGGGATAGATAAGAATGGGGAAATTCATTGAAATCGGGAGATGTTGTCTCTTTGGATCAATTTCAGCTTATATCTTCTTCAATCATGCAACTCATTGACCTCTTGGCAATCATGATTGATTGAGCCCCAATCCCTTGGTGACTCAATCTCTCAGATCTTGATCAATAGCCAATTCCTTGGTCTAATTGCTCATGAAGAGATATATACTTGGTCCCTGATTATACCACACACCATCATAGGTCCAAGTAGAGGGAGGATTATATGTCATATATCCAAACACCAAGTAGAGGGATTTCAAGCATGGTTTCATGTTTCCTTTTCCAAGGTTCCCATGAAACCCATTTTGTATGCAATCTCTTTCCCAAGATAATTGAGCACTAAGCATTAAGAACGAAATTCCTTCTAGCAAATCAAAGAGAAGATGAACAGAAGAAAAATTTCACTATCATCAATCCATCAAGTACAACAGAGCTCCCTCTCTCAATGAGAGGGAATTTAGCTACTCATAGCTCAAGGAAAGTACTCAAAAGTAAAGAAGATGATAAAGTGTAAAAGTGAATCTAAAACTACTATCTCTAACTGCTTAACCCCCTGATTCAGTACTCCTTGGGGGTATTTATACTACTCCTAGCAAAAATAAAAGAATTACAAAAGTTAAAAAGGAAAATTACATTTTGGAGGGAAAAGAAACTCAATAAGTGTGACTTCCCAGCTGGTGTGTGGTTGGCGCTCTAGTGGCGTGTCACGTGCTCCCTCAATTCTGGCTTGGCGTGCCACGCCCAGTCCTTCAAGTGGCATGCTCATCTTTATAACAACCTTGGCGTGCCACGCCTTCGAGCTCAAGTGGCATGCCCTAGCCTCTCTCCATTCCTCTTTTCCTCTGGAAACTTGAACTAGCATGGTACGCCCAGGGTATGGCGTGCCATGCCCTTGCTGCATGATTGATCAAGCTTCTCTAGAAAGTTGAACTAGCGTGGCATGCCCAGTGTCTGGCGTGCCACGCCCCTTTGTGAACAAGTGACTCTTCTGTTTGGCGTGCCACACCACGAAATCAAGTGGCACCCCCCAATGGTTTTTGCTCTCTGAATGACACTGGCGTGCCACGCCTGGGGATCAAGTGGCACGCCCAAGTGAAGAATAGTGGATGGCGTGCCATGCCTTCGACACCAAGTGGCACGCCCCATGTATTTGACCTCCTTCATCCTCTCTGGAAACTTATACCAGCGTGCCACGCCTAGAGGCTAGCATGCCACCCCCATGATCTTGCCTTGGTTCCAGTAGCTGGCGTGCCACGCCTTAGCCTTCAAGTGGCACGCCATAGTGAGATTCTTGGGTTGGCGTGCCAAGCCTTCGACATCAAGTGACATGCCCAGCCCTTGCTTTGGCCTCTTTGTGCATTAGCGTGCCACGCCTGGTCGCTCAAGTGGCACGCCTAAGTGAGATTGAGAGCCTGGCGTGCCACGCCTTCGACCTCAAGTGGCACGCCCAGTCTTTAATTGCCTTCAGCCCCTTCTCTGAATTTTTGTACCAGCGTGCCACGCCAACTGCTCAAGTGGTACGCTCATACATTTGTGGACTCTTCAAGCTTGGCGTGCCACGCCTGGATCCTCAAGTGGCACGCCCAAGTGACTTTTTGGAGCTGGCGTGCTACGCCTTCGATATCAAGTGGCACGCCATAGTGAAGGTTCCTCCTGGGTTGATGAGTTGGCGTGCCACGCCCCTTGGCTCAAGTGGCACGCCCATAGTAGCTGATGGGTTAGGCGTGCCACGTGCAACCTAGCGTGCCACGCCCCTTTTGTGTCCTCCATTGTTGCTCTCTGGAACTTTGTACTAGCGTGCCACGCCCAGTCCCTGGCGTGCCACAACCACATGCATGCTTGAACTTATCCTCTGGAATTTAGTACTGGCGTGCCACGCCTAGCTCCTGGCGTGCCACGTTAGTGTATTTTTGTGGCGTTTGCTCCCAATTGGCATGCCAGTTTCACACGCCCAGCTTCTTTGTTGCTTTCTTCCCATTTTTAATGCCTTTTTCACCTGAAATTTAGCACAACTCATCTCAAAGCAGTGTACCGTAATATTCATCAAATAATGCATGAATTGTACTGATCAAATGAGATTTATGCTCTTTTATGGTCCTCTTTATGCAAGAAAGAAGGGTAGATGATGCAAGTCATCACAACACCAAACTTAAGCTTTGCTTGTCCCAAGCAAATCAATATGTGTAAGCCTTTATAACTTGAGGCCTTGGCCTTGAATGATTGCAACATGACTAAGGGTAGGACTAAGTGTTCAACACATGTATGAATGTTTTAATGTCATGAAAAACTCTTAGATCCTTGAGGGTTCTTTTAAGTATAGGCCTCAGGGGTCCTTTCTATTGATTGTCACCTTGAAGTAGTAAGAGTTATTTTACTTTCTCTTTGGTTGTGCTTTCTTGACCACGACTCTAAGTGTTTTGTCTCAAGACAACCCTTTAATTAAGCTTTCAATTAGCACTCCCAGACCAGTTGGTTTTAGGGTACTGGGTGTTGAAACACCCCTAAGAATCTACTTGCCCAGGCCTCTTCTTGACACATCTTCACCACAAGCATCTACTAGGATCCTTAACTCCTTTTTTTTAGCTTTTTAATGTTTCTTTTCCATCCCAGTAGTTGATGCTCAGAGCCTTGGGTCTTTATTGCTTACTACTTCTTGGTTCTATAGATATTCAAGGAACACCCCTTTACCTTTTCTTGTTATACCTTCTAAGACTAGTTGCTTTCCATAACTTATTTTCTTTTTAGTTCATTCAAGGTTCTACACTTAGTTTGTTATTTCTTAGTTTGTTGGATAATCTATCCTGGCCTTGGTTTCTCTTACTCTTGTTTTTGCACAACTCACTGTAACTCTTATGGAGACAAGCTCTACTTTTATTTATGTTAGAAATTAAGACTTGAAATACATTGCATTTTCTTTCTTGTAATCAAAAGGACTCATAAATACTTCAAACATGAAATAAAACTAAGCAGAAAATATAAACTATCCTAGCATGATTATTTATTCTGACAGAAAGTAAATCAGACAAAAGCTTAAACATGATTTCAGAAATTAGGGAGTGTCAACCATGGGACTTAACAACCTTGAGCAGCTTTATCTTCAGTTCATTAGCCCCTTTCCTTTGTCCTTCTTCTTGGAAGGGGAGGAGCCACCTTCATCTTGCTTGGAGAAACCTTCTTGTGCCTTGGCATCCTTGGGCTTCCATAATCCTAGCCTCCTCATATAATTCCTTTCATCCTCCTTATGTTTGGCTAGGATTTCCTCTTGTCTTGTAGTCAGCTCCTCCATTCCTTGCATGAAGGTTGGGTATCCTGGGTTTAGAGCGGCCATGGCATTACACAAGTGATTCAGCTTCGCTTGTGTATTGATGTCATACTACCTCCTGGATATAGTTCTGGCATCATAGAGATTTCTGAATTCAGCCAGGTTCCTCTGTTGCCATTTGTCTTGCTCTACTATTTTGTCTAGTGTACTTCGGACCTCTCCCCAGTCAAATTGTTCTTGCTGCTCCTTCCTCATATGCTCCCAACTCCCTTGGAGTTGCTAGATGTTCTGGTTGACTTGGTTCCATTGTTGTTGTTGACTCTCCTTGAGTTGATTGACATCTTCCCTTCATTTGGTGTACATCTCCTTGCAGTTGTTCCCAGTTGAATCCTTCTGGAAATTATTGGTATTGGTAGTGTGGTGGTGGTGGTTGAAGTGCTAGAAAGTGAGGTTGCTCCTCTACCTCTTCTTCTTCTTGTTGTTGTTGCACATGTGGCCCATGAGCATGAGGTCTTTGTTTTCTCTGAAGTGGGTGAATAGCCACCACTTTGGCCATTTTCTTGACAGTTATGAATTTGTCTTGCTTTACTAGCACCTCATCAATGATCTTTTCAACTCCAGCTTCATCACATAACCTCTGTATGATGCTGGGAAATGCCAACCTCGTGTTGTCACTAGTGCTTTTCAGCACTTTGTTAATGTTGTTGGCAATCATATTCCCCACATTGACATTCTCACATTTCATGATGCTGTATATGAGCACAGCTCTCTACTTGGTCACCTCTGAAGTGTTAGATGTGGGGATTAGGGACCTCCTCACAAATTCCAGCCACCCTCTAGCTTGGGGGCTCAAATCCCTTCTTCTCAATTGGTTGGGTATCTCATCCTTGTCCTTGATCCATTGCACATGCAGCACGCAGATCTCGTTCAGGATCTCATCAAACCCAGGGTCTTGCTACTTCATTCTTTCTTCATAGCTCCGGGTGGAGCTTGTCCTCTTCACCATTAGCATCCTTTCTATGCTGGAGAGACTATAGTCAATGGACTTTCCCCTCACATAGCTAATGTAGCCATAGGGTTGTCCTGGCTGAGGCACAGCATTGGCATAAAACTCCCTCACCAAGCTCTCTACTACCTTCCTTGGTGGGTTTCATAGGATTGCCCAGCCCCTATTGTTGATCTCAATGTTGATCTCAAGATGCTCGTTCCTCCTTAATTGGAACCCAACCTCTGGAATGATTTCCCGCTCACTCACCCAACCATAGAATTGATTTTGGTTGAATGCGGAGAGGAACTTGTAGTCACTGAAAGATGAGCTTGAAGATCCAAAAGTTGGTTCCTTGGTTTTTCTTTTCTTTGAGGCTGAGCTTTTTGGTGGTGCCATCAGGTTGAGAGGGTGTGTTTGAGGTTATGAAAAAAATTTGGGGGAGGTTACAAAAGAGGCAAGCAAAATAAGGTTTTGCTCCAACATCAAACTTAGGACTTGATTGTCCCAATCAAGAGAAAGGGAAAAGAAGTAGGGAAAGAGAGGTAGTAGAAGGCAAAAAGAGAAAGGCAGAAAAAGGGTGTATGGATTCTCTTCGTGTGTGATCAGGGTTTTGGAGTGGGAGAAGAGTTAGGAGTGTGAGGCTTTTATAAGGGGTGAAGGGTGTGATTCGAATGGTGGGAAATAAAAAGGGTTAAATATTTTCCCACTTGGGGAGTGGCGCCTAGTGTGGGAAGAGGCGCCAACTCTTATCTCACTGTGCCTTCTGCATGTGTTGAGTTCCAAAGTGTAAGTACATTTTGACTTCCTTGCTTTATGAGTTGTTCACCATGTGGGCCCCACCTTTTCTCCTGAAATTGAAACTGAACCCATTAGTAATGACAAAAGAATCTTTCACATTCTTTTTTATCATGGGTAATTCGGATTGCAACTGATGGGTGTCCCTTGGGACACCAAACTTAATCCTTTAGCATCTTAATAAATTGGTTCCATCATTATGTATTTAATGTGTTCATAAGGATGAAATAACTCCAATCTTTTCATTTTCTTTTGATTCCAACCTCCTCTGAACACATTAAACCACGTTCATGCTCTAGCCCAAAACATTAAATGCTTTCAAATTAGGTAAACTTGGGGCCTTCTAGGTGATCCTTGGTGGTGGCCACACCAAACTTAGCATTTTAGCTAGTTCTCAGACCAGTTACTCATCATTAGTAATGCATTCATCAAGTTGCAATTTCAGAATAAAAAGAAATAAAAGAGTGTAAGAGTATTCTAACTACCAAAGCTAGTATTAAACTTCCTAACCTACTATTGCAATCTAATTCTAATTGGTAATGTAACACAAATGTGAGACTGAAACTTAAACTATCTAAAGCAATGAATTTTAAACTACTTCTAAGAAAAACAGTAAATCAAAAAAGGATAAAGTGTTGGGGTGCCTCCCAACTAGCGCTTCTTTATTGTCACTAGCTTGACATTCCTCCATCTTTAGTTAAGCTTGTTGCTCACTGATGCACGAAAACTTGTCTCTCAACAATTTTTCCTCGGCAAGTATACCGAATTGTCGTCAAGTAAAAACTCACAATAGAGTGAGGTCGAATCCCACAGGGATTGATTGGTCAAGCAACTTTAATCGGAGGAATTTTCTAGTTGAGCTAAGAAATGATAGATTCAAAACATATATATAAACCGAGAGTACTTAAACCTCGGGTCGTTCTCCCTAGGAATGCAAACGGAATGCTATAAACTTTTGGTTGTGAAGAGGACAAAAGAGGGGTTTTGAAATCAAAGAACGAAAGATTATAAGAACTAAGCAATGAGCAAAATTGAAAATTGATGCAAGTAAAGAGGAAGCAAGATAAAAACTAGTGAAAATGCTATGAATGTAATAAAGAGCCTTGACTTGGGAATGAAGATCTAAGAACTCTATCATTGCCATAACCACAACTATGATAATTATGATGAGTCAATCTTGCCTAGTCTACCCCAACATCGAGGAGTAAGTCAAGCAAGCATAATTGACCTTAATCCATAAGTCCTAGCTAACTTACCAAACTAGTTGATAAAAAGCTTGCGTCAATGGAAACAAGAGTCAACTAACTACCTAAGAATTACCACTAAATGTCGGACATTATGACTCTAGTATCCTAGGAACTCAAACCACAAGTCAAGGTGGAAAAATCTACTCAAAATCTAGAGTTGGCATTTTCACAAACACCTTGTGTGCATAAAAGTAAAGCATGGAAAATTTGCAAGGAAAAATAGAGAACTATAACCAACTATAAACAAAACCAAATATAAACAAGCAATCAAACATAAAGAGAGCATAAAGCATTAAATTCATCAATCAAAACTTCAAGAACTCAAAATTGTAAATATTGACAAAGTGCTTGAACCAAAGAGAAATTGAAAGTAAAAGTGCTATAATTAAAGAGGAAATTGAGAGTACTTACAATTAAAGAAGCAAAATCCAAAAGAAAAGCTTGCTATAAAATGCTACAATAGAGATGGAAATTAAAACCCTAAGAGAGCAATGCTATACTACTCCTACTCCTACTCCTAATACTATGAAAAACTATGTAAAATTGTCCTCCAATGTGTCCCCCTTGATAAGTGACAAATTCTCCTTCATATAGCACTCCAAAACAGCATCCCAGCCTTCCGAGATGGCCCAAGAGGCCTCCAAATTCGCGCAACACATGATTCATTAATGCAATCACGTACAGGGACCTGTGCGGATGCACAGATGTGTGCATCCGCACACTCGGCTGAAAATTGACCTGTGCGTACGCACAGGTGCTTGTTCGCACGCACACATGGAAATCCTCGCTTGTGTGCACGCACGCAAGGGCATGCGCATGCACACTTCGCTATGTGTGCTTTTCCTTGTTTTCTTCATGTTTTCTCCCTTGTACATGCTTCCTTCCACTTTTGGCCATCCATTCTTGCCTCTAACGCCTGAAATCACTCACAACCCACATCACGACATCGAATGACATAAAAGTGGAATTAAAGATCACTAATCTAAGCATTAAAATGCATGTTTTCACATTTAGAATCAACTTAGGGATCAAACACAAAAGTATGCCATTTTGGTGCTTAAGTGTGAGTTCATGTGCTAGAATCCATTCAAATCAAGCCAAAATACATCAGAAAATATGGACTCATCAAATTTCCTACACTTAAACAGTAGCATGTCCTCATGCTAAACCAACAAGGAGAATGATCAAAGGGGTAATCAACTTATTAAATGTAACTACCTATACATATGCAAATATGTCTAGACTATCTATAGCATCTATGTGAGATTGGTGAAAACAAACAATCAAATTCCCAAGCAACTATAGACAAGTAGGGCCAAGCACGGAATTAATCCAATGCAACCAAAATCTAAAGAATTGATTCAACTTGTCAAAATTAAGCAACTTGCAAGAATGCATGATAAGAGAGGTGAAAACATAGAATCGAGTAATTGAACCCTCACTAGGTGTGTATACACTCTAAGCACTCGGTGTTTAGGGTCAAGTCACTCAAGTCTCTTTCCAATCATGCTTTCAAGGATTTGCTCTTCATCTAACAATCAACAAACAAGTGATGCATGAATGCAATTATCATGAAGACTTCGTATGGTTGTAATGGGTTTAGGGTAAAGGTGGGATTGATATGGCCAAGTAGACTAAATGCAATTGAATCCTTGATTAGTTTAAGTCTCCACATCGACCTATATCAACCAAATCAAAACAAAAATACAATCCTAACCTTCCATCAATTCTTATTTACCAACACTCATGTATGCTTTTCTCACACAAACAACACATATGCAATTCTTTATTTAGTTGATTCTTTACTCTTTAAGGTGACTTTGCGCCCTTTTATGATAAAGAGCTTTTTTTTTTGGAATCAGAATTGCATATGGTTTAATTAGTTCATACATGAATGTTCCCATTTCCCAGAATTTTCAATGAATACCCGAATTAAACATTTTCTTTTACTACCAAAGTTTCCTAAAAGATTCCCCCACACTTAGATGAAACACACTTCTTTCAACCTAAGCTAATCAAGAATTCTATCTAAGGTAATTCATAGTTTTCCGCTTAAGGTTGTGATGTGCTAATATCAAGAACAACGGGGTAAATAAAGCTCAAGGGGGTTAACAATGGTAAATGCAAAGGGTAGGCTATATGAGAAAAGTAAGCTTTTTAAACAAAGATGGCCTGAATCATGCTCAATGCAATTCAAAACATCAATTGTTGGAAATAAAGAATCAAGCAAAACCAAGATTACAATCATAGAAGAGATATAGCACACAAGAACAAAACTTAGTGGTTAACATGTGTAACCACTCAATATAGCCCAAAAGCTCACAAGGTAATTATTCTTTACTCTTCTATGTTCCATAAAGAAATCATTCAAGCAAGTTTGAAAATAATTTTAAAATCAATTCAATAGAAGGCCCAAAATTCTTGGAAAGTTCTTATTGTTTTTCACCAAAATTATTTCCTATATATCTATGTATGTACGTTATGATGGATGTAAAATTTTTCAAAAATTCCTAGTTCTTTTCCTAATTTTTAACAAGTAAAAAGTAACATGAACAATTAGGATTAAGATAAACTAGGCATAAGCTATTCATATCATCCAATCACAATCCATATCTATACTATATACCATGAAATATAAAATACAATATGTATGTATATACCAAAATGAAAGTGCAATACTAGATATAACTAGAAGCAACTAATATATATATATATACCAAGGTAAAAAGTGCATAAGTCAAATTACTAAAAGTATCCACAAAAAGCATAATAAAGGCTAAAAATCAACTAAAATGACAAGTGTTTGAAAGATAATATTTACACCCAAAAGTAGGAGAACCTCCCTGGTGCACGAAATTGTGATCTCAGGCAACGGCGTCAAAAACTCTGTACGCACGTCTTAATAAATTGTTTTTCATTCACAACTTCGATACAACTAACCAGCAAGTGCACTGGGTCGTCCAAGTAATAAACCTTACGTGAGTAAGGGTCAATCCCACGGAGATTGTTGGTATGAAGTAAGCTATGGTCACCTTGTAAATCTCAGTCAGGCGGATATAAAATAGTTATGGAGTTTTCGAAAATAAATAATAAATAGATAGAAAATAAGGATAGAAACACTTATGTATATCATTGGTGAGAATTTCAGATAAGCGTATAGAGATGCTTTCGTCCCTCTGAATCTCTGCTTTCCCGCTGTCTTCATCCAATCAGTCTTACTCCTTTCTATGCTGGCTTTATGTAAGGACATCACCATTGTCAATGGCTACTTTTGATCCATTCTGGAAAATGGTCCGATGCGCTGTCACTGCATGGCTAATCCTCTGGAGGCATCACCGTGGTCAATGGCTGCATCCTATCCTCTTGTGAAAATGGTCCAAATGCTCTGTCACAGCACGGCTAATCATCTGAGGTTCTCGATCATACTGGAATAGGATTCACCCTCCTTTTGCGTCTGTCACTACGCCCAGCACTCGCGAGTTTGAAGTTCGTCACAGTCATTCAATCCCAGAATCCTACTCGGAATACCACAGACAAGGTTTAGACTTTCCGGATTCTCATGAATGCCGCCATCAATCTAGCTTATGCCACGAAGATTCTGATCAAGAGATCCAAGAGATACTCATTCAATCTAAGGTAGAACCGAAGTGGTTGTCAGGCACGCGTTCATAGGGAATGATGATGATTGTCACGCTCATCACATTCACGTTGAAGTGCGAATGAATATCTTAGAAGCGGAATAAGTTGAATTGAATAGAAAAACAGTAGTACTTTACATTAATCGTTGAGGAACAGCAGAGCTCCACACCTTAATCTATGGAGTGTAGAAACTCTACCGTTAAAAATACATAAGTGAAAGGTTCAGGCATGGCCGAATGGCCAGCCCCTCTGATCTAAGAACTAGGCGTCCAAAGATAATTCCAAAGATGTCTAATACAATAGTAAAAAGTTCTTTTTATACTAAACTAGTTACTAGGATTTACAAAAGTAAGTAATTGATGCATAAATCCACTTTCGGGGCCCACTTGGTGTGTGCTTGGGCTGAGCTTGAAGGTTACACGTGCAGAGGCTCTTTCTGGAGTTGAACGCCAGGTTGTAACGTATTTCTGGCGTTCAACTCTGGTTTGTGACGTGTTTCTGGCGTTTAACTCCAGACAGCAGCGTAGAACTGGCGTTCAACGCCCTTTTACGTTGTCTAAACTTGGTCAAAGTATGGACTATTATACATTGCTGGAAAGCCTGGATGTCTACTTTCCAACGCAATTAGAAGTGCGCCATTTTGAGTTCTGTAGCTCCAGAAAATCCACTTTGAGTGCAGGGAGGTCAGAATCCAACAGCATCAGCAGTCCTTCTTCTACCTCTGAATCTGATTTTTGCTCAAGTCTCTCAATTTCAGCCAGAAAATACCTGAAATAATAGAAAAACACACAAACTCATAGTAAAGTCTAGAAATATGAATTTAACATAAAAACTAATAAAAACATCCCTAAAAGTAACTAGATCCTACTAAAAACATACTAAAAACAATGCCAAAAAGCGTATAAATTATCCGCTCATCACAACACCAAACTTAAATTGTTGCTTGTCCCCAAGCAACTAAAAATTAAATAGGATAAAAAGAAGAGAATATACTATAAATTCCAAACTATCAGTGAAACATAGCTCCAATTAAATGAGCGGGACTTGTAGCTTTTTGCCTCTTGAATAGTTTTGGCATCTCACTTTATCCATTGAAGTTGAGAATGATTGGCATCTATAGGAACTCAGAGTTCAGGTAGTGTTATTGATTCTCCTAGTTCAGTATGATGATTCTTGAACACAGCTATTTTATGAGTCTTGGCCGTGGCCCTAAGCACTTTGTTTTCCAGTATTACCACCGGATACATAAATGTCACAGACACATAATTGGGTGAACCTTTTCAGATTGTGACTCAGCTTTGCTAAAGTCCCCAATTAGAGGTGTCCAGGGTTCTTAAGCACACTCTTCTTTTGCTTTGGACCTTGACTTTAACCGCTCAGTCTCAAGTTTTCACTTGACACCTTCACGCCACAAGCACATGGTTAGGGACAGATTGGTTTAGCCGCTTAGGCCAGGATTTTATTCCTTTAGGCCCTCCTATCCACTGATGCTCAAAACCTTGGGATCCTTTTTTATTTACCCTTGCCTTTTGGTTTTAAGGGTTATTGGATTTTTTCTCTTGCCTCTTGGTTTTAAGAGCTTTTGGCTTTTTCTGCTTGTTTTTTCTTTTTCTTTCTATTTTTTTTCGCCTATTTTTTTTTCTGCAAGCTTTGTTCTTTGCTGATTTTTCTTGCTTCAAGAATCATTTTTATGATTTTTCATATTATCAAATAATATGTCTCCTTGTCATCATTCTTTCAAGAGCTAACATATTTAACATTCATAAACAACAACTTCAAAAGACATATGCACTGTTCAAGCATTCATTCAGAAAACAAAAAGTATTGTCACCACATCAATATAATTAAACTAAGTTCAAGGATAAAT
Source organism: Arachis hypogaea (assembly GCF_003086295.3). Classification (NCBI taxonomy): domain Eukaryota; kingdom Viridiplantae; phylum Streptophyta; class Magnoliopsida; order Fabales; family Fabaceae; genus Arachis; species Arachis hypogaea. The sequence goes on from NC_092053.1 coordinate 51,574,990, forward strand.
TCGAAACTCATGTACTTCTTGTTCTTTTGAATTAAAACAGTTTTCATTTAAGAGAGGTGATGAATTCATAGGACATTCATAACTTTAAGACAAAGTTACTAAATACTAATGATCATGTAATGAAGACACAAACATAGATAAGCACTTAACATAGAAAACGAAAAACAGAGAAAGTAAGAACAAGGAATGAGTCCACCTTAGTGATGGTGGCATTTCCTTCTTGAGGAACCAATGATGTCCTTGAGCTCTTCTATGTCTCTTCCTTGTCTTTGTTGCTCCTCCCTCATTGCTTTTTGATTTTCTCTTATTTCATGAAGGATGATGGAGTGCTCTTGATGTTCCACCCTTAATTATCCCATGTTGGAACTTAATTCTCCTAGGGAGGTGTTAATTTGCTCCCAATAGTTTTGTGGAGGAAAATGCATTTGAGGCATCTCCGGGGTCTCATGGTGATGAGCTTCATGCGTCTCTTGAGATCCATGAATGGGCTCTCTTTCTTGCTCCATCCTTTTCTTAGTGATGGGCTTCTCTTCTTCAATGGGGGTGTCTCCTTCTATGGAAGCTCCAGCTGAGTAACATAGATGGCAAATAAGATGAGGAAAAGCTAACCTTGCCCCAGGAGAGGGCTTTTCGGCTATTTTGTAGAGTTCAAGGGAGATGACTTCATGAACTTCTACTTCCTCTCCAATCATGATGCTATGAATCATGATGGCCCGATCCACAGTAACTTCAGATCGGTTGCTAGTGGGGATGATGGAGCGTTGGATGAACTCCAACCATCCTCTAGCCACAGGCTTGAGGTCCAGTCTTCTTAATTGAACCGGCTTGCCTTTGGAGTCAATCTTCCATTGAGCTCCTTCCACACATATGTCCATGAGGACTTGGTCCAACCTTTGATTAAAGTTGACCCTTCTAGTGTAGGGGCGTGCATCTCCTTGCATCATAGGCAAGTTAAACGCCAACCTCACATTTTCCGGACTAAAATCTAGGTATTTTCCCCGAACCATTGTAATATAATTCTTTGGGTTTGGGTTCTTACTTTGATCATGGTTCCTAGTGATCCATGCATTGGCATAGAACTCTTGAACCATTAGGATGCCGACTTGTTGGATGGGGTTTGTTAGAACTTCCCAACCTCTTCTTTGGATTTCATGTCGGATCTCCGGATACTCATTCTTCTTGAGCTTGAAAGGTATCTTGGGGATCACCTTCTTCTTGGCCACAACATCATAGAAGTGGTCTTGATGAGCTTTGGAGATGAATCTTTCCATCTCCCATGACTCGGAGGTGGAAGCTTTTGTCTTCCCTTTCCCTTTTCTCGAGGATTCTCCGGTCTTGGGTGCCATCAATGGTAATGGAAAAACAAAAAGCTTATGCTTTTACCACACCAAACTTAGAATATTGCTCGCCCTCGAGCAAGAGAAGAAAGAATAGATGAAGAAGAAGAAGAAAATATGGAGGAGAGGGGGAGGGGTGTATTCGGCCAAGAAGGGGAAGAGAGGGTTGTATTATGTGAAAATGAAGAAGAATGGAGGGCTTTATATAGGGAAGGGAGGGGGTAAGGTTCGGCCATAAGGGTGGGTTTTGGGTGGGAAATTGATTTTGAATTTTGAAGGTAGGTGGGGTTTATGAGGTAGGTTTATGGGGAAGAGTGGATGGATGTGAGTGGTGAAGTGGTTATAGGGAAGAGAAATTGAGGTGATTGGTGAAGAGTTTTGGGGAAGAGTGTTTATGGGATTGTGTGAAAGAGGGGTGAGAAGAAGTGAGTGGAGGTAGGTGGGGATCCTGTGGGGTCCACAGATCCTGAGGTGATCCTGTGGGGTCCACAGATCCTGAGGTGTTCAAGGATTTACAACCTTGCACCAAATTAGGCATGCAAAATGCCCTTGCACACAACTCTGGGCGTTCAGCGCCAGATTGGTGCTTGTTCTGGGCGTTGAACGCCCATTTGTTGCCCATTTCTGGCGTTGAACGCCAGAACCATGCTTGTTCTGGGCGTTCAGCGCCAGCTCTTCTCCAGGGTGCAATTCTAGCGTTCAAACGCCAATATGCTACCCATTTTGGGCATTCAGTGCCAAAACCATACTCTGCTCTGGCGTTGAACGCTAGCCAGATGCTTCTTACTGGCGTTTAAACGCCAGTAAGGTCTTCCTCCAGGGTGTGATTTTTCTTCTGCTATTTTTGATTCCGTTTTCAATTTTTATATTTATTTTGTGACTCCACATGATCATGAACCTAATAAAACATGAAAGAACAAGAAAAATAAAATTAGATAAATAAAAATTGGGTTACCTCCCAACAAGCACTTCTTTAATGTCAATAGCTTGACAGTAGGCTCTCATGGAGCCTCACAGATGTTCAGAGCATTGTTGAGACTTCCCAACACCAAACTTAGAGTTTGGATATGGGAGTTCAACACCAAACTTAGAGTTTGACTGTGGGGGCTCTGGTTGACTCTGTTTTGAGAGAAGCTTTTTATGCTTCCTCTCCATGTTTACAAAAGGGTAACCTTGAGTTGTAAACACAAGGGAGTCCTCATTCAATTGAAGGACTAATTCACCTCTGTCAACATCAATCACAGCTCTTGCTGTGGCTAGGAAAGGTCTTCTAAGGATGATGGATTCATCCTCATCCTTCCCAGTATCAAGGATTATGAAATCAGCAGGGATATAAAGGCCTTCAACTTTTACTAACACGTCCTCTACTTGTCTATAAGCCTGTTTTCTTGAATTGTCTGCCATCTCTAATGAAATTTTAGTAGCTTGCACCCCAAAGATTCCCAGTTTCTCTATTACAGAGAGGGGCATGAGGTTTATCCCTGAACCAAGGTCACACAGAGCCTTTTCAAAGATCATGTTGCCTATGGTACAAGGTATTACGAACTTTCCAGGATCCTATTTCTTCTGAGGCAATGTCAGTTGATCCAGATCACTTAGTTCATTGGTGAACAAGGGAGGTTCATCTTCCCAAGTCTCAATACCAAATAATTTGGCATTCAGCTTCATGATTGCACCAAGGTACTTGGTAACTTGCTCTTCAGTAACATCCTCATTCTCTTCAGAAGATGAATACTCGTCAGAGCTCATGAAGGGCATAAGTATGGTCTCTAGATGAGTCTCAGATTCCTTTGGTTCCTCAAAGGGAAACTCCTTATTGATCACTGGACGTCCCAGGAGGTCTTCCTCACTCGGATTTACGTCCTCCCTTTCCTCTCCAAGTTCGGCCGTGTTGACTATGTCAATGGCCTTGCACTCTCCTTTTGGATTTTCTTCTGTATTGCTTGGAAGAGTACTAGGAGGGATTTCAGTGATCCTTTTACTCAGCTGGCCCACTTGTGCCTCCAAATTTCTAATGGAGGACCTTGTTTCATTCATGAAACTTACAATGGCCTTAGATAGATCAGAGACTAAGTTTGCTAAATTAGAGGTATTTTGTTTAGAGTTCTCTGTCTGTTGCTGAGTGGATGATGGAAAAGGTTTACTATTGTAAAACCTATTTCTTCCACCATTATTAAAGCCTTGTTGAGGTTTTTGATGATCCTTCCATGAGAAATTTGGATGATTTCTCCATGAGGGGTTATAGGTGTTTCCATAAGGTTCACCCATGTAATTCACCTCTGCTATTGCAGGGTTCTCAAGATCATAAGCTGCTTCTTCAGAAGCTGCCTCTTGAGTACTATTGGATGCAGCTTGCATTCCATTCAAACTCTGAGAAATCATATTGACTTGCTGAGTCAATATTTTATTCTGAGCCAATATGGCATTCAGAGTATCAATTTCAAGAACTCCCTTCTTCATAGGCGTCCCATTACTCACAGGATTCCTCTCAGAAGTGTACATGAAATGGTTATTAGCAACCATGTCAATGAGTTCTTGAGCTTCTGCAAGCGTTTTCTTTAGGTGAATGGATCCACCTGCAGAAGTATCCAATGACATTTTAGCCAATTCAGATAGACCATCATAGAATATATCCAGGATGGTCCATTCTGAAAGCATGTCAGAAGGACACTTTTTGGTCAGTTCTTTGTATCTCTCCCAAGCTTCATAGAGGGATTCACCTTCTTTCTGTCTGAAGGTCTGAACATCCACTCTAAGCTTACTCAGCTTTTGAGGAGGAAAGAACTTGGCTAAGAAAGCCTTGACCAGCTTATCCCAAGAGTTCAGGCTATCTTTGGGTTGAGAGTCCAACCATATTCTAGCTCTGTCTCTCACAGCAAAAGGGAAAAGAATGAGCCTGTAAACTTCAGGATCTACTCCATTAGTCTTAACAGTATCACAGATCTGCAAGAATTCAATTAAGAACTGAAAAGGATCTTCATATGGAAGTCCATGAAACTTGCAGCTCTGCTGCATCAGAGAAACTAATTGAGGTTTCAGCTCAAAATTGTTTGCTCCAATGGCAGGAATGGAAATGCTTCTTCCATGTAAATTGGAATTAGGTGCAGTAAAGTCACCAAGCATCCTTCTTGCATTATTATTATTTTCGGCTGCCATCTCCTCTTCTTGTTCGAAAATTTCTGAAAGGTGCTTGCTGGATTGTTGTAATTTAGCTTCTCTTAGTTTCCTCTTCAGAGTCCTTTCAGGTTCTGGATCTGCTTCTACAAGAATGTTCTTGTCCTTGCTCCTGCTCATATGAAAAAGAGGGACAGAAAAATAATAATAGTAGGGGTCCTTTTTACCACAGTATAGAGGTCCCTGTGTGAGTAGAAGAAAAGAAGAAAAAATTCGAACACAGATGGAAGAGGGGGTTCGAATTTGGGTGAGATGAAGTGTTAGTAGATGAATAAATAAATAGAAGGAGATAAGAGAGAGAGAGAATTTTTGAAAATAATTTTTGAAAAAGAGTTAGTGATTTTCGAAAATAGTTTTTGAAAAAGGTTAGTAATTTTCGAGAATTAAAATAAAAAATTAAAATAATTAGTTAATTAAAATGAAATTTTGAAAAAGAGGGAAGATATTTTCGAAAATTAGAGAGAGAGTGAGTTAGTTAGGTAGTTTTGAAAAAGATAAGAAACAAACAAAAAGTTAGTTAGTTAGTTGAAACAAATTTGAAAATCAATTTTGAAAGGATAAGAAGATAAGAAGTTAGAAAAGATATTTTAAAATCAAATTTTGAAAAAGATAAGATAAAGAGATATTTTTGAAAAGATATGATTGAAATTAGTTTTGAAAAAGATTTGATTTTTAAAATCACAATTAATGACTTGATTCACAAGAAATCACAAAATATGATTCTAGAGCTCAAAGTTTGAATCTTTCTTAACAAGTAAGTAACAAACTTGAAATTTTTGAATCAAAACATTAATTGATGATGTTATTTTCGAAAATTATGTGATAAAGATAAGAAAAAGATTTTTTTTTGAAAAATATTTTTAAAATTTTCGAAAATAACTAAGAAAAATGAAAAAGATATGATTTTTAAAAAAGATTTTGAAAAAGATAAGATTTTTTTTTTAAATTGAAAATTTGATTTGACTCATAAAAACAACTAGATTGTAAAAAGTTTTGAAAAAGTCAACTCAAATTTTCAAAATTTATGAGTGAAAAAGGGAAAGATATTTTTTTTATTTTTGAATTTTTAATGATGAGAGGGAAAAACATGAAAAAGACTCAATGCATGAAAATTTTGGATCAAAATAATGAATGCATGCAAGAATGCTATGAATGTCAAGATGAACACCAAGAACACTTTGAATGTCAAGATGAACATCAAGAACATATTTTTGAAAAAATTTTAATGCAAAGAAAACATACAAGACACCAAACTTAAAAATTTTTCATGTATAGACACTATGAATGCAAGAATGCATATGAAAAACAAGAAAAGACACAAAACATGAAAACATCAAGATCAAACAAGAGGACTTACCAAGAACAACTTAAAGATCATGAAGAACACTATGAATGCATGAATTTTTCGAAAAATGCAAGATGAATATGCAATTAACACCAAACTTTCAACTTGACTCAAGACTCAAACAAGAAACATGAAATATTTTTTATTTTTATGAATTTTTTTATTTTTTTGGATTTTTGTATATTTTTTTTTCGAAAAAAACATATAGGAAAAAGAAAATAAGGATTTCAAAAATTTTTTTTTTAATATGAATTCCAGGAATCTTGTATTCTTAGTCTAAAGCTCCAATTCGAGGGTTAGGCATGGCTTAACAGCCAGCCAAGCTTTAGTATGTAACTCAGACATGCCATGACTGACATTCTAATTAACTTGCCTCTATGCTGATGGTTGGAAGCCCCTATCCAAAAGAATTAGACATGGCTTTACAGCCAGCCAGGCTTCAACATGCTTCATGAAACTCTAGAATTCATTCTTAAAAAATTTTGAAGAAAAATATATTTTTGAAAAGATTTATTTATTTATTTATTTATTTTCGAAAACAGATGAGAAATTTTTGAAAGGTTTTTGAAAAATTTTTGAAAATAAAACAAAAAGAAAATTACCTAATCTGAGCAACAAGATGAATCGTCAGTTGTTCAAACTCGAACAATCCCCGGCAACGGCGCCAAAAACTTGGTGCACGAAATTGTGATCTCAGGCAACGGCATCAAAAACTCTGTACGCACGTCTTAATAAATTGTTTTTCATTCACAACTTCGATACAACTAACCAGCAAGTGCACTGGGTCGTCCAAGTAATAAACCTTACGTGAGTAAGGGTCGATCCCACGGAGATTGTTGGTATGAAGCAAGCTATGGTCACCTTGTAAATCTCAGTCAGGCGGATATAAAATAGTTATGGAGTTTTCGAAAATAAATAATAAATAGATAGAAAATAAGGATAGAAACACTTATGTATATCATTGGTGAGAATATCAGATAAGCGTATAGAGATGCTTTTGTCCCTCTGAATCTCTGCTTTTCCGCTGTCTTCATCCAATCAGTCTTACTCCTTTCTATGGCTGGCTTTATGTAAGGACATCACCATTGTCAATGGCTACTTTTCATCCTCTCTGAAAAATGGTCCGATGCGCTGTCACTGCATGGCTAATCGTCTGGAGGCATCACCGTGGTCAATGGCTGCATCCTATCCTGTTGTGAAAATGGTCCAAATGCTCTGTCACAGCACGGCTAATCATCTGAGGTTCTCGATCATACTGGAATAGGATTCACCCTCCTTTTGCGTCTGTCACTACGCCCAGCACTCGCGAGTTTGAAGTTCGTCACAGTCATTCAATCCCAGAATCCTACTCGGAATACCACAGACAAGGTTTAGACTTTCCGGATTCTCATGAATGCCGCCATCAATCTAGCTTATGCCACGAAGATTCTGATCAAGAGATCCAAGAGATACTCATTCAATCTAAGGTAGAACGGAAGTGGTTGTCAGGCACGCGTTCATAGGGAATGATGATGATTGTCATGCTCATCACATTCACGTTGAAGTGCGAATGAATATCTTAGAAGCGGAATAAGTTGAATTGAATAGAAAAATAGTAGTACTTTGCATTAATCGTTGAGGAACAGTAGAGCTCCACACCTTAATCTATGGAGTGTAGAAACTCTACCGTTAAAAATACATAAGTGAAAGGTTCAGGCATGGCCGAATGGCCAGCCCCTCTGATCTAAGAACTAGGCGTCCAAAGATAATTCCAAAGATGTCTAATACAATAGTAAAAAGTTCTTTTTATACTAAACTAGTTACTAGGATTTACAGAGGTAAGTAATTGAAGCATAAATCCACTTTCGGGGCCCACTTGGTATGTGCTTGGGCTGAGCTTGAAGGTTACATGTGCAGAGGCTCTTTCTAGAGTTGAACGCCAGGTTGTAACGTATTTTTGGCGTTCAACTCTGGTTTGTGACGTGTTTCTGGCGTTTAACTCCAGACAGCAGCATAGAACTGGCGTTCAACGCCCTTTTACGTCGTCTAAACTCGGTCAAAGTATGGACTATTATATATTGCTGGAAAGCCCTGGATGTCTACTTTCCAACGCAATTAAAAGTGCGCCATTTTGAATATTGTAGCTCCAGAAAATCCACTTTGAGTGCAGGGAGGTCAGAATCCAACAGCATCAGCAGTCCGTCTTCTACCTCTGAATCTGATTTTTGCTCAAGTCTCTCAATTTCAGCCAGAAAATACCTAAAATCACAGAAAAACACACAAACTCATAGTAAAGTCCAGAAATGTGAATTTAACATAAAAACTAATAAAAACATCCCTAAAAGTAACTAGATCCTACTAAAAACATACTAAAAACAATGCCAAAAAGCGTATAAATTATCCGCTCATCACTCCCCCACACTTAGATGATGCACAGTCCTCCATGCCAAAATAATCAATCGGGGGAAATCAACCGTGAAAAGCTCCACCGTCAGATGGTGGTGGGTGATGATGACGCTGATACACTATGAGGGCTCGGGATGTCACTGGGGCGGCCTCAGCTGCCGGCTACTCTACTTCCTGGTCAGCTGTCTCGACTACCATCTCCACTATCGGCTCAGGTTCAGCTCTTGGCTCCTCGACTCTAGGCTCCTCGACCGTGGGCTCCATCGGTCTCTGCTCCAGGTGCTTGACTGCCTGGCCAGCTTCAGCTGCTGGCTCCTCAGATGCAAGCTCCTCGGCCTCAGGCTCTGGTGTATCCGGAGGAGGGGGTCCAGGGTCTCTACCCTCAAAATTTGTCACAATCCACTGGAAACGGTGAGCGTTGCGGCACTCAAATCGGTGGACGGCCTGGAGGATCTCCCGACACAACTCAAACGGTGTTTGAGGTCAGGGTGTGGGCGCAGAAGCTGTAGGAGCTGCTGAAGGCTCCACTGCTGATGATGGAGGCTCAGTGGTCTTCCTCTTCTTCTGCGGCGGTCCGACGTAGTCACCATATGGCAGGAATGGCTGCTTACTGATGTAGACAGACGTTCGGTCTATTGGGCGTATCTCTACTCCAAATAAAGTGGCAAACTTGGTAATCAACGATGGGAAAGGAATGTTGTATTTCTGCTGTTGGTTCACCTTCCACATCGACTCTCTGGTAAGTAGAAGAACAGAGATCCTCTTCCCCTCTAGAATAGCCCATAGTAACACTGCCACACGGACTCTGATATGCGTGGCATGCGTGCTCGGAAGGATGTAGTCAGCTATGATCTGCTGCCAGATCCTCGCCTCCAGATTTAGATCAGTACACGCAATGCTCAACGGAACCGCATTGTCCCCTTTGCTGTACTCCCATCTAGCCTCAGGCTGGCCAATCTTTGCCAGAACCACATCCAAAGAAATCTTGCCCGTCGTAACGTCCTTCATTATTTGAGTGTAAGCGTCACGAGCCAGAGGAATATGCGGAATATCGAAGAGGGCCTCTGATGCTGCCCCCAAGGTTGTATAACGGTTTGGAATTCCACAAAATAACTCTGTTGTTAGTATAGTCCAAACCAACAACAAGCCTCGGGTATCAAATTTAGAAGAGGGATTTGGTTGTTACAAGTTCAACCCAATAAAAATAACCGAAGTATTCAAACCTCGGGTCGTCTCACAAGGAATAGGCAAACATGTGCTTCAACATTGGTTAGAAATCCAGGGTTGTGAGTCATGAGCAAGAAAATAAATGGGAATCTTAACAAGCAAGAAATCTTATAATGTAAGAAACTAATTCAATTAACTAAGCAAAACATGAGCAATTCCAAGCTAACAAAATAACATCCAATATGATTCTATTCTAAACTAAACAAGTAACTATAACTAAGACAAGTACTTAAGAATTTGGATTTTCAAATAGGAATGATAAAAGCAACTCTTGGCTAGGCATGGGAATTGGGGTCACCATCCTTGTCTAATAACCATATCTTGACAATTATGAGGAACCAAACTCATTAAGTCTACTTCTATACTTGAAGTACGTCAAATGGTTTGGTCAACATCAACCCATAAGTTCTAACTTCACTACTAATTGACTTAGTAGAAGGTTAGCGTCAATAGCTATCAAATTGACCACTAAGGGCTCCCAAATCATCAAATCTATTAGACCCAATGACTCAAGTTTACCTAATTCTCTTAGCCTAGGCAAAGAGTAAAGAGAACTACTCCATAATCAAAGTAAACAATTCATCAAACACATGGTAAGCATTAACAAAGACATGTTCAAAATAGCAATTAAATTGAAATCAACAAGTACCCACTAACAATTATCAACATAAAATCATCCAAACAACACAATTAATCATAGAAATCATCAATGTAACATCAACAAGTCAAGATTCACAACATTCATGAAATGGGTATAAAATGACAATTGATAAGAATTCATAAAACTATCACAAGATCTAAGCACAATTATACTAAGGAATTCAAATTGAACAATTAAAACTAGTAATTAACAAGATTCAATTCACAATTCAACAAGGGAAGATCAAATTAAAACTAGATCTAGAGAGGAACAAGGGTTTCTCTCTCTAGAAGAACAAAGAATAAAAAACTAGCTAAAATTGTATCTTAGTGTAAAAATGATTGATCTCCCCTTTCCCCCTAGCATCCTTGGGTCTTTTTCATGCAAAAACAGCTTGTATTTGGGCCTCATGAGCCTCAGAAATTGCCAGGCACGATTTTCTTTAATGAGGTCACGTGCAGCTTCCCGCGCGTACGCGCCATGCGTGTGTGCGCGCCGATTGCTTTTGTGATCCATGCATGCGCGCCAAGTGCGCGTACGCGTCAATAGGAATCTTCTTATCCGCGTGGATGCGTCCATCTTTGCGCGCCGCTTTCAGCCATCCTCATCCACGCGTGCGCGTGGAGTGCGCGTGCGCGCCAATGCTGCTTTTCCAAAAATTCAAATCTTCATGTTCCTCCCTTTTGTACATGCTTTCTTTCTCTCTTCTAGGCTATTCCTACCCTATAATTCCTGAAATCACTCAATAAATACATCACGGCATCGAATGGCAATAGAAGAGGATTAAAATATGGCAATTTTAAGGCAAAATAAGCATGTTTTTCATCATGGAGCAATATTAAGAAGTGAACACAAAACCATGCATTTCTTGTGAATAAGTGTGAGAAATATTGACAAAACCCCCCAAATTCTACACAATATAAACCACAAAATTGGGATTTATCAAATCTCCCCACACTTAAACCAAGCATGTCTTCATGCTTAAAATAAAAAGACCAAAGATCATGGTGAGAAAGGGTTTATGAAATGTAAACTACCTAAGTGAATGCATGTAACTAATGTGAAATCATCTACCTACTTGGTCAAGGGCAAACCTATCCTCCAAGAACACATGTGAACATATGAGGTGAAAATCGTATGTAGCTCATGAATCCTACCAAATTGAACATCACTAAGGAGTGCATATAACTTGCTAGATGAACGCTTGTGAAAGCCGAGAACAAAGAATTGAGCATCGAACCCTCACCGGAAGAGTATCCGCTCTATTCGCTCAAGTGTATAAGGTTCATCGCTCAATCTTCTCCTAATCATGCTTTCCAAGATTTGTCTTTCATCTAACAATCAACAATTACTTAATGCATGCTTACAAGTATCATGAGGTCTTATTCATGGGTTGTAACGGGGCTAAGGTGAAGGTAAGGATGTATATGGCCAAGTGAGCTTAAAATTTGAGTCCTTGATTAACCTAGGATCTGGTGCACGAAATTGTGATGTCAATGTTCACATTACTCTCTTACAATTTTGCACAACTAACTGGCAAGTGCACTGGGTCATCCAAGTAATACCTTACGTGAGTAAGGGTTGATCCCACGGAGATTGTTGGCTTGAAGCAAGCTATGATTATCTTGTAACTCTTAGTCAGGATATAATATCAATGATAATTTTTAGTTTGAATTGTAAAAAAAGTAACAGGGGCAGAACACAAATTATACTTGTATGCAGTAATGGAGAATATATTGGAGTTTTGGAGATGCTTTGTCTTCTAAATCTCTGCTTTCCTCTGTCTTCTTGTTCATGCACGCACGTCCTCCTATGGCAAGCTGTGTGTTGGTGGATCACCGTTGTCAATGGCTACCATCCATCCTTCCAGTGAAAAGGCTCCAGGTGCGCTGTCACCGCACGGCTAATCATCTGCAGGTTCTCAATCGTACCGGAATAGGATTTACTATCCTTTTGCGTCTGTCACTATGCCCAGCACTCGCGAGTTTGATGCTCGTCACAGTCATTCAATCCCTGAATCCTACTCGGAATACCACAGACAAGGTTTAGACTTTCCGGATTCTCTTAAATGCTGCCATCAATCTAGCTTATACCATAAAGATTCTGATTAAGAAATCCAAGAGATATTCATTCATTCTACAGTGGAACGGAAGTGGTTGTCAGGCACGCGTTCGTGAGGGAATGATGATGAGTGTCACGTTCATCATATTCATGTTGAAGTGCGAATGGATATCTTAGATAGGAACACCCATGTTTGAATGGAAAACAGAAATACTTGCATCAATTCATCGAGACACAGCAGAGCTCCTCACCCCCAACAATGGAGTTTAGAGACTCATGCCATCAAAGAGTACAAAATTCAGATCTAAAATGTCATGAGATACAAAATAAATCTCTAAAAGTTGTTTAAATACTAAACTAGTAACTTAGGTTTACAGAAAATGAGTAAACTATGATAGATAGTGCAGAAATCCACTTCTGGGGCCCACTTGGTGTGTGCTGGGGCTGAGACTAAAGCTTCTCACGTGCCTGGGCTGTTTTGGGCGTTCAACGACAGGCTGTAACCTGTTTCTGGCGTTGAACTCCAACTTGTAACGTGTTTCTGGCGCTGGATGCCAGACTGCAACATGGAACTGGCGTTGAACGCCAGTTTACGTCGTCTATCCTTGAGCAAAGTATGGACTATTATATATTGCTGGAAAGCCCTGGATGTCTACTTTCCAACGCAATTGGAAGCGCATCAATTGGACTTCTTTAGCTTCAGAAATTCCATTCCGAGTGCAGAGAGGTCAGGATCCAACAGCATCAGCAGTCCTTTTTCAGCCTGAATCAGATTTTTGCTCAGCTCCCTCAATTTCAGCCAGAAAATAACTGAAATTATAGAAAAATACACAAACTCATAGTAAAGTCCAGAAATATGAATTTTGCCTAGAAACTAATGAAAATAAACTAAAAACTAACTAAAACATACTAAAAACTATATGAAATTAACCCCAAAAAGCGTATAAAATACCCACTGATCACAACACCAAACTTAAACTGTTGCTTATCCTCAAGCAACTAGATAAATAAAATAGAATACAAATGAGTCAAGAAACAATAATATCTCAGAGTTTTTGAGTGAAGCTCAGATTCTAATTAAATGAGCGGGGCTAGTAGCTTTTTGCTTCCGAACAGTTTTGGCATCTCACTTTATCCATTGAAGCTCAGAATGATTGGCATCTATAGGAACTTAAAATTCAGATAGTGTTATTGATTCTCCTAGTTCAGTATGTTGATTCTTGAACACAGCTACTTTTATGAGTCTTGGCCGTGGCCCTAAGCACTTTGTTTTCCAGTATTACCACCGGATACATAAATGCCACAGACACATAATTGGGTGAACCTTTTCAGATTGTGACTCAGCTTTGCTAAAGCCCCCAATTAGAGGTGTCCAGGGTTCTTAAGCACACTCTTCTCTTTGCTTTGGACCTTGACTTTAACCGCTCAGTCTTAAGTTTTCACTTGACACCTTCATGCCACAAGCACATGGTTAGGGACAGCTTGGTTTAGCCGCTTAGACCAGGATTTGATTTCCTTAGGCCCTCCTATCCACTGATGCTCAAAGCCTTGGATCTTTTTTATTACCCTTGCCTTTTGGTTTTAAGGGTTATTGGCTTTTTCTGCTTGCTTTTTTTTTTTTTGCAAGCTTTGTATTCACTGCTTTTTCTTGCTTCAAGAATCATTTTTATGATTTTTCAGATTACCAATAACATGTCTCATGTTTATCATTCTTTCAAGAGCCAACATATTTAACATTCAAGAACATCAAATTCCAAAGACATATGCATTGTTCAAGCATTCATTCAGAAGGCAGAAAGCATTGCCACCACATGTAATTAATCAGAATTTCTTGTATTAAAACTCGAGAAATATTGCCTCCTTATCCTAGAGAAAATCTTCTATTTTATTCATGTTTAATGATGATGAGAAAAATAAATTATAGCTTAATTGGAGATAAAATCAAAATATAGATACTAATTACTATTATATGACTCCTAAGGTAAAACTCAAATAAAAAAAAATTATCACAGGGTTAAGGTTAAGATCAGAACTCAACAACCTTGACTTTGGGAAGCGGATGCCTCTTTAGTCTGTGGAGTGCTTGGCCCTTCAAGAGATAGTTTCTGACGCTTTAGTTCTCTTAATTCACGCCCTTGCACTTCTTGTTCTCTGAGCAGTTTGCAAAGCATGCTCTTTTGATTTTGCTGTTCTTCCTTCATTTGGTCCATGGTTTCTTGCAACTTAGTAACAGATGCTTCAAGATGCTCCCAGTATTCAAATTGAGGGAGTTTTGGTAGGAATTCTTGCGCCCTCCTCTTGATGGTGTCATCCTGCACTTGTTGTTTTTTCATTGTGATTTTAGTGATTGGCTGCTCCACTGAGATATACTCTGTTATTCCCATCTTTACTCCAGCATCTTTGCAGAGCATAGAGATTAGGCTTGGATAAGCCAACCTGGTATCCTTGGAGTTCTTGTTGGCAAGTATGTAGAATTCAGATGGGATCAGTTGATGAACTTCTACTTCTTTTCCCAACATAATGCAATGGATCATCACTACTCTTCTAATATTGACTTCAGAACGGTTGCTGGTGGGCAATATAGAACGCCCAATGAAGTCTAGCCATCCTCTGGCGACTAGTTTGAGATCTTCTCTCTTGAGTTGATTTGGGACACCCCTCGTGCTGGTGGTCCACCTGGCTCCAGGGATGCATATATCCTCTAGAATCTTATCCAGGCCCTTGTTTGTTCTCATCATTCTCCTATTGAAGGAGTCTGGGTCATCTTTCAGCTGAGGTAGCTTAAAGATCTCCCTGATTTTGTTAGGGTGGATGTGAACAATCTTTCCTCTGACCACAGTCCTATAGTCATAGAGGGCAGCTCCAGATATTCTCTGCCTGTCTGTTTGCCACAGATTAGCGTAGAATTCCTGAACCATATTCCTTCCCACTTTCGTTTCAGGATTAGCTCGGACTTCCCAGTTCCTGTTTCGAATCTGCTCTTGGATCTCCGGATATTCATCTTCTTTCAGATTGAACTTGACTTCCGGGATCACAGATCTTAGACCCATTATTTTGTAGTAATGGTCTGAATGTTCTTTGGTTAAGAACCTCCCTTGATTCCAAAGTGGTTTTGGAACACTCTCTTTCTTGCCTCTTGGAGTGGGTTGTTTTCCTTTAGGAGCCATGATCTTAGTGGGTATGGTTTAGTGATCATGGAAAAACACACCAAATTTAGAGGTTTGCTTGTCCTCAAGCAAAAGAAAAGAAAGGAAAGGGATAGAAGGAGAGCTAGTGTTGAATGGTGGATGAGAGGAGGGAGGCCGAATCGTGTTTTTAAAAGGGAGGGGTGGGATTTTCGAAAAAAGGGGGAAAGATAAGATAGAAGATATGATTTAAAAAGGAATAAGTATGATAAGAAAAGATATAATTTAAAATTGAAGAGATATGAAAGATATTTGAAAAAGATAATATGGAGATTTAAAAAAAGATATTGATTAGTTGAAAAAAAAATTTTTTGAATGAAAAGAGATAGATTTGTTTTGAAAATTTGAAAAAGAGTTGAATTGGATTGAAAAAAAAAGGATTTGTGCTTATGGATTAAGATACATTTGATATTTTTAAAGTAGGATTTTTAGAAATTAGGGATTTTAGAAATCAGGGTTTGTAACATGTTTATGCAAGAAATCATGAATTGAAACATGAAAATTAAAATTAAAATGAAAAATATGAAGTAGAAACGAAATTACCTCTTCCCCACCATTCTGGCGTTTGAACGCCCAAATGTTGCATGTTTTGGGCGTTCAACGCCCAACTGCTGCTTCTCCTGGGCGTTCAACGCCCAGCTGTTGCTTCTTTCTGGCGTCGAACGCCAGGAACTCCTTTGTCATTGGGCGTTTTTCTGAATGCCCAGGACGCTGTAAATCTGGCGTTAAACGCCCAGAAGGAGCTTCTTTCTGGCGTTCAACGCCCAGAAGATGCTTCTTTCTGGCGTTTAACGCCCAGATGGCTATCCTTACTAGCGTTCAACGCTCAGTGGATGCTTCTTTTGGGCGTTGAACGCCCAAAACAGACTTTTACTGGCGTTTTCTTGCCAGTGAGCTCTTTTTCTCTGTTTTGTGTGCAGAATCCTTTTGTAACCCTGTAAACTTATATAATTGACTCTTTACCTTAGTATCAATGAACTTTATATAAACAAATAAAATCAAGAATAGGGCAAAATGCTTAGAGGAAGTGATGCCCTATGGCTGGATTACCTCCCAGCAAGCGCTTCTTTATTGTCTTTAGCTGGACCTTGCTGAGTTTTTTTAATCTAGCCTCAGGTTTGAGCACTCTTGCTTAACATTGCCTTCAAGATAGTGCTTGATTCTCTGTCCATTAACAATGAACTTCTTATCAGAATCAATATCTTGAAGCTCCACATAACCATATGGTGATACACTTGTAATCACATATGGTCCCCTCCACTGGGACTTCAGTTTCCCAGGGAATAGCCTGAGCCTAGAGTTAAACAACAGAACATTTTCTCCTGGTTCAAAGATTCTAGATGACAGCTTTCTGTCATGCCATCTTTTTTACTTCTCTTTATAAAGCTTGGCATTTTCGAAGGCAATGAATCTGAATTCCTCTAGCTCATTCAGCTGGAGCAATCTTTTTTCTCCAGCTAGTTTGGCATCAAAGTTTAGGAATCTGGTTGCCCAGTAGGCCTTATGTTCCAGTTCCATGGGCAGGTGACAAGCCTTACCATACACAAGTTGGTACGGAGAGGTCCCTATAGGAGTCTTGAATGCTGTTCTGTAAGCCCACAGAGCATCATCCAAGCTTCATGCCCAATCCCTTCTACGGGTACTTACAGTCCGTTCCAGGATTCTTTTTAGTTCTCTGTTAGAAACTTCAGCTTGCCCATTTGTCTGTGGATGATATGGAGTCACCACTTTGTGGCGAATCCCATATCGGACCATGGCAGAGTAAAGCTGTTTGTTGCAGAAGTGAGTGCCCTCATCACTGATTAGTACCCTAGGGACACCAAACCTGCTGAATATATGTTTCTGGAGGAACTTCAGCACTGTTTTAGTATCATTGGTGGGTGTGGCAATGGCCTCGACCCATTTTGATACATAGTCAACTGCCACCAGAATATAAGTGTTTGAGTATGATGGTGGGAAAGGCCCCATGAAATCAATACCCCATACGTCAAACAGCTCAATCTCCAAGATTCCTTGTTGAGGCATGGCGTAACTGTGAGGCAAATTACCAGCTCTCTGGCAACTGTCATAGTTACGTACAAACTCTCGGGAATCTCTGTAAAGTGTAGGCCAGTAGAAACCACATTGGAGGACCTTGGTGGTTGTTCGCTCACCTCCGAAATGACCTCCATATTGTGACCCATGGTAATGCCATAAGATCCTTTGTGCTTCTTCTTTAGGCACACACCTACGGATTAAGCCATCTGCACATCTCTTAAAGAGATAGGGTTCATCCCACAAGTAGTACTTTGCATCAGTAATTAACTTTTTCTTTTGTTGCCTACTGTACTCCTTGGGAATGAACCTTGCAGCATTGTAGTTTGCAATGTCTGCAAACCATGGTAATTCCTGAATGGCGAACAAATGCTCATCCGGAAAGGTTTCAGAGATCTCAATAGAGGGGGAGGACGCCCCTTCCACTGGTTCTATCCGGGACAGATGGTCAGCCACTTGGTTTTCTGTCCCTTTTCTGTCTCTTATTTCTGTATCAAACTCTTGCAGAAGCAACACCCATCTTATGAGTCTGGGTTTTGAATCCTGCTTTGTGAGTAGATATTTAAGAGTAGCATGATCTGTGTACACAATCACCTTTGATCCTACTAAGTATGATCTAAACTTGTCAATGGCATAAACCACTGCAAGCAATTCTTTTTTTGTGGTTATGTTATTTTTCTGTGCATCATTCAAAACACGGCTAGCATAATAAATGACATGCAGAAGCTTGTCATGCCTCTGCCCCAGTACTGCACCAATGGCATGATCACTAGCATCACACATTAATTCGAATGGTAATGTCCAGTCTGGTGCAGAGATAACTGGTGCTGTGACCATTTTAGCTTTCAGAGTTTCAAACGCTTGCAGGCACTCTGTGTCAAACACAAATGGCGTGTCAGCAGCTAGTAGGTTGCTTAGAGGTTTTGCAATTTTTGAAAAATCCTTTATAAACCTCCTATAGAATCCTGCATGCCCCAGAAAACTTCTGATTGCCTTAACATTAGTAGGTGGTGGTAATTTCTCAATTACCTCTATTTTAGCTTGATCCATGATGAGCGGATAATTTATACGCTTTTTGGCATTGTTTTCAGTATGTTTTTAGTAGAATCTATTTACTTTTAGGGATGTTTTTCATTAGTTTTTATGTTAAATTCACATTTCTGGACTTTACTATGAGTTTGTGTGTTTCTCTGTGATTTCAGGTATTTTCTGGCTAAAATTGAAGGACTTGAGCAAAAATCAGATTCAGAGGTTGAAGAAAGACTGCTGATGCTGTTGGATTCGGACCTCCCTGCACTCAAAATGGATTTTCTGGAGCTACAGAACTCAAAATGGCGCGTTTCCAATTGCGTTGGAAAGTAGACATCCAGGGATTTCCAGCAATATATAATAGTCCATACTTTGCCAAAGTTTAGATGATGCAAATTGGCGTTCAACGCCAGCCCTCTGCCCAATTCTGGCGTCCAGCGCCAGAAACAAGCTGCAAAGTGGAGTTCAACGCCCAAACTGGCACAAAAGCTGGCGTTCAACTCCAAGAAGGACCTCTACACGTGCAACATTCAAGCTCAGCCCAAGCACACACCAAGTGGGCCCCGGAAGTGGATTTATGCATCAGTTACTTACTTCTGTAAACCCTAGTAGCTAGTTTATTATAAATAGGACTTTTTACTATTGTATTAGACATCCTGAGTTTTATGTTTGGAATCATCTTTGGATGCCTGGTTCTTAGATCAGACGGGCTGGCCTCTTGGCCATGCCTGGACCTTTCACTTATGTATTTTCAACGGTAGAGTTTCTACACTCCATAGATTAAGGTGTGGAGCTCTGCTGTTCCTCAAAGATTAATGCAAAGTACTACTGTTTTCTATTCAATTCATCTTATTTCGCTTCTAAGATATTCATTCGCACTTCAACCTGAATGTGATGAACGTGACAATCATCATCATTCCCTATGAACGCGTGCCTGACAACCACTTCCGTTCTGCATTAGATTGAATGAGTATCTCTTAGATCTCTTAATCAGAATCTTCGTGGTATAAGCTAGATTGATGGCGGCATTCATGAGAGTCTGGAAAGTCTAAACCTTGTCCGTGGTATTCCGAGTAGGACTCTGGGATTGAATGACTGTGACGAACTCAAAACTCGCGAGTGCTGGGCGTAGTGACAGACGCAAAAGGATAGTAAATTCTATTCCAGTATGATCGAGAACCTCCAAGATGATTAGCCATGCAGTGACAGCGCATCGGACCATTTTCACAGAGAGGAATAGGATGCAACCAACGACAAGGGTGATGCCTCCAGACGATTAGCCGTGCTGTGACAGAGCATTTGGACCATTTTCCCGAGAGGATTGAAAGTAGCCAGTGGCACCGGTGACATCCTTACATAAAGCCAGCCATAGAAAGGAGTAAAACTGATTGGATGAAGACAGCAGGAAAGCAGAGGTTCAGAGGAACGATTACATCTCCATACGCTTATCTGAAATTCTCACCAATGATTTACATAAGTATTTCTATCCTTCTTTTATTACTTATTTTCGAAAACCCCATTACTATTTTATGTTTGCCTGACTGAGATTTACAAGGTGACCATAGCTTGCTTCATACCAACAATCTCCGTGGGATCGACCCTTACTCACGTAAGGTTTATTACTTGGACGACCCAGTGCACTTGCTGGTTAGTTATGTGAAGTTGTGAAGATACGTTTAGACCATGGTTCTGTGCATCCGTTTTTGGTGCCATCGCCAGGGAATTAATTTCGAATAATAATTCACAACCAGAGTAACAATTTCGCATACCAAGTTTTTGGCGCCGTTGCCGGGGATTGTTCGAGTTTGGACAACTGACGGTTCATCTTGTTGCTCAGATTAGGTAATTTTCTTTGTGTTTTATTTTCAAAAATTTTTCAAAAATTTTTTCAAAAATTTCTCCTTTGTTTCCAAAAAAAAAATTTTTAAAAAATAAAAATGTTTTCAAAAATATATTTTTCTTCAGAATTTTTAAGAATAAATTCTAGTGTTTCATAAAGCATGTTGAAGCCTGGTTGGCTGTAAAGCCACGACTGTAGGGCATGTTAGACGTGTCATGTCTGAGTTACATACTAAAGCTTGGCTGGCTATTAAGCCATGCCTGACCCTTTGATTGGAGCTTTAGAATAAAGAGCATAAGATTCCTGGAATTCATATTAAAAATTTTGGAATCCTTATTTTTTTTTTTTGAAAATGATTTTCGAAAAAAAAAATTAAAAGAAAATACAAAAAAGTCATAAAATCATAAAAATCAAAAATATTTTTGTGTTTCTTGTTTGAGTCTTGAGTCATGTTATAAGTTTGGTGTTAATTGCATACTCATCTTGCATTTTTCGAAAATTCTCATGCATTCATAGTGTTCTTCATGATCTTCAAGTTGTTCTTGGTAAGTCTCCTTGTTTGATCTTTGCATTTGCATGTTTTGTGTCTTTTCTTGTTTTTCATATGCATTCTTGAATTCTTAGTGTCTAAGCATTAAAGAATTCTAAGTTTGGTGTCTTGCATGTTTTTCTTGCATTAAAAATTTTTCAAAAATATGTTCTTGGTGTTCATCTTGACATTCAAAGTGTTCTTGGTGTTCATCTTGACATTCATAGCATTCTTGCATGCATTCATTGTTTTGATCCATAACTTTCATGCATTGCATCATTTTTCTTGTTTTTCTCTCTCCTCATTAAAAATTCAAAAATCAAAAAAATATCTTCCCCTTTTTCTCTCATCAAATTCGAAAATTTGAGTTGACTTTTTCAAAAATTTTTAAAATCAAGTTATTTCTTATGAGTCAAATCAAATTTTCAATTTGAAAATCTTATCTTTTTTCAAAATCTTTTTCAAAAAAAAAATCAAATCTTTTTCAAAAAACTAAGTTCTATCATATCTTTTCAAAAATATCTTCTCATCATATCTTTTTCAAAAATTTGATTTCAAAATATCTTTTCTAACTTCCTAACTTCTTATCTTTTCAAAATTGATTTTCAAAATTTGTTTCAACTAACTAACTAACTTTTTGTTTGTTTCTTATCCTTTTCAAAACTACCTAACTAACTCTCTCTCTCTCTAATTTTCAAAAATATCTCCCCTCTTTTTCAAAAATTCTTTTTTTATTAACTAATTATTTTAATTTTTAATTTTCAAAAAAATTACTAACCTTTTTCGAAAAAAGCATTTTCGAAAATCACTAACTCTTTTTCAAAAATTACTTTCGAAATTCTCCCTCTCTCATCTTATTCTATTTATTTATTCATCTACTAACATCTCTTCCTCACATCACTCACCAAAAATCCGAACTCCCTCTCTCTCTCTCTGAGTTCAGATTTTCTTCTTCTTTTCTTCTACTCACACAGGGACCTCTATACTGTGGTATAAAGGATCCCTATTATTATTATTATTATTATTATTATTATTATTATTATTTCTGTGCCCTCTTCTTTGTCATATGAGCAGGAGCAAGGACAAGAACATTCTTGTTGAAGCAGATCCAGAACCTGAAAGGACTCTGAAGAGAAAATTAAGAGAAGCTAAATTACAACAATCCAGAGATAACCTTTCAGAAATTTTCGAACAGGAAGAGGAGATGGCAGCCGAAAATAATAATAATGCAAGGAGGATGCTTGGTGACTTTACTGCACCTAATTCCAATTTACATGGAAGAAGCATCTCCATCCCTACCATTGGAGCAAACAATTTTGAGCTGAAACCTCAGCTAGTTTCTCTGATGCAGCAGAACTACAAGTTTCATGGACTTCCATCTGAAGATCCTTTTTAGTTCTTAACTGAATTCTTACAGATCTGTAATACTGTTAAGACTAATGGAGTAGATCCTGAAGTCTACAGGCTCATGCTTTTCCCTTTTGCTGTAAGAGACAGAGCTAGAATATAGTTGGACTCTCAACCCAAAGACAGCCTGAACTCTTGGGATAAGCTGGTCACGGCTTTCTTAGCCAAGTTCTTTCCTCCTCAAAAGCTGAGCAAGCTTAGAGCGGATGTTCAAACCTTCAGACAGAAAGAAGGTGAATCCCTCTATGAAGCTTGGGAAAGATACAAGCAGCTGACCAAAAAGTGTCCTTCTGACATGCTTTCAGAATGGACCATCCTGGATATATTCTATGATGGTTTATCTGAACTATCAAAGATGTCATTGGATACTTCTGCAGGTGGATCCATTCACCTAAAGAAAATGCCTGCAGAAGCTCAAGAACTCATTGACATGGTTGCTAATAACCAGTTTATGTACACTTCTGAGAGGAATCCTGTGAGTAATGGGACGCTTATGAAGAAGGGAGTTCTTGAAATTGATACTCTGAATGCCATATTGGCTCAGAATAAAATATTGACTCAGCAAGTCAATATGATTTCTCAGAGTCTGAATGGAGTGCAAGCTGCATCCAACAGTACTCAAGAGGCTTCTTATGAAGAAGAAGCTTATGATCCTGAAAACCCTGCAATAGCAGAGGTGAATTACTTAGGTGAACCTTATGGAAACACCTATAATCCATCATAGAGAAATCATCCAAATCTCTCATGGAAGGATCAAAGGCCTCAACAAGGCTTTAATAATGGTGGAAGAAACAGGTTTAACAATAATAAACCTTTTCCATCATCCACTCAGCAACAGACAGAGAACTCTGAACAAAGTACCTCTAATTTAGCAAACTTAGTCTCTGATCTATCCAAGGCCACTATAAGTTTCATGAATGAAACAAGGTCTTCCATTAGAAATTTGGAAGCACAAGTGGGCCAGCTGAGAAAAGGGATCACTGAAATCCCTCCTAGTACTCTCCCAAGCAATACAGAAGAAAATCCAAAAGGAGAGTGCAAGGCCATTGACATAACCAAAATGGCCGAACCCAAAGAGGGAGAGGAGGACGTGAATCCCAAGGAGGAAGACCTCCTGGGACGTCCAGTGATCAATATGGAGCTTCCCTCTGAGGAACCAAAGGACTCTGAGGCTCATCTAGAGACCATAGAGATTCCATTGAACCTCCTTATGCTATTCATGAGCTCTGATGAGTATTCCTCTTCTGAAGAGAATGAGGATGTTACTGAAGAGCAAGCTGCCAAGTTCCTTGGTACAATCATGAAGCTGAATGCCAAATTATTTGGTATTGAGACTTGGGAAGATGAACCTCCCTTGTTCACCAATGAACTAAGTGATTTGGATCAACTGACATTGCCTCAGAAGAGACAGGATCCTGGAAAGTTCATAATACCTTGTACCATAGGCACCATGATCTTTAAGGCTCTGTGTGACCTTGGTTCAGGGATAAACCTCATGCCCCTCTCTGTAATAGAGAAAATGGGAATCTATGGGGTGCAAGCTGCTAAAATCTCACTATAAATGGCAGACAATTCAAGAAAACAGGCTTATGGACAAGTAGAGGACGTGTTAGTGAAGGTTGAAGGCCTTTACATCCCTACTAATTTCATAGTCTTGTATACTGGAGAGGAAGAGGATGAATCCATCATCCTAGGAAGACCCTTCCTGGCCACAGCAAGAGCTGTGATTGATGTGGACAGAGGAGAATTGATCTTTCAATTAAATAAGGACAACCTTGTGTTTACAACTCAAGGATCTCTCTCTGCATCCATGGAGAGGAAGCAGAAAAAGCTTCTCTCAAAGCAGAGTCAAACAAAGCCCCCACAGTCAGACTCTAAGTTTGGTGTTGGGAGGCCACAACCAAACTCTAAGTTTGGTGTTGAACTCCCATATCCAAACTCTAAGTTTGGTGTTGGAGAGTCTCAACAATGCTCTGAACATCTGTGAGGCTCCATGAGAGCCCACTGTCAAGCTATTAACATTAAAGAAGCGCTTGTTGGGAGGCAACCCAATTTCTATTTATCTAACTATATTTTTCTTAGTTATATGTCTTTATAGGTTCATGATCATGTGGAGTCACAAAATAAAAATAAAAAAATTGAAAACGGAATCAAAAATAGCAGAAGAAAAATCAAACCCTGGAGGAAGCACCTGCCTGGCGTTCAACGCCAGAACAGAGCATGGTTCTGGCGCTAAACGCCCAAAATGGGCAGTATCTGGGCACTGAACGCCCAAAATGGGCATCATCTGGGCGCTGAACACCAGAATTGCACCCTGGAGAGGAGCTGGCGCTGAACGCCCAGAACAAGCATGGTTCTTGCGTTCAACGCCAGAAATGGGCAACAAATGGGCGTTGAACGCCCAAAATGGGCACCAACCTGGCGCTGAACGCCCAGAGTTGTGTGCAAGGGCATTTTACATGCCTAATTTGGTGCAAGGTTGTAAATCCTTGAACACCTCAGGATCTGTGGACCCCACAGGATCATCTCAGGATCTGTGGACCCCACAGGATCCCCACCTACCTCCACTCACTCTCTTCTCTCTTCTCAATCATCCTCTATTCCCAATAAACACTCCTCCCCAAAACCCTTCACCTATCACCTCCATCTCTCTTCCCTATTAACCCTTCACCACTCACATCCACCCACTCTTCCCCATAAACCTACCCAATAAACTCCACCTACCTTCAAAATTCAAATCAATTTCCCACCCAAACCCACCCATATGGCCGAAACTTAAACCCCCCTCCCTTCCCTATATAAAGCCTTCCATTCTTCCTCATTTTCACACAACACAACCCTCTCTTCTCTTCTTGGCCGAAACACACCTCCCCCCTCTTCTCCATCTTTTCTTCTTCTTCTTCATCTAATTCTTTCTTCTCTTGCTCGAGGGCGAGCAACATTCTAAGTTTGGTGTGGTAAAAGCATAAGCCTTTTGTTTTTCCATTACCATTGATGGCACCTAAGACCAGATAATCCTCTAGAAAAGGGAAAGGGAAGACAAAAACTTCCACCTCCGAGTCATGGGAGATGGAAAGATTCATCTCCAAAGCTCATCAAGACCACTTCTATGATGTTGTGGCCAAGAAGAAGGTGATCCCCGAGGTCCCTTTCAAACTCAAAAGAAATGAGTATCCGGAGATCCGACATGAAATTCAAAGCAGAGGTTGGGAAGTTCTAACAAACCCCATCCAACAAGTCGGCATCCTAATGGTTCAAGAGTTCTATGCCAATGCATGGATCACTAGGAACCATGATCAAAGTAAGAACCCGGATCCAAAGAACTATGTTACAATGGTTCGGGGGAAATACTTGGATTTTAGTCCGGAAAATGTGAGGTTGGCGTTTAACCTGCCTATGATGCAAGGAGATGAACGCCCCTACACTAGAAGGGTCAACTTTAATCAAAGGTTGGACCAAGTCCTCATGGACATATGTGTGGAAGGAGCTCAATGGAAGATTGACTCCAAAGGCAAGCCGGTTCAACTAAGAAGATTGGACCTCAAGCCTGTGGCTAGAGGATGGTTGGAGTTCATCCAACGCTCCATCATCCCCACTAGCAACCAATCTGAAGTTACTGTGGATCGGGCCATCATGATCCATAGCATCATGATTGGAGAAGAAGTAGAGGTTCATCAAGTCATCTCCCTTGAACTCTACAAAATAGCCGAAAAGCCCTCTCCTGGGGCAAGGCTAGCTTTTCCTCATCTTATCTACCATCTATGTTACTCAGCTGGAGCTTCCATAGAAGGAGACATTCACATTGAGGAAGAGAAGCCCATCACTAAGAAAAAGATGGAGCAAGCAAGAGAGCCCATTCATGGAGCTCAAGAGGTGCAGGAAGCTCATCACCATGAGATCCCGGAGATGCCTCATATGCATTTTCCTCCACAAAACTATTGGGATCAAATCAACACCTCCCTAGGAGAATTAAGTTCCAACATGGGACAATTAAGGGTGGAACATCAAGAGCACTCCATCATCCTTCATGAAATTAGAGAAGATCAAAAAGCAATGAGGGAGGAGCAACAAAGACAAGGAAGAGACATAGAAGAGCTCAAGGACATCATTGGTTCCTCAAGAAGGAAATGCCACCATCACTAAGGTGGACTCATTCCTTGTTCTTAAATTCTCTGTTTTTCGTTTTCTCTATGTTAAGTGCTTATCTATGTTTGTGTCTTATTACATGATCATTAGTAGTTAGTAACTGATGTGCGGAAAACGATCCGACACAAAACTCACCGGCAAGTGCACCGGGTCGCATCAAGTAATAATAACTCACGAGAGTGAGGTCGATCCCACAGGGATTGAAGGATTGAGCAATTTTAGCTTAGTGGTTGATTTAGTCAAGTGAATCAAGATTTGGTTGAGTGATTTGTGATTTGCAGAATTTAAATTGCATAGAAAGTAAAGGGAATGGGTAAATTGCATGAAATTAAAGAGAACTGAAATTTAAAGTGCTGAATCTTAAAGAACAAGAAATTAAATGGCAGAAACTTAGAACGCAAGAAATGTAAATTGCAGAATCTTAAAGTGTAAGAAATGTAAATGGCTTGAATTGTAAAGGGAATTGGGACTTGGATTTGCAGAAATTAAACGAGGCAAAGTAAAATTCAACAAGCAGAGGAATAGAAGATAACTTGGATTGAACCGGATCTAAAAAAAACAGAATTGTAAATGAGCATGAAAAGCGTTAAACAGAGAAAGTGAAATGAGAATTCAGATCTTAGGAACCAAGAGACTAGATAACCAAGTCTAGATCTCAATGCCTTCCTAGATCCAACAAGAACAATTGCAAAGGGAATGTAAATTATAAATTGCAGAATAAGTAGAAGACAGAAGCAATTAACCAAAATGGAAATTCAATTATGCAGTAAAATGAAACAGAGAGATCTCAGGATGAGATTGAAACAGATTTCTTTCAACTCTCCAACCCAAGATCCAAGACAAGGAAAGTAAAGAGTGCTGGGGAAGAACAAGGAAGAAGAGAGATCAATTCTCCTCCCAAATTCTCTTGAATTAAAACAACAATGCCAAGAAATGTAAAGTGAGCTCTCTACTAAGTGTACTCTTCAAAACCGAAAAGAAAGCTCTTGAAAAATAAAAGGAAAGCTCCCCTAAAAACTTAAATCCTATGCTATTTATACACTTTCTTCAAATGGTCTTCAAGCCTTCAATTGGGCCTTTGCTCTTGATGGAATTGGGTTGATAGAGGCCTTGGTTGATTGCTCTTGGAGTTTGGAGAAGAACCGAATTGAACCGGGTTTGGAATCATGAAAGCTTGAGTAAAAGTTTGAGTAAAAGTTTGAGGCAAACTTTTACTCAAACTTTTCACATCAGCCACCCCATTTTGCTGATACCAACGTTTGAGCTAAAGTTTGGGGTCAAACTTTTTCTCAAACGTTGGCCTCCCCTTGCACACTCATGGCGCCAACGTTTGCCAAAAAGTTTGAGGCAAACGTTGGCGCAAGCTTTTGCCCTCCAGGGTGTGTTGTTCATGGCGCCAACGTTTGCTAAAAAGTTTGAGGCAAACGTTGGCGCAAACTTTTGCTCTCCAGGGTGTTGATTTGTGATGCCAAAAGTTTGCCAAAAAGTTTGAGGCAAACTTTTGCTCAAGCTTTTTGCCCAAAAGTTTGCCAAAAAGTTTGAGGCAAACTTTTGCTCAAGCTTTTTGCCCAAAAGTTTGCACAAAAGTTTGAGGCAAACTTTTGCTCAAGCTTTTTGCTCCCTGGTTCGTTTTCACTTATTCCAAAAGTTTGAGCTAAAGTTTGAGGCAAACTTTTGCTCAAACTTTTTGTCCTCTCTTCCTCCTAGCCATTCCTTCTTGCTTCAACCTTTCTCCAAGCTTTCTTCACCTATCATCAATCAACCAAACACATCAAAGCTATGCTCAAAATCATGAGATATTCATTCTTTCATAATATGTGACAATTATAGCATAAAACCTCATGAAATTACATTAATTCATCTATGGTTGATTAAATCAAAGGAAGCATGAAAATCTACTCAATTGGCTTGCTTATGGCTCAAGAAAGTGCATAATTCAATTGAAATTAAAAGAAAAAGGCTAGTGAAACTAGGCTAAGATGACTTGTCATCACAACACCAAACTTAAAGCTTGCTTGTCCCCAAGCAAGAAAGGAATTATGCTCAAAGGTTCTTTCAATCAGAATGGATTTGAAAAATTACATGTACTATCCTGTGAGTGAAGTGATTAAGTGACAGTGGGGTAAACTCTAAATCATATGCTCATGCAAGGGCTTCAGTGCTTACTAGTCCTCACATATTGGGAGTCTTAGGTCTTAGGATTTTCATCCAAATGGTATTATGGAGATCTCTTTATATGTAATCACCTTGAAGCAGCTTATAGTTTCTTTGCTTTGGCCTTGACTCTAAGTGTCATGTCTCAAAGCGGCTCTTTAGATAAGCTTTCAATCAATACTCCTAAACCAGTTGATTTTAAGGTATTAGATGTTGAAGCATCCCTAAGGATTTACTTGCTCAAGCCTCTTTCTTTGACACAACTCAACCACAAGCATTTACTAGGCTAACAACTCTTTGAGTTTTGTTTCTTCTTTCTTTTTCTGCCTAGTAATTAATGCTCAGAGCCTTGGGCCATGTTCTTTTTGTTTTTGTATTTTCTTTCTTTTCTTTTGTTTTGTTTCCTGCTTCTTGGATCAATAGATTTTTGAGAATCTCCACAATACTTCTTTGAACTTCATGTCCTGCCTATGAGCTCCCATGCAAGTTTTCACAAGCATGCAACCTCAATACATAATCATACAACTAGAACCACCACTTCTCCTAATCTTTTGCTTGCCTCAAAATTGTTTGATTCCTCAATCCTTCTTTTCAAAGAACTTTCATGTGATGCAATTTTTGAACATTGAGTGCAAACAAGTTTTGAAGAGAAAAATGTTGTGAAATGATCAAGCATCTTGCTTATTGAATTGCAGAAAAAACTATACTAGACAGACGGACAGATAAGGGTATGATATTACTTTCAATCATAGCAGTGTTTGATGTAAAACAATTACTTAACAATACAACCTTTTGGAGTTCACTTGCTTTCCTTCTTCTCATCATCATCATTGCTGGCCTTCACATTCATCTTTCATCTCTTTGGTTGATGATGCTTAATCTTCCCAAAAGTTTGTATAGTACTCTGCAGTGATATTGAAAGTTGCTTGTTCCCCAAGCACTTGAAAGAAGAAATGGTTAGCTTGCATGATTTATTTGTGGGCTTTTGAACTTACTTTGGTGTGGGAACACCAAACTTAGTACCTTGCCAATGGTTCTCATGCATCGAATTAACCATGTGTGAAACTCTTTTTCTTTTTTTTTTTTCAAAAGCAATAAAACTAAAAACTAGGAAACAGCAGAATAGTTAACTAGTTCATCCAACATGCTTGAAGCCAGCATTATGCAGAAAGTGAGAATGTGTTTTATGATGGGATTTTGGTGGAACACCAAACTTAGAATCCTTCATTCTCCCTTAGATTGTTTTGGTGTGCAACACCAAACTTAGTTTCTTGCAATATAGATAAAACTAATTAACCTTTTTATTGAAATAGATATGAAAAGATAATTACCTCCGGTTGGGTTGCCTCCCAACAAGCGCTCTTTTATTGTCACTAGCTTGACATCCTCTGTGCTTGCTCAGTTCAGATTCTGAGCTTCCTTCTCCTTGTCCCCTTGTCCTCCTAAGTGGGGCTTTGCTTTGTGATGCTCATCCTGGATGAGTGATTCTTTTCCTTTAGCCCTCTTCTCACTCATTTCTGTGAGTTATTAGCTAATTGTTCCATTTGCCTCTCAATTCTCCCGAGTGAGGCCTCTTGGTTCTTGCTTATCATCTCTTGATGTTTCTTTATTTCTTCCTGCTCTATTGCCATCATTTCTTGAATTTTCATGAACCTCTCCATCAGCATTTCTAGAATATAGATTCTTTGAAAGGTTGGAAGTGGTTGTGGCTGTGTCAATTGTGGTGGTCGATGAAGGTCATTTTGGGCGAGTAGTGAGGTAGGACGGGGTTGGAAGTGTGTGTGATTGTTGTTGTGGGGGTGTGTTTTATGTTGATTTTTGAAGCTGGGATTGTTGCAGTTGAAGTCCCTTGGTCTTTGGTTTTGGTTCTCAACCCCCCTCCCATTAGAATGAGTTCTCCAAGGTGGATTGTACACATCATTCTGAGGCCTGTGTTGGAGCACGCTAGAGTGATTGCTTGGAGATTGTAGTTGCTCATGGTTAATGACCCCAAAACTGTGTTCAGCTTGATTACGCCCATATGAGCTTTGAGTCAGGTTGTATGTATGTACTACAGCATGTCTCAACTCAGTGATTTTTCTGGCCATCATGTCTAGTTGTTGT
Source organism: Arachis hypogaea (assembly GCF_003086295.3). NCBI lineage: Eukaryota > Viridiplantae > Streptophyta > Magnoliopsida > Fabales > Fabaceae > Arachis > Arachis hypogaea. The sequence continues at coordinate 51,605,586 of NC_092053.1, forward strand.
AGAGTCTCCTGATGTATCTGCTTGTTTTGGCTTATGACTGCACGAGCACCTTCAATTTCTTTCTCTTGTGTGAATGGATGCACTTCTGCCTCTGGCCTAACAACTCTCTGTGATGGGTTCAACTTGACTAGGAGTTCACTCATCAGTTCTTCCCATCTGATAATACTTCCTTGTGGAAAAGCTTCAAACCATTGGGCAACATCATTCATGGCTATGGATAGTTGCTTCGAACTATGGGTTACATTATCATCCAAGGTGGGGATATTACTCTCATGATTGCTAGAATTTATTGAGTTCCCCTCCATGATCTGCACAATCACAAACAATTCAAGTGATGATTGAATATTTTCAAGCTCAGAATGTGATTCAGAAGGTTAGCTGGCACAAAGTATCAAACAGTTGATGGACTTGGGAGATTAGTGGCAGAAATTTCTTCTCTTGTGTAAGCAAGAGCATTGCATAGAGCCAGAAATTTCCAGGAAAACTTCACTTTGTTGCTAAAGCGAAGTTTCAGTTATCTCAGGCCAAAATTCAAACAGTTAGTGGGTTAATTGAAAGTTAAAGGACAGAAAAGAAAAAATGCTAGATCTAGATCACCACCTCACTTAATCATTGTCAATCTAATCAATCCCCGGCAACGGCGCCAAAAACTTGATGTGCGGAAAATGATCCGACACAAAACTCACCGGCAAGTGCACCGGGTCGCATCAAGTAATAATAACTCACGAGAGTGAGGTCGATCCCACAGGGATTGAAGGATTGAGCAATTTTAGCTTAGTGGTTGATTTAGTCAAGCGAATCAAGATTTGGTTGAGTGATTTGTGATTTGCAGAATTTAAATTGCATAGAAAGTAAAGGGAATGGGTAAATTGCATGAAATTAAAGAGAACTGAAATTTAAAGTGCTGAATCTTAAAGAACAAGAAATTAAATGGTAGAAACTTAGAACGCAAGAAATGTAAATTGCAGAATCTTAAAGTGCAAGAAATGTAAATGGCTTGAATTGTAAACGGAATTGGGACTTGGATTTGCAGAAATTAAACGAGGCAAAGTAAAATTCAACAAGCAGAGGAATAGAAGATAACTTGGATTGAACCGGATCTAAAAAAAACAGAATTGTAAATGAGCATGAAAAGCGTTAAACAGAGAAAGTGAAATGAGAATTCAGATCTCAGGACCCAAGAGACTAGATAACCAAGTCTAGATCTCAATGTCTTTCTAGATCCAACAAGAACAATTGCAAAGGGAATGTAAATTGTAAATTGCAGAATAAGTAGAAGACAGAAGCAATTAACCAAAATGAAAATTCAATTATGCAGTAAAATGAAATAGAGAGATCTCAGGATGAGATTGAAACAGATTTCCTTCAATTCTCCAACCCAAGATCCAAGACAAGGAAAGTAAAGAGTGCTGGGCAAGAACAAGGAAGAAGAGAGATCAATTCTCCTCCCAAATTCTCTTGAATTAAAACAACAATGCCAAGAAATGTAAAGTGAGCTCTCTACTAAGTGTACTCTTCAAAACCGAAAAGAAAGCTCTTGAAAAATAAAAGGAAAGCTCCCCTAAAAACTTAAATCCTATGCTATTTATACACTTTCTTCAAATGGTCTTCAAGCCTTTAATTGGGCCTTTGCTCTTGATGGAATTGGGTTGATAGAGGCCTTGGTTGATTTCTCTTGGAGTTTGGAGAAGAACCGAATTGAACCGGGTTTGGAATCATGAAAGCTTGAGTAAAAGTTTGAGTAAAAGTTTGAGGCAAACTTTTACTCAAACTTTTCACATCAGCCACCCCATTTTGCTGATACCAACGTTTGAGCTAAAGTTTGGGGTCAAACTTTTGCTCAAACGTTGGCCTCCCCTTGCACACTCATGGCGCCAACGTTTGCCAAAAAGTTTGAGGCAAACGTTGGCGCAAGCTTTTGCCCTCCAGGGTGTGTTGTTCATGGCGCCAACGTTTGCCAAAAAGTTTGAGGCAAACGTTGGCGCAAACTTTTGCTCTCTAGGGTGTTGATTTGTGATGCCAAAAGTTTGCCAAAAAGTTTGAGGCAAACTTTTGCTCAAGCTTTTTGCTCCCTGGTTTGTTTTCACTTATTCCAAAAGTTTGAGCTAAAGTTTGAGGCAAACTTTTGCTCAAACTTTTTGTCCTCTCTTCCTCCTAGCCATTCCTTCTTGCTTCTACCTTTCTCCAAGCTTTCTTCACCTATCATCAATCAAACAAACACTTCAAAGCTATGCTCAAAATCATGAGATATTCATTCTTTCATAATATGTGACAATTATAGCATAAAACCTCATGAAATTGCATTAATTCATCTATGGTTGATTAAATCAAAGGAAGCATGAAAATCTACTCAATTGGCTTGCTTATGGCTCAAGAAAGTGCATAATTCAATTGAAATTAAAAGAAAAAGGCTAGTGAAACTAGGCTAAGATGACTTGTCATCAGTAACTATGTCTTAAAGTTATGAATGTCCTATTAATCCATCATCTCTCTTAAATGAAAAATGTTTTAATTCAAAAGAACAAGAAGTACATGAGTTTTGAATTTATCCTTGAACTTAGTTTAATTATATTGATGTGGTGACAATGCTTCTTATTTTCTGAATGTATGCTTGAACAGTGCATATGTCTTTTGAAGTTGTTGTTTAAGAATGTTAAATATGTTGGCTCTTGAAAGAATGATGACAAGGAGACATGTTATTTGATAATCTGAAAAATCATAAAAATGATTCTTGAAGCAAGAAAAAGCAGCAAAGAACAAAGCTTGCAGAAAAAAAAATAGCCAAAAAAAAAAGAAGAAAAAGCAAGCAGAAAAAGCCAAAGCTCTTAAAACTAAGAGGCAAGAGCAAAAAGCCAGTAACCCTTAAAACCAAAAGGCAAGGGCAAATAAAAAGGATCCCAAGGCTTTGAGCATCAGTGGATAGGAGGGCCTAAAGGAATAAAATCCTGGTCTAAGCGGCTAAACCAAGTTGTCCCTAACCATGTGCTTGTGGCGTGTAGGTGTCAAGTGAAAACTTGAGATTGAACGGTTAAAGTCAAGGTCCAAAGCAAAAAAAGAGTGTGCTTAAGAACCCTGGACACCTCTAGTTGGGGACTTTAGCAAAGCTGAGTCACAATCTGAAAAGGTTCACCCAATTATGTGTCTGTGGCATTTATGTATCCGGTGGTAATACTGGAAAACAAAATGCTTAGGGCCACGGCCAAGACTCATAAAGAAGCTGTGTTCAAGAATCATCATACTGAACTAGGAGAATCAATAACACTATCTGAACTCTGAGTTCCTATAGATGCCAATCATTCTGAACTTCAATGGATAAAGTGAGATGCCAAAACTATTCAAGAGGCAAAAGGCTACAAGTCCAGCTCATCTGATTGAAGCTATGTTTCATTGATAGTTTGGAATTTATAGTATATTCTCTTCTTTTTATCCTATTTGATTTTCAGTTGCTTGGGGACAAGCAACAATTTAAGTTTGGTGTTGTGATGAGCAGATAATTTATACGCTTTTTGGCATTGTTTTTAGTATGTTTTTAGTAGAACCTAGTTACTTTTAGGGATGTTTTCATTAGTTTTTATGTTAAATTCACATTTCTGGACTTTACTATGAGTTTGTGTGTTTTTCTGTGATTTCAGGTATTTTCTGGCGGAAATTGAGGGACTTGAGCAAAAATCAGATTCAGAGGTTGAAGAAGGACTACTGATATTGTTGGATTCTGACCTCCCTGCACTCAAAATGGATTTTCTGGAGCTACAAAACTCAAAATGGCGCGCTTCCAATTGCGTTGGAAAGTAGACATCCAGGGCTTTCCAGAAATATATAATAGTCCATACTTTGCCGAAGTTTAGACGACACAAACTGGTGTTCAACGCCAGCCCTCTGCCCAATTCTGGCGTCCAGCGCCAGAAACAAGCTGCAAAGTGGAGTTCAACGCCCAAACTGGCACAAAAGCTGGCGTTCAACTCCAAGAAGGACCTCTACACGTGAAACATTCAAGCTCAGCCCAAGCACACACCAAGTGGGCTCTGGAAGTGGATTTATGCATCAATTACTTACTTCTGTAAACCCTAGTAGCTAGTTTATTATAAATAGGACTTTTTACTATTGTATTAGACATCCTGAGTTTTATCTTTGGACGCCTGGTTCTTAGATCAGAGGGGCTGGCCTCTTGGCCATGCCTGGACCTTTCACTTATGTATTTTCAACGGTAGAGTTTCTACACTCCATAGATTAAGGTGTGGAGCTCTACTGTTCCTCAAAGATTAATGCAAAGTACTACTGTTTTCTATTCAATTCATCTTATTTCGCTTCTAAGATATTCATTCGCACTTCAACCTGAATGTGATGAACGTGACAATCATCATCATTCCCTATGAACGCGTGCCTGACAACCACTTCCGTTCTGCATTAGATTGAATGAGTATCTCTTAGATCTCTTAATCAGAATCTTCGTGGTATAAGCTAGATTGATGGCGGCATTCATGAGAGTCCGGAAAGTCTAAACCTTGTCCGTGGTATTCCGAGTAGGACTCTGGGATTGAATGACTGTGACGAACTCAAAACTCGCGAGTGCTGGGCGTAGTGACAGACGCAAAAGGATAGTAAATTATATTCCAGTATGATCGAGAACCTCCAAGATGATTAGCCATGCAGTGACAGCGCATCGGACCATTTTCACAGAGAGGAATAGGATGCAACCAACGACAAGGGTGATGCCTCCAGACGATTAGCCGTGCTATGACAGAGCATTTGGACCATTTTTCCGAGAGGATTGAAAGTAGCCAGTGACACCGGTGACATCCTTACATAAAGCCAGCTATAGAAAGGAGTAAGACTGATTGGATGAAGACAGCAGGAAAGCAGAGGTTCAGAGGAACGATTGCATCTCCATACGCTTATCTGAAATTCTCACCAATGATTTACATAAGTATTTCTATCCTTCTTTTATTACTTATTTTCGAAAACACCATTACTATTTTATGTCTGCCTGACTGAGATTTACAAGGTGACCATAGCTTGCTTCATACCAACAATCTCCGTGGGATCGACCCTTACTCACGTAAGGTTTATTACTTGGACGACCCAGTGCACTTGCTGGTTAGTTATGCGAAGTTGTGAAGATATGTTTAGACCATGATTCTGTGCATCCGTTTTTGGTGCCATCGCCAGGGAATTAATTTCGAATAATAATTCACAACCAGAGTAACAATTTCGCATACCAATCCACCTCTATTCTCTTGTTTGAAATTTTATGTCCAAGGACAATCCCTTCAGTCACCATAAAGTGACATTTTTCCCAGTTTAAAACCAGGTTGGTCTCTTGGCATCTTTTCAAAACCAGTGTCAGGTGATCAAGACAGGAGCTGAATGAGTCTCCATATACTGAGAAGTCATCCATGAAGACTTCCAGAAATTTTTCTACCATATCAGAGAAAATAGAGAGCATGCATCTCTAAAAGGTGGCAGGCGCATTACATAGCCCAAAAGGCATCCTTCTGTAAGCAAATACTCCAGATGGACATGTGAATGCTATTTTCTCTTGATCCTGGGGATCTACTGCAATTTGGTTGTAGCCTGAATAGCCATCCAAAAAGCAGTAATAATTATGACCTGCTAGTCTTTCTAGCATCTGGTCTATAAATGGTAAAGGAAAATGATCCTTTCTGGTGGCTGTATTAAGCCTTCTGTAATCAATACACATGCGCCACCCTGTAACTGTTCTTGTAGGAACCAGTTCATTTTTTTCATTATGAACCACTGTCATGCCTCCCTTTTTAGGGACAACTTGAACAGGACTCACCCAGGGGCTATCAGAAATAGGATAAATAATCCCAGCCTCCAGTAATTTAGTGACCTCTTTCTGCACCACTTCCTTTATGGCTGGATTCAGTCGCCTCTATAGTTGAACCACTGGCTTAGCATCATCCTCCAATAGGATTTTGTGCATGCATCTAGCTGGGCTTATGCCCCTAAGGTCACTTATGGACCACCCAAGAGCTGCCTTGTGTGTCCTTAGCACTTGGATTAGTGCTTCCTCTTCCTGTGGATTTAATGCAGAGCTTATGATCACTGGAAAAGTATCACCTTCTCCCAGAAATGCATATTTCAGGGATGGTGGTAATGGTTTGAGCTCGGGTTTAGGAGGTTTTTCCTCTCCCTGAGGAAATTTCAGAGGCTCTTTTAATTCCTCTGAATCCTCTAGATCAGACGGAACATCTTTAAAGATGTCTTCCAGCTCTGATTCGAGATTCTCAACCATGTTGATCTCCTCCACTAGAGAGTCAATAAGATCAACTTTCATGCAGTCTTTTGGTGTGTCTGGATGTTGCATGGCATTGACAGCATTCAACTTAAACTCATCCTCATTGACTCTCAGGGTGACTTCCCCCTTTTGGACATCAATGAGAGTTCGTCCAGTTGATAGGAAAGGTCTTCCTAGAATGAGAGTAGCACTCTTGTGCTCCTCCATTTCCAGCACAACAAAGTCAGTGGGAAAGGCGAATGGCCCAACCCTGACAATCATGTCCTCAATCACGCCTGATGGGTATTTAATGGAACCATCAGCAAGTTGGAGACATATCCGGGTTGGTTTAACTTCTTCAGTTAAACCAAGCGTTCTGATGGTGGATGTAGGTATTAGGTTGATGCTTGTCCCAAGATCGCATAAAGCTGTCCTGGTGTAATTTCCCTCTAATGTGCATGGTATCAGAAAGCTTCCGGGATCTTTGAGCTTTTCAGGAAAGCTTTTCAGAATGACTGCACTGCATTCTTCAGTGAGGAGAACTCTTTCAGTTTCTCTCCAATCCTTCTTATGACTCAAGATCTCTTTCATGAACTTGGCGTAAGAAGGTATTTGCTCAAGTGCTTCTGCAAACGGAATCTTTATTTCAAGAGTCCTGAGGTAATCTGCAAAGCGAACAAATTGCTTATCCTGCTCCTCTTGGCGGAGTTTTTGAGGATTAGGTATCTTGGCTTTATATTCCTCAACCTTGGTTGCTGGAGGTTTATTTCCTACAGAAGTGGTTGAAGAAGCCTTTTTAGATGGGTTGTCATCAGCACTTGTGTGTGTCTGATCCCTCTCTGGCAATTGAGTGCCAGAGTTAGAAGCTGGAGTGACGTTAGACGCCAACTCCTCATCTGTTCCTGGCGTCTGAACGCCAGAACTGTGCTTCTTTTGGGCGTTCAACGCCAGTTCCTTGCTTGTTTCTGGCGTTGAACGCCAGTCCTGAGCATGGTCTGGGTGTTCAGCACCAGCCTTCCACCCAATTTCTGGTGTTTTAACGCCAGAATTAATTTTTTCTGGGCTCTTACTGTCCTCAGATGGATTTTGGGTGGTTTGCTCATTTCTTAGCTTCCTGCTACCTTGAGGTGAGGTATTTAATGTTTTCCCACTTCTTAATTGAACTACTTGGCATTCTTCTGTTATTTGTTTTGACAGCTGCTGTTTTGTTTGCTTCAATTGTTCTTTCATATTTATATTAGCCATCCTTGTCTCTTGTAGTCTAACTTTGAATTCGGCTAACTGCTGTGTTAGAAAGTCCAATTGCTGATTGAATTCAGTAGCTTGTTCAGCAGGACTGGATTCAGTAGTTACTGTTTTAGCCTCTTCTTTCATGGAAGATTCGCTGCTTAGGTACAGATGCTGATTTCTGGCAACTGTATCAATGAGCTCTTGAGCTTCTTCAATTGTCTTTCTCATATGGATAGATCCACCAGCTGAGTAATCTAGAGACATCTGAGCTCTTTCTGCAAGCCCATAATAGAAGATGTCTAACTGAACCCACTCTGAAAATATTTCAGAGGGGCATTTTCTTAGCATCTCTCTGTATCTCTCCCAGGCATCATAAAGAGATTCATTATCTCCTTGTTTAAAGCCTTGGATGTCCAGCCTTAGCTGTGTCATCCGTTTTGGAGGAAAGTATTGATTCAAAAATTTTTCTGTCAGCTGTTTCCATGTCTTTATGCTAGCCTTAGGTTGGTTATTCAACTATCTCTTGGCTTGGTCTTTTACAGCAAATGGAAACAGTAATAATCTGTAGACATCCTGATCTACTTCCTTATCATGTACTGTGTCAGCAATTTGTAAAAATTGTGCCAGAAACTCTGTAGGTTCTTCCTGTGGAAGACCGGAATACTGGCAGCTTTGCTGCACCATGATAATGAGCTGAGGATTCAACTCAAAGCTACTAACTCCAATGGAGGGTATGCAGATACTACTCCCATATGAAGCAGTAGAGGGGTTAGCATATGACCCCAGAGTCCTTCTGGATGTAAAATAAAAAATTATCTTTATTTATTTATTTATTTATTTATTTCGAAAATAAAATAAATTAAAATGGGTGAAGATTTTCGAAAAAAATGAGGAGAGAGAAAGTGGTTAGGAAGTGTTGAAAAAGATATGATTTTTTTTTTTGAAAAGGGTTTTAAATTTTGAAATAGAAAAAATTTGAATTTTAAAATTGATTTTCGAAAAATTACTTTAAAATAGAGGAAAAAGATATTTTTGAATTTAATGAGGAAAGAGAAAAATAATAAAATAACACAAGATCTAAAATTTTTAGATCTAATGCTCCTTGTTTTCGAAAATTTTGGAGGGAAAACACCAAGGAACACCAAACTTAAAAATTTTAAGATCAAGACACAAGGAAAACTCAAGAACGCCTTGAAGACTCACAAGAACAACAAGAACATGAAGAAGGAACACCAAACTTAAAATTTTTAGAAAACCAAGCTAAAATTTTCGAAAAACAAAGAAAAATCAACAAGAAAACTCCAAACTTAAAGTTTGGCACAAGATTCAATAGAAAAATTATTTTTAAAAAATTTTTGAAAAGAAAATAAAAGACTCTGACCCAAGAGACAAAAATTTCCTAATCTAAGCAACAAGATTCACCGTCAGTTGTCCAAACTCGAACAATCCCCGGCAACGGCGCAAAAAACTTGGTGCACGAAATTGTGATGCCAATGTTCACATTACTCTCTTACAATTTTGCACAACTAACCAGCAAGTGCACTGGGTCATCCAAGTAATACCTTACGTGAGTAAAGGTCGATCCCACGGAGATTGTTGGCTTGAAGCAAGCTACGATTATCTTGTAACTCTTAGTCAGGATATAATATCAATGATAATTTTTAGTTTGAATTGTAAAAAAAGTAACAAGGGCAGAACACAAATTATACTTGTATGCAGTAATGGAGAATATGTTGGAGTTTTGGAGATGCTTTGTCTTCTGAATCTCTGCTTTCCTCTGTCTTCTTGTTCACGCACGCACGTCCTCCTATGGCAAGCTGTGTGTTGGTGGATCACCGTTGTCAATGGCTACCATCCATCCTTCCGGTGAAAAGGGTCCAGGTGCGCTGTCACCGCACGGCTAATCATCTACAGGTTCTCAATCGTACCGGAATAGGATTTACTATCCTTTTGCGTCTGTCACTACGCCCAGCACTCGCGAGTTTGAAGCTCGTCACAGTCATTCAATCCCTGAATCCTACTCAGAATACCACAGACAAGGTTTAGACTTTCCGGATTCTCTTAAATGCTGCCATCAATCTAGCTTATACCACAAAGATTCTGATTAAGAAATCCAAGAGATATTCATTCATTCTACGGTGGAACGGAAGTGGTTGTCAGGCACGCGTTCGTGAGGGAATGATGATGAGTGTCACGTTCATCACATTCATGTTGAAGTGCGAATGGATATCTTAGATAGGAACACGCATGTTTGAATGGAAAACAGAAATACTTGCATTAATTCATCGAAACACAGCAAAGCTCCTCACCCTCAACAATGGAGTTTAGAGACTCATGCCGTCAAAGAGTACAAAATTCAGATCTAAAATGTCATGAGATACAAAATAAATCTCTAAAAGTTGTTTAAATACTAAACTAGTAACCTAGGTTTACAGAAAATGAGTAAACTATGATAGATAGTGCAGAAATCCACTTCTGGGGCCCACTTGGTGTGTGCTGGGGCTAAGACTAAAGCTTCTCACGTGCCTGGGCTGTTTTGGGCGTTCAACGCCAGGCTGTAACCTGTTTCTGGCGTTGAACTCCAACTTGTAACATGTTTCTGGCGCTGGACGCCAGACTTCAACATGGAACTGGCGTTGAACGCCAGTTTACGTCATCTATCCTTGAGCAAAGTATGGACTATTATATATTTCTGGAAAGCCCTGGATGTCTACTTTCCAAGGCAATTGGAAGCGCGTCAATTGGACTTATGTAGCTCCAGAAATTCCATTCCGAGTGCAGAGAGGTCAAGATCCAACAGCATCAGCAGTCCTTTTTCAGCCTGAATCAGATTTTTGCTCAGCTCCCTCAATTTCAGCCAGAAAATACCTGAAATTATAGAAAAACACACAAACTCATAGTAAAGTCCAGAAATATAAATTTTGCCTAGAAACTAATGAAAATAAACTAAAAACTAACTAAAACATACTAAAAACTATATGAAATTAACCCCAAAAAGCGTATAAAATACCCGCTCATCAGGATCCCACTAGACACATAGAATAACCTATACAACTATAATACATTACCTAGCTACCCTTGAGTTTCACATTTTTTTTCATACTCATGCATTCTTTTCAATTCATAACCATATGCATTGTTTTCTTCATTACTTTGTCTTGGGGTTTCTTTGTCCCCTTGTATTGCTTTGTTTGTTAGTTTTTTTTTTATTATCCCCTTTTCATTGGGCCTTGTGTACAAAAGTTTCAATGCATATAGTCCAATCATTCAATACATGAGTATGTTCCCAAATCCTAGAATTTCAATTACACTACAATTACACACCTATATATCTACCCAAATTTTCCAAGTATACCCTCCTAATTGAATGATACACATCCTAACTTACCTAAGCTAATCAAGGATCCAAATTTAGGGACATTCATGGTTTTTCACTTAGGGTTGTTGATGCGCTCTATTTAAGAACAAAAAATGTTTATCATGGGCTCAAAATTGGTTAGCAATGGTAGATAAAAGGGTTAAGGCCATTTGGGAAAAGTGACTATTGAAATGATGGCCTCAATCATGTAAATGCATTCATACACAAAGTAATGTACATATAGAATCAGACAAAGCAAGGATCACAATCATAGAGAGAGATATGCACACAAGAATAGGAAATAATGGTTAGAAGATGTAACCATGCAATAGGCTCAAAACTTACATGCTTGTGTTCTTAGCTCAATCACTATGTTCCAAAATACATTCTTAAAGAAAGTTTACTGCAAAAATTTGGTAGGGTATCCCAAAACACAGTTTCTTAGAAAAGAAGTTATTGTTTTGACCAAGCAACTCTATAGAAACTAACTATCATGCAAGGAGTATTTACAAGCAAAACTAACTACACATACAATGTATTAACTACTAAGCAAAAGATAAATCCATGGGTATTGAAAGGAAGAGATTGTTACCCATGGAGATCGGTCGGACGACCTCCCCACACTTAGAAATTAGCACGGTCCTCCGTGCTACGAACAATGCGCAAAGGGTGGTCGGGACCGGAACCGTCATTATCCTCTCCTTCAGAGCTCCCATCACTTGGGTTTGAGGTGGATGTGAATATTTCGGGTTCCTCCATGCTAGGGGTAACACAACGCAGAAGTTTCTTGATATAAGTGTATCGGCGTTGATTGCGCCGCTCATATCTATCAAGCTTCTGGTATAGATCTTCTATCCTTTGATGTGTGGATCTTTGCCGTGGTGGTGATGATGAAGTGGAAAGAATAGTAGATGGGAGGGCTATGTCAAGGCTTGGGTTGTTCATGGGAAGATGTAAGTATTTTCCGCTTGGGACCACATCGCCCTTAGCCGAAACTATAATCTTCCTATCCTTGGCTTCCCAAGGAACACCCGTAGCAGCAACTAAATCAGATACCAATGCTGGAAATGGCAAATTACCTCGGGCGTGAACTTGACTCATCGGTTACTTGACAAGAAACGGAATGTTCACCGACCTCTCTGTGAGAACACACCAAACAAGCAAGGCGAGGTCCACCGTGAAGGACGACTTGTGGGTGCTAGGTAGCACATAGTGAGATAGGATATAGGCCCAAGCTCTAGCTTCTACAGTGAGAAAGCGAGCGTCAATGCATTTGGGCCTCATCCAGAGTCGACATTGGGTCCAAAATGTCTCTGGCTCAGCAATGGCTCAAAGGATCGAGTCCCAATCGAATCCAAACTTCTCTCGCTGATATAAGACTTCTTGGTAGCCATCCATGTCACTTGGTATTGGTAGGACATTGAGTACTTGCTGAATAGCCTCTTCTGAAACTGAGACTTGCTTCCGGCGCATGTATACCGATTGAAGGGAGGAAAGATGGTAGTTAGTGTAGAATTCTTTCACCCAAGAGAGGTTGATTTCCCTTGACTTTCTCAAAAGAAACTCCCATCCTCGCCGTTCAATGCGGGGTAGAATATAAGGAGCAACCTTGTCCGGCGGAGCAAGTAGATGCTCAAGATGATAGTTCCTCACAGCTATGGAAGGGAACATAAGTTCACAGAAGCAGTTGGGAAACCTTGAAGAATCTTTCGCTGATTTGATATTTTTCTTCTCATCAATAGGAACGGGCGTCTTCGCCTTCGTAGTTAAGGATTTGGCTTCCAATGAAGAGTGCGCCTTAGAAGTAGATCTTTAGGGTGCCCTCTTTGTGGCTGGTTTTCTTGGAGCTTTCTCCTTGCCTTTCTTGGTGGCCATCCTGAGAAAGGAAGGGAAACAGGAAAACATTAAACCCAAAGAATCATTTTAATAAAAATATGCAAGTGAAGGATAGTGCCCGAAAGAAATCTTGCAACAAAGTAATCACAAAGACATGGGTCACAACACTTGGCATGGGATGCAAGAGGAAGTAAAGCATGCAATGGCATGAGAGGAGTATTCTCAAGCATCCATAACAAAGATCAAGTCATGTTCAATGAGTATCTAATCAAGAAGCAAAGTGGACTCAATGCATATAGAAGACAACAAGTGAATGAGGGGGAAGCATCCAATTGAAAGTGCATTATTAAAAGAAACCAAAATGACATTCATGCATTTTCTCGAATACTTGGTGTGCAATTATCAAGCAAAGAGCAATTATGAGATACTCAATCAATTCGAAGCCCAAAATGAAACATCAATCATCACATAAATATCACATATTGGCAAAGATAAGGAAAAGAATGACAAAAGATCTAGTAAAGTAATTTAAGCTCAAATTCAATCATCCATGGAAAAATAAGAAAAAAGGAAAAGTAAGCAAATAAAAAGTAAGAAATATCATCATGCAATTAAAAGAGAAACTAAATAAAGCAACAAAAAGACTTACAGACTTTAACTAAAAGTGCTAGGTGGGAGACAACCCACCATGGTATGATCGTTCTTTTTCAGTCTCAGTTTTATTTTACTTTGTTTTATCCTTAGTTTTATTTTATTCTATTTTTCTTAGTGTTCATTCATAATATCTGCATCAGCATCTGCATTTTGCATTCTGAATACTACATTGAAAAAAAAAGGGGGATCGATGCACAAGCATCCACGACGAACGCGCGTCGTATGTGTATGTGCCAATAAACAGAGAGTTGCGCGAGAGATGCGCGGGAGGGGTGCGTGGTGCACAAGCCACGCCACGCGTACGTGTACCAAACGCGTACACGTCCCCTGCAAAAAGTTCAACCCACGCGTAAGCGTCAGCGACGCGTACGCGTGGGCATGAAAATCGGCGTAAAAGCATACTAAACAGAGAGTTGCGATGGTCTGAGGCTGGCACTGTGCTAGAGGCACAACATCACCCACGCATACGCGTCCCTGATGTGTGCGCGTCCTTTCGCTTTCAGACAAACCACGCGTACGCGTGGGCGACGCATACGCGTCACATGGTTAATGCAGTTTTCACGCGCACGCGTCGCGTCCCGTTTTTAATTTCCTTCCCTTTTCTTCCATCCTTTACCCCTTCTTTCTTCCTCCTTTCTTACTTACTTCTTCTTCCTTTCGTTAACTTCTCATCCCTATTCTCTTTCATTCTATTTTACTTAAATTCTTTGCATACGTTCATTCATTGCATTTTAATCTTGTGGATGTTTTATTTCCTTTTCTAAGTCTATTATTTTTCCATTTGTGTTAAATGCCCTTATCAACTGTTACATCTTTTCTTGCATTACTCTCATGCTTCCTGACTTGTTTTGTTCCGATTGGGTAATATTATTTAAGTCAATGCTAATCTTTTATGATAGTTGTACTCTTTTTGCATTGACATGAATTTATATTGTCTTTCCTTATCCATTATCTCTTCCTCATTGTTGCAATTTTTGCACTATTGATATGCCAATCGCTTCTATGGTTTTCTCATGTACATGTTGTAGCTACCATGTAACTGAGACTCTCATTATTTGGCATTAACCTACCCATATTTTATTTGCTTTCCTATCTTTGTTTCTGGGTTACTTTTCTTCCCTTTTCTCTTCTTTCAGGATGGTCACCAAGAAGGGAAAAGAAGAACTTCTATATGGGACAACAGACAAGTCCTTCTGCACAGCCTTTGGAGAAAAGCATCAGTTGGAGCAGCCCGTCCACTTGTACATCTTAGTATGCACCGAGTACGGTACAATCTTTAAGTGTGGAGAGGTCGATACCGATCTCCATGGGTTAGTTGTTTCCTTCTCAACACCAATATTTTATTTTATTTGTAAGTTTATTGTTGCATTTGCATGTTTGATTACATATTTGTTTGATTTTGTGCATTTAGCTACTACTTGGTTGAAGTAATATTTTCTATTTCAAGACCCTTTTTTATAGCATTTCACTAATTTAAATTAAAAATTTGTGTTAAACTTGTTTGAGGATTGTAATTTGGAACATGAATTATAGCTAAGAACATACAACCCGTGAGTTTTGAGCTTATTTATATGGTTACATTATTTAACCATAATATTTTATTCTTATGTGTTTTCTTCACTGTGATTGCAGACTTTACTTTGTTCCATTCTATATGTCCATTGTTTAGTGTATTTACATGCTTGCATATGATTGAAGCCATCATTTTTTATTAGCTCACTTATCCCAAATAGCCTACCCTTTCAATCACCTTTGTTTGCCACCTTGAGTCTTTTAATCCGCATTTATTCTGTATTTTACCACATCACTAGCCTTAAGCAGAAAAACAAATTAATTACCCCAAATTGAATCTTTGGTTAGCTTAAGATAGAGATTGTGTGTCAATTAAGTGTGGGGAACCGTGGGAACTTGGGTTGATGAAAGTGTACAGTGTTTCATTGACAAAATATTAGGAATTTGGGTACCTACTCATGTGAGACTAGAAAAATTAAAAATCCATGTGCATTGATATGTTATGTTTACTTTTATATTAAAATAAAAAAAAAAGAGAAAAAGAAAAAGAAAAGAAGAAAAAAATATATATATATATATGAGTATATGTGATATGTGATAAAAAATTAATTAAAAGAAAAGTTGATATATGAGTATATGATGCAAAAGTGGGAATTTGGGTAGCTAGGCATAATTTTAGAGTTATATAGAGTGTGTGTATGTTTAGGTGAGAACTTAGGTTAGTCAAGGATTCAATTTATAGCTCACTTACCCATACATATACCCCCACCCTTACCTTAGCCCCATTACAACCTTGAAAAGACCTCATGATGTTTGCATTGGTACACTAAATATTTGTTGATTGGTTAGATGAAGAACAAAGTTTAGAAAGCATGATAGAGATGAGTGGAGTGATTCACCCTAGAAACTTGAGAGATTAGAGTGCATATACACTACCAGTGAGGGTTCAATGCTTGATTCTATATTCCCTGCTTTCATGAGCTATCTTCTTACGAGTTTACTTGTCTTTTATTGTATAATTTGAATTAGTGAAATCTGATTTATGTTTGTCTTGAAGAGCATATTTACTTTAAACTAAGTAGACAGAAACATCTTAGCATATAGTTGCATTTATAGGTTGCATCTCATACTTTCTACCATTCCTCTTCACTCTTATAGTTTCTCTTGAGCTTAGCATGAGGACATGCTAATGTTTAAGTGTGGAGAGATTTTATGCACCACAATTTCGTGGTACATCTTGTGCTTAATTAAGTGGATTTTATCCACTATTCTCACATTTATTCATAGAATCCGCATGTTTTACATTTTCCTTCATAATTTTGTGCTATGATTGAAAACATGTTTCTTTGGCCTTAAATTTGATATGTTTAATCCTCTCTTATTACCATTCGATGCCTTGATATGTGTGTTAAGTGTTTTCAAGGTGTATAGGGCAGGAATGGCTTAGAGGATGGAAAGAAAGCATGCAAAAGTGGAACGAATACAAGAAACTGAAGGAATTGCTAAGCTGTCCAGCCTGACCTCTTGATATTAAATCGACCATAACTTGAGCTACAGAGGTCCAAATGAGGCGGTTCCAGTTGCGTTGGAAAGCTAACATCCAGGGCTTCAAATGATATATAATTTGCCATAGTTTCTCAGAAGATAAACGATGCGCACGCATCGTTTATGTGAAAACTCAACGTATTAAAATTCGTCCCCAACGATTTCTGGGTTGTTTTTGACCCAGTTCTCGGCCCAGAAAACACAGATTAGAGGCTGCAAAGTGGAGGATTGAAAGGGGTTCTCATTATTCACAATTTAGGTTTTAGATGTAGTTTTCTAGAGAGACATGCTCTCTCCTCTCTCTAGGTTTTAGGATTCCTAGTTTTATGCTATTGAGTTGGATATTACTACCTCCGTGAAGTCTTTATTATTCTAGTTTGTTTCCTATTTCCTTACTCCTTTAATTTCCATTTATCTTATTCACGAGTTACATATGAATATTTCTAATTTTGGGATTTAGTAATGCAAAGAATAATTTTCCATTTAATTTCATTATCTGTTTGCTTGCTTCCAATTAATTTGATTATTATGTCTTCTTTCTACCCCTTGAATATGTATATGAAATTGGCATCCATGTCAATGGAGTAGGCTCTTGATGATTGGATTTTTGACGGTTTAGAATTTCACAAATGAAATCTCGTTGAAGTATAGTCTCTAAACCAACAATAATCCTTTCATGCAAAAATTTGTTTGTCACAAGTACAAACCCCTAAAATCTATAAACCGAAGTATTTAAACCTCGGGTCGTCTCTCAAAGGACTTGCAGGGTAGTGTTCTTGTTATTGGTTATGGACTTGTTTATTTTGGGGTTTTGGATGAGGAATGTGAATAGTAAATGGTAGGAAAACTTTATTCACAAAATGGTCTTGGCAAGGTTTGGTTGTCAAGGGTCTTCATCATTATCACTAGCCACAAGTATGGTAGTTGCAAGGATTACTCCCACTTAGTCATCCTTAAATCGATTAACAAAGGAAAGTCAAGTGAGTTATATCAATCCTAGTCCATAAGTCCTAGCTTTCCACTAATTGGATTAATGAAGGCTAGAGTTAATGGCTATCAACTATCAATCAATTGGACACTAGTGACTCAAGAAATCCTAAGTTACCTTCTCAAGCCAAGAACATAAAATTCTAGTCTAACATTCTTCCAAGCATTTAATCAAACACTTGGAAGGCACAAAAGAAAAGTATAGTCAATCACAACAAGAATGAATTCTAACTACAATTGAATGTAAAGAATTAACAACAACAATCAAGGAAATCACAATTATCATGAATTACCTCAAATTGCATTATTGAAAGAAAATAAAGAGAACAAGAGTATCTCAATTACAAAACCTAGAAACAAAATAAGAGAAATTACAACAAGAGAATAGGGATAGAGAGAAGAACCAAAGTGTAGCAATCATCAATTGAAGGTAGAAGTAGAAGGAGACTTGAATTAAACCTAGAACTATGAGATCCTAATCAAACCCTAATTCCTAATCCTAATTCTAGAGAGAAGAGAGAGCTTCTCTCTCTAACTCTAACTACTTCTAAAACTAAACTATGACTAATGATTAAAGTATATCGATTCCTCTTCAATCCTTGGCTTAAATAGCATCAGAAATGAGTTGGATTGGGCCCACAAGGCTTCTAAAATCGCTGGCCACGTGTTGCATTAAGTGAGTCATGTGCCACCAACAGCGCGTCCACGTACCGTGAGCGTGCGTGCCCCTATGCGCGATGCAACTATGGCAAATCTTATATCGTTTCGAAGCCCCAGATGTTAGCTTTCCAACCCAACTAGAACCGCATCATTTGGACCTCTGTAGCTCAAGTTATGGTCAATTAAGTGCGAAGAGGTCAGGCTTGACAGCTTTTTGGTTCCATCATTTCTTCATGAGTTCTCAAACTTTACATGCTTTTTCTTCATTCCCTTAATCCAATCTTTGCCTCCTAAATCTGAAATCACTTAACAAACATATCAAGGCATCTAATAGAATCAAGGTGAATTAAATTTAGCTATTTTAAGTCCTAAAAAGCATGTTTTCACTCTTAAGCACAATTAAGGGAGAAGTTATAAAACCATGCTATTTCATTGAATAAATGTGGGTAAAAGTTGATAAAATCTCCAAAAATCAATACAAGATAAACCCTACAAATGGGGTTTATCAGCTCTCAACTTGACTTTGGGGTTGATTAATATTTGGAGACCCTTGAGTTGGAAGACTCAAGAGTTAAATTGTAATTGGAAGTTGTTGGCTGGCTCTCTGGCCACTAACGCTAATCCTTCCTAGGGGAAAGGATTTGGACTTGCGAATAGAAGTTGGCTCCAAACTTGACTTTCCTTTATTAAGTAAGGGATGACCAAGTAGAAACAATAACCTATTACTATTAATCTTGGAAAATCCAATAAGGATAGAACTTCCGATTAATCTTCTCCTAGCCAAGGCTTTTTAATTTAATTACGTAAAATCTCTCATTTATTTTCATTGCTTTAATTTATAATCATTTATTTTTCATTCTCCAACTCTAAAAATTCTCTGAAAAACCCATAACCAATAATAACTACACCTCCCTGCAATTCCTTGAGAGACGACCCGAGGTTTAAATACTTCGGTTTATTTTTATTGGGTTTGCTTAAGTGACAAACAAGTTTTTGTATGAAAGGATTATTGTTAGTTTAGAAACTATACTTGCAACGAGAATTTATTGTGAATTCTTTACTAGTAAAAATCCGTTCATCAGGCGTTGCACACGCCCCAAAAGCCCAAGATCACACACTTAAAGAAGGCTCACCTCAAACCCATATTGAACCACCAAGTCAAGAATTGAATCATTAAGTGATGGATCTAAATCACTAAGAAGATTTGATGATTAACTGCGGAAGGTTTGATTAGGTTTTGTTTTAACTAAATTTTCATTTGAAGCTTAGGTTTTATTTTAGGTTTTAGTATAAAAGGAATCCTAAAAACTTACCTTTTGGTCGTTTTCATTTATAAGTTTTTTATTTTCATTGAAGCATGAGTCACTAATCTCTTTGGTTAAGGTTAGGAGCTCTATTGATTCCTATGGACTAATGTGATAGCTTTTCTATCTTGATTAATGCATTGATGTTTTCTTAAGAAAAAGTTTTTGTTCTTCATCCAAAAGATTTGAATATGTTGGAAAATAATTCTCTTCTGACTTTTATTCTCTTAATATTTTGAAAAAGTTAATTAATTGAATTAAGCTTGAAAACTTTTTCTCATTGTTCTTCAGTTTTGGACTTAGACTTGATAAGTGACATCAAATCAATCAAGTTTGGTTCTTAAGAATTGTGTAGTTTTTAAATCAGTGAACGTTCTTAACCTCTTGTCACAATTATTTGATGGATATCAGTGGCTAAGAGAAGGGATGGTTGAATCTTGGCCTCCTTTTATTTTGCTTTCAAACTAGAATTCTATTGAGACACTTTGAGTAGAAAATTGGAGAAACTTTGGTTTTGTCTCTTGACATGGTAGAAGCTAAAATAGTTTTGCGAGCAAGGTGTATTACAGTGAAGTAATACTGGATAGTAGAATCATGAGATACTTTAGTTCTATCTCATATAGTCCAGAATCAGAACAGAGAGGAGAAAGAGAAATGACATATAGATGTATCCTTGTTCAGCTACTCAGTGCAATGTAGCCTACATCCAGTCTCCATCACGACAATGACAGAATTTCACTATCTTTCAACAAAGATATATTCACCAATTCACCCTAGGATTCTAACCAATCCTATCTAGAATGAATCCAGTTTTTAACCCAAACTAGACTTGACTAGGAACTCACCCTAGCTTTCAACAGCAAAGTGCTAACCCAACTTGCAAAGAAATTCCCTTAGGATCATGACAACAAAACAAAAAAAACATACAAAGAATTTCTGGAATAAACTTATAGATCTTTTCTCCAAGTCTAACTCTCTGCCTTTCTCCGCTCAATGGCTTTTACTTACAAGCCTCACTATTTTGCTCTTTTACGTTGAAACACAGAAAGACTAGACTGAAACAATAGAATATTTAACAAGAACCATGAATGAACAGCTCAGTGAGCTATGGGAACCCAAATATTGTGCTCTCACTCCTTCTTCCAATCCTTGGTCGTTCACCCCTTTAATAGAGGAGTGAAGCTTCTAGGGCTTGAAACATGCTTCAGCACTTGTTGGTCTTCTTCTCCGAAAAAATCAAAAGTAGCAGCAGCATGACAGAGCAGAGAGGGTAGAGGCAGTGACTGATTCATACATGCAACCATACCTTCAATCTTCTCTTTCAATCATTTTCATCTTGCTTCTTCAATCTGGGCTGTG
This sequence comes from Arachis hypogaea, assembly GCF_003086295.3. Classification (NCBI taxonomy): domain Eukaryota; kingdom Viridiplantae; phylum Streptophyta; class Magnoliopsida; order Fabales; family Fabaceae; genus Arachis; species Arachis hypogaea. The sequence continues at coordinate 51,626,269 of NC_092053.1, forward strand.
CATTCTTGCTTTGGCTCCAAGTCAGATTTTTGAAGGTTGATTAACAGTAAAGTTTCAGCATCTTCAACATTTTTAACTTTCTACTTCTATACATGCAAAGAGATGATTTCTTCATCAAGCTTCAATGAAACACAAATAATCCAGAAATACGTTTCTGATGATGCTTCGGAGTGATGTTTGCTTTTATCCCAAGCCTCTTTGACTTTCTTCTTCTTTGATGGAATTGGTAACTCACTTTTGGTTTCTTGATTTTGCCCTAGCTGCTTTCCCTTTTTCTTTCTTTTCTTCTGAGAAATCACATGGGGTTGGAAGAGAAAGAAGAGAGAGAAGGGAGAATTTGATTTCGGTGGTGTGAAGTAATTTGTTCAAATGAAATGAAACTTGAATCATTTAGTTACCATCTAAGTGAATGAATGGGTTTGGATGTGGACCACCGTTTGGACTTGTGTTTGAATATGGGCTAGTTTGCTTCCTTTCCTTCTTTCTTATAGTTCAACCACTCAAAGTTTAGATTGAGAGAGATGTTATAAGTACTCTGTTTAAGCTGAACCATTCTTGGGCTTGTGTTCATGCTTCTTGGGCCTGGTGTATTTATTTTCTGCACACTAAACAAAACAAATCACACAAATAATTGGCTTTCAACCGAATAATATTTAGTCATCATCTTAACAATATTTTAGTTCTTTAATCTTCACATTAATTAATCAAAGAATCGATAATTGATTAGGATTAGAGAAATTAAATTATCAAGAAATTAGAGTTTGATTACTTATGATTTGCCATAGATACATCATTACTTGATCAAGGTAAAAAGTAAAAAATATTTTTAATCATATTACTTTCTCAACCGATTTTAGTTTACTCTTATTTAATTCTTTGTTTTTATACTATTTGCTATTGAAACCCTAAGTTTGTGCTTGTCTGATTAGAATAATCAATTAACTATTGCTTGCTTAATTTATTAATCCTTATAAGAACGATAACTCACTCTCATAGTATTACTTGATATGACTCGCGTAGTTTTAAAAATCGGCACAAGTAAACTCTTCAATTCTCTTTCTTTCTTTCTTTCTCTTTTCTTTTTAATGTTAGAGCTTTTTTTTCTTATGATACTAATATAGTAATTAATGTGTTACTTATGAAGGAAAAAAAAATTTGTAAGGGAGGGAGAGAAAGTAACGTGGGTTTTTTTGATGAGATAAAAATGAAAGGAAAATTATTTTTTTTTATCATTTATTTTTTATAATATTATCCAATTTTGATGAATTAACCATGTAGTGAAATTAATTTAAATGTGGTTAGAAAGAAGAAAGGGAGAGAAAAGTTCCTTTTTCTTACTTGCTGGCCATGAATAATATTTCAACATGTGATGGATAAATTAGAGATATGTGGTCGAATTTGTGCGAAGGGTGAAATTAGATGTTATTTGATGTCACTTTGATGACTTAATCATTCTTATCTCCGAGTTAATTCACCACATAGTGAATTAACTTGTGGTGGATGAATAAAGAAAGGAGGATGAATATACGAGTGAAAAAAATATTGTTACGATAAATTCTTAAAGAATAATTATTAAAAGTGATAATTTTTTTATTATTTGTTTTTACTGTATCAGATGAAGCAGATAATTATACCGGTATGAATAATGGGGTATCTTATATTATCTCAACTCCAAAATATTTCTAAAATAGAATTATTTTCCATATCTAAACAATTTTAGCATCCAAGTTTATCCAAGTAATTTAGAGGCACGCGTTTCTTCTTGTTTAAAATTCACATATGCGCATAGAGCGTCTTCTTCTTCTTCTTCATCTTCTTCTATGCGTTCCTTCTTCTTCATATGTTTTCTTCTTATCGTCATTTTTTGTTGTTGTTGCTACTGTATTTTTTTTTCTTTTCCTCCTTCTCTCCTTGGTGAAGAAGCAGTAGAAGGTGAGGAGGAAGAGTTTTGAATTCTACAGAACAGAAATGAACCGAAATTATATTTAGAAATGAACTGAAATTATATTTAGAATGAACTAAAATCATTAAGTAATTTCGGTTCATTCTAGATATAATTTCAGTTCATTTCTGAATATAATTTTAGTTCATTTCTTAGTGAATTATTTTGTTATGATTCTTCTTGTTTCACTATCTTGAAAAGAATAAATCCAAGAAAAAGAGAAAAAAATCAAACAAAAAAGAAGATATAAGAAGAAAAAAATTTTCAAAACTTCTCATCATGTTCTTCTTTTCTTGTCTTGTTCATCTAATCAAATAAAGAAGAAGAAACACATAATACTGCAAAATTACTTGATGGATTATTTGGATGTGTTTTTGTTCATGATTCAATTTTTTTGTGTGTTTGTTTTCAAATTGAGTTTGTGTGTCGCAATCATTAAGTAATTTTGATTTATTCTGGATTTAAATAAGTTGCATTTAGTCTGTGCTTATTTTGAAACGAGTTTACATTCTGAATTTAATTTTTGGTTCATTCTAAATATAATTTCAGTTTATTTATGAATATAATTTCGGTTTATTTCTGTTCTGCACAATTTAAAACTCTTTCTCCTCACCTTCTACTGCTTTTTCACCAGGGAGAGAAGGAAGAAAAGAAAAAAGACAGCAATAACAACAACAAAAGAATGACGATAAGGAGAAAAGACGTAAAGAAAAAGGAACGCGAAAAAGAAGGAGGAGGAGGAAGAAGGCGAAGAAGAAGGCGCAGAAGAAGAAATTCTGTGCGTAAATGAGCGTGAGAAGAAGAAGAAGAAGAAGAAGAAGAAGAAGTAGCACATGTTGTAACATCCTGAATTTTTAAAAGTTATATAATTAATTATTTATGAGTTATTATATTAGATTAAAATTTTATTTTTAAAAAATTATAGTTAATAAAAATAATTAACTACAATTTTATAATTATTGAAATTTAATTTAATTATTATTTATTTTATTAAATTTAAATTATTTATCAGAAAATTATAATTTGATAAAACAAAAATTAAATTGATTATTATTATTATTATTATTATTATTATTATTATTATTATTATTATTCAAAAAAAAAAAGAAGGAAAAGAAAGTGGCCAAAAGGCCATTATTATACATATATGCCATTGTATATATTTATTATATATATACAAAGTAAAGATAAAGAAAGCCAAAACATGGCTTTAATATATATATATATATATATATATATATATATATATATATATATATATATATATATATATATATATATATATATATATACCAATAAGTTGATTCGATATTTCACTATCAACTTCTTGGCCTAAAAAAAGGAGTTTTTCTCTATAAAATCGGTTGATTAGAATAAGATTTTATCCTTTAAGAGCCGTACATGCATCTTTTGATGCATACGGTTCACAAAAGATCGCAAAAATAAATTAATGTGTAGATTTCAACCCCTTTTTTATTACTTTATGACTCTTTTCTAGAATAGACTTTTTAGAATTTCTAACGAAGGGAAAGGTCTTTTTCTTACAATTTTTTTTCAATAAAGAAGACTTTTGAGCCCTTCTTTTATCCATACATATAGAATGTATTTAACTTTTTGAACTAACTCCTCATTGATGTATTGTTTTTATCGAGATCAAATCTAAATAAAATTAAATCACAATGTAATTTTCTTGTTTCTGAATGGGCTTCTTCAATTCTTTTCTTTTAGGTTTCTGAATATATATATAACCTTGACAACACATATTCACTTTATCAAAACTCATTTAATCATCATCATTCATTCATTTTTAATGCCATAAGAAAGAAAAAAGAAAGAGAATCGAGAGAGAGGAGCGTGAGAATCTTTATGACCGTGGTTCTTCCAATCTCGATTTTTTGAGATTCATAATTCCAATAAAAAATCTAATCCGATAAAAGTATTCGTATCTTCTTTCTCTTTGTGTTAGCGTTACTTTTATTTGGTACAAATTGACGATAACGTAGCTTCTCTTCCCTTTAAGTTCGGTCAATTGGAGTTTTAGGAGGTACAAGCGATTTCTGACGTTTTCTTCAGCGATTTGCTCAGAAAGTTTTTTCGGAGCTTCCGTTGTTTTGATTTTGTACGGAGGTGGGGTTTGGTAACTTTATAATAATTAAATGTGAATTTGATAAGTGAATGTTGATTTGGTTGATTATTGTTTGAGTTTGAATGAGTTAATTTGGTTGAATTATTGTTGTTGATTGTGATTTATTGGATCGGCTATATATGAACGGCCAGTTGGGGTGTTTTGGTGAATTTTGGGCTGGAATATCGTTGAAAATAAAGTATAAATTTAGTGAGATTTGATGGTCGAGGGATTAAATTAAAAGTTACAAAGAATCGGTAACCGAGAAACTCGAGAACGAATTAAAATAAAAGTAATATTTTGAAAGGAAAGGACTAAGGATTTCGGTTTTGATATAAGAAAAAGATTAGTAATTAAATTGTATTTTTCAAGGGGGTAAAAATGGGTATTTTGTAAAAGATCAGAGTTATTTTTATAAATATGATAATAAGTGGGGGTTCAAATATAGTTTTATAAAATATCAAAGTTAAAAATAGAATATTAAAGAGTTCGTGATTTAGAAAGTAATTAATAAAAGTTTAAAAATAAGATTTTATAAACTAAGTTTTAAAAAAAGATTATAAATATTATTTTAAATACTTCTTTAAAATTATTCATTTATATTAAAATAAATTATTATTATAATTAGTATTTCTCAAAGATATTATTTTGTAAGAATATTATAATGTGTAATATTAATGAGTAAGCAAGCAAGCAAAGTAATCCTAAAAGTTTTAGAGATTGCAGACTTAATTAAAGAACTTTATAATTCTTTTCCATAAGACACTTAGGGAAAGGCAAGGGAACAATGTGAGGATGATTTATATGATGAACGATAAGAAAGAAAAAAGAAGAAAGAAAAGAAAAGGAAAGAAAAATATTAAAGAAACCTCTGCCACAGAAGAGAAGAGAGAAAAGATTAAAAGAATCTAAAGAAACCTCTGCCACAGAATAGTAGAGAGAAAAGATTAAAAGAATCTAAAGAACTTCTGCCACAGGAGAGCAGAGAGTAGGAATAAAAGAAACGAAAGAAAGAACGAGCTAAGATGATTATGTACCTGCTGAAAACGAGTAGAGATATGGTGGTGAATCCACCGAGAGTTACTTCCAGAGATATATCGGCCAATCCAGGGGATGGTCGCACCTGTAAGACAGAGATTGCTTACAGAGGTTATCGTTACTTACATTGGCTAGAGAGAGCCTCCCCTGTAAGACAGAGGTTGCTTACAGAGGTTATATTTGCATACATTGGCTCAAGAGAGTCACACATGTAAGACAGAGGTTGCTTACAGAGGTTATGATAATGGAAACCAAACTCAGACAAAGGTTACTGAGTTGCGTCGGGAGTGAGACGAAACCGACAGATGAGTTTATTACATGCACTAGGGATAGACATGCATGATACTTGTTTGTTCATATTTGTTTGTGAGTGTGTTTTCTATGATTGTGTGTGCTTGTGATTGGATTTTGTGTTCTATAATTGTTGAATTGGCTCGTACTTTGTTGACTATTATTGCTGACCAAGTATATATAAAATGGATATAACTATACACCCCGATCCTATTAAGAACTCCCCAGTTCTTACCCCCTATTTTCACCCCCTTTCAGCTACAGGTGCGAAGGTTTAGTGCGGAACTACAGGAGCATAGAAGATTAAGTTTATGAGTTAAGTTCTTAGATTTTATTTTCCCCTCGTCGTTTATCGTTTTGGTTTTTTTTAAGGGGGATAGGACTTGTATTTAAGTATCTTGAAATAAGTCTATGTAAATAATGCTATGTGAATATATATATTTTTGTGATTAAATGATTAAAGTAAAAACTTTTCGTTTTCTTAACTAAAGTTTCGGTTCGTATTCACGAAGGCTCAATATTAAATAAACATAGTATATAATTAAAGGAATAGAGGTAAGTGACGCCTGGACTTTTAGTACGATCATGAGATGCTAAAACTTAGGGTGTTATATTATGTAATCACGCTCTTTTAATGATAGTAATTTTTGTTGGTGTTGGACCTATTTGGATAAACTTGGATGAAAAAATACTTAAATGTGTAACAATCCTGTCTAAAATATTATTTTAAAGTTATACAGATCAAGGTAAACTATAATTCTCGAATTTCACAAATTTCAGTAGCAAAAAATCCAAAAAAATTATATTAGAAAAAATCATATTCTTACATTTGTCATAAAAATACAATCTGTTATAGGGCAATTTACCCTTTTAAATAAATTGGCCATCAATATTACCAGAATACACATTTTGTAAAGTGGATATCGAAATACATTTTTTCCATAAATTATGTAAACTGCGACAGGAGTATCGCGGTTTACAAATGTACGTAATCCGCTACAGGGGTATCCGGATTACGTTGAAAAAAAACATCACATAATGCGCGGTATAGGTGTCGCGGTTTATGTGTGTTTTGGGTTTTGTGCATAAACCGCTACAGGATGTCGCTGTTTATGCTTTGTCAACTTTGTCTATACATACCAAGCAAGATAGGGAGAATCATTTGAGAGAGTCATTTTCATTCTTTGACTAATAAGATGTATAAATTACTATAAAATATGATCACTATTGAATATAATTTACCTATAAATACCAAGCAAGGTAATCACTATAAATTAAAAGTACCTTGTTAACTACAAAAGTAATCACTATTAAATATAATTTTAAATATCAATTGTAAAATCATCTAATAATAATATTAAATTCAAGGACATATATAAAAAATAGTCTAATGCACAAGTATATTTCGTGGTAAAATAAAATCTAAAATGAATTGTATTTAATATAATATAAATAATTTAATCTGATAATTGTATTAAATAAACAAAAATATACATAAAAAATTTACAATGCATAAAAATATACATCAAAATAGAGTTGAAAGATTAATTTTAATGGACAAAAGTACAATTTAAACCTTACAAACTCACTGATAGCATACATAATATTCTTATTCATTAAAAACAATCTTTCTTATATATTTTGATATTTACAATCTTTCATTCTTTTATAAGTATTTTTGTGTACAACAAACTCTTTTATGTATAGTCTTTTCCATTTATTCTATATATATATATAGGGACGGATCTATGTGTGGCACTTTGGGGCAATTGCCCCCATTGAATTTTTAAAAAATTAATACCAATTATATATGTGTAGAGAATTATTTTCATTATAATAATTTATTTGTCCCCACACTTCAAAAAAAATTATGTGTAAAAAATATTTATATTATTAGATATTAATGTAATAATAAAAATTATTATATTATATAAATTCAAAACAAATATTAATAATAACTAATAAAAATTTAATTATTTAATTCCCTATAGTTAAGCTTAACTTTTTAAATATAAATGAGATTATTAGTATTTAATATTTTTTTTATAATATATATCATTTATTTAATTCGTTAAAAAAATGTTTATTATAGTATTATAAAATGTTAACTTTTCAATTAAATATCAAAAAATTATTTAATATTTATTTAATAGAGAAAAATATTATTTTGTCTATATCTACATATAAAGATAATTGTGGTTGTTTGATTTGAATTTTTATTTTTTCACAAATTTTTTGTCTTTCTCGCATAATTTTAGAAAAAATTCAGACACCAAAATAAAAAATTGTCAAAATTTTAATTTAGTTCATTTGAGTTATATTTTTTATAAACTTTTTAGCTATTAAGTTATAATTTTTTTTTGTATCATATAAAAAATAATCAATATAAATATAATTTGACAGATATTAAATGCTTGACTAGGCACAAATATTAATAATAAATGTAGCTCATACAATATTACCGAAATATTGAAATAAAAAAAAACTAAATTACTGTACTTTTAGATGTATTAATTATATTTATTTATTAAAAATTTGATTAACTAATATACTCCAAAATTTAAATATCTAAATATATTAATATTAATATTTTTTATTATTTTGCTATATTATTTTGCCCCCACTTCTAAAATTTTCTAGATTCGTCACTGTATATACCTAAAACTGGTAAGACACTTTTGCATACATTCAAGAAGGGTTTATTGAGAATCTTTCCCTCTTTAGATTTAACATTAGCCAATTCCTTCAAAGGCATCTGGAATACCTGTCCTTCCACCAAGTTCCTCTTCTCCTGTAATCATTCATCAATAATCTTGGACCATCTAATTATTATATTCATTATTTACTAGCTCAAAGCAATAATAAATATAATAATGTTATTTATATTACTTTTTTTATTAATTTATTATTAATTTAATATTGATGGTAATTAATTATAATAAGAGTACATAAAGAGGACATCAAATTAACCATAAATTTTTTTTTTCAATTTTTTATTTTATTTATTTAAAATTTTAAAAATAAGAAGAACCAATTTTATTTTTTCTAAAAAATATTTTGTAGTTAACTTGATATACTCTTTATATACTCTACTATAATTAATTATTGTCATTATTAAATTAATTAAAAATAATTTAAATAACAAATAATATCAATATTTTTCACTTTACTAATATATTATGTGCCATTTAAAATCAAAATACGCAAAAATAATTAATAACTAAGTAAATAAATAAATGATTCAATTGGAAAACGCACCATCTAATAATTTAATTCAATTGAAATATATTCCGATCAAAGAATGAAAATGACTCTCCTCAAATGACTCACTCCCTATCTTGCTTGGTATGTGTAGGCAAAATTGACAAAGCATAAACCGCGACACCCTTGTAGCGGTTTATGCACGAAACCCAAAACACACATAAACCGTGACACCTCCTACCGCAGATTATGTGATGTTTTTTCCAAATATCTCTGTTGCAGTTTACATAGTTCATGGAAAAATGTATTTCAGTATCTATAAAATGATATAACAATGATATAATATTATAAGGAGAAAACACGTGAAAAAAAGGAACGCCAAAAAGAAGGAGGAGGAGGAACGCAAATAAGAAGGTGAAGAAGAAGAAGCTACGTGCGTAAACGAACATGAGAAGCGCGTGTAATCACGCTCTTTTAATGATAGTGATTTTTGTTAGTATTGAACCTATTTGGATGAACTTGGATAAAAAAAAATATTTAAATGTGTAGCAACCCTGTCTGAAATATTATTTTAAAGTTATACCGATCGAGATAAACTATAATTCTCGAATTTTGTGAATTTCAATAGCAAAAAATCCAAAAAAATTATATTAGAAAAAATCAGATTCTTACATTTGTGTAAAAATATAATCTATTATAAAATGATATAACAATGATATAATATTATAAGATGATAACAATATACTATATTTTGGAAGAAAAAAGAACCATAAAAACATGACATCTCTACCTAATTGGTTTTAGAAAAATCCATTTTCAGTATAAAAATTAATTAATTAAAGAAAAGAGATTGTATCACAAATGCAGCTGACATGGTAAAATATTAAAATGCTTGATATATATCTAATTAAAGTCTATGGTAAGAAGAGATTGATCTCTTTTTTAATATATTATAAATAAATATAAAAGAAGTTGATTTATTTCTATTTTACTGTTTCCAATATTTATGAAGTGACAATCCGAGTCATTTAATGACTTATTTCTAAATAACTATATATAGTGTATATGATAACATTTGATCATTTCCAGCATATAGGCATGATTTTATTAAGTTCACAAAATTAATGCCTTTCAAATAGCTGTATTTAGCACCAACATGTTGCACTATATGATAAGAAGGAAATTTTCAAATCTTGGATATGACAATTGTGATAAGATCTCTTAATTCCAGTCATAATGAGATTAGAACAATAGCTATTATGTATACATAGTACCTTAAAAACAATGAAAATAATAAACTTTTCATATATGGCAGTTAGTCTAGTAAAAGAAAAGATTGGATCAATGATTATGTTGTCACACCCACAATAATAAACTCCCCTATAAAATCAACACATCATAGCCTGATACAAAAATCAATTACTCCAACTCTCCTCTTATATATAATTTGGTTCCTTGAAATTCTCTCTTGACAATTTGACATAGCTATGGCAGATGAGGTGGTTCTACTAGATCGCTGGCCTAGCCCTTATTGCATGAGGGTGAGAATTGCATTGGCGTTGAAAGGTGTGATATGTGAGATCAAAGATGAAGATTTGAGTAATAAGAGCACTCTATTGCTACAAATGAACCCAGTTCATAAGAAGGTTCCGGTTCTCATCCACAATGGAAAACCTATTTGCGAGTCTCTTATTATTGTTGAGTATATTGATCAAGTTTGGAATGAAAAACCTCCCTTGCTTCCTTCTGACCCTTATCAAAGGGCTCATGCTAAGTTTTGGGCTGATTTTTCTGACAAAATGGTATGCCTTTATGTTCTTCAGCTTAAAATTAAAAGTTATTGTTTATTTGAAAGTCAGTGGTGGTCCTTGGTCAACTAGACCTGTTGAGTTGAGGAATAATGTGGGTAACAAAAAAAAAGTTAATTATTGTTTATTTGAAAGGAATTTATATAATAATTCTAAAAACATATATATGATTTTAATTATTCATATAAAAACTAATGTTCAGAACTTATCTTTTCAATCCGTATTAAAAGTAATTATTTTTCGAGTAATGCTATATGTATATTAAAATTAGCTACCAAAATCAGCCATTAGTATAAAATACATGTTGGAATACAAATACATATTGAAAATAAATTAAACCATATATGTATTTATACACAAATATATTGATAGTTGATTTTAGTGTACAAATAACATTTTTGTTATTTTTCTCACTTATTGAGTTATTGATATGTCTTTCTTTTGACATGTCATTTTACGTTATCAATTTTTTTAGGTAATTTATAAATTTAAATGCTCCTTGAGTTTGGAGACACAAGTACGTGCCTTTTGTGAGCTGATTAGTGCCGAACTTACTTAAATTTTTTTTAATAATATATCATGATCATGATATTATCACTACGCAATACTGACGATGTTTAATTATTATATAATTGATTCCAGTATCTAATTACTATATAATACACCTAATCAATAGTTTACAAATTCATTAAGAGTGATATATTGGTAAAGGGATTAAGTATGAACAAGTTTGTTTTCATAACAAAATGGTGGCTATTATATTAACCCAAAAATTATATTTGATTGAGGTTATTAGCATCTTTCTTTCTTTTTCCTTTATCATATATAGTGCTTGTTAATTATAATAATAATATATGACTAGCTTAGTATCTTTTTTCATTGTATCAAATAGATATTGAACAAGTCAATGAGCCTATTGACCTCAAAAAGAGAAGAGCTGGAGGTTGCCACAAAGGAATTCAAAGAAAACCTAAAATTGTTGGAAGAACAACTAGGAGACAAGCATTATTTTGGAGGTGAAGAACTTGGTTTTTTGGATGTAGCACTTCTTCCAATCATAACTGGATTTAAAACTAGGGAGATTTATGGCAAATTCAAGATTGAAGATGAGTTCTCAAAGCTTTTTGCTTGGGCCAATAGGTGCCTTCAAAAAGAGAGTGTTTCCAAGTCAATTCCTGATCAAGAGAAGATGTATGGTTTAATTGTGGAGATGAGAAAGAAGTTTGGAGTTGAGTAGGTTCGATCATTGATCTTTTGGTACTTTATCTTTCAAATAAATTTTGATGAAATAAGAACCTAAATGCTTTCAAGCATTTTAGATATATCATGGATGTGATTGCGAAAAAAAAATCATGATTAAACTTTTTCATATATTAGTTTAAATTTTAAATCAATTATTCAATTACTATTTTTTTTTATATTCAGAATTTTGAAATGGACTAAAAAAAATCATTTGGATTTATGATTTTTGTTCCGGCAAAATATGGTGATCAATCACATGCTTATAAACTATTTAAATGTTGTTGTTATGCAATTTATCATTCACTTATAAAAAACATAATAATTGAAAAATTGCGCATATTAAATAAAAATTAATTATTTTCCGACATACACAAAAGTAAAATAAAGTTACCAAATAAGTTGAACTTATGCCAAAAAAAATCAACACATTTTCCATAATTAGTTTCCTATGCAATATAAGTGAAACAAATTCAAAATGAATTAACTCAATTTTCCGAAGTTCTTCAAGCGAAATGCGAATAGTTGCAATTAACTTTTTTGTATGAAATGCATTTTACTTTTAAAATTAGTTTTAGTATAAAATATATGTTAAAATATAAAATATTTATTAAAATGAGTTAAACAACTTATATATTTATACACAAATATATAATAGTTAAATTTAATAACTGATTTAATTTTAATGTATACATAACATTTTTAGTTGCGAAATACTATTTGTTGTGCATATTTACAATTTTTTAACCTTTCCATATGTTTGAAAATAATGATATTTTTAATTTAAATAATAAAAAGCTGTATTTTTTAAATCCAAATGATCAATATTCAAATGGTCTCTATGAGCAAAGTTTTAACTATTTAATATCAAACACGTTAGTCAAAGTGATAGAATGTATCTAATTTTCTATACGATAAAATATATTTTTAAAACTTAAAATGAAATTTTATTGTACTGTCACTAGACGGGCGATGTTATATAGAATAACATATTGAACCACAAAAAATAAGTATGAACATAAGTTAAGCATGATAAAAATAAAGATATTAATATAGATAAGTGATTACACACATATGTGTAAAGAGGAGTGGAGCTCTTTAGTAAGAAAGGAGGCAATGTCTCCTAAATTTTAATTTTTCATATAAATTATATACAAATTTTAGTATAACCCTTAATCTTTTTATTTTAGTCTTATTTTATTGTGAAAATATTTTGTTTTTATCTAATATTTCATTTAACTCTGTTCCTGTACGTAGATAAAATAAAGAATAAAGATATAAAAAAAATTAAAATAACACCTTTGTAAAAAAGATAGTAGAGTCTCGTCTCAAGTGGTATGATCACGTGGGTAGAAATAGATTAGCAGAGCACCTAATTAGAAGGATTGATAAGATGAGACAGCAGAAAGTGGTCAGATGACAAACAATAAAAGAATATCTAAAAGATTATATATGAGGTGATCAAAGAAGATCTAGGTGTTAACAATTTCATTGTAGACATGATATATGATAGATCATAACAACATCATTTAATTTATGTAGTTGATCGCACTTGATAATATCAACTAAGAAAATTTTAAGGATAATAGTCAAAATAATTTTTATGGGAAGAAAACCTAAAGTACCATACCCTCAGAAGCCCCAAAAGGAGACCAAGGACGAGCACTGCTCATAGTCCTTGGAAGGCTTTAAGAAGTCGCAAATCAATATTTTTTTTGTTGAGGTTTTGGAGCAATGGTCTCTCTCTACTAGAAGAAACCTCTCCGATGCTGGGAAAGGCGAATTGATGTTGAGGTTACAGAAGGATTACATGATTATCAAAGTCCTTAAACCTCCACTACCCCCTAACAAAGGAGGTACTTCTATGTAGAGTACAATACTAAAGCCTCCTCCCTTGGTGAAAACTCATACAGTTTTTTCAGACATCAAACTTAAGTTTGGTGTTGGGCAGTCACCACCCACCAAGGAGGAAGGTCCCAAAAGGAACATGCATAAGGAATAGAGAAACAATACAATCCCTACCCTAACAAGCAAGGAGAATCAAGCTGATAACAATAAAAGAAAGCTTGTTAGGAGAAATTCAAATTTGAGGAAACTGATCTCCTACTTTTCTCCCTTGGAGTCATTTCTGCTAACCAACTGGAAGAAGAGGAAGAAAGTCAGCAATCGAGTGTCAAGCTAATGAGATTAAAGAAGCGCTTGTTAGGAGGCAACCCAACCATGAGTAAAGTATTTTTGTCCTTATTTCTTCTATTTGTTTTTATTCTAGTTTATTTTAGTTTATTTTTAGAATTCTTCCTTTCTTTTTAATGTTTGTGATCATGTGCAGTACTTAGAACAGAGACAAAGACATTTGGAGATGGACACAGAACACCCTGGATAGATCCTTTTGCTGGCATTGAATGCCAGAAAAGGAGGAAAATGGGTGTTCAACACCCATAGAAGACAAGAAACTGGCGTTGAACGCCAGAGAAGGACCACTCTGGGCGTCCAACACCCCTGACAGGCACAAGTCTAGCATTAAACGCTAGCCGGGGAGCAAGGCTGGGTGTTCAACACCCCAGAAGAACACAAGCCTGGCATTGAACACCAGACAGGGGGGCAGGGAACTCGAAGTTTGGAGCCTCCTCAGCCAGTGGGTCCCATCCTATACCCCACCCACTTCAAATTCAAACATGTCCCATTCATTCTTCCCTCCCATATTTTCTTTTCTTGAGGACAAGCAAACTTTTTAAGTTGGGTATTGCAGAGCGAGCTCTAGGTTTATAATATTATCAATGGCACCAAGAGAAGCTGAATCATCTTCATGGAAGAGTACAGCCTGAGGAACAGTAGCCACCATCACTAAGGTGGTTGAGTTTCATTCTCCTCCTATCTATGTTATTTCTATTTTCATTGCTCTTTAAATTACTGTCTGTTTTATGTTCTAATGCATGATCATATCTAGTCTTTTATTTCCGTTTAGACTTATTGTTCGTGCCTTGTTGTGATCATAAGATATCCATTGTATCCGTCACCATGCTTAAAAGAAATTTTTTTTTCAAGAAATAGTGCATAATTTTTGAGTATATCATGACTTATCTCCAAATATCTTTTTTGTGGTGGCCTTGCATTGATTTTCTGAATGTATGAATTAACTGTGCACATTTGATAGTGAAGTTAAGTGTATTAGCTCTTGAAGAATAGTGAATTTAGAGAAGTATTATTGACTCTCTGAAAAATCAAAAACATTGATTCTTGAAGCAAAAGAAATAGCAGAAAAAAAAAGAAAAGAAAGAAAGAAAAAAAAAAGAAAAAGAAAAAGCAAAACAAAAAGCAAAATAAAAATCCAAAAAGCTCAAAAAAAAAAAGGAGAGCTAGGATCCAAGGCTTTGAGCATCAATGGTTAGGAGGGTCTAAAGAAACAAAATCTTAGCCTAAAAAAGTTCAAATGAGCTGTTTTCTCTAACTATATGCTTGTGGTGTGAAGGTGTCAAGTAAAAATTTTGAGACTGAGTAATAAACCCCATTTGTAGGGTTTATCTTGTATTGATTTTTGGGGATTTTATCAACTTTTACCCACATTTATTCAATGAAATAGCATGGTTTTATAACTTCTCCCTTAATTGTGCTTAAGAGTGAAAACATGCTTTTTAGGACTTAAAATAGCTAAATTTAATTCACCTTGATTCTATTAGATGCCTTGATATATTTGTTAAGTGATTTCAGATTTAGGAGGCAAAGATTGGATTAAGGGAATGAAGAAAAAGCATGTAAAGTTTGAGAACTCATGAAGAAATGATGGAACCAAAAAGCTGTCAAGCCTGACCTCTTCGCACTTAATTGACCATAACTTGAGCTACAGAGGTCCAAATGATGCGGTTCCAGTTGGGTTGGAAAGCTAACATCCGGGGCTTCGAAACGATATAATATTTGCCATAGTTGCATCGCGCATAGGGGCGCGCACGCGCACGGTACGTGGACACGCCATTGGTGGCACATGACTCACTTAATGCAACACGTGGCCAGCGATTTTAGAAGCCTTGTGGGCCCAATCCAACTCATTTCTGATGCTATTTAAGCCAAGGATTGAAGAGGAATCGATATACTTTAATCATTAGTCATAGTTTAGTTTTAGAAGTAGTTAGAGTTAGAGAGAGAAGCTCTCTCTTCTCTCTAGAATTAGGATTAGGAATTAGGGTTTGATTAGGATCTCATAGTTCTAGGTTTAATTCAAGTCTCCTTCTACTTCTACCTTCAATTGATGATTGCTACACTTTGGTTCTTCTCTCTATCCCTATTCTCTTGTTGTAATTTCTCTTATTTTGTTTCTAGGTTTTGTAATTGAGATACTCTTGTTCTCTTTATTTTCTTTCAATAATGCAATTTGAGGTAATTCATGATAATTGTGATTTCCTTGATTGTTGTTGTTAATTCTTTACATTCAATTGTAGTTAGAATTCATTCTTGTTGTGATTGACTATACTTTTCTTTTGTGCCTTCCAAGTGTTTGATTAAATGCTTGGAAGAATGTTAAACTAGAATTTTATGTTCTTGGCTTGAGAAGGTAACTTAGGATTTCTTGAGTCACTAGTGTCCAATTGATTGATAGTTGATAGCCATTAACTCTAACCTTCATTAATCCAATTAGTGGAAAGCTAAGACTTATGGACTAGGATTGATATAACTCACTTGACTTTCCTTTGTTAATCGATTTAAGGATGACTAAGTGGGAGTAATCCTTGCAACTACCATACTTGTGGCTAGTGATAATGATGAAGACCCTTGACAACCAAACCTTGCCAAGACCATTTTGTGAATAAAGTTTTCCTACCATTTACTATTCACATTCCTCATCCAAAACCCCAAAATAAACAAGTCCATAACCAATAACAAGAACACTACCCTGCAAGTCCTTTGAGAGACGACCCGAGGTTTAAATACTTCGGTTTATAGATTTTAGGGGTTTGTACTTGTGACAAACAAATTTTTGCATGAAAGGATTATTGTTGGTTTAGAGACTATACTTCAACGAGATTTCATTTGTGAAATTCTAAACCGTCAAAAATCCAATCATCAAAATGGCGCCGTTGCCGGGGATTTGCAATGGTGTTATGTTATTGGTTATTGTACATATGTGAATAGTGTAAATAGTTTGTCTTTTGCTTGTTTACTAGATTTTGTTAGTTTTATTTTGTTTTTCCATAATGAATTCTCACTTTGGCTATGAGTTTGGCTCTAATTGTGTTGTAAGGAATGTGAACTTCAATGCCAACATGTACCAAGGATGGAACACTCCAAGATGGGAGGAGCCTCAAGGAATTGATCACTCCTATTGGCAACAACCTCCGGATACTTATAGGTATAATTTCCATCCTAATGCATGTCAACTCAATGGCTATGGTGACCCCTTTTGTGATAATCAACCACCATATGCCTATGAACCTTATCCTCAACATGATGCTCAACCATACTCACAAGCCTCTCCATACCAAGTATCCTCCTATGATCCATATCCACCACATGACCAATCACCTATATCACATCCTTGTGATCATTATGAGCAAGAACCTTTAGAACCACCACAACCCTATCAAGATTACTACCATGAACCACCTCAATACTCACCATCTCCATACCCTTACCAAGAAGAATCACCTTCCTACCATGAACCCTCTCTCCAAAACGATGAACCTTCCTACCCACCCCAAGCCCCAATAGACGATCCTCTCACTTTGTTACTTCAAGGACAAGAAGCTATGAAGCAGGATACACTTGAGTTTGTGACCAATTTGACCAAGGTGGTGCACACTTTAGCCCACCAATGTCTGAATACTCAAGGTGCTTCTATAGCCACATGTGGAACCGCAAAAGAAGAGCAAAGCACGAAGAAGAGATTGGAAACTCCGGTGGGGGATGAGAAATGCCATTTTGTATTGGAGCAACTAGAGGAAGCTATAATCATTGAAGAAAAAGAAGAAGTGGTTGAATATTTAGGAGACGTTAAAAGTCCAAGGGAATGTAGCACCATGGAGCATTCTTCCAAGAAGCTTGATATTGATGTTGAAGAGGGTGCACAACCTCTAAGGCATACCGTCGTTGGAGACTTGGAAGAGGTTTATCAAGAGATGGATTCAATCATGGATGAATTCCTCTCTACAATGGAATCCTCTCCCATTGGACATGGAGTTGAAATTATAGAAGAGTGTGCACAACCTTCCATACCCTTGATTTGCAATGAGAAAGAGAGTGAATCGAAAGAGAGCTACCAAGAGGAAAACGTTGGCATGGTGTATATCGAAATTGAAGAATATGAAGAGGTTGACCAAGAAATGGATTTATTCATCAATGAATTTCTATCCAAAATTTAACCACCTCCTATTAGGCAAGAAATCAAAGTTCTTGAAGACAACACCAAGCTATGTGATAAAAGGGGAAAGGTTGAAATCAAGGAAGCTCACAAAGAGGTGGAAATACACAAAGAAGAGCACAAGGAAGTAGACCTTGCATTGTCTAAGTGTGGGGAGGTCTCCCTTCCCGAGTCACCATCCAACACAACATTCAAGTGGGTAAAATTCTTATCCATAAGCTTTACTTTCTCGCTTGAATATAGTTTGATTGAAACGGATGGACAACTTAGAGCTCTTTGTGGAATTAAAAGCAAGAATGAGTTGTGTAGTGGTTGCGAGTTAGGAATTAGGCTCATTAAGGTCAAAGCTTCAAGGTATAGGAACGATGATTGGAAGAATACCACTTTGCATGGGTCTCGACGGAAGGCTAGGTGTGCTAAAGAGAATTCTATATGTCAACCACCCGGAAAGAAAAAAGTATGAAGATCAAATTGAAGACCGGTGCGAAGATAAGATATGGGACCCCGGATCGAAGAATGAAGACCAACTATGGGGACTCATATCTTGGGTTGAACTTTGCCCAAGCTTGGTGAAGACGGTTGGATATTCTGTCAACCAATTGAGAGGCAAAGACCCTTGGAGATTCAAGGATGAGTACAAACATAAGACACCATGACAATGAGCCCCTCAAAATGTCCAACTTAAGGACTTAAACTAAAAGTGCTAGGTGGGAGACACCCCACCATGGTAACCTCTTTCCTTTCTCTTTTGGTTTTGTATAATAAGTGATTTGAGTTGCCATTGTAGGTAGATTTTCATTTCATATTGATTTGTTTGTAAAGATTGGTTGTTAGTATGTTGTATTCATTAGTAGTAGATGAATAAATCCTAAAATTAAATTGCATTTTTGTGAATTGTTTGATATTTGATTGAATAAAGAAGAGTTTTGGACATTATAGGGAGCTCTTGGGCATTCTTTCTGCTTTTTGGGCAAAAAAAAAAAACGGCCATCGGTGCGCTAGCACGCTGTGCGCGCGCGCGCACATTACACTTCCGCAACTTCTGGTACAAAAACCAGAGAGTTGTGCCAGCATTGTGCTGGGAGCACAAGCTCATCCATGCGTAAGCGCGCTGTGCGCGCGCGCGCGGATCGTCCCTGCTGCATCCACGCGTGAGCGCGCTGTGCGCGCGCGCGCGGATTTGCACCCTGCTTTTCTCCTTCCTCCTTTCTCCTTCTTTCCTCTTCTCTTCTTCTTTCTTTTTCATTTTTTTTCTTCTTCCTCTCTTGAAAGATTTTTTTTCTTTTCTCTTTTAATATAAATAAAAAAAAAGAAAATTTTTTTTTAATAATAAAAAAATATAATAATAAATAAATAAATAAATAAATAAATAAAATACTAAAAAAAATTAAAAATATAAAAAAAAAATTTTTTTCTCTTCTTCCATTTCCTTTTTTCTATTACATTTGCATACTTTTATTCTTTGCATTTTAATTCTATTTGTTCTCATTTTATTTTCTAAATTTCTCATTTTAATAATGGTGTTGAATTCTCTCACTCAATTGTTGAGAATTTCTTGCATTTGTTTTGGTGCTTCATGACTTGTTACATTAATTGTAATATTTGTCAACACACAAGATTAGTGCTTTAGTCCTTCCTAATTCATTACCCTTTGTTTTTTTCTTATACCGCTTCATCATTGAGTTAGGATAGAATCAAATGCTTTCATGCGTATCACTAATCTTGTTTGTGTCAATTCTTATTTGATCTTGATGCTCAATATACTCTCCATGCTTTAACTTTACTCTTGCATCAAGTATCAGTTGATATGCCTTTTGCTTATATTGATTTCTCACTCACATGTTGTAGCTACCATGTAGTAGAGAATCATACTCTTATTTGGCATTAGCCCCCGCCTATGTTCTATTTACTTTGATATCTTTGTTGTAGGCTTAATTTTCTTTCTTTTTCTCTCCTTTTAGCCTGGCCACCAAGAAAGGAGGAAACGGAAAAGCTTTTAAATGGGGCAACAAACAAGTCATCTGCACAACCTTTCGAAGAAGCTCATCAATTGTAGCAACCCATTCACCTTGCTCTTCTTTGCATGCACCGAGGACGGTGCAATCTTCAAGTGTGGGGAGGTCATTCGACCGATCTCCATGGGTAACAATTTCCTTTTCAACACCAATTTTTTTTTATTTTTCTTTGTTAGAGTAGCTATTGCATTGCATGATAGGTTGCATGTTAGTTAGAATTTGTACATATTCTTACCACTTCTTTCATATTAGGACTACTTGGTTATGGTGATGATTTCTTTTCCAAAAAAAAAAACTATGTTTTTAGGTCACCCTACCAATTTGAAAATTTTTGTTGAACTTGCTTGAAAGAATTTATTTTAGAACATGGTTTTGAGCTAAGAACACAAGCTTGTGAGATTTGAGCCTAATGGTGTGGTTACATCTTATAACCACTTATTTTCCTTCTTGCGTGTAATTGTTCTCTTTCTATGATTGTAATCTTTGATTTGTTTGAATCTATATGTCCCATTATTCCTTGTATTCATGCATTTATATGATTGAGGCTATCATTTCATTAGTTCACTTATCCAAATAGCCTTACCTTTTACTCTCCTTTGTTAGCCGATTTTGAGCCTACGCTTAACCCACTTGTTCTTATTTTAGCACATTACAAGCCTTAAAGCGGAAAATAATGAATGTCCTTTATTTAGATCTTTGATTGGCTTAGGCTAGTGAGTGTGAGTGTCATCCAAGAGTGGGAAAACTTTGGGACATTGGTTGGGATAAAAGGGTGTTTGTGTTTTGTATTTTTATATTAGGGAATTGGTACATACTCATGTATTGATTAAATGTATAGACCTTATGCATTGATGTTCTTGTGTATAGTTTGAAAGAAAAAGAAAAAAAATGAAAAGAAAAAGAAATAAAAGTGAAAAAAGAAAAAAAGAAAAGAAAAGAAAAAAATGTATATAGAAAAAGAAAGAAAAAAAGAAGAGCAATAAAGGGGACAAAATGTCCCAAAGTGAAGCTCAATAAGAATCAATGCATAAGTGTTGTGAAATGAAAAGAAAATGCATGAGTATGTGAAAAAGTGAGGAATGGGTAGTTAGATTAGTACTTAATTGTATAGGTCATTATATAGCTTAGGTGGGAAAGTTTAAGTTAATCAAAGATTCAAATCCTAAGTCCACTAGCCATATATGATCCTACCTTGACCCTAGCCCCATTACAACCTAAAGAAAAGACCTCATGATACATGTATGCATGCATTGAATAATTGTTGATTGTTAGAAGAAAAACAAATCTTGGAAAGCATGATTAGGGGAGAATTGAGAGAATCAACCCCAAACACCGAGCGACTAGAGTGCAAACACTTCCGGTGAGGGTTCGATGCTCAATTCCTTAATTCTCGGCTTTCATGAGCGTTCTTCTCGCAAGTCTACTTGAACTTCATTTTGATATTTGAATTGGTAGGATTCATGAATTGTTATATGATCTTGGCCCTACTTGTGCACGTATGACTTGGAGGATTGATTTATTTTTAACCAAGTAGGTAAAACCATTTCGCATTTAGTTGCATATAGTTTAGGTTGCATATAGTTCATTTACATGGAATAAATGTTGATACCCTTTGTTTCTCTCTTGGCTTAAGCATGAGGACATGCTTGGATTAAGTGTGGGGAGGTTGATAAACCCCATTTGTAGGGTTTTATCTTGTATTGATTTTTGGAGATTTTATCAACTTTTACCCACATTTATTCAATGAAATAGCATGGTTTTATAACTTCTCCTTTAATTGTGCTTAAGAGTGAAAACATGCTTTTTAGGACTTAAAATAGCTAAATTTAATTCACCTTAATTCTATTAGATGCCTTGATATGTTTGTTAAGTGATTTCAGATTTAGGAGGCAAAGATTGGATTAAGGGAATGAAGAAAAAGCATGTAAAGTTTGAGAACTCATGAAGAAATGATGGAACCAAAAAGCTGTCAAGCCTGACCTCTTCGCACTTAATTGACCATAACTTGAGCTACAAAGGTCCAAATGATGCGGTTCTAGTTGGGTTGGAAAGCTAACATTCGGGGCTTCGAAACGATATAAGATTTGCTATAGTTGCATCGCGCATAGGGGCGCGCACGCGCACGGTACGCGGACGCGCCGTTGGTGGCACATGACTCACTTAATGCAACACGTGGCCAGCGATTTTAGAAGCCTTGTGGGCCCAATCCAACTTATTTCTGATGCTATTTAAGCCAAGGATTGAAGAGGAATCGATATACTTTAATCATTAGTCATAGTTTAGTTTTAGAAGTAGTTAGAGTTAGAGAGAGAAACTCTCTCTTCTCTCTAGAATTAGGATTAGGAATTAGGGTTTGATTAGGATCTCATAGTTCTAGGTTTAATTCAAGTCTCCTTCTACTTCTACCTTCAATTGATGATTGCTACACTTTGGTTCTTCTCTCTATCCCTATTCTCTTGTTGTAATTTCTCTTATTTTGTTTCTAGGTTTTGTAATTGAGATACTCTTGTTCTCTTTATTTTCTTTCAATAATGCAATTTGAGGTAATTCATGATAATTGTGATTTCCTTGATTGTTGTTGTTAATTTTTTACATTCAATTGTAGTTAGAATTCATTCTTGTTGTGATTGACTATACTATTCTTTTGTGCCTTCCAAGTGTTTGATTAAATGCTTGGAAGAATGTTAGACTAGAATTTTATGTTCTTGGCTTGAGAAGGTAACTTAGGATTTCTTGAGTCACTAGTGTCCAATTGATTGATAGTTGATAGCCATTAACTCTAGCCTTCATTAATCCAATTAGTGGAAAGCTAGGACTTATGGACTAGGATTGATATAACTCACTTGACTTTCCTTTGTTAATCGATTTAAGGAGGACTAAGTGGGAGTAATCCTTGCAACTACCATACTTGTGGCTAGTGATAATGATGAAGACCCTTGACAACCAAACCTTGCCAAGACCATTTTGTGAATAAAGTTTTCCTACCATTTACTATTCACATTCCTCATCCAAAACCCCAAAATAAACAAGTCCATAACCAATAACAAGAACACTACCCTGCAAGTCCTTTGAGAGACGACCTGAGGTTTAAATACTTCGGTTTATAGATTTTAGGGGTTTGTACTTGTGACAAACAAATTTTTGCATGAAAGGATTATTGTTGGTTTAGAGACTATACTTCAACGAGATTTCATTTGTTAAATTCTAAACCGTCAAAAATCCAATCATCACTGAGCAGTTAAAGTCGTGATCCCAAAAGCAAAAGAGTGTGCCTAAGAACTCTAGACACCACTGTCTGGGACTTTAAGCAAAGCTAAAGTCGAATCCAAGGGTTTCCCCCAGTTAAGTGTCTGTGGCGTTTATGTATCCGGTGATAATATTGGAAAACAAAGCGCTTAGGGTCACGACCAGGCTAAAAAAGAAGCTGTGTTCAAGAATCAAGAAAAGCTAAACTAAGAAAATCAATAATATCATCCAGATTCTAGTTCCAAGAGATGCCAATACTTCTGAGCTTTAAAGGAAAGTGAGGTGCCAAACCTATTCAGAAATCAAGAAGCTAAGTGCCCCATTCCAATAATTAGAGCTAAGCTTCATTGAGAGCTCTGAGACTTATTGTATTCTTATCTTCTTTATCCTATCTTGTTTTTGGTTGCTTGGGGACAAGTAACAGTTTAAGTTTGGTGTCTGATGAGCGGATATTTTATACACTTTTTGGCACTATTTTCTTAGTATTTTTAGTATGTTTTGTTAAGTTTTATTATGTTTTAGTAGGTTTTAGTAAACAAATCACTTTTTGGATGCTACTTTGAGTCTTTGTGGTTTTTCCATGATTTTAGGTGTTTTTGGATGAATCTGGCAAGTTTTGGAAAAGTCTGATTCAGAGGCAAAGAAAGGACTGCAGAAGCTGTCAACTCCTAACCTCCGTGCATTCAAACATGCATTTCTGGAGCTATAAAGATTCAATTGATGCACTCTTAATGGTGTTGAAAAGCTAATTTCCAGGGCTTTCCATATATAATAGTCTAGACTTGTCTTTGGAAATGAAGGTACAAAACGGGCGTTGAACACCCAAAACAACCCCCCTTTCTGGCATTCAACGCCCCAAAGGGAGCAAGCTTGGCATTGGACGCCCGAAAGGGATCAAACTCGGTGTCTAACACCCCAAGAAGATCACTAGGATTTGGATTCACCAAAAGCTCAACCCAAACACTCACTAAGTGGGCCCAGAAGTGGATTTTTGCACCCTTTAGCTTAGTTTATCTCATTTTTGTAATTTTTATTTATGAGCAACATCTTTAGGTCTAGTATTTTATTATAAATAAGAGACTTCCTTCCTCCTGAGGATTAGGCCTCCCAGGAGGGGAGAAGTACAAACACATTACTTCTATTACTTCTGTAAAACATGAGCAACTAAACCTCCTAAGTTAGGGTTAGGAGTTCTGCTGATTCTCATGGATTAATAATATTACTGTTTCTATTTCAATACACATTTGATTCCATTCTCTTGTGCATTTTCGTTTTTCATCTTATGAATTGAGGATGAACCGTATCATCCTTGTTCTACATGGGTTCCGTGTGAGTCCAGACCTGGATAGTATTGAACCACAACTAGAGAGTGCACTACGGATTCCAAGACCGTACCTGGGCGACTTTGGATACGTGACATAAAATTCCGTTGACCGTGGGTTACTAAGATTTCTGTGGCGTTAAGGCTAGAGTCTGAGAAGCAGCGTTTCTTGATCCGGAAGATCCGACCTTGTCTGTGGCATTTTGAGTAGGATCACGATGCAGAGTGGATTGCTTAGGTCTTTACCTTCAGCTATAGTGGGAAGCCATGAGTTAACTTGATGAGGATGCTACATGAGTTGCTCGGATATGGTGGACTGCTATGGTTTAGAAGAGGCTAACTTGATGAGGATGCTACATGAGTTAGTTAATTATGGCTGCCATTAAATGAATCATTCGTTATTGAAGTAGACAGTAAGAAAAGTTAATCCGGAAAGAATACGCATCTTCGAAGCCTTAACTTAATCTCTATCACTGTTTTTATACCAATCTGGTATTTCGTTCTTTACTATTTTTATTTATACTTTCAAACAAACAACCATCTTTTCTAATCACCTGACTAAGATTTACAAGATAGTCATTGCTTGCTCAATCCAACAATCTTCGTGGGATTCGATCCTCACTCACCTGAGGTATTACTTGGACGACCCGGTGCACTTGCCGGTTCATCTGTGCGAAACTTGCGGAGTTCAATTTCGTGCACCAAAGATCCTCTGGACCAACAGAATCAAAAACCATTTCATGATACCTTCTGGAGTTGTCTTCCCAGCTAATGTCATACATGTCACATTCTTCCACATTTGCACTACTTCCTGAACCACCTTCCCCACAATTATTGAATCCCGTATGATTAATCCCTATGTCGTCAATCTCTCCATGTTCTTTCCAAATTCAATAATTTGGCATAAACCCCTTTTCCCACAAATGCATCTTAATAATGTTCAGCTCTTTATAGTTTGTGCATCTACACTTAACGCATGGGCATCTACACTTTCCTTCCGACTTCACAACATCTAACTTACTAATTGTTTCTATATAAACTCCTCAACCTTGTTATAAAACTCAGGTTTAATACCCCCTCTTGTTGGATTCAACCTATCATACATCCACACTCGATGGTGCTAAGACATTTCTTACGAATTCGATATTTTTAGTACTTATAAATCATCCAACACAAGCAACATTTCATCTATCATACAACACTCTATCAATATTTAACCATATCAATGTTTTTAATGTAATACAAGCAACAACACAACACAAATAATATTTCATTTATCATACAATACTCTAAAAATCAATGAAGTTTACAACACAAAAATTGCACTAACCTGAACTCCAAACAAAAAGTTGAAGGGATTGAACCAAAAATTTATGAGCAAACACATAAATTAATCTTCTAATAATCAATTACTGTACAATAAAAGAGAGAAAGAATATTAGAGTATTATTTTTATAAAATTAACACACAAATTTATGAATAATAATAATAATAATAATTTATTATTTGTGGTGAATGCACACATGTGTACATATCATAATAAAAATAATATTACACGTGTACATATCATACGTAATAATAATAACTAGTTGCATATCAATAAAAATTAGTTAGGAAACTATTTCTTTAAGGCCAATAATCAATTAACAAAATGGAAGCTATATAAACATTAAAGATTTATATTATGATTACAAAGATTAAAAAAAAAAAAAAACTTCAAAAGAAAAAAATATTAACCATTAAAAAAATTTAGTTTTCAATTTTTTTCCTAAAACAATTAAGTTACGCTGTAACTGTGGTTAGATGACAAAAAGTATGACCTTAGTTGAGAAAATAGCAGCAGTAGTAGAAGAAAAACAAGAACCAAGAAAACAAACAAGAAAAGCCATAAAACAAGTTTGTTCCCAATACAAAATCTGTGAGTTTCCTTTGATGCTCCCAATGACATATCGCTTTGAAAGAAGGACCGTAACGGCTTAACTAAATATGCTACCTATCTGTGTAAAAGATCGAAAATAATCATATACTGCAATTTGTAAGAGAATGGAAGAAACATTATATCTTAAAGCCATATCTGGAATTTAAACTCATTCTTTTTCACAAAAAAACAGCCCCCAAAAAAAACCGAGCGGAGTGATCAACATAAAAGTTTTCTCATAAACCAAGTCAAGATCACAGTCACAACAGAAAAGCATGCTCAACGGTTTCTCGATTAAGCATCTTAGCTGAAACTGAGCTAAAATAATTTTTTTTCATAATTCTATATATTTGACAAATCATCAACCACACCTCATGAAGCTGATAAGGCACTAATGAATTGGACCTCTGCTGGATGGTTTTTATAGCATGGTTTGCAGCATCTTGAACTTGAGGATCATTTGTTGGCACAGTTTGTAATCCTGGTTTGTGACCATCTGATAACAAAACATGTCAGCAACAAACTCATGTACAAATACTTCATTTTTACTCATTTTTACAATAAAATTAAATCCAATTGACTAGAAAACAAATGGTAACAAACAAATAATATTTATTAAGTTATGCTAACTAGCAAGAAGAAAACAAAATTGAAAAAGTTAACGCTGAAGAAATAAAACCAATTACTTATCGAATTAATAAATAAACTAAAAGCGACCATGTTCGGGTTACTAAGATAAATAAATAGTATTACTATTAATAATTACAAAATCGCAAGAACCACTCAAAATGATAAATTAGCTTTGTAAAGTTACCAGTTACCCAAGAAGCTTAAGAAGAAGAAAACATGGAAGAAAGAAGCCACTAAAACATTAAAATGTGTGACAGCACTAAAAGGAGCAGCAACACTAAAAGCAAGAACAGGATGCAACAATAATAAGCATAGTATTAAGAAATGAAGAGTTATGATAAACATCTCAATCTGTTATTGTATCATTATCAGATCAGTCCAATTTGTTGGAAGGTTATTATGAAAAGGTCATATGTTTTTGTTTTATTTTTTAAATTTATAATATTTTTGTGCCTAAGAAAAAGTCTTATGGAAGAGGCAAGAGCTGTAAAACAATACTTGAGATAAACCAGCCTTATATACTTATTAAAACAAGAGGCAAAAAGAAGAAAAGTATATTTAACTACATGCAATTTATACAAAAACCAGTGATACGTAAACATGAGCAGAGGTTACCCAAACATTGTACTACATCACTGCTACTAGAAATATTGTAATAACTAGTTTTCTAGTAGTGATATAGAGTCCAACCAGACTCAACACAACTGCTGCATTCTGAAGCCGCCATTGCATCATTCATCTTCCTCAAAAAGAATAGAATATGTACCACCAATGCTTGCTATGTCCCCTCTTGGTGGTGGTTGTAGTTCACTCACCAACACCAACACCAACTACTATTAAAGTCAGCAGAACAATGTAATAAAATGTTAAAATAAATAAGTATACACTCCAAGCAATTTAAAACTAATATTATCAACGGAAGTTTATTACACTGCAAATAACAAATATTATCAGTTATGAGCTTACCTGCTGGAATATATCTAACGGTTCTCTTAATTGTAGAGGAAGTAACTTCATCACTGCTGGAACGGCTTGTGGCACCATGAACGAGTCTAGCTAATCTAAAGTCTGCCAAGTGAGCAACAACTTCGTCATCAAGTAATGTACAGAACACAAGAAAATTGACACAATACATTATTGAAGTGTGAAAGAAAAAAGATTTGCCATAAAAAACTATTCCTTGATTATTGTAAAGTAGAGTACAGAACACAACAAGAAGCAATTTCATTAGCGTATAGAAATTGAAGCTATGTAAATTAAACTACAACATTCACATAAAACAAGAAATGGTTACTATCTCATTTATATTACTATTATATTTCCACCTAGAACTTGTACTTTTGAATCATAATTCATATTTTATACGGAATAAAACAGCAGAAAATTTTGATATAATAGAGTTATACCTCAACGGCAAGATAACAAATAGAGGTACCAGAAACATTCCAGTTAAATATCCCATCACTTGTTTTATCTTTTATTTTTTGCCGTAGAAGTGCCAATGAAGCAAGACTATCAGCGAAACAAAATTCAGGAGAAATTCTGAAAAAATTCTGAAACAAAACAAATATTTAGATTAGAAACAGAGAGTATGTAGTGGTATTTACATTAAATCATATAATATTACAGTTGAAATTGATTATTCCAAACTAGTATTAACTAGTTTAGGAAATTCAAATTAGCAAAAAATTGAAAGATAGAGACCGAAGAAGAGATGAAGTGACCTATTCTGTGTACGTGTGATTCCCAATTTCAAATGAGAAGCAAGATTAATGGATCTCATGAAAATGAAGAACTGGCAAGGGAACATTATTTTACACGAAGCCATGATGAGCAGCACGGGAACATTATGCTACACGAAACCATACCTGAATCGGTGGATGAGTGCAGTGATTCCTGAACCGGTGGATGAGGATGACCCGCGAATGGCCGTTGCTGAGGTCAGTGATAAGATCGTGCGTCACGACCGGCGGCGGCAGCGGTGAAAGAAGCTTGTGCGATGGAGTGAGCGTGGACGGAGAGAGGAAAAAAATTAATTTTTCTGACAGAATTATCGACGAATTCTCTTTTCCATCTGTAATTTATGCTAATTCATTTTTTTTGTTTCTGTCAAAAAATCCCTTGCAAATTCCATCTGTATTTCCATAGGATAAAATTCGTTGAAAATATCCGTTTGTAATAACTAGTTTTCAAGTAGTGTGTACTTCATTATGAGAATTGATTTGTCTAGATCACACACGTCGAGGTAAACATTAAAGACTGATTTGTGTATTTTAAAACATAAAGAACTAAAGTATCGGACTTCAAAAACTTCGAGGACTAATTTGGATAATTATTCAACAATTACATGATTAAATAAGTAATAACAATTTATTTAAAACAAGAAAAATTAAACTTGGAAGTTCAGTCATAGCTTAGTATGTGTTGAGGGATGTTGCAACGTCGAATGTGAAGCATTACTCCTTCTATTTTCCACCTTCCTCTGTCCACTGTAACCGCACTCAAATATAGCACTTGAAGCTTTGGGAAATCCCCAACTTACCATGATGAAATAAGCTAATCTTGTTAAGACTTGTAGGAAACACATTCTGATCTAATGGAATATTCCAGATGTTGTAATTTTGTTCAAAGATATGAACTTGAAGTGCTAATTCCTATATAGTCCACTTTGAATGAGCTTGGAGTGTGAACTTATTGATGATCAAAGGTATGAACATGGAGTGTGGGTTCATATAGTCCATTTTGTTTAGAAAGTAGATGAAAAGATTCTAGTCCGGAATGTGACATTCGAGAAAAGAATTCTTGTAGTTTAATTTCTATTGGTAAACTTGGAGCGTGAATAATTTATGAGATAAAATAAAAAAAAAATATCTCTTACATCGTTTAATTTGCCTTAAAATTCAAAAGGATAAAAAGTTTTTATTACCTTAATTTATTTTTTTTTCTTCAAAAGATTATGGAAGTTCTTTTTCTTTTTTAATATTTAATGTGCTTGTCTGTTTGATGATAAATAAAACACTGTATCATTATGTGAGCTGAAATCTGGTTCTCTTATGTTTATTGTTGTCATGTTAAAATCCATAGTTTGCTTTTGTTTCTAAATTTTCATGTCTATTTGTTCAACGATTATATGTAAGGTTTTGATTATTGTTTGTATTAGCTTTATCTACAAGTGGATAATTCACATTATGTGCGGAGAGACCTAGCATTAACTTTTTCATGTTGATTTCTCATGATAAGCATAAGTGAACTTCTTTTTTGGCTTATTCTTACGTAATATATATTTTTAGGTGACATGTATAATGAATGAGCATTTTTTTGTTACTAGGACGGTTACATGATTTAAAATGGAGGATGATACTGGTAATCTCGACGACTCAGATGAGAATTATTTAGATGAGTATGAGTAGGGTTATTTATTTTTTTTGAATATTTGTATTATTAATAGATTGCGATTTAGACAAATATAAGTCTAAGTTTAATTATTTATCTTATTTTAAATCTTTATGTTAAAAGATTGTATGTTATTTTAATAAGTTTGTAAATTCATTATCTAATATATAATATAAATTTTACTTTTATATTTAAAAATTTATTTGTCTCATAATCTAATATTTAGTATAAATTTTATTTCTATATTTAAAAGTTTATTTGTATTAATTGTATATTTTTTTTTAAGTGGAAAAAATAATAAAAAGCATGGCTACTAAAATCGATGACTTTATTGTCGCTTTTTGAATTTAAGTTAGACCAAAAAACCGATGGCAATGTTGTTTTTTTTTTTTTTAATTTAAAATAGACAAAAGAAAACAAAAACTCAACGACATTCTTCATTATCAGTACTTTAATAATTATATCAACGGATAGGCCGTCAGTTTTAACAAATCAAGTATCGATAAATCTGTCATCGTTTTTGAAAATATTATCGATACTTAAATATGTAAAATTCTGAAGTTTATATTATCGATACACTGACTGTCGATTTTATTGAAATCTTATCGACAGTTTTACAAGTCGTCGATTTTATTAGACTTTTGAAAAATTGACACATTTAAAAGCGACCGTTTTTGCCGTCGATTTTAACAGTATTTCTTATAGTGATAACTAATATTCATTTGAATACAAAATTTCTGTAACAAAAATATCTAAAATATGATCATGAAAATTTAATTAAGGAAGTGGCTTCGTAATTATTTAATCATTAGTTATTTTGATGATCAATAATTATAGTTTATATACACATAGAATTGAAGACATATAAATATAATTAACGGTATATTATCGTTCTATTTTTATAAGTAGTGAGAATTTTACTTGAAAAGGTGCAATAAATGGAATTAAGCAATATAAAATGAGTTAATAGTTAAATTTGTTCTTCAAAGATACCTTAATCTCCATTTTCGTCACCAAAAGATAAAATTAATCAAATTCGTCTTCGAAAGATAACTAACTTGGTCGCGTTATTTCTTCTATCATCTCCTGTGCTGAGGTGGCTAACGCTCGCTGACATGGCCTGTTAACTGTCAATGTGGCACTCGCTTAGTGTACCCTGTTGTTGCTGATAAAATAAGTTCATTAGATCAATTCAAATCAGTCCCTAAGTCCATGAACCCTAATACCAAATTAGCATTGACGACCTTCACTCTTCTCTTGTTCTCTTCTGCTGTTTCAGCCATCACTACAAGGAATTTGGCTATTTGTGGTAGTTTTTATGTCAATTTGTGGAGGTTTATAACCCCACCAAATGATTTTTGGGGGTTTCTAAAACCTCCAAAATTTGAGGTGCCACGAGCTCTTTTGTAGAGGTTTTTTGAAACCCCATCATTTATTCAGTGGAGGTTTTGTGTATGTTTAGTGGGGGTTTTATATTGGTCTTTTATGACGGTTTTAAATCACTTTTGTGGCAGTTTAAAACCCCCACAAATTAATTTTCTAATTTAACAAATATTAGCTATTTTGTGGGATTTTTAAACTTCCACAAATCTTTTGATTATTTATTTATTTTTAATTTCAAAACATTCATTAATTCCATCTCATTTACACTCTACTCAAATTAAAAATTTAGTTTTTAATATTACAATTTAAAAACTAAATCTTTTATAGCTCAATAATTTCTCAATAACACCAAAACAACAATAATTCCTCAATATAAGACAATATAAGTATATAACTCTCTATATATAAAAGTTCTCAATGTCAATAGTTCCAAACATAATTACATATGGTATAGTTCTACATAACTATCACTGTTTTTCTTCAAAAAATTAAAACAAAACAACAACTTTAATGTTTCAATATCATCTAACTACATAAAAGTCTCAAATATTTGTCCTCTAATGTCCATTGCTAGCACCGATGATCTCCTAGCAACAAATCTTGTCTGCACTAAATCTGCAACAACCTCATGATGGTTGCTCTAAATCTAAAAGCAACGAAATTATGGCTATAAAACTGCTACATGATGAGGAATGCTTTGCAGTTGTGAATATTTAGAAGTAAAAGTGCCAACAAGACCCAAAAAAAAGCATCGCATCCGCATAGAATGTTAAGTGTATAAGTCTATAAGCACAAGTACATGTAATTATAGATTTGCAAAAGTTCACTTGGGAGAAAGCAATAGTGGCGTCTCTTGAGGAGGTTTATACCAAGAGAGGCTAAAGAGAGACAATTAAATAAACAAGAGAGAGTTTAATCAATGAATGAGATTTTATTTTTTGATGACATTTAGTAGTGACACATACAAAAATTAACATGGATTCAGAAAAGCTTGAGCAGTAAGGGTACATACCTTCGTTATTGTCAGGGAATTCCTCCTAAAAGGGTGAATAATAAATCGCCTACTTAGTTTTTACTGCAGAAAATGTATGAAACAGATTAGCTCAAGCAGAATCTATATTGAATGTTAATATAAAAATGTATCCTTTGGATATCAAAATCAACTCAAAGTGAAGAAAATTTATCAATTTACATGCTAAAGACTCATTTGCTCCTGCTTCTGGTGACGTGGATACTCTAGCATAATCTTCTGCAGAAAATGGTTTCCTGTACTTCTGTTGCTCACTTGGTGAGGCAATAGCAAGTGATTTCTGGTTTGATAAGACATCTGTCAAACAAAAGATTATTTGGCAAAGCAAGTCCTTGGAGAAAGCAATAGCAAAAGATGACACCTATCTATGAGACACTAATAAACCAACATAACTTAAAACTTCTTGTAACTGATTACTTTCTCAACAGAACAATAAGCAGTTTCAAAAAAATTGTCCTATCTGAGTACAGGTATCGGTTAACTAACTCACCGGTGCCAGAATCAGATAAAACTTTTCCAGACCGAGCAGCATCGATTGTAGACAGGGTGAAAGGCCTTATTGCTTCTTTCACATGCTCCTCAGTAGCAACATGAAATCTGATGCAGGAGAAATTGAGTTAGAATGTCTAAGACGCAGGTACTATATCAAAAGAATAAACTGAAGAAGAAATACAAAGAATGATTAGATTTAGCTAATAAATTTAGTATGTTATACGGCATAGCATATTGAGGGGATCAGTGGAATCATGTTATTTGGATTATCTTCCAACTCAAATACAAGAATTTAATTAAAAATTTGATAAGATTATAAAAACTAATATAGTAATTAAACACTTTATTTATTGTAGGAACATAAAAGAAAAGAGAGCTAGTAAAGAGTGCAGTGGGCCCAAATTATGTAACAGCTAGCAAGGTAAGTGGGGAGGGTGTGTGCTGATAACATACACACATACTAGAAAGTAATGTTAATAAGGCCTATGTTAATGCTATTGCTTCTACCAATGGATTTTTCTATGATATCAAACCAAGAGGCTTTAAATTTGTTTTCTCCACCAACTTGATTCTGTTTGTGAGATTAGGAACACTATTTGGCTTCTCAAAAGGAATGATGAGTGGGATGATTATGAACAAAAGCAAGAGAATAATAAAAGTTTTTTGTTTTGAAGACGAAAGAAAATGGGAGGAAGAAGAGTACTTAGAACCCATTTTATCTTTTCTATTTTCCTATTTCTACTCTATTCTACTGCCACTATTCTATATTACTATGATTGGTACTGTAACACCCTAATATTCAAATCCTTATGCTCGAGTCATAAGTCAATGATATTACGGTGGTACGACTCTCAGGTGGATTTTTAATATATAAATATAGGTAATTTCGAAAAGAGTATTAATCGAGAAGCCTGAAAAGAGTAGAAATAAAATCGCGAAGACGTATCACTCACGTTTCGACAACAAAAGATAAATCGTGAAGCCGAAAATGATATACGGACAAGGCGTAGAGGAGATTAAGAGATAGATAACAGATAGATATATATAACATAAGTAAATAGCCACTAGTCGCGACCCACGAAGTTTAGGCCGGCTAGGGTACAGTATGAAAGTAGATGACAACAGTATATCCTAATCTCTCCCAAAGGAAACATAAGAGCCTCTATAGGCAAGTTCCAAAAGAGTTCAATACATAATATAATCTTTTCAAAACATAGGTGGAGAGATTCTAATCAAACACAAAGTAGAGGAAATAAAGATCTTCACCGTCTCTCAGACGACCCACAAACTCACTTCTGAGCACCTGGACCTGTATCTGAAAAACAAGAGATATATACGGAATGAGAACCCCGGGCCCATGGGTTCCCAGTACGGTAAAAGTGCCAAATAAATACAATGCACTGCAATAAAAACTCACCAAGCATCCTAAACTCCTTTTCACCAAGTATCCAGCCTAGATTCTCACTAATCTATAAATAGGCATCTGCCGTAAGGGAATACTAAATTTAGATCACATCTCATATGACTCCCAACTCGCTGACTCTCCCACGAATCAGATTTCAGAATCATAAACAAAGCCATCATCAGTCGTGCTGTCTCAGCAATTCTATATCAATATATCATGCCCTCCCTGGAACTAGTGAAACCACATCACTGTGTCTACCCAGGGAGCTCAAATCATCTCAACTAATGATCACCATCATCATGCAATCGCATCATCAATTCATCTCATCAAGAACAGCCCTCAACCTCCACCGACACCAACATGAGGGGCCTCTCAGTTGTACAAACACAAGCAATACAGGCAAGTAATACACAATTAGGGTACAAGTAGAACAAGTAGCACATAATCAGGTAACTTAGCATATATAATGTAGAAATCCAAAACAAATAGGCAAACCCAAACAATTCAAACATATGCAAATGATGAATGCCTGCCCTATGGCTGATGATATCATCTGTCGGTTATCAAGCCAACCCGACATGTCCGGTAGCTAACCCGGGCACAGTCTCTCTGTTGCGTATTAATATCATTAGAGGGAATATGTGCCCTGTCACCATTAGAGGGTATCTGCGCCCTGTCGCCATTAGAGGATATCTGCGCCCTGTCGCCATTAGAGGGTATCGGTGCCCTGTCACCCTTACAACCAGAGAGAAAACACAAGCATGCTTACATTCAACATTTTTCATCATTATTCATTTATCATATTCGTTAATTTATCATATATGCCTTTATACTCAGCCATAATCCATAATGGCTTTGCCGTAACTCGGCAATAACTCAGCCACCCGGCTCACAGTTCAATCCAGAACTAGCCAATTTATCAACATGGCTCCGCCGTATCCGGCAAGAACTCAGCCATCCGGCTCATGGTCCAATCAAGAACCAACCATTTATCAATAAATATAGCCCTTCGGCTCATGGCATACACGGTACTTCCACCGCCATCCTCCATATCTCATATAATCATATCTGATCATCATTGATCATAACCTTTTCCCTTGCTTCACTCGCAAGTTACCACATCCCCTAGCTCCTTCCTCATTGCTAGGCATACCATAATGATTTGATACATAAGGGGTGAGATCGGAGGCTTAAAAGTATGAGGTTTGGCTTTAAAAACTCAAAAATCAACTTTGGCATGAAAACAGGGCCACGCGTACGCGCACTCCACACGCACGCGTGGATGGCCAAAAACTTATCGACGCGCGAACGCGCGGATTGAAAAATATCCAAACGGCGCGCAAGCGTCAGCCACGCGTACGCGTGGGTGCTCTTGCGCCCAGGCACAAAACTGGCACGACCCTGGCACAACTCTCTGGAAAATAGCTGGGCATTTGGTACAGCGCATCGACGCGCCCGCGCACACCACGCGCACGCGTGGATGGTGCTTTCTGGAAGAACGGCGCGCACGCGCCAGGTGCGCCTACGCGCGTAGGGTCGTTCTGCTAAAAATTTTCTAAGTTAAAAGCTGCAGAATTTACAGATTCAACCCCCAATCTTTCGACGGACATAACTCTCTCATTTTAAATTGTTTTTCACCCGTCCTTCGAACGGCATGGACATCCCGGATCCAATTTCATTTCTAAACAGATTTGGCAGAAAACAGAGATCCGTAGACCAGGTTATGTCCCGTCAAAGTATGCCCCAAAACCATGTTTCCATACAAAACCACAAAGTGCCATTTTCAAAACAAGTCATTTTCAACTCTTTTCAAAATCAATCAAAACATGCCAATTTCAGCCTTTTCTTTGAAATCAATCAAAATATACCAAAATCAACATCAAGCCTCCTCAACTCGCACGTTGACACTTTCTCAAACTCAAACACATTTACATATCATATACTCTTTCTCATGCCAAATTTCAACAACACTATTTCCAATCAACCATCATTATACATAATCAATATCGTACTCACTATCACGTGGCTTTACCCACAAATCAACCTTAATCATTCCTCAAGCATATATCACGACAAACATATCTCTAATGCATCATCATACCATCAAGGCATCAATAATCATAATCACATATATGACCATATAATATATCTCAACCAAAACCAACATACCTCATCTATATAATTGCACCCAAATTTACCAAATCCCATACCTCAACTCCTCAAACCTTATTATTCAATAACCAACCCAATCATTCATATATTCATTATCTGAAATTCATCCAATCACTTGTGTCATCATACAATGCACACATCAACTTACTTTTCTTACCTTTTTTCGGCCTCCGGCCCAAAATCCACGGCCTCCGGCCCAATATCATAATTTAAATGCATAAACCACAAATCAATACTCATTACCCAGTACATCAAATTCTCAATACACCAAGCATACAAGGCCACACAATTCTCAACCCAAATCATTAATTCACATTACATACCAACTATGCATATTAGCACCAACCATTTACACAATCCAAACTTAATCCTAGGGGCATCTAGCCTAGGAATTCTCATCACAACACACGGTACTTAAATGAAACTTAAACCGTACCTCTTGTAGCCAAACCAATTGATCCTCTTCTTTGGAAGTCTTCACCAACCTTAGCTCCAAGCCTCACCAAAGCTCCTCAAGCAATACCAATCTCCCAATTGTGCACCAACATCACCAAATACACTAACATAACCAATATCACATACATACATCAACCTAGGGCTCATAAAAATGACAAGTCACAAGGGTTTGAACACTTCTTACCTCAGCCCATATGAAGTAGCGATAGAACCCACTTAGAATCCATGTTGGAGTATCCCTAAACACCCAAAATCACAAGATTTCAACACTAATTACCCAAAAACGTGTAACAGTGGGGAATTTCAAAAACTGGGCAGAGATGAATGGAATACTCACCACAAAACTTAGATAGAATTGTAGAGGATAAGAAGAGCGACGCGTGGCCGTAAACGGCTCGTCAATCGGAGCTCCGTAGCTCAAGTTATGGTGGTTTGAAGATCAAAGAGAGTTAGGTTTTCTCTCTTCTCTTCTCTCTTCCCAATTTCAGCGCCCAACACCCCTTCTTTAGGGCAAAATGAGCTGAAATGCTCATAACTAATGTTTATATATGTTGGGTCTTGGGCCCACTTAGGCCCGGTTCACTTATTTTTGCCCATTGACCCAATTTTGGGCCAAAACCTTTAAGATTAGCGCTCTAAATTGCACTTTAAATATTTCTACCTTCCCTAATTATAGTTCCTCATTTATTAATCTTATTTACCCATAATCAATTTCCTCAGCTGTAGTACCAGACAGATCTCAGCCGGTACTGCTGGTCAAAATTCCACTGCGCGCTTTTACGCAGAAAACTATGTTTTTCGACTCGAAAAAATTCACTGAATCCAAATATCATATTTGAATTATCAAATTCCAATTGCCAAATCTTCCAACCATATTCGCTCTTATTTAACTTATTATTTAATTAATTTCGGTTAGACCAGGTATTACATTCTACCCCCCTAACAGAAATTTTCGCCCTCGAAAATTCCATCCATCACTGCGAGTACGCGAGCGTAGTCTGCCTCTATATCCAACGCATAACAGTCCCAAGGTCCTTTTATTCTGCGCGCTTCCGTTGCCGCGCTCTGATTTCTCTATATTCGAGGTTCTCGGTCATTTGTCCAACGCCGACCAATAGTCTCATTCCTTACTTTTATCGTCTCATCAACTCACCCTATTAAATCTCAAATCATGTCATCAATAATATTACCATCGTCGTTAATCACAGCCATCGTCCCCCATCACTATAATCAATCAAAGATCATCACCACACCTTAATGATACTCCATCACTATCCTCTCTCTCTGCCAAGCCAATTACCACTAATCACAGCTCAACTCCAAGCATAAACTCCAAACTTACTTTCTTATTCTCAAACCCTCGAATTTCCACATGACTTGCTGTTATAAAGCCTCTGACTCATCAATCAAAAACCCCTTTCATTTTTGGAAAGCAAATGAGTTTGAAATAACAATTTAACAAAATTATAAGAATCCGCTTTCCTTTAATAATCTATAAAAGCATTCGAGACACATCTCTTTTGTTAACGTTACTCATATCAAAAATCATCCTCAAAACCATAACCAACGCTCTTTTAATTTCTTGGGAAAAATTTTCAACAGTACCTCCCCAAAAATTGGAGTTTACCACCCGTCACGGGTTTCCTTAAACCAATCTCAGTACCGCATCAGCATTCCAATTTAGTGGTTTTCACATTCGTCTTTCAAAACCAATCATTATAAATCTCAATCTAATTCCAAGGTCACTATGACCAAACATCATGGTACTCATCTCTCAAACACGACAACTTGCACTCTCTCATCATCTAAATCCAATTATGCATCAATGATAATTTCCTCATCCGCTTTAGAACCATCAAAGCTCGCAGCCGCAATCAATTCCAACTATTGGGGATCATTACTTGCAGTAACCCGCTTAACCCTTCTAGTATTCAAACATAAGATACT
Source organism: Arachis hypogaea (assembly GCF_003086295.3). Classification (NCBI taxonomy): domain Eukaryota; kingdom Viridiplantae; phylum Streptophyta; class Magnoliopsida; order Fabales; family Fabaceae; genus Arachis; species Arachis hypogaea. The sequence goes on from NC_092053.1 coordinate 51,665,670, forward strand.
ATAGTAAACTTTTACAGCTCTTATTCGTAGCTATCCTGTGTTACTGCTTCCACAAGTTTCCGCTGCTTTATTCTGATCTCTCGTCTAGTACGAGTTCTATCAATTACTTCCTCACAACCACAACTTAGCATGACTGGCATTCACTAGATTTCTATCTATGATAGCCAAAACCACATACCAACTTAATCGTACTTTTAACACGTTGTTACCGATCTTTCGCTTACCAATTCCCAAACCGTCGGATCTAACGGTATCACCCGTTGTTGTAGTGAACACACGACCTTGTTGTTGGCCCTTGGTAGTATTCCGGTTGACCTTCTTAGGACATTTCCAGGACACGTGTCCAACTCCTCTACAACCATAGCAAAGTCCCAATCCACCTCGACACGGAGTTCCCGGATGATGGCTTTGACATCGCCCACCAGTCATTCCACTCTGAGGTTGCTTTCCGTTAAAGGCTTACCTAATCACTTATGCTCACCAAACCTTCTATTAAGATAACTTAGGGTTATCTAGAACAGATCATAATTTTTCATTCGACCATGTATTATGAGTGAATACCAGCCTTCAGCATTATCTAAAGTGGTAAAGAATTAAGTTATCAGTTTTCTTATTACCTCAGGTACGAAAATCAGACCTGGCAGTCTCCCGGTCCTTCCGATGTGGGCAATCTCTGACCAAATGTCCTAGCTTCCCGCAATTGTAACACAAACCCGAACCATAACGACACGGTCTATTTGGGTGATGACCTCCACATCTCTGACAGCTCAAAACATCTGAAACAACCACTATTTGCTTTTTCCTACCTTTTCCTTGGGAATTCTTATTTGTCGCAAGGTCATTTCGCCTTTGGGGAAGACGTTGTGGGTATCCTCTTCTCCTAAACTCTTGACCGGGTATTACAGGTACCATGTTCTTATAAAGGATTAACTAATGTTTTAATTAAACCGAAGCAAATGTTGCGAACGAGCAAGTAAAGTCTATGAAAAATTATGGCAATACGTACAGTTTTATTTTGGCAAATGTCTCATTCAACTTAAAAATATCTTCTAGCTACTTTACTATAATTGGTGTAGTAACTTCTCCAGTTTCATTGGCTTGCTGCCTCATATCCTGTATTTTATTGCAAAAAAGAATCAAATCAAAATTGACATAGTATGGACAAGGCAATATATAAGAATTAACATTATTGTACTAATAGATTAAAACAAAAATCACATATAAGTACTAATAGATTAACATTATTTCTTATCAAAATTTTAATTATAAATTTAGTCAATCCAAAAGCTAAACCATTGATTAAAACACAAATCACATATAAGTACTAATAGATGCCAAAGTCTAGAATTAAAGCATAATAATCACTAATAATATATAAGTCTAAAATTAAAGCCCAATGGCTATTAATTTGCAATACAATAGTACTAATAGACAGTCAAGAACAATAAAGAACAAAATTGATAACCAAAATAACCATCACAATTAGTTGTTCTAACTATATCTTGTATATCTGCTTTATATTCTTTTGTTCCGATCCCTTATTTGAAATTTTAAATTCTCGAAAAAATCTATCAAATACTTATGACTTCACTGCCTTTTCTTGATCTAAATCATCAAAGATAATTAATCCCGTTATTACCATTGCACATAGTGTATCAAAAATTCAGAATGAAGAAGCTTCTGGCAGTTGCACTCCTGTTGATGGTGGCAAGCTCTTCTCTGGCCACCATAAGAGTAGAGACTAGAACTGGTGCAATGAAATAGAGCAGAAAAATGCATAAAAGTTCCAAATTTGATTTGCATAATTACAAATTAGCAATAGGAAATCAACAAGAACGCATAAGAGTACAACCTTCACAACGATTGCTAGTAAGGAAGATACCACTTCTATGAAAATTGAACAATACAGGTTATGACATCAATCATAGGAAAAGGTAGATTTAAAAAAAAGTACCAGAAAATGAGAGTGAAAATGTGTTTGCAGATACATGAGATGCACAGAAGCCATGGAAAGCGGAAAAAACGAAGTCTTGGCGTGAAACTTTCTTAGCGTCTCTCCTGCAGCTCCTCCAAAATCTTACTTTAGAAGACGAGGGTCAGTAGGACGTCTCTCCCACAGCTCCTCCATTGACAAAAGCTAGAAACAATTAATATTCTGAAATCAGCAAAACACCATTTTCATTCTTAAATCTTAATTAATATAAATAACCATATAACTTACCTTATCTAGTGGAGGCATATATGGCATGGCTACTTCCTGGTGGTCAAATCCTAATTCTTCTTTCTGTATATTAAGAAAATAACTGAAGCATACTCTAAATTTATAAAAGAGAATATGTTAAATGAACATATCTCAGTTGTTGTTGCATGAGAAAGTCCATTCAATACTATCGTTAAGAACAAAAATTATTTGAAATGAAGCCAACAAAGTGAACACAATATTTCCCTTTTGAATTGCATCAACTCTCTACGTAGCAAAGCTCTTTCCATCTCGAAGACGATCAACTTTATATACAATTGGCACTAGAAGAAGAATGTTCATACTAAGTATGTTTGTTTACAATTATAAAGTAAAGTAAACAATCAATTTATTTTAGTAGTGCAATAATCTACATGAATGCATTGAGTTTATCTTGGTACAGAAGCATAGAAAGCTTGAAAATTGAAATTACCTATTGCTATTATTGCTTAGATAGCTTATGCTTAATGAGTTATTTACCTATTTTTATTCAAAGTTGAGTACCTCCTAATTGATCTAGTCTTAACAAAAGACATTCAGACAAAGGATAAACAGTTCAATAAATATATATATATATCTCATCTTAAGAGAAGTAAAAAGAATCAGAAAGAGAAGTTTGTGAGTAAACGTGCTTACTGTGTAGGTCCCCTGGAAGAATAATGACAAGCTAGTAGGATTTGGTTACAAGCTCGTTCACTTTGGAAGTTGTGAGAAGCTTGAGTTAAGGATTGTAATTCTTGCATTTTCCACAATTCAGTTCACAAAATCCACAAAAGAGGTGCAGAAATAGCAATATGGAATAATTGAAATCATAGAAGCAAGTGAGAAAGTATCTGTATGAAGCTGAACTAGGCACAAATTGGAGTTAATAGAGATCTCAAATTCAATTCACCTCTCACAGACACGGAGATTGTCTGAAAAAATTCGGATCGGAAGTGAGTGAGAAAATTTAAGTCCCGAACTAAACAAGAACAAATTAGGAAGAAATTCTCACCGCAATAACTTGGAACGACATAAGACTCAGTTCTACGAGATCTGATAGCTTCGAACGCAGCTTCAATCGAAGCTTCCAGAGACTCCCGCTCGCTCGCCTTCCAGATCTCCTCAGCCAGTCCCACCGGGTTCGCACTGAAACCGCTCTCTAAGTGCTTCAAGCCACTGGAGCAAAAGCAAAACTAGCGGAAGAACCATCGTGGAAGACGACGCAGAAGCAGAAGATCTAAGGAGAGCTTCACGAATTGAGAGGCTCCACGATCACCTCGTCCTCCATTCATAACTCCACCGGTGATGCGTTGACGAAGGAGACAATGACGACAACAACGGCAAGGAGGAGAATGGCGGTGGCGGTGGCGGTGGCACTGACATTGAGATTCTAGGTTTTCAGAATCTTGAAGCCCTGTTTTGTTTTTTTTTTTTGTATAGGTGAGTTTTGTTTGGATTGGAATTTTTTGTAATTTGATTAGATTAGGAGTATTATAAAAATGGGAGTTTTTGTTAATTATTTAAGGAGGTTTTATAATTTGCCACAAATAAAATATATTATGGAGGTTTTTAGTAACTCCCATTAAAAAACTACCACAAACAAATAAAGGTTTTGTAGTGCATGACCAGCAGAAGCAGCAAAACCACCAGAGCATCATCAGTGCCAAGTAAGTTCATAACAGTACACTTCAACATCATGTGACACTCTCTCTACTTCTATCTTCAGCTCTGACTAACTGTTTAACTTCGCTTTCTGGATTCAGGTTTTGGAGTAGCAGCAAGACACGTGCAACCTCACATGGAAAAGAAGGAAAAAAGGGCAACCACGGGGGATGGGAAGAGGTTGAGGGGTCCAGGGTCATGGCTGCCGTCGTGCAGGTCAAAGCGCGGGTGGTGCAGCCCATGCGAACCGGTTCACGTGCTGGTCCAACCGGGTATGATCATACGGCTTGAGTACTACCCAGAAGCGTGATGTTGCAAGTGTTGAAACAAGCTTTCTATGCCTTGATCACTCATCATTCACATGACCATCATCATCATCATCATCATCATATATTAACCTTGTTGCCAAAATAAAACAGGAAAAGACATTGCTGGCACCCATCTTAATATTCTGATTTCTTACATGAACTTTCTGTGGCCTGAGAAGAGGATTTAATATAGCTATAGTTTGAATTAATTGCTCCAAGAGCAACGATGGAAGTGAGAGGAAGAGGGGAGACGGAAGTGAGAGGAAGAGGGACGACAATACTAAGGCAGCCAATCATTGAATTTGGGATTTGGGTTCATGGACTTAGGAACTGATTTGAATTGATCTAATAAACTTATCTTATCAGCAACAAGAGGATACACTAAGCGAGTACCACGCTGGCAGTTAACAGGCCATGTCAGCGAGCGTTAGCCACCTCAGCACAGGAGATGACAGAAGGACTAACGCGACCAGGTTGGTTATCTTTCGGGGACGAATTTAATTAATTTTATCTTTTGAAGATGAAAATAGAGATCGAGGTATCTTTCAGGAACGATTTTGACTATTAACTCAATATAAAATATTTAAAATTTCTAAAGAAAATAAAAAGAAATTTGTCTAAGAACTAAGTTAATTCATTTTAAAAAATTTTAAAGCTACGATGGTTAATTTGTGTACTTTTAGAATTAATTTGATTCTATATAAATTTAAGATATGTTAGATAAAAAAAAGTGTTTAGTCACCAGAAAAAAAAAATAAAAAAAAGTGTTTATAGTGCGATTTGCACCAATTTTGAACTAAAATCAATTTGATCTGAAACTATATAATTTGTTGCTATTTTGGATTGGGTTGGTTTATTTGCTTTTTAAAAATAAAATTTTAAAATTTTATTATTAAATAATAGAAGTAATCTTATGTTAGTAAAATAAATTAATAAATAAATGTCATTTGACATTCACAATACACACACTAAACAGCAATAACAATAATACATAAATAAAATAACAATCAATAAAATTAGGCGTTCAAATATTTTTTAAATTAAGTTTTTAACTAAATTTGCCGTGCGTTTCTTCTTCTTCTTCATACGTACTTATGTGTTGTTATTGCTATTTCATCTTCTTCCTCTTCCTCCTCTTTTGTTATATTTTTCTGTGTACTTTTTTCAACGCCGCCATCGTTACTGTTGTCGCCGTCATCATTATCGTTGCCTTCGTTGTTGTTGCCATCGTTGTCGCTGTTATCGTTGTCGTCTTCGCTCGTCCTTCTTTTTTTTCCTCATTTTTTTATTGTCATCATCATCGTCGTCTTTTTTGGTGCACAACACAAAAAACTTGGTACCCAACACAAATTTTTGAAGAACTACATGCCAAAACATTAACACCCAACCAATAAAATACGCAAAGCACATAAATTCTGGGGTACAACAAAAAAATCTTAGTATTTTGGCGTGTAGCACAAAAATATTTAGAGAACCACATATCAAGAACGTTGATGACCTAACTAACAAAATACATTTGCAGTAAAATTTGTGTTATGTGTAAAAATTTTAATGTTATATCAATAAATTTTTGTACTCTCAAAAAAAAATTTATATGCTGCAGAAGCACGTAAAAAAAGAAGCAGTGACATAAATACGCATTTTTTTGTTGTGTTTGTATCAACTATAGTATCGCTGAATAAAATATGTAACAAATTAAACATATTATAAGTAACATATTAAATTTAATAATAAAATAATATTATATCACATTGTATAATTTGAATTGAATTGGATTAATTTTAAAGAATAGATTCAAAATTTAATCCAATTTATATTGTTGGTCGAAAACAAAACCTAATCTCATCCAAATTAATGTGGCTTAAATTTAAATACCCTTATTAAATGACACATTACCCAATCATTGTGTAACTAGTGGGATTAATCTACCATATCTACATACCACCTTGTACTTGACCTAATAAATCATCACTGATTAATAAAAAGATTAATTTAAACTTTTAAAATTATATCTTCCAAAAACTAATTTAAAACATCTAATATTTTAAAGACCAAATCAACCATCACGTGATTATTAAAGATTATTTTAACTATTAAACCAGCATTAAAATCATTACTAGCCTTCGATGGTTTCATAGATATCTTCTTTCAGCAGGTGGGGCAATAATGAGTACAACACGTGGACGTCACAGGAGACAGTTTTTGCTATGTGCATGTTCGTTCAGTGTAGCTTAAATTAGGTTAATTAATATCAAAAATTAAAAAATTATAAGCCTAAAACACTAAAAAATTTTCTAACTATCCAATTGAAAATCCAAAGCCTAAACTCTGAAGGACATAAAAACCCACTAAAAAAATTCAAAAGTGAAATACCTACGATGAAACATACAAAACTAAAATTAAAGTTTATAAAATTCATGAAGGTTGTGTCAAACATCCAAAATTAGAAAATTCTAAGATTAACACAACCAAAAATCTCAAAACTGTTCAAGTAAATATCTGAAACTTAACACGAGAAAAACATCCAAAATCTACTAAGAAAACACCCGAAAGAACTTATTGTAGAGTATCTAAAATTGCAAATTGATGAGTCAAAAACGTTTGAATATTGGCAAGTATATCAAATCGCTCCAAGTAATACCATGATAAATAAATATCATTTTCACGAGAATAAAAAAATTGAATCAAGTAATTTCTGATTAAATCTTTTAATTAGATCAATTGAACCTTTGCAAGAGAAAGAATGTAAATCTTGAAATAATATAGAACCGTGAAAGAGTGTTTGGTGTGAATGAATGAAAGCTTATTACTTTGAAGGAAGAAAACAGTGAATCAAGAATATTAAAGGTTTCGAAAATGTTTAACTTTCAAAAAAGAAAAACCTCATGTTTCTTCGCTTGGATTCATGCAAAAATATTTTTACAACAAATCATATATAATCAAATTCCAATTACTTGGCAATTTAATTTTTCTTAACTTATTTAACCATTAATTCTTTGGTCAACTAACTAAGAAAAGAGATTAATAAGCACAATTACGATTTAACTCCGCACAACTTTCAAAATACTATTCCTAGTCAAGTTGAAAATTATGAGAAAGAGTTTCAAGCAAATTCTGATATTAAATTTTCTAAAATAATAACAGAATTCAAGACAGAATTAGAATATTTTTCAATACTTCTAACCATTAAAGATGAAGAACGAGACTCAATCTTAAAAAGTATAAATGCGTAAATCAAAATGAAAGAAACAATTAAATTACCAATCCATGAAAAGTCAAACAGAACTCCTAACTTTTAAAAAAGGAGGTTTAGTTACTCATGATGAAGAAGAAAACAAACTAAAACTAATGAGATGCTGGATCAATTTCAGTTTGGTCCTTTCTGTGAATCATACATTCACTTATTTATATCCTAACTTCTATCCAGTAATTTAAATTCAAAAACTAAATCTAATCTTATCTTTAAAGAAAAAGATAGTTAAAAATAATAATTTAAATCTAAACAAAAACTAAACCAAATCTTATCTTTTTAGAAGAAGTTAATAATAACTAATCATTCAAATACTGAATCTTTGAGTTGAATTATAGCTTCCTGGGAGAGGAGCATGGACTTGGCGCTAGACTTGCATGATTGGCACCTAACTTGAATGCAATTTTGGACCATTGGGAGTGACAAAATCACTTGAAGGCAGGTTCCAAGAGTTTGCGTTATGTGCCCATGTTGTGTTCTTCAATGGGCGCTGGGCTTGGATCATTGAAGTAGGGTGCTAGCCTTAAAACATCATCAAAGGCGTCGGGCTACATGGTTCAGCACTGGGCTTGGTTGCTTGAAGCTGGCCGCCACCCTTGGACATTGGGATTCTAACTTGGGTGCCTGGCTTGATGTCTTGAAGCTGGGTGCTCCCCTTGTTGGTTTGCATGCTGGCGCTATGCTTCAAATCTTTAAAGTCTGGCACTAGCTTCTCTTCTTCTCTTGGAGTGAATTTTGTGTTTAATTCTTTTATCTTGATTGTTTTAAAAATAAATCCTAAAAATATAATAATTCTAAAACAACTCCAAATATATGATTAGATATGAAAACTTCATAAAAAAAAATATAAGAACTTTTATTTAAATCTAAGAAAACTATTCAAAAAAATATATAAAAATCACTAAAGATTTTAAAGTATCACAAATCCAAAGAACATACATAAGAAGTCATGAATGATTAGAAAAAAAAGCAGATCAAAGGCATCAGAAGAGCATAGACAAAGAATAAAGGGAGGGTATATTATTAATGAAGGAGCAGGAAGGTGGAGGAGCTTATTAGACTAGCACCACATCTAGTGAGACTAACACTCTTCTAGGAAAAAAAATTAAAAATGAAAAGATGACAACCATTACCATCTCAAATTTGAATGGAGTGGAAAATCCGAATCTTGCTCTATCTGGATGGATCTTTATACGTTGATGAACTTATGGTGGAAGGCAACGCTGTGTTGAGCCATCGACCTGGTTGCTATTAGACCAATTTATCTGCCCACAAAAATAACAAGGATCCTCTCATGCAACCCACACAAGCCACGTAAGCACAATAAGATATTTAACAATTTCTTCATCCTTTCTTTTTTCTTCACATGTTTATTTCCTTTTCTTCTAGCAACAGTTAGTTATGGTGATTCATCACTCATACTCACCACAAAGAATCTTTATAGTAATTTTGTATAGATTTTACAGATTTTACAAATTTTTATGATCTATACTTAGAAACACTCTTGTATGTATATTAGTTGCCTCAATCATTTGAATCAATACAGAAAATTCATACACAAAATACTTTCTCTGTCCCTTTTATATTTTCTCTTTTTGGTCTTGTTATTATATCAGAGCTCTGTTGGTATTCATGATGAAAATATCAAACCTAAATAACCAGTCCTTATCCTCTTCTTATTTCTCTCTAATGGCAGAACCATCTTCTAATGTAGCACAAGATCTCACTAGCCCTTTCTATATCCACCCTAGTGAAAATCCTACCTCTGCCCTTGTCATTCCTGTTCTTACTGGCAGTAACTATCACTTTTAATGTCGATCCTTTTCCATGGCCATCATCTCCAAGAACAAATATGGCATCCTCAACGGTTCTATTCCTTCTCCTCTACCTAATAATACTCTATTTTCAATCTGGGAGCGTTGCATTAACCTGGTATTGTGTTGGCTATTTCATTTCCTCTCTCCCTTAATTACTCAAAGCATTGTTTATTTTTCTGCTACCTCCTTTATATGGACTGACCTTAAAGAACATTTTTCTAGAATGATCTTCTTCGTATTGTAGAATTACAAGAAGAAATTTATCCTCTTAGACAAAGAAATTAGTTAGTAACAGAATTTTATACCTCTTTGAAGACCTTGTGGAAGAGCTTCACAACTCACGTCCTCCTTCCGTATGTGTTTGCCCAAACAAAACACATCGCTCATAGGATTTCATCATTTGATTTCTTAAAGGTCTTGATGAACACTTTTCTGTAGTCCGGTCACAAGTTCTTCTTCTTGATCTGCTTCTGCCTGTAACCAGGGTCTTTTCTCTTGTTGCTCAAGACAAACGTCAACTTCAAAATGCATCTGGGATTCTGGATAATCAACAAACCATTGCTAATATGGCAGAAGCTCGGTGTCCTCCTCTTGGCCATGGTTGTGGGTATGCCTCTTCGAACCCAAGACGCAACAGTAGTGATTCCTCGAAGGTTTACTTTTATTGTGGTCAATGAAGGCACACCGTGGATGTTTGTTACAGCAAACACAACTACCCTCCCGGCCACCCGCGTCACCTAGGGAGACCACGATTCCATGACCGCACCTCTACCTCCGTCAATGTTGTTGTTGTGCCATCACCGCCTCCTGGCTCTTCCACGGTGCCAGTTTCCTCTCATACCCTAATTCATGAAGAAATGGCTCCTCATCAAAGAACTCACACATAGTAGGCTTTGGGCCTCACTCCAGCCCAAACGACATTCTTCTAGCATTTCTAAAAAAGGCAAAATCTTAATCTTCAGATAGCAAGGATAAAAGTCCATCACACTCCAACCAAATTGTCTAGCCTAACTTTGGGTACCTATTGTTTGTGTTCATTCCGCACTTATTCTAGTTTAAATAATTTTATTGCACAAAATAAATTTATAGGCATTTAGATCATTGATTCTGATGCCACGGATCATATTACCTCCAACTTATCTTGGTTCATATCTTATTCTAAAATTAACCAAATTACTGTTTAGATATCTAATAGTTCTAAAGTTACTTCCTTTTATAAGGGTGTTATCAAATTTTTAACTTTATTAATTTTTCATGATATTCTTTACCTATCCTATTTAATTTTAATATTATTTCTATTTTAAAAGTAACTTCAATAATGCTCAATTGTCAACTCAATTTTTCACACTCTTCTTGTTTCTTACAGAACAACAATTTGAAGATGATTGATTTAGATAGTATGAGAAAATGGTTGTATGTCCTTGAAACTTCCTTCAAAACAAATAATCATTTTCTACTCATACAATAAACACCACTCATTCAACACCGATTACACCTTCCAATTTATGGTATTTTTTAGGGCATCTTTCTCGATGAAGATTAAAATTTTTACATAGACAATTTTTCTTTATTTCTATGTCCCATGATGAGGTTTGTTATTTTTGTTATCTTTCTGAAAAAGGGAACTTTCATTTTCTTCAAGTTTTAATAAAGCTAATATAGTTTTTGAATTATTGTCTTTTAATATATGGGACCGTTTCGACAAAATTCAATTCATAATTATAAATATTTTTTAACTATTGTTGATGATTTTAGCCATTTCACTTAGATATTTTTATTGCAATTAGAAAGTAAAGTACAAACTCATATAAAGAATTTTATTACGTTAGTCGAAACGCAATTTAACTCCTGAGTTATGTATATACGTTCTGACAATGGATCGAAATTTTTCTTATATGATTTTTTTCTTGAAAAGGTATAATTCATCAATGTAGTTGTGTTGAAACACCCCAACAAAATAGGAGAGTAAAATGTACGCACCAACATATTTTAAATGTGGCTCGTGTTCTCATATTCCAATCTAATTTACCTCTATCATTTTGGTCCTATGCTATCAATCACATGATTTATCTAATTAACCAAGTTTCTTTTTCTATAAATAATTTTAAAACAGCTTTTGAATTTTTATTTAATAAATATCCTAACTACATTGATATAAAAATTTTTGGTTGCTTATGCTATGTATCAACTCCTATGGCTAATCACTTTAAATTTGATCCAAGCATAAAGAAAGCTATCTTTTTTGGTTTTAAAAATGGAATTAAAAGGTACATTGTTTATGTTTTGGAAAACAAAAAATTTCAAATTTCTAAAAATATTCTTTTCTATAAAATGCTAATGCCTTTTGCCACTAGGACTAAATCATCTTTAAACATACCAAAAACACACATGTTCAAAATATCATAATTCTATGAAACACCAACCAAGTAGCCTATTTTCCTTCCCATTTGACTTGAACCATTACCCATTGACCCATCCATACTTGATCATCAACCTAATGCACCTTAGTTCATTTCTTTTCCTCATTCGCTCTCCTCAACCACGTCCCCTGCTTCCTAATCAGGCATTATCACTCCTATATCTTCTTTTGAATTCACTCCTATCATATCTGCCACACCTTCTCATATCACACCTCCCACCGAGAAAACCTCCCCTTTATCGTCTTCCCATATCCTTAACCAATTCCCCTCACCACCGTCCTCAACCATTCCTCCCACCATCCGTCATAGCCTCCGTCAACGGCATCCCCCCCACCCCACGTCTTGTGACTACATCTGTAGCTCTTCTCTCACTACTCTAAATCCACTATCTTCAACTTGTAGGTACTTTATTTTCTTTATTTTGTCTCTAAGCTCTCTCTCCCTTCTCATAAAAAATTTATTTTATCCATGTATTATGAAATTGAGTCAAAGTCTTTTCAGAACACTAATAAATACTCTCATTAGTGCAGTGCTATAAAGGATGAATTTGTTACTCTAGATTTAAACCAAACTTGGTCTGCTGTTGATTGTCCTCCTTTGTGAAATCCATTGGCTGTAGATGAATATATCAGGTCAAATGTCATTTTGATGTTCTATGGAATGATACGAGGCTCGTCTTGTAGCAAAATGATTCACTCAAACAAAAATGATGGATTTCTTTGAGATTTTTTTCCCTAGATGTTAACAATGTATTTTTGCACAAAAATTTATCTAAAGATGTATACATGACATTGCCTCCTGGAGTTAGTTCTAGTCATCCAAATCAATGTTGTAAACTGCTGAAATTATTGTATGGTTTGTAGCAATCAAGTCGTATGTGGTATGAAATATTATCCAAACTTTTAATTTCTTATGGGTACTAGCAGACTCTCTCTGATTACAATCCTTTTGTCCAATTTATTGGTGCTGAAATTTCTATTTTGTTGGTCTATGTTGATGATGTTGTTCTAACTGGCAAATCTATTTCTGGGATGGCTACTATTAAATCTATTTTAAATCAGTATTTCAAAATTAATGATTTGGGCATTCTTAAAATATTTTTTCCGGTATTGACGTTGCTCATTCTATTCAAGGGATTTCTTTATCTCAAAAAAATGTATTGTGTTAATTTGTTGGGTGCTAAACCAGCATTTGTTCCCATGGATAGTGATGTAAGGTTATCGTTGGCTTAGAATTTCTTCTCAATAAAGGAAATCACTTCGTTGCAAGTATAGTTCCAAACCGACAAATAACCTTCAATCAAAGTTTAATTTTTGGTTGTCACAAGTTCAACCCAATAAAAATAACCGAGAGTATTAGTCCCGGGTCGTTCTCCCTAGGAATCATAATCGAGTGCTCAATTATTGGTTATGAGTTTCATGGGTTGGGTTAATAAAGAAGCTAGAATTTAAATGACAATAAAATAAAAAAAACAACTAAGGAAAGCAATTACTAAAAAGAGGCATTCATGGCAAGGATTAGGGAATTGAGGCTTTTTATCCTAGTCATTAATTATCATATAATAGTTATCAAGAGCTAATCCTATTTCGTCATCTCCAACATCGGAAGAAGGTATAATATTATCTTCACATTGAGAGAAAGTCAAATGGCACTAGTTAATCCCAATCCATAAGTAATGTTATTGGATACAAGACTAACTAATCACTCTAGATCACCAATCTAAATTGGGTATTAATGACTAAAGATTGCTCAATTTCTCTTTCCAAGCCAAGAATGCTCAAAATCTACTCTAAACCTAAGCAAGCATTTTATCAAACAAATGGAAGGCATAAAAGGAAAGCACATTAAAATAGCAAGAAATATAAATTCTACAACTACCCAATGCAAGGAAAAAACAATAACAACTTAATTAAACATCAATAACATGAAAACATAAAATTGCATTAAAGAAAATCCAAATCCAACAATAGTGCATGAACATAAAAATGACATAAAAGGGAAATTAACAAGAAGACTTAAGAGAACAAAGATGTAAGAACAAGAAATTGCAAGAAAAACTAAATGAAAACAAGAATTAAACCCAAATCTAAGAGAAATCTAACCTAATCTACCCTAATTTTAGAGAGAAGATGGAGCTTCTCTCTCTAGAAAACTACCCTAAAACATGGTCATAAGCTACACTAATTGCTCCCCCTATTCTCCTTCTTGATTTCAGCATCAAATAGCTTCAAAAATGAGTTGGATTTGGGCCTCAATGGCTCAGAAATCGCCCCCAGCATTTTCACTTTAATGAGGTCACGTGACCAACGTCACGCGTGCGCGTGGGTGGCGCGCGCATCTCCTGGAAAATGACCTTCTCACGCGTACGCGTGAGTGACGCGTGCGCTTGGCCTTGAGTTCAGAAAATCCCCATTTCTTCATGAATTCTCCACTTTGCATGCTTTTCTCTTCACTTCTTCCATCCAATCCTTGCCTTATAAGCCTGAAATCACTCAACAAATATATCAAGGCATTGATTGAAATTAAAGTGAATTAAAATTAGCAATTTAAAGGTCTAAAAAGCATGTTTTCGCTCTTAAGCCCAAATTAGGGAGAATTATAAAATCATGCTATTTTATTGAATAAATGTGAGATAAGTTGATAAAATCCCCTAAATTAAGCACAAGATAAACAACAAAATTAGGGTTTATCAGATACTTCTACAAAGTTGTATCAAGATAGTAGCCCTTTGCTTCTTGATCCCTTAATTTATCGTCGTCTTGTTGGCCACCTCATCTACCATACTACAATCCTGCCTGACATTACATACGCTATGTAGCAGCATAGCCAATTCATAACTTCTCCTACTGAATCTCATTTTTGTGAAGTAAATTGGGTTTTGAGATACTTAAAGTCTAATCTAGGCAGATGCTTTTTCTTTCCCGTGACTCCTCTATTCAGATATGTGGATTTAGTGATTTTGCCTAGGCAGGTTGCCCAGATACTCGTAGCACTTTCACTGGTTATTACTTTTTTTGGGAAAATTTTTGATCTCTTGAAAAACAAAGAAGCAATCTATTGCTGCCAGGTCTTCAATAGAAGCAGAATATAGGGCTCTTGCAAATACCTCCTGTGAGCTCCAATGGTTGATAAATATGCTACATTTTCTTCAAATTTCAATTGATCGAACTCCCGTTCTTTATTGCGACAATCAGAGCGCTCTACACATTGTGGTAAATCCTATTTTTTATGAGTGAACTAAGCATTTGCAAGTTGATGCTCATGTGATATGTCAAAAAGCTTAAGCTGGAATGATGACAATTCTTCCTATATCCTCTTAAGCGAAATTGGCCGACATCTTTACTAAGTCATTATCTCCTCATCCTTTTTACCTTTATCTCTCAAAACTAGGAGTTCTTAACATTTTTCATCATCATTGCTGGGGGACATATTAGACTAGCCTAGTTTTTCTACCCATAAAAATAGCAAAGATCCTCTCGTGCAGCCTACACAAGTCAAATCAACACAATAAGATATTTAACAATTTCTTTATTAATTCTCTTTTCTTCACATCTTTATTTTCTTTTCTTTTAGAAATAATTAGTTATAGTGAGCCATCACTTATACTCACCATAAAAAATCTTTATACTGCTTTTGCATAGATTTCATAGATTTTACAATTTTTATGATCGGTACCTAAAAGCACATTTTTATATATATATTAGTTTCCTCAATCATTTGAATCAATATAGAAAATTCATACACAAAATATTTTTTCTGTCTCTTTTATAATTTCTCTTCTTGGTCTTGTTAGTTGCGGCGAAAGGGAGAGAGATACTGCGCACATCACGTTTTGCTTCCTTCCACCTTGTTACTATGCTATCCCACTTGCTATCGTGCCCTTGCCAGCTGTCCATCTCGCCATCACACTTTTGACCCATTGCATCTTTGTCAGTGTCTTTGTTCTGCTATCGTGCCTCTACCTAACCGCACAACTTCTGCCTTAACTGTAACTTATGTTCGTATATAGATACATGAAAGTATTAGGACTCAGGGATAGATTAATAGAGGAGAGGAAAGTCATGAGAGAGAAATTTGTTAGTGTATATTGGAGTAAAGGTAGTGGCATTGTGTAGCATAGAAGAATGTTGGTGTGGGTGAAAGTGAGAAAGAGAAAAATAGTTTAAAAAGAGAAGAAAAAACTTGGTTGAAAATGGCTCTTAAAAAATTGTCTCTCTTTTTACTTTCTTTTTGTGAAATTAGTTGTCATTAATTGTAGGGTTGTGCATTCAGCTGGTTGATCTGAATTTTATTAGACCTAAACCTGGCTTGAATATTTTATCAAGTATATTTTAAAAATCTTAATCTGACCCTAAACTAATTAAACCAAAATATATAGGCTTAAACTAGATTAATTCGAATTATATATTTGTAAATTTTAAGTTTAATTATTCTGTTAGTCCCTATAATTTTATTAAATTTGTCATTAGGTCTTTATATTTCTTTTCAATTGGGTCCCTATACTTAGGTCCTTGTCAGTATAAAAAATATTAGAATTCATAGAATATTTTTTCAAAAATTGAAGGTCCCCACAATTAAGAAATTAATTAGATCTTTGACCACATATTTTGAGAAGAATATTTTGTTAATATTAACATTTTTGACACAAAAAGAACCTAATTACAAAACTAAAAACAATGTAGAGATCCAATTGAGATGAAAAAAAAATAAAGTGTACTTCTTGTCCCTAACGTCTACGATCTTTTTGAAACCCCTAACGTATAATTTTATTCAGTTTTGTCACTAATGTTTTTTATTCCTTCAATTTTATCTCTAAAGTTTTTTATTTGTGTCAAAATTATCCCTAAATTTTTTTTATTTTCTCCTTAACATTTTACATGAAGTTAATGTTCAAGATAATTTTGACACATATAAAATATGTTAATAACGAAATTGATTACAACTAAATGTTAAGGGTATTTTAAAAAAAAAATTATAAATATTAGGAATAAAAAGTATACTTTACACAAAAAAATATAGAAATCTAATTATAAATTTAATAAAATTATAGAAACTAACAATCTAATTAAACCTAAATTTTATACAACAAATTAATAAAATATAACAAATATTATATATATTTATATCATAATAAATAATTTTAAAGATAAACTAATATTATATAATATAAAAATATTAATTAAAATATAAAAATAATATTTTATTATTAATTTCAACATAAAATATGTATTTTAATTATATAATATGACGTCGAATTTTACACACCTTTATTTAATTGTGTGGCTTTTTGTTTCTTGGTCAATGGATATTATCTGGTGTTAATTATGACCTATTAGTTGCTGTGCTGGGTTATCAAATGTATCGGGTCTTTCAATTTTAGTTTATTTTTGGGGCCAAAAAAAATTTCAATATAAAAATATTATTGGAGATGTGCTCGTAGATGGAAATAGCAGATGTTATTCTTAGGTGTGGTAAGTCCTTTACTTCTCGCTCTATGTGAGAGGACTTAGTAAATTTTTAAAAATTCTTTTCACCATCTCGAAAAATGTAAAAATTGGAGAGGATTCATTTCCCCAAAAGAACTTCCTCCAATGCATCTCGCTTAGTGCAAGAAAGTTTTTTTATTTTTAAATAATAAATTAAACCGTTAACTGTGAAAAGCATGTTTTATTTGTAATAAATTGAATAAATATTGGTTTGACATGATATTTTTTGCAGTTTATCAAGAGCGAAAAACTTACTTTATCAGATCAATCTAATAAATTTAGTCTTTGATTTTGTACAAAATATTCATATTTTAATATTATTTATAACCAAATTTAATTATTTTGAAGAGAAAAAAAATTAAAAAATTAATTTTTACTTTCTTATATAAAAGAGTTAATCGAGTGAATGAGATACAAATTCATTTTCATTTCTCTTCAGATTCACTTTCACTCCTTTCTTTACAATTTGTGATTTCTATGATTATTACCTTCTAAGTATTTCATAGTTCTTTAGTTTATGTGTCATAGTTATTTACTTTAGATAAAGGGTTAAGTACTTTTTTCCATCCCTAACGTCTTTGGTCAAAATCAAAATCGTTATCAACCTTTTTTTCTTATCAACTTCATCTTCAAGGTTAGAAATTGTTTTAAAATCATCAATTTTACATGAAATATTAATTCTTAGACGATTTTGTCCCTAATAAAAATAATTATAATTTAAAAAAATTTATTTCTAGCCAAATAAACTAGTACACTATCCTCTCTAATAGCTATATTTTTTATTCCATCTCCATCAAATACACACTAATATCTCATATCTAGAAAATAACTAGTGCTTATCTCTAGTGTTTTAGTCACTTTTAATAAATTTAATTCTAATTTAAAGATATTAGAACAAAAAATCAAAATTATTCTAATAAAACAATAATAATTCTACAAAAATACTGATGTATATATTCTTCAAAAATAAAAAATAAAAGAAAAAAATAGGAAGAACAAAGAAGAAAATAAGAACAACGAGCAAGAAAAGAGATCAAGGGAAGAAAATAGGAACAGGAAATGTGAGGCCGTGAAGAGTGTGGCTGAGTTGGTCTATTTAGGACAGTAAAAAAAGAAGATTGAGAGAGGTGACGGTGACTGTTACGAGAGTGATATCTTTAAAATTGTAGTATATCCTCTGTCGTTTTCATAATCGCACCACAGTCACAAGCCCACAAATTTCTTCTATCTTTGATACTCTAGGTGAATTGGGTAAATGAGCAAATGCTTCAACAAAAATTTATTGGCCAAAAAAAGATTTTGTCTTTTTTTCTTTCTCACTGTTTCACCACACCCATTACCATTTTTAATGTCTTTTCCTCCAAAAGGGTTAGAGTTTCCATATTTCTTCTATTTTTTTTGTTTTAAAAATTATATTTTTTTATTCATTCATAGAAACCGCTTCTTTTTCGTTTTTCAATTTTTTGTGAGTGCATTTGATTTTGTTCTACATAGGTGCGTAATTGAAGAAGATAAGTACATGGAGAAGGAGGTAAAGTTGAAGGGATAAAATGAGTGATTGTGTGATTCATTCATTTCTCAGGTGAAAAGATCTGAGGTTATCATTATTTTTTTCGTTAGAGGAGTTATGGTAAAAGAGAAGGTAAAAGGATGAATGTTTCCATGGTGGAAATATAGTGAGAGAAAATGACTTGAAAAAAGAGAACAACGGATTAGAGTGAACATGTTATTT
Organism: Arachis hypogaea; assembly: GCF_003086295.3. Classification (NCBI taxonomy): domain Eukaryota; kingdom Viridiplantae; phylum Streptophyta; class Magnoliopsida; order Fabales; family Fabaceae; genus Arachis; species Arachis hypogaea. The sequence goes on from NC_092053.1 coordinate 51,684,566, forward strand.
TTTAAATTAGGGTAAAGTACTAAATTAGTCTCCTACGTTTGGGCATAATTCTGTTTTAGTCCTTAAAGTTTAAAGTGTCCTATTTGAATCTAAAAAAGTTTCATTTAGTTTCAATTTAGTCCCACTGTGAGCTCAAAATTAAATAATTAACTAAATGTCTTAAATAACAGCAGTACAAGAACAAGGTCGATAATTTGGAGAATAAATACAAGCTTTCGAGGCACAAAATCAACTGTGGATGCATCAATACATTTATTTATTATTTTTCTTATAACTTAAATGACATATTTTATATAAAACTAAGAAAATGATAAATACATGTATTGATGCATCCACGGTTAATTTTGTACCTCTAGAGCTTGTACTTATTCTCCAAATTATCAACTTTGTCTTGTACTACTGTTATGTAGGATATTTTATTAATTATTTAACTTTGATCTCACGGTGGGACTACATTGATGCTAAATAAATTTTTTTTAGATTTAAATAGGACACTTTAAACCATAAGGACTAAAACAGAATTACGCCCAAACGTAGGGACCAATTTAGTACTTTACCCTTTAAATTATAATTATGGGGATAAAATTGTCTGTAAATTAATGTTTTGTGTGAAAATGATAATTTTAAAATAATTTCTAACCTTGAGGATGAAATTGATAAGAAAAAAAGGTCGGAGACGATTTTGATTTAGACCCAAATAAAATATTAGGGATGAAAAAATACTTAACCCTTAGATAAATGTAAAAATTTTGTTGTAAGAGTAACGGAAGCTAATGTGAGTTTACCGGTATATTTTGATGGTGACGTTATACTATATACAACTGAGGGTATACAATTTATTTGTAGATGTCTAACTTCTTTTACTGTTACTTGCACGTTGTTATTTGCAGAGTGAAAAAATGGAATATGGCAACACATACATGGGAATATTTTAAAAAAAGTTAGCAACATTTTATACAAGCAACAGCTGTTATTTTTCGGTGGTGCAATACAATTTAATTAATGAATGTGACTGATGAGGCCACTATGCTAGAGATGTTAATGATTTGTACATATAATCAAGCCCATGTGCTGATTTTGGAGTTGTATGTTGAGTTGAGCAATTGGCTATTAGTAACGAAGCAAACGAATCATTGCTAAGTGAAGGAGACAACATATATTGGGAACAAAACAACAGTGACAGTGAAGAAGAGTTCTTAGCCAATAATGACATGTTGGGAGGAAGCGACGGAGAGAACAAAAGTACTGATAGGGAAGTTTATGATTCAATAAACATGGTAGCAACTAGGGGTGTTCATGGTTTGGTTAATCTAAAAACCAAACCAGTTTTTTAGTTAACCAAAAATATAGTATTGGTGAATTAACCAAATTGATTTCATATGATAAAATCAGTTATTAACCGGTTAGTAAAATTCAAAACCGGTTTTTAACCGGTTATTAAATTAAAAATCGGTTTTAAAAAATAACCGGTTTTTATATAGAAAAATTGGTTTTTATATAGAAAAACCGGTTTTAACACTGAAAACCAGTTTTTATATCAAAAAACCGATTTTTACACTAAAAGATTGGTTTTTATACCAAAAATTTTTTTTACAAATAAAAACCCAAATTTTTTACCTTTTTTCTTTTAAATTATTTTTTTAATCTAAAAATTAATTTTTTTTCTAAATAATACAAATAACATTTGTAAATAATAAAATTCCTTCCATTATAAATTATAATTACTTTTCAAAACTTTTGGTGGCAATACTTATCACATACACCTACTAAAGATAATGGAAGTGAAACTTTAAATATTGGGTAGAAAAATAGTTGGTAAAGCAGGCTAATAGGGTGATAAAAGAAAAAGAATGGTCTCAAGAGCATTCCCTGTTTAATCTACCATGATTAATGATGAGAATCATTTCTGGGTCAACTTGCACAAAGTGCATACACAAAGGAAAATGTAAACAATACCTAAATTCAGAAATTACAGCTGGAAATGTGGACAAGACAAGGTGTATAACATCATAGATTAGTGGACATAAATTTTTGACAAGTTTATCATACATTGCAAGACTAAAAGAAGCAGCAAAGAATGAGCATCAAAGAAAAGAACCCAAAATTCTCATCTAGGGAAAGCTACCGCCATCAACAATTAACTTAGTAAGTCTAATCTCTTCACCACTTATAAAACAAACAATCAAGACTTTCTAATCATCCTCAAGCGCAATTGAACCTGGACCCACTGAACAAGTAATGTCCTCTGATAAAATCAAATCTGCATACAAAAAAACTATAATTATAAATTTTAAAAAATTATAATTATAAGTTAAACTAAAATATTTTCTAAGTAAATCATATGATATATTTAAGAAACATTTAATATTCAATTTACCTTGCTCGACCTTTTCATGCTCTTCGAAATTCTCAGGTGCAAGACAAGAGAAAAAGTCTCCTTTAAGCCAATCTTCGGTACATACAAGAGCTTCTACCATCTTAGGAGTCAATGAGCTACGATATTGATCAATGATTCTTCCCCCCATACTAAAAGCAGACTCAGAAGCCACTGTTGAAACTGGTATAGCCAATATGTCCCGTGCCATATTTGCTAGGATGGAAAACCGATTCGAGTTAACCTTCCACCATCCTAGAATATCCAAAGGCTTATCATCTGGCTCACATTCTTCATTCAAATAGCGATCAAGCTTAGATTTAAGATTGGATTTGTGACCGGTTGATCGGCGATATAACCCCATATCATAAATGTCTTTGGCTTTATCACTTGCACTCGGTTAGGAGAGGGTATCATCTTGGTTTCCTTCTTCTACACCTTGATATAAATTATAAAGTGAATGAAGACAAGAAGACAACTTTGTCTTCAATTCACCGCCCACTTCCGCACCAAAAGAATCAACTAGGCACCATTCAATATAATCCAACTTATGGCAAGGATCTAGAACTACAGCAATTAACAACAACATGTTAATAGTTTTTGCATTTCCCCAATACTTGTTGTATTTTGCTTTCATCTTACTTGCCATAAGACTTATGCTCAAATCATCATCATCACGATATTGTTGAATCCTCCTTCCAAGAGCAAACACTTCTTTCATGTACAAGTTACTGGTAATATAAGAGGATCCAGAGATGCGAAGTGTAGCATCGTAAAACATCTCTAAAAATGGTAAGACGGACTTAGCATAATCCCAATCTTGAATTGAAGGTACCCCTCTTCCCTTGTTTAATTCTTCAACAAATTTTTTGTCTTGCATCTCTAATAGCTCAAATGCCTTCTGATGCTTTAAGGCTGCTACTAACATTAAGTATGTAGAGTTCCATTGCGTTTCAACATCTATGCAAACAAGATTCTTATGTGGAATATTCTCTTGTGCATTACATGCCTTGAACCTAGTTAATCTTAAATTTGAGGATCTAACATACTTCACAGCATCCCGAATTTTGGCGATCGAATCATCAATCTCCTTCAATCCATCCTTCACAATCAGGTTTAAAATATGAGCACAACACTGCATATGGAGATACTCTCTATTCAAAACTGAACTCTTCCAAGAAATCAGCCTTCTTTTTAAATACATAACTCCTACATCGTTAGACGATGCATTATCAACTGTCAAACTTAAGATCTTGTTCAACTTCCAGCTATTCAAGCAAGCTTCAACATTTTGAGCCATAATCTCTCCCGTGTGGCCGGTGACTTGGCAAAAATTTAGTATTTTCTTTTGCAACTTCCAATCCACATCAATGAAATGAACAGTCAAACACATATACGCCATATTCTGACACGAACTCCAATTATCAGTTGTAAGACAAACTCTTCCTCCGTATTTGGAAAAGTATTTTTGAAGTTGAACCTTCTTTGTTTCATAGAGCATCAAGATGTCACGTGCCAATGTAATACGTGAAAGAGTGTTGAATCCTGGTTGTAGAGCCGCCGAATATTCTTTAAAACCTTGACTTTCTACAAATCGAAAAGGAAGCTCCTCGCGAACAAACATTGATATCAATTTTTTCCGGGCATATTCTGCATCAAACCTACCCACTTGTGCTTCTAGGCTAGGCGATGTGCCTGTTTTCTGTCGTTTGCCTCTATCTGAACTGGGATTGCTTATGCAAATCTTTAAATGTGATCTCATTGCACTTGTTCCATTCCCGCACTTGATCACTTTCAAACAGTGTTGACATTGAGCCTTATTTTCATCATCAGATGTTCTCTTGAAGTGGTCCCAAACTGTTGATCGATTTTTGCGTTCAGATGATGTGGTTGGGAGAGGAGGTAATGTAGAAGCCGAATGCTCTGCAGACTCTGACATGGGAATATCACGATCGGCTACCTCATTCTGAATAAGAAGCCATAAAATCTAATTATTAAATACTTCAACAAAGAAAAGTTATCAAGCACAAAGCCAAGTTCAAACAATATATACATATACTTTGAAACTGATTCCAAGGGTGTTCAAAATGTTGATGTTCACAATATAAACAATATATGTGCTAATGCCTAATGGATAACATATATATTAATGACCCTCTTCCATTTCCTTTTTATATTTTTTTGTTTATATTTTTTGTTATTAAACTGGGCTTGCTTTCATTTCCTTTTAAATATAACTAGGTAAACACAGATATAATTTTATACAAAGTACAACAAAGTACAACGGCATCGTGCTATCTACATAGTTGATCCCACTGAATATAAGGCTTAGTTTAGCTATTATATTAGAACGCACTACCAAATGATGACATGCAACTCTGGTTACTTTCCTACCAAAGGAGATAAACCATATGGATGTTGTACTACTTATTAGTTTAGCTATTATATTAGAATGCACTACCAAATAATGACAATGCAATTATTACTTATTAGTACATTCTAATCTAAGCCATCAAATGTTCCAATCTGATATAAAAACAGGAATAGGAGTATAAAACATAAGCTTCTTTTGTTGACCACTATATTTTATGGGATTAAAAAAGTTATAGTAAATTATAGACATGTATCAGTCATTCAGTTGCATATTAAAATTAAGTCATTCTTCTTCTATGACACACAATCAGACAGTTTTTGTTCTCTAAACAAATTAAATATTAGTCATAAATCACACCAAAATACAATGAAGTATCTCTCCAAATAAAATAATTTGAAAAATAAATAAAAATGCATTCTCTGTTGCCTTTTTTCCATAGATAAAACAGAACCAACACAATTAAATATAACTATAGAGTTGTTCAACAGTCAAAACAGAGGTCTGGAACCAAAATTACTTGCTTTTGCTTTCGATAGATTTTATATATAACTAATTATTGAGAATGATCGCATAAAAAAAGATAAAATACTAGGAAATTGTTTTATCTTCACTTTGTATTAGAACTTTTAATTACAACAAAGTAACTGATTTAAGCATACAAATACTGATCCTTCCTAAAACAATTGCTAGAAGCACATCCAAAGTATATCATTATTAAGCAAAACAGAAGCAACCTGTATTGTTCCTATAAGGATTAAAATCTAATAGCTGACCTAATCATGTTCTAATAGCTGACCTAATCAATAAGGATTAATACCTATTTATATTTAAAAATGAAAGCATATTAAAAGGAATGGATAAAAAATGAAAGCATATCAAGTGTTATCCCCATGAATAGAAGTGTAGCTTATCATACCCAGCAAGAATTCAACTTTCTAGAATACTAGACCACTAGCAAAAGGTGTCAAAGTCTCCCACCAAACTAAAATGATGAAAATTTAGTAATGGAAATCTTAACCTGATCACAAATTATTTTTTATACAAGCATGGAAAATTTGTTGGAATTTTGAGCTAATTAACTTTAGATTAAGAAATTAGTATATCTGAAAGAACTTGAGTTCATTAGTTCTACTTTCTATACAATATTTTTTCTGTTATTAGAAAAGACCATTATATTCCAAGTTCTGTGAAATGAATGCTAAAAGTTTAGTTATTATGCTTCTAAGATTAGAATAAAAATTGTTGCCCAGTGAAGAAATTTGCAGCTGTAAAGTTGCAATAGAGTGAATAATGCATGATGAGATAGATAATTAGAACAACAATTCTCCATTCAATTTATAGTTTAATGGTGCAAAAACACAGCATAATGCAGCAGCCAGAACAACAATTCTCCATTCAATGAGACAGATAATTAGAACAACAATTCTCCATTCAATTCATACAAATTAATTAAGTTTTAACAAATCAAAAAGTGAACCACAATGAAGAAGAAACTTACAGTAGGATCCATTGAAATGAAGAGTTCAATAGTGAGAGATTTAAAATCTGCACATTTTCAATCCATTAAAATGAAGAAGTCAGAAGTATACTAATGAAGAAACAAAACAGAACAAATCAACAAAATAGAAAAAAAACCCAGATAACAAATCCAACTCAGAACTCAGAACCAAGGGCAAGGAGGGGGTTTACCTCAATTGATGAGCTCCGGCGAGCCACCGACGAAAGAAGAAGAGAACCGAAAAAGAGAGTTACTCAGGCGAATCAAAGTGAAGACAGAGTCGCGAATGGGAGGTCGAGGCAGAGAGATAGAGTCGCGAATCAAAGTGAAGACTCGAAGAGGTAGAGGTCCGACGAGCCACCAGCGAACTCCGGCGAGAGGCGGAGGAGGAGAACTGTTGACGATGGCGGACTGGAGAATTGGGTTTTGTCGAAGTATCGAAGACGAAGAGTGAATTTGAAATTAGGTTTTGATTTAGGTTTTAGTTTTAATTTGGTTTTGGTTTTGGTTAACCGGTTAAAAACTGGTTTTTTTAAATTTGGTTTTAGTTAACCAATTCTAAAAAAAATGGATATGGTTTTTAAATTGTTTTATTAAACTGGTTAACCAAAATGTGGTTATGGTTTTTTAACCGATTAACCACATTTTGGTTATTTTTTGAACACCCCTAGTAGCAACCAACATTCCTTTGGTGTGCCATTTTTTATGCATGCTCTAGACTTCAACGCTATGCACGCACTATAATATCCTGAGCTTGCAAACCTAAGTATATGTGGCTTTATCATTTTTAAAGAATTTTGGTTAAATAGTTTTTTTTAAGAATGTTGATTATTTCAATGTTTCAAGATTTCACATGTCTTTACAATTGTTGTTAATAAGATTCTTTTGCACACAAAAAAAAAAGAAACAAATAAGTTTCATTATTTTGCTTGATATTGTAAGTTCATGAATCAAAATGACTACAAATCAGTGACATTTTAATTTTATTTTGAGTTTAAGACGTTAAACACTATGAGATATACTTTTTAGAACTTTGAAGTTGTTATTCCTTTTTGGAGGTGTTTCCTTTGTGCAAAATAGTGAATTTGCTATTGGAATAGAATTTTGTTCTAGAGAGACTATGGTCATGGCAATTAGGAATTATACTCTTTCTAAAAGGGTCGACTACAGGGTCCACGAGTCTGAGCCTTTAATGTTTTATGCGAAATGACTACAATATGGTAGAGGTTGTGATTGGCTGATTCGGGCTAGTTTGATTCAGCAAAAGTGTTGTTGAAAAATTAAGCGATACAATGGAAGTCATACGTGTACTATGGGGACAATTTCTTAAGACCATTTGAAACTGGATTCAGACACAATTGCGGATACTATAAGGCCTCTAGTTGAAGTCGACTCATCCTTGAAGGTCCGACTTGTCATTGAAGATGTTCAATCAAAGTTCAAATATACGATAAGCTATCGTAAAGTTTGGTTGGCAAAGCAAAAGTCAATTGCAAAAATTTTTTGTGGTTGGAAAGTTTTTTATGAGTGTTCGCCGGCATGTTGTATGAAAATGTGTGCTCAGAGCCAAAGATCTATAGTTCAGGTGGATACTGTACCAACATATCATGGATTTGAGGTGGAGAAAGGCGCCAAAATAATGAGTCGAGTATTTTGGAGTTTCCATCCATGCAATAGAGCATTCC